>NC_047096.1:37253030-37960446 GCF_902459505.1 Geotrypetes seraphini
TCCTGTTGCCTGGGTCTTGAGCATCTGCGCATGCTTAAGGCCTTCTGGCTCTCGCTCTCTCTGACATATTTGCATGCCTGTCTCCTCCATTATATGCAAATCTCTCTCATGCATATTCATTAGGGATATCCTGAAAACCCAACTGGCTGGGGGTCCCCTAAGATAGGGTTGAGAACCACTGGCCCAGCTCAAAGTGGTAGGTGTCTACCAAGTTAGGTGTTTAACATCCGATTAAGTGCAATTATAAGGCACTAATTGTCAATTATCATTCCAATTAAGTCTATTAAACAAATTAGGCACCTACTGTACATCAGCCAAAATGTCACATCAGGGCTATGTACATATTTTGCTCACTTTAAATCACTGAATAACAGCTAATCATTGCACGTAATCCTTTGACATGATATATACTCTGTCCTTAAAATGTAAAGTAAGAGAGAGAGAGAAAAAAAAGAGGCAAGGGACATGTTTACTAAAGTGTGCTAAGCTGTTAGCACAGGTTTTAGCATGCACTAACTATAAGAACAGACCCACACTAATGCCCACTAAAACAGCCAGCATGCTGAAAATCACAAACTGCTTAGCGGGGACGGAGCAGGCACTTAGGGCTCCTTTTACTAAGCTGCAATAGCGTTTTTAGCGCACGCAGAATTGCCGCGCGCCCTAAACCCGTGCTACGCGGCTAGAGTGCACGGCAATGCAGCGCGCACTAAAACCGCTATTGCAGCTTAGTAAAAGGAGCCCTAAGTGGGGTATGTTGCAGTTAGTGCGTGGTAAGCAGGCGCCTAGCCCAACCTTGGGTTTTTGAGGAGGGACCTAAGCCCAAAATTGGATTTGAACCCACAACCTCAGGGTGCTGAGGCTCTTGTTCTAACCACTACACCACATCTTCTTTTTAGATAGGCATTGTTAGTTGTTGGGAGGACGCCTCGACTTAGGCATTGCTAGGCATCCTAAGAGTTCAACGCCAAACTCTTGCAATTTAATTTTTTTTTAAAATTTTATTGTTTTACAAACTAAAACAGTGTAATACGTTTAACTGAACACAAAAAATATTACAGAGTACACTATTTTATACAATTAGTATATAGTACCATAATTTCACCCCGTCCCCATCCTTCTCTCAATTATTAATAATATAAGACACCTTTAGTGATCACATTGTTATGAAGAATTAATATCAATTTCCCAAATATGTTACCCTCTCCCAACCCTCCCCCCCCCCCGGATGTGTAAGAATAACTTAGAAGAAGAATACATAAACCATTAATGCGAGGCTTCAAATAAAGTCAATGGACCCCCACACTTTGGGGGGTCCTTTTATCAAGCTGCGGTAGGGGTTTAGCGCACATAATACTGCGCATTAAACCGCCTGCCGTGCTAGCCGCTAACGCCTGCATTGAGCAGGCGTTAGTTTTTTAGCCAGCCGCGGAGGTTAGCGCATGATGAAATGTCCGACGCGCTAACCCCGCTAGCGCGGATTGATAAAAGGACCCCCTTTGTTAAATGAAACACTGGACCCCCAAACATTCTGCATTCATTCTTTCATATTTGTATGTGGTACACCAAAATGTACAGTTTAACCTATCATGGCTTTTCCAATTTTGTGTAATCATTTTTGTTCATCCTAAGAGTTCGACGCTAAACTCTTGCAATTTAATTTTTTAATTTTAATTTTTTGGATTGGCTGAAAACTGGCGCAGTCGATTACCACATCAATTAAAAAAAAAAAAAAAAAATTGCACACGGATTCCAAAGTTAATCTTCCCTAGGTGCTCTTGATTAGGGCATTTAGTGGTGTCTAATGTGGGCATCGTATACAGAATCCAGAGTGCCCCCAGACATATAACTCCCTTGCCAAACTTTTTGTACTAAGAAAAGAAGATAACATACCCTACACCAGTGCGTCACAAACTGTGTGCTGCGACGGATTCCAGGTATACCACGCGATGCCAGTTAGGAGAAGACGTACCTCTTTGCTGTGCCAAGTGGCTGGGCAATGGAAGTCTAATACTGACATGATCCCCCCTCCTTTACAAAGATGTGCTGGTGTTTTTAGCGCCGGCCGCCGCGGTAACAACTCTGACACTCATAGTATTCCTATGAGCGTCTGAGCTGTTACCGCTATGGCCGGTGCTAAAAATGCTAGCACAGCTTTGTAAAGGAGGGGGTATGTGAGGTCTTGACCTGACACAGGTTCTCTGTACTGGACCGCTGTATGGTCATCAGTCTTTGACAATTAACCTCTGATCATTTTTGTGCCAATAAGCCTCTGTGCTCAGAATCTAAGAGCTTCTCACTCAGCACACTGGTATTTTCTGCCAGTCTCCTAGGGAACAAGTCCTCAGGCTAGGACAGAGATAGATTTTGTTGTAGTTTGCCATTTTGCATCCTGTTCATCAGATTTTCTTTCATTTCTTCTTGACGGTACCTGTATGTGCCAAACAGTTCATCAAAGCTATTCCACATTTATTATGTAAAATCCTTTTAAAGACACGAATGCTGGGCAGGCCTGGTGGGCCGCTCTGGTTTTTATATGTCATCATCTGCTGTGTTACATCCAAAAGAGGCTTGAAGTGCTCACAGTGGAACATGAAGTGGAAGCTCCCAACATAATGGATGATACTATGAATAGAAGTGGGGATGAAGGTGGGGGCAGTGCTTTGAAACAGCATCTTGGACAGGTTGTGAGTGTGATAGAGGCTGGTGCATTGGATGCACTCTGTAACAAGAAAGCAGCTCTGAGCTGCCTGTTGTTAACAGCGAAGGATAGAATATCTTATGTTCTAGGAAACGTATTATGCCTGAACCACAGGTCAGATGCCATTTGCTGGAAGGGAGGCATTGGGATCAAAGTTACAGCTATTGATAGCTCCGTAGTACTGTCAGGACAAGTGCTGGTTCTTGCAGCACAAACCTGTTTTGATGGGCTGTTCTCATACAATTGCATGAAAGGACAGTCGCTCCAAACCTGCCAGTTAGGATGGAGCATTTCCTAGTGTGGTGAAAAATGTGTCCGCTTTTAATGTCTCATCTCCTGAAAAGTGTAGCGCTCTGCCACTTCATATCATATGTTTCTTCTCTTTAATCACCTGCCACTTTATCAACACTTACAGAATGGAAGGCTGGCCTGAAATGTAATAGGAACCTGAAACCTGATCACAGTGTAGCTGCAACCATCTGCCCAGGCTTACAAATCAATAGAAATGAAATTTACAGAGGGTTGCCTTCAGCACTTGGGTTCAGAGCTTAACCATAGCCAAGCATACATATATGAAACAGAAGCAAGGCAAAATAAACAGGGCCAGAGAGAGGCCAGACAAGATGTCTGGGGTGGTGCTTGGAGAGACCCCCCCCCCCCCCCCAGCAAAGAGACTTGGGAGTACTGGTTGACAAGTCAATGAAGCCATCTGCACAATGTGTGGCGGCGGCGAAAAGGGCGAACAGAATGCTAGGAATGATTAAGAAGGAGGATCACAAACACATTGGAGAAGGATATCATGCCGCTGTACCGGGCCATGGTATGCTCTCACCTGGAATACTGCGTCCTGCACTGGTCGCCGTACATGAAGAAAGACACAGTACTACTCGAAAGGATCCAGAGAAGAGCAACTAAAATGGTTAAGGGGCTGGAGGAGTTGCCGTACAATGAGAGATTAGAGAAACTGGGCCTCTTTTCCCTTGAAAAGAGGAGATTGAGAGGGAACATGATCGAGACATTTAAGATAATGAAGGGAATAGATTCAGTAGATAAGGACAAGTTGTTCACCCTCTCCAAGGTGGGGAGAACAAGAGGGAACTTTCTAAAGTTAAAAGGGGATAGATTCTGTACAAATGTAAAGAAGTTCTTCACCCAGAGAGTGGTGGAGAACTGGGATGCTCTTTCGGAGTCTGTTATAGGGGAAAACACCCTGCAGAGATTCAAGACAAGGCTAGACAAGTTTCTGATGAACCGGAATAGAAACATAGAAACATAGAAGATGACGGCAGAAAAGGGCTACAACCCATCAAGTCTGCCCACTCTGCTTACCCACCCCCTGTCTATGCCCTAATGACCCAATTTTCTTATCTTGACCCTCGTAGGGATCCCACATGGGTATCCCATTTATTCTTAAAGTCTGGCACACTGTTTGCCTCGATCACCTGCACTGGAAACTTGTTCCAATGATCAACCACTCTCTCTGTGAAGAAATACTTTCTGGTGTCGCCATGAAATTTTCCGACCCTGAGTTTGAGCGGGTGCCCTCTTGTGGCCGAGGGTCCCTAGAGAAAGAAAATATCATCTTCCACTTCGACACGTTCCGTGAGGTACTTAAATGTTTAGATCATGTACACAGGTGAGGCTGGTCTCGTTTAGGGCACTGGTCTTTGACCCTGGAGCCGCCATGTGAGCGGACTGTTGGGCATGATAGACCACTGGTCTGACCCAGCAGCAGCAATTCTTATGTTCTTATCTCATTGCGCAGCTTGGGCTGGCAGAGCCCAGAGATTACCAACCCCCCCAACATGAGCAGAGAGAGTACTAGAAAACCCTAGACTGCATGATCGAGGACCGCTAAAGACATCATTAGAATTCATGCTTCCCAACTGAGTTAAGAAGACGCTGTGAGAACAAATAGGAAACATTGAAGCAACTGCGATATGTTGGCCAAGCAAGAATGAGTCTTCCCTCTTAGAATATTTAGCTTTGAGGTTTGAAAAAGTGTGCTGTTGGTCTCAGAAATTAAAAGAACAAAAGAAGGTCCAACCTAAACTGCAGTAAAGAACAACCGAAAGCAAACAAAACAAAACTGCAGATCTGTACAAGACGTAGGCAAAATTTATTAATGACAAAAAATTGTATATGCAAACCCTTTTACCAATCAAGGGACCCGACACGGTCCGTGTTTCGGACAAACCTTCGTCAGGGGTCCATGGTAAAAATAAAGGGAGAAAACAAAAAAAATCACAAAAATACTGTATAGTGGTAGCTTCTTCCTTGCTTTCTGTTTTTCCAGCCTGCTGCTGATGTTCATACGGAAGACATTATTCCAAAGACATCAGCAGCAGGCTGGAAAAACAGAAAGCAAGGAAGAAGCTAACACTATACAGTATTTTTGTGATTTTTTTTGTTTTCTCCCTTTATTTTTACCATGGACCCCTGACGAAGGTTTGTCCGAAACACGGACCATGTCGGGTCCCTTGATTGGTAAAAGGGTTTGCATATACAATTTTTTGTCATTAATAAATTTTGCCTACGTCTTGTACAGATCTGCAGTTTTGTTTTGTTTGGTCTCAGAAATTACCCAGATGAAGCATGTATAAATATCACCTTGTGAGAAGTCTTTAGAGTAGAACGAAGGAAACTCTGTGACTGTTCTCCAGCGAATCTCAGTTCTGTTAGAAAAAGCTACAGTGCTGCGTATGTCTAATAGCGCAATGGAAATTATTATTAGTAGTAGTAATATAGCCTTTCCCTAGCCATTGTCCATAATCTATCCTTAGGGCTCCTTTTACTAAGCTGCGCTAGAGGTTTTAGCGCACGCACTAGACGCTAACGCCTCCATTGACCTGGCATTGGTTTTTGATGCGTAGCGCGGGGTTAGCGCATGGCAATGTAGCACACGCTAAAAACGCTAGCGCACCTTAGTAAAAGGAACCTTTAGCCTCACAGGTTTACTATATGTCTTCTTTGTAGGCAGTGAATGGTGATGATGGCTTTTTAGGTTTGATTGACAGACACTTGAGTCCTTGAATTGTCACAATTGTCACCAGCCTTTCATCATTAGCACTGAGCCCTTGAATCTCTTTAGCAGCATCTGTCCCAGTGTGTCATTGTTGACTGAAACATATTTCAAGGCATAACAGATTTAGCTTAAAGGCTAGCTCAACATTATAACAGTGCAGGATGCAGAAATTCATTAAATGGAGATCCTCCTTGCTTGGCAATGCTCAAAAGTAGTTTGAGATTACAAAATTGCATCTGTACTTGGTGTGGGCCATGGAAACAGAGTGAAAATGTGTTTTGTTTTGTTTTTTAAATCTTTATTGATTTTCCAAACTACCATTGTGCAAACAATTCCAAAATACATATTACAAGAAAAGCACATTAAACTTATAGACATTAATGAACAATTATTCCCCCCCCAAAAAAAATAATAATCAGAAAGTAGATACCTACAAGAAACTATCCCTATGTTCCCTGAATTAAACTCCAATGCAAAACACTCCCCCCCTCCCACCCACCCTGGATGTGTATGCTTAAAGGTCAATAAAATAAAATAAGTTATCATTCCTTACAAAACTTAGTCAATGGTTCCCAAACATCCATAAATTTCTTGTATTGTTCCTTTTGTATGGCCATCAAGCGTTCCATTTTGAAAGTATAACAAAGAGATTCCTACCAGAAAGTATAATTCAACCTATCCCAGTTCTTCCAATTCTTCATAATGAGTTGTATGGCAGCCCCTGACATTATAAAGAGAAGTTTATTATTCCGAGCTGATATTTGACTTTTAGCTCTCATTAACATACTAAACAGGATGTTCCGGAATTCAAGTTCCGGAATCCCAGAGTGAAAATGTTTAACTTGACAAGCAGATGGATACAGAATGTATTGGTATTCTATTTACATGTATTTCATAGTCAAAGCTTTTGTTTTCATGTTACCCAGTCGACTGGGAGAATACACTGCAGTGGGAGTCAGTATTAATTTACTTCTTCAGACGTGCCTATGAAGAACAGCCCTGCACAAGCAGGACAAGTAGATGATAAGGAGCTGATTAAGAACATAACATAAGAGTTGCCATACTGGGAGAGACCAAAGTTTCAAGTTTTTATTGATTTGATTTGATCGCTTATCTTGTTTTACTAAGCAAAGTACAATTGATTTTTTTTTTTTAAAGTATAAAAAAGACATACAAATTATAATTTGAGAGTGATATATAAAATAAACCATACAAACATACAGAGTAACTGGTACAAGAGGGTAGAAGGGGGTAGAACTACAATCTGCTTTTTAGAGGCATAAGAGGTAACATATATGGAGAGCACAATAAGGAAAGCATGGGGAAACCCCGCCCCAAAAACGTGAAGAGCTGTCCTTTTAAAAGAAATTATAAACTGTATGCACCTTTAAATAAAAAACTTTTCAGGTTATTTTTGAAATGTGTCAAATTTTCTTCCTCTCTTAAGTATTTTGGCATAGCATTCCAGAGAAGTCACAGAGAAGATGTCTTGTCATCGTGTCCCTATTATTTTTAGAGAAGGGACTGTTAACAACTTTTGATCCATAGACCGACGTGAACGCAAAGTCCATCAAGCTCAGTATTCTATTTCCAACTGTGGCCAACCCCAGTCACAAGTGCCTGGCGAAATGCCAAAAAAGTAAAACAGATTTTATGCTGCTTATCTTAGAGACAAAAAAAAAAAGCAGTGGATTTTCCCCAAGCCCACATTAATAATGGTTTATGGATGTTTCAGGAAATTATCCAAACTTTTTTCAAACCCTGCTAAGCTAATTGCTTTCACCACGTTATTTGGAAACAAATTCCAGAGTTTAGTTACACATTGAGTGAAGAAATATTTTCTCTGTTGTTTTTTTTAATTTACTACTTTGTTGCAAGCCCCCTAGTCCTAGTATTTTTGGAAAGAGGAGACAAGTGATTCATGTCTACTCATTTCATTCCACCCAGAATTTTAGAGAACTTTGTCATATTTCCCCTGAGCCATCTCTTCTCCAATATGAAGAGCTCTGGCCGTTTTAGCCTTTCCTTATTTACTAACAGACTGTGAGATGTATAGACTGGACTGGAAAAATTAGGGAAGACAATTCTATAACCTGGTGGTGGACTGAAAAACACTATTAACCAGCTAAGCTTCCACTTTGCTCCGGAACCACCCACAAACTAGCTGATTTCTACATGGGTATATTCAGTGGCATTTAGGTATATTATCCATGGATAGCCCTTCACAAGGCTTCAGGGGGGCCTATCCTGAATGGAGGCATGAGAGGGGGGTATAGATCTGGGGCAGGGCTGGGAAGGGGGAGTCTTGCCTCATGGGGGGGATGAGAGGGAGGGAAAATAATTAGAAGGAGGCTGTGTACTTCCAGGATGAGGTGAGAGGGAGGAAAGGAGATCAGAGTGGAGTCGGTATGCTTCCTGGAACAAGATGAGAAAAGCCTCATGAAAATGAAGTGAATTTCCTCCCCTCCTGGCTCTGAATTTAAGTGATGACATGACAAGGTGATTAAAAGTGCTGCATTGCCCATAATTATTCCTATTCTTTCTACTGGGGACATGACGTGAGCAGATTAATTTTTATGGCGATATATAAAGAAGGAAAGAGCTGAGATTCAAACAATATTACACCAAAATTCTACTTTCATCTGATATTCAGAGGGGTAACTTAGGATCAGGATCCAGCTCTAAACAAGTGGAGAAAAAGACCTCATTAAAGCCAGCATTGGCTAAGACCTTACTGTTAAAACTCGCCCTGGATCGGTAGCATGGAACATTGCTACTCTTTGGGTTTTGGCCAAGTACTAGTGACCTGGATTGACCACCGTGAGAAGGGGCTACTGGCCTTGATGGACCATTGGTCTGACCCAGTAAGGCTATTCTTATTGTAACCCCCTCCTTCTCAGACTGAGGTAAAAGGTATCCCTCCTGAAATAAGATTTGTTTTGTAGTCGTGCACACCGAGGGTTAAAATTGATACCTTTCCCCAGGAGAAGGGGTGAATTACATAAACAAAATAATAATATATAATAATATGGTATAACCTTGAAATAAAAATAGTTATTAAACATATAATAAAATAAATTTAAAGAAGCACTAAGGATTCAGAATTTAAATTAGAATTAATATTTAATAAACAAATGCTGTAAATCAAATCTAAACAAAGAGATTCTATTTCCCCTCTGTAAAGTTCTTCTTTTTCCTTGGATTTGGGTATTTGAGGCTTTATGTTCTTGTTATGTAGGGGTACCACGTAGGCGCGTAGTTGTTAGCAGAATCTCTTGCTAGCAGACTCTCTCTTGCTGGAACCAACCTACTACTCTGACTTAAACAAACCAATAAGGGAAAACCCTATCCTAATCTAATAACCCCAAATTGCTTAAATATACTTTCTAAGCTAGAAAAAAAATAGATAATTGATGTTCCCTATACCTTTTCCCTCCCCAGAATTTCTTTTTTCTAAAATCACTCAAATTTCCTATATCTCAAATCACTCAGATTCTCTTTAAACTTTACAACAGATATTCACAGAAATAGGTTTCCAAAGCAGTTTATCAATTTTCTTTTATCAATATTCTCTTATATCATTCACAGGAATCTGTCACAAGATCTCTCATAAAAATCTCCTCCAAAAATCAGCACCACAGAAGTCAAACATTTCCCAGAAGTCTCACAGAAGAGCAAACTGAAACTTTCCTCATAAAATCAGCACAATAAATTTCTCACTTATAGAATCTCTCAAACACTTCTCAGAAGATTCTCACAGAATATCAGACTGAAACTTTATGCAGAACTCAGAACCATATATTTCTTAGTCAGGGAATCTCTCACCCATTTCCCAGAAGATTCTCGCAGACTCTTAAACATTACCAGCATCAATACCAAACTTCAGACCTTATCCAGAATTTCACAATCCTTCACAAATTCAAATAAAAACCACCATAATTACCTTCTCACAAGGCACAGAAACCAAAACACTTCCACACAGATCCAAGTCACCCTCCCAACCGTCAAATCTCACAGTTAGAATGTTCAGAAAGCTTATGCTGATCTCTGCATGAGGACAGCAGACCTGTGCAAGAGATCAGCAACAGAAAACCTCAAAACTGCACCAATACAAACAATACACAAACCATACTTCTCAAAAATAAAAAAACACAGATATATCCTTCCAGATCCTCTCTGCTTCATTAAACCCTTTAAAAACTTCTTTAAACCCTTTTTTTTTCTCAAGTAGCTATTAAATTTTTAACCCAGGTTACATTATGTACTGTCAAACGTACAAGCAAACGCAGTGGTTCTACAACAGTCATAGGTCTAAAAAAACTCTCCACTTTCTAAATATATCAGGCAGTGATCCAATCCTCCCCAAGCAACAGGAAATGCAGTCTTAGTCTCAGTTCAGAGGGCTAGTCTAAACACAGTCACAAAAACCCCCACAGCAGCATCAAGAAAATAAAGGCCACTTATCTTGCACTGGTAATCACAAAACTGTGTCCATTAAAAAAATCAGATGGTCCAAAAGTCAATTTACCATGGGAATACCCCATTTCGCCAGACTCATCATTAGGGGTATATATAGAAAATGCTCCACACTAGCTGAAATATCTAAACCCTGCTGTCTTCGTATGACACGGACATACCCTTGCCTTTCATGCGTGACCCCTCCTGGTAAGTTTCCTTCCTATGCATCTCCTCACCTTCATGCCCATAGCTAGTTTCCTCCTAGTGTTTCCCTCTCCTCTTCCACTGCTATGGCTCCTTTACAGCTCCTTCTCCTGATACTCACTTTCCCCAGTCTCTCTCTTCACCTCAAACCATTGAACCCCTCAACATCATGCCACTCACTTTTTGAAACCATTTCCTCACACTCCCTTTTCTTCACTACCTTCTTCTCGGCCCTAAAGCTTCAATACTCTCTCCCTCTCATTCAACCATCCCCACTCTCCCTGCATGTATCTTGCCTGCAATGCAGCAGGTCCCCCCCCCCCCCATGCTTCCCCCACTCTTCCCCATATCTTCTTGCTCCATCTATTGCTCTCTGCTGGGGATATCAACCCCAACCCTAGTCCTCCCAACCAACTCCCAGCCTCCTCATCTAGGTCACACCGCAATGTCACCAATCTCCTCTCCTCCTCTTCCCTGCCCTTCTCATGTGCCCAACAAGCTTGCCTACATCCATGAACTCTTAAGAACATAAGAATTGCCATACTGGGAGAGACCAAAGGTCCATCAAGCCCAGTATCCTGATTCCAACAATGGCCAAACCCAGGTTTGAAGTACCTAGCTATATTCCAAACAGTAATCAGATTTTATGCTGCTTATCCTTGGAATAAGCAGTGGATTTCTTCAAGCCATCTCAATAATGGCCTATGAACTTCTCTTTTAGGAAATTATTCAAACCTTTTTTAAACCCCGCTAAACTGATTTCACCACATTCTCCAGCAATGAATTCCAGAGTTTAATTACACGTTGTATGAAGAAAAAAATTATTTGGTTTGTTTTAAATCTACTGCTTAGTAGCTTCATCGCATGTCCCCTAGTCCTAGTACTTTTGGAAAGAGTGAACAAGAGATTCACATCTACCCTTTTCACGCCACTCATTATTTTATAGACCGCTATCATATCACCCCTGAGCCGTGTCTTCTCCAAGCTGAAGAGCCCTAACTACTTTAGCCTTTCCTCATAGAGAAGTTATCCCATCCCTTTTATCAGGTTTCAGATTTATCAAAAATTTGATATACCACCTTATCAAATATCAAAGCGGTTTTACAAAGTATCATAAAATAAAAATTACACTAAAAGCAGATTTCAATACAACGGGCATACACACAGACAAACAATGACTTATTGGTACGAAAGGTAACTGGGCATAACTACAATATTTAGATAGAAAAGAACGGATGGGGAAAAAACAAATGGAAGGGGTAGCAGACAAATCATTTTTGTTAACCTTCTCTGTAGCTTTTCTAATTCCATTATATCTTTTTTGAGATACGGCGACCAGAACTGCACACAATATTCGAGGTACGACCGTACCATAGAGTGATACAAGGGCATTATAACATTTTCATCTTTGTTTGCCATTCCTTTCCTGATAATTCCTAACATTCTATTTGCTTTCTTAGCCACCGCCATACATTGAGCTGAGGGATTCACTGTATCCTCAAAAGTGACACCTAGATCCTTTTCCTGGGCAGTGACTCCTAACATAGAACCCAGCATCACATAGCTCTAGTTCGGGTTCCTCTTTCCCACAAGCATCAATTTGCACTTGCTCACATTAGACGTCATCTGCCATTTTGATGCCCAGTTTCCCAGTCTGACAAGGTCCTCTCGCAATTTTTCACAATCCTCTTGCGATTTAACAACTTTGAAAACTTTGTGTCATCAGCAAATTTAATTATTTCACTAGTTATTCCCATCTCTAGATCATTGATAAACATGTTTAAAAAAAAGCAGTGGTCCCAGCACAGACCTCTGAGGAACCCCACTATTTAACCTTCTCCATTGGAAATATTGAGCATTTAAACTTACTCTCTATTTTCAACCAGTTCTTAATCTATAATAGGAGATTACCTCCTATCCCATCTGTACATTTAGGAATCTTCAAGCCATTGACCCATGTGCTCTCTCCATAAGTCTGTAAATGAGGCTGTCCCCTCCTATAACACCACTGTCTCCTCTGCTCAAATACCCTCGCTCCCCCCAACTCATGATCTGTAAGGCATGCCAAACCCCAGTCCTGGCTAAACTCTAAAATCCGCTACTTACTCTTCTGTGCCAGTTGTGCTGAATGTTTCTGGCTCAGATCCCGTACTCAGACTGATTTCATTCACTTCAAATTCCTCCTGACCTCCTTCCAGTCTGCTCTCTTACTTGCCAAACAAGACTACTACACCCGCCTGACTGACTCTCTCGGCTCCAACCCTCGCCACCTCTTTGCCACACTGAACTTCTTACTCCAACCCCTTCCGTCACTTCCTCCCCCCCCTCTCCCCGACTATGGCAAGGTTCGACATCCATGATTGAGATGGTTTATAGTCATTCTTGGACATCTCGACTGATATTTCACTACTCTTCCACACAGGGCTGGACTGCCCTGGCCCACCCAATCTCAGCTTAGACCGCCAATAGGATTCTTACCAACAGTCAGTCCAGTCCTGCTCAGCCGTACTCAGCCACCCTTGGCCTCAGCCACCAGTCCACAGAGCTGGCATTTTGTTTATACTGGGGAGTGAGGAGTCTGCATCGGGGTTGCCTTGTTGTCTCATCACAGTTTTCTTTTACTTGTGGGCGCGGCTAAATTGTGCAGACAGTTTCTGCAGCAGCTTTGTAGGTCCATGGTGTATTGTCTCCCCGTAGTCGCAGGCAGCTACATTCTGTAGCAGACAACAGAGCTCAGACTTCCAGCAGCAGCAGCACTCCGCTTTTCTACTGCAGCCCAATGGGCTTTGTAGGAGGGCCAAGCCACAAGCACACACTGTAGTGCAGTGGCATACCTAGCATATGTGACACCCGGGGCCCATCATTTTTTGACACACCCCCATATATTTGAAAAATATGATTTTTAGTAACAATTCACATATCGCACAACAAGAGTGTACCTAGGAAAAGGCAGCATCTTAAACACTGCAGTGAGCACTAGAACACCAACACATACATTGTAAAACTAAACAAGCCAGATCCCACAGTCAATTGATCCTGCAGTCAATGCCAACTGAAAACTATGTTCTTTTCATACACACAGAACAGAGATACACCCTCGCCCAATTTGGAATAATCACAAACTAAAAATAAAAATATGTAGACAAAAGTTAAACTGAACCGCCAAGAAACCAGACCCTTGGATACAATGCAACACCACAAAAACAGTAACACATGTCCTCTAATACAGTGCAAAATATAAAGACAGTAGATGTAAATTTGAAAAAACTGATACATAACAATCACCACTTTACAAATTAACATATAAAAATAAAACAAATAATGAGAAATAAAAAAATACAATTTTATTGGATTAATCCCCATAAGCTCGGTCCCCATCCCCGCAAACCTGATTCCATCCACACAAGCCTTGAATTGTTTTATATTGAACTTATTATATTAAAGTATAAAAAGAAACAATATTCTGTACAATTGTCAATTTATAAATCAGCGTCTTCTCCCCACTCTCTCTTCCCCATTTCCCTTCAGCATCCTCAGCCCATTCTCTCTCCACTTTCCTTCAGCGCACACACATAAAAACAAGCAAGTAATTTTATATCATTTCCATTCTATTCATTCATAGAAATTAAAGTCTAAATAATGCCAGTCACATAACAAAACATGATTTTACAAAAATAATTTCCTGCACAGTCAAGCCTGCAAGGATTACTACCTGCAGCTCCCCTCCCTCTCCCTCCCTTACCTTTGTGGCTAAGTCAAAATGATCTACCAACAATAACATTTTAAAAACACAAAGCACACTGTATGCAGAGAAAATGTTAATTAACATTTATATTCCGCGGGTTTTCAAAGAGGTCAAGGCAGATGACTTCATGCAATGTCACCTCAGTAACAACTATACAAAAATAGACAAATATACCCCCTCCCATTTTTACTAAACTGCGATAGTAGTTTTTAGTGCAGGGAGCTGCACTGAATGCCCCACACTGCTCTCGACGCTCATAGGCTCCCTGCGCTAAAAACCACTATTGCGGTTTAGTAAAAGGGGGCCATAGTGCAAAATATAGACAGCATATATAAATTCTCAAAACAGACACATTTTGATCACGCAATTGAAAATAAAATCATTTTTCCTACCTTTGTTTGGTAATTTCATTAGTCTCTGGTTGCACTTTATTCTTCTGACTGTGCATCCAATATTTCTTCCCTTCTTTCAGCCTCCTGTATGCTTCCTCTCCTCCAGACCTCATTCCCTCCTCAAACTTTTTTTTATTTCACCCTGCCCCCTTCTTTCTTTCTCTCTCCATGCCCCCTTTCTTTCTATATGTCTCTTTCTCTCTCTCTCCGTGCCCCATTTCTTTCTTTCTTTCACCCTGCCCCCTTCTTTCTTTCTGGCTCCCTGTCCCCCCTTTCTTTCTTTCTTCCTGCCCTCCTCTCCCCCATGCCACCACCATTGGGAAAATGCTGCCACTGCCGCTGGGGAATAGGCTGCCACTGCCGCCATCGGGAACAGGCCGGCACTGACTTCACCATGCTTCTCTTCCCCGTGGGGCTGACCAACTCTCGCCGCCCGACGTCAATTCTAACGTCAGAGAGGACATCCTGGGCTAGCCAGGCAGCGATTGGCTGGCCCAGAACGTCCTCTCCGACGTCAGAATTGACGCGGGCGGCAAGAGTTGGCCGGCCCCACAGGGAAGAGCAGGGAGAACTCGGCACCAGCCTGTTCCCGATGGCGACGGTGGCACTCAAGTGGCTAAAGAGCTGCAGTTTGCCGGCCTAGGGAGAACCCTGGAGGGTGGCCAGCTGTGCACCCACTTGGGGCGTAAACCCGGGGCGGACCGCCCCCCCCACCCCACCACCACCTTGGTATGCCACTGTCTGTACCTCACTCCCTCCCTATGACCAAAAATTCTCCTTTCTTCCATTCCCCGTGTACACAATCATCTCTTTCCCTCCCTTCCTCTCTCCCAAGTCCATGCCTTCTGTGTCCAAAAACGCATTCCCTCCCCCACCTCTGCATCTCTTTCCTTCCCTTCCTCTCTCCCAAGTTCATGCCTTCTGTGTCCAAAAACACACTCTCTCCCCCACCTCTTTCCCTCCCTTCCTCCATCCTCTCTCCCAAGTTCATGCTTTGTGTCCACAAATGCACTCCCTCCCCCCTTTTGTGTTCCGCGTTTGCTTCCTAGCCCTCATCTTAGCAACTTTCTCAGCCAAATACAATTCGAGCCGCAAGGCTCATCTTCTGTTCCTACCTACCCTGCCGCGCACACATAGCCGACCGGAAGTCTTCCCCGATGTCAGCGCTGACATTGGAGGGAGGGCTTAAGCAAAGCCTGCCCTCCGACGTCAGCGCTGACATCGGGGAAGACTTCCGGTCGGCTCTGTGTGCGCGGCAGGGCAGATAGGAACAGAAGACGAGCCTCGCGGCTTGAGTTGTATTTAACCCCACCCCGTCGTTCCTATTCAGCTCTGTCCTGTGCACCCCCTTGGGGTGTGCACCCGGGGTGGACTTCCCCCCCCCGCCCACCCCTAGGTACGCCACTGCTGTAGTGAATATCAGGCATACTAACCTCCAGAGAACAAGGCAAGCTTAATGAAGCAAGTAAATAAATATAATTTTATCATGGGTCAGTAGGTCACAGTTACTGACCCATGGCCCACATGGCCCATCCTATTGTTGACCCCCATGACCTGTTGACCCCTGGGCTGGAGAACCTCACAGTTTTACATAGGAAGGAAACACTTTTTAAAAATGTGACTAGCAGCCCCAGAGCATTAATGGCTAGCCACAGAATTGTAAGTGCAGACAACTGGTTTAGTGCCCTCTTGACTGTACTAGTCAAATTATTTTGTGCTTAGAATATTAACTTAACTTTCACATTACTAGGGGTGGCTTAATGAACTATTTGTAAATTGCTGGTACTGGGTTCATTCCGTAGAAATAAAAAGTTTCAGAAGAGGATTGAACAGCAACTGGCCTAGTGATCCTAGAGACGTCTGCTTACTGTAAGATAATTTTAAACTCCATAAACAGTTTAGTTGAAAGAAGACATCAGCCGATCCAAAAACCTTCCTTGTGTGTAGTAAGATAACCCTGTATGTCTGATGTTTCAGGCCCACATTGCTGATAATGGGCTGTTTCCATAGCAACCCAGACTTCTGTGTCTTTATATTCTAATTCTGATTAATATTTTATCCAGAGAATGCAAGTGTGCATTTCCTCCTTGGGTGTCTTTCCCTGGTATTGGGTTCCGATCACTAAGATGCTGCTTGTCTAATGTCTTGGCTCCCCCTCATGGGGCTGGAGGGAAAAGAGAACAGAAGATGTGTTGAAATGATGAGATTCAGGGTCTCATGACTTCCAGATCCACTGAAGAACATCCTCAGTGATAGCTAAAAAGGCTTTTCCTATTGGAATAATTTGGCCATTTTCCAAGAGCTATTTGGTAAGACATTTTTGGAATATGTGAGATAAGAATGAAGAATAATTTTTAAAGCCCCAGTGAAACATATTGGCTGTGTGTGTTTCAGGAACATTAAGACAGTCTTATTGTAACTAACAGACAATAGACCCTGCCTTTTTAAATACAAAGTAGTTGTCATCTTAGAAGGCAAACAAGGCCGTATAGAAATGAGAGGGAGGTGTACCCAAGGGTAGTTTGGATACGAGTGGAGAAGCAGAGAGAAGAGTAGATTCAGGAGTCATCTAAAGAAATAGTCTCTAGAAATAGTGCTGGATGTAGCCTCTCATCGCAGATGGTGGAGACATGGACAGTGTCAAAATTTCATTTTATCTAGCAATTTTTAACCCATCTTTTCAGGAACAAAACCTGTACAAAAGAAGGCCCTACTGCTTATCATTTCTATAGTGCTACTATAGTATAGCGCTGTACATCAAAACATAGAGGAGACAGTCCCTGCTCAAATGAGCTTACAATCTAGTCAAGACAGAGAAACCGGACAAGAAGGTGCATCTACCGTATACACAGTGCTCAGGTGGGGGAATTACAGAGGGAATGAAAAGACGGATATTGGTGCTTAGCAGGTAGGTTAGAGTTGAAAACATTAAAGCAAGCAAAATAATAATAATTAAAAAAATACAGGCAAAAATTATATATCTCTCAATCATATAACAAACTCCTCCGCATGGGGTATAAAAAGCAATGAATCTAAGGGGCAAATAAAAATAGAAAAATAAAAGGATTTCAATTAAATAGCAACATCTAGCTGGGAGAACAAATTAGATTGTCTACCATGAGGAAGATGGAACCTAGGGCTCCTTTTACAAAGGTGCGCTAGCGTTTTTAACGCACGCTCCGGATTAGCGCGCGCTAGCTGAAAATCTACCGCCTACTCAAAAGGAGGTGGTAGCGGCTAGCGCACGCAGCAATTTAGCGCGCGCTTTTCCGCGCGTTAAGGCCCTAGCGCACCTTTGTAAAAGGAGCCCTTAGTGGTGATTTGTCAGCAAGAAATATATGGATCCTTTTACAAAGCTGTCCTTCTGATCAGCAGACGCTAAATGCCAAGCCGCCCGTTCTAAGCTTAGTTTTAATTTCCTAGCATAGTTCTCCAATCTTTTAATATTATTTGTCAAACTCAGAATGCCCCTTACTGTCAGATCTCCCATCTTCTGTAGTCCAAGGACAAACTGTATTAAATCTTCTTATTTGCCAAATTAACTCCATTTAATGAGCATTCTGAATATGATCTGGATCTTACTGTCCTGTAAAGTATCCATCACCATCCTATAAGCAAAGTAAATTTATTCCTGCTTGCTTACAGCATCCCAGGGGACAACAAAAAAATATATACAACAGTACAGTTTAAACAAATAATTCAGAATTTAAAGCACAATTCAAGAAAAAATGGAACAAAAAGAGGAAGGAATTGTACAGCTGAGCAGCTGGTGTGGACGTACAGATTGAATAGGTCATATGGTCAAATTCTGTGTTTCTGTTTCTCCAAGAAATCAGTTTGGATTTGTTGATTCATGTGGGCAAGAAGGTAGGGTGAAATCCTGATCAGTAATCAATTCTCCTGAGTTAGAGTTGCTTCACTCTTATTATGAGCAGTTATTTTGCCTACAAGATTAGTTTTAAAATCAGGATGCCACCTTGTTGAGTTAGTCTATGAGGTAGATAGCCTGTGTTCTGCCTTTCTGAAGAATGAGGTACTAATCATTCTGGTCCTCAGGCTCACCTCTTGAAGGAGTGAAATTTGTGATATTACGGTAGTTGATCTATAGGTCAGGAGATCTCTTAAAGGCCTCCAGTGGAGGGAAGGGTATTGATTGTGTGTTGATGGCTTATAACAGCTTCCTTGGTTTTCTGCAGAACTAATGTGAAGTCATGAATATAATTAGTACTGTAGATGAACCACTTCCCCCAGCTCCAGGCTAGGGATAGCACAAATCCTTGTTTCTATGGAGTTCTTTTATATATATATATATATATAATATATTGCTTTAAACCTTAGTAAATCTCTTGCTATAGATACCTTAGTAAATCTCTTGCTATAGATAGAGCTTTAGAAACCATGACAACACATGTGAAGGAAAAGCCTTAAAGTGACAGAGCAGCATCTCCATAGGCAGAGATTTCTGGCTAATTGCCAGTCTTACAGTATATAGCCATATCTTGCATGAGTTCACATGTGTCTGTATAAGATGTAATATATCCCAAACCAAGCACGATGCAACCACAAGCTGATGAAGAGCAGGCCAAGTGCTCTACACCTTCCTCAGACACTTAGGCCTAGATTCTGTAAAGTGCGCCTAACTTTAGGCGTGCTATAGATGTCCTTGTAGCGCAACTGGCAAATCAGCATTATTTAAGCACTGTTTAGGCATCATATAGACGTCTCTAATGCATTAAGCGTATCTTAGGCGTCTATTAGGCATATGTTCCCAAAAACCCCATATAGATGCCAGATAGACGTCCCTATGATGTTATATATAAAAAGGTGATTTTTACTGATTTATCATTATTTCAGGACTGTGAGCCGGGTTGGGCCCATGTGCCTCAGGCCCCGCCCCCAGGAGGGGCCTAAGGCTTCCGGGCCTATTCTGATTGGCCCAGGAACCTTAGGCCCCACCTGTGGGCGGGCCTTTGGGATGGCTGGGCCAATCCGGCCTCATTCTGCCGGTGGCTGCTTGCCGGACATGCGGGTTTGGGCACCCGTCTGTCCGGCCAACTGCAAAACAGGTACGGGGAAGGTGGGTGGGGGTGGGGGTCGGCCGGGGGGTTGCGGGTCAGCTGGGGGGGGCGGTCGGAGGTTCTGGGGGGCAGACGTTGGGGGGAGGGGGGTTCATCGAGGGCAGGAGGGCCTGGGATCCCTCCTGCCCGTAATTTAGTGAGGGGTGGGGGTAGAGAGTCGCCTGGGTCAGAAGGGCTTGGGCTCCCTCCTGGCCCGATCGAGTCAGGGAGGGTAGAGAGTCACCTGGGCCAGGAGGGCTTGGGCTCCCTCCTGGCTCTAATGAGTCGGGGGTGCCGCGGTTGGCCGGGGCAAGAGGGCTTGGGCTCCCTCTTGCCCCGATCGAGTCGGGGGGGGGGGTTGCGGCTGCCGCAGGGCAAGAGGGCTTGGGCTCCCTCTTGCCCCAATGTTGTGTGGGGGGGGAGTGATGCATCGCGGCAGGAGAGATGCCTCATCTCCCCTACTGCAATGCCATCATTCCTCTACCCGAACTACTGCGGGTCGCGGCAGTTCGGGTAGAAGAGTGATGGCATCGCGGTAGAGGAGATGAGGCATCTCTCCTGCCGCGATGGTTAGGTTGCCGGGCCGCTGAACTGATGGCGCCAGCGGCCATCAGCTCAGCGGCCCCTTTTTCGGCACTTAGACCTGGTTTTCTTTCGTCTAAGTCAAACAGGTCTAAGTACCGACTAAACTGTTTTGGTTATAGGTGTTGTACGCCTAGGTGTAGGTCGGCCCACCTCCCGCCCACTGCCCGCCCTTTCCCCTCCTCTAAACACACCTCTTTTCTCTCTGTGCGTTTAGAGGCAGAGGAAAGGCCTAAGCTGTTTTTAGATACGTCTAAAAACCAGCTTTGGTTATGGGTACTTGGACGATCAGGCTTTTTCCAGGTAGGACACTTTTTAGACGGGGTTTTTTTTTTTTATTATTATCCCCATGTTTAAAAGGATATTTATAATATATTAGTTTCAGTAGGAGTTGATCTGGGAACATCAGCATGGAAGGGGGGGAGGAGAAGCTTCACTCCTGTGCTACCCAGAAACTTGTATAGCAATGGTATCATTAGTTCCTATAAGAAATGTAAAGCATAGGACTTTGAGCTCCATATAGGCTTCAAATAGACGTGGTTTAAGCTCCAGAAAGGCTTTAGCACAATACATGCTATTTAGGTCATGCAATCAGCTTTCTCTGGGCATCCCACAGACGTTATTTGAGAGAGGTTGTTAGAAGCGATTCCTTGCTCTAAATAACACTCTCTTTATCATGAAACATTGCTACAATCGACTCATTCTTTTAAGCAAACAGAAAGCCCACAACTTCAATTGACCAAGCTTAAAAACAGAATAAAACACAGAACAGACCTGAATGTGGCTTTTAATTCATTGCAAATGGAGGTATGGAGCTGCACCTTGATGACCTCATTGTGACCTCATCAAAGTGCACCTGCACAACTAAAAGACAGGCCGGGAGTTGAACTCACAACCTCTGGAAGATCAGTATAGCGCGCTTTTACTCATAGTTTAGTGATCTGCTAAGGTAAAATCTGATTAGCTATCATCTCACAGTTAGCTGAGACAAAAGACTGGTAGCTCAATGGCTTAAAGCACTGCTTTCATTGTCCCAAAAGCAAGAATCTCAAGTTGGGTTCAATAAATGTGACGTGGATTCAAATACTGCTGTTTTGTATCAAACGCATTAAGCACGCCTAAAGTTAGGCGCACTTTACAGAATCTATGCCTTAGTGTGAGTAGGTGGTATTAATGTTGTAAAATATCTTTGAACTTTGCTTGCTGACAATGTCTTAAGGCATCTTTGCTTCAGGACTGATGTTGTGCAGGACTATCTTTTGGCTAGAGAGGAGTCTGACGCAGGAATGAAATACACGACTTTCCATTGGCCACAAGCTCACTGACATAGCCCCATGTGATGTTCTCTGCTGCAAGTATTCACAGTGAGAAGACTCTGATAATTCTCCTCTCCCTTTTAAAAGCTTCATTAAAATTCTAGGTGTCACTTTCAAAGCCCACTTCACCTTCAAGTCCCAAATCAACTCTTTGCTTTGAGTGGCGTTCTTCGCACTTCATTGTATTTGATCAGTTAGATTCCTTCTCCCCATTCAGGCAACCCATTCTCTTTTCAGCCATGTGATCACTCATCTTGATTATATTAGTCTACCACTATATTTTCTAAAATGCCTTCAGCATGTTTAATTCACTGCCATCTGACTATTGCACAGCTCCAAACCTTTTGACCATGTCACCTTGCCTCCATCAGGCCAAACATTGGTTACCCATCTCTGCTTGCATTAAATTCAAAATTTTTAATATATTTTAGTTTTAAGGCCCTTTCCTTGTTGCTTCCAATTATATTAATCATTTGCTTATACCATAAACTCCTCCATCCCAGAACCATCCACTGAACAAATCTACAGGTCAACTCGCATTGCCTCTCCCTCCCTCCCACATCTGCCTCAGTTATACAGGCTCCAAGGTTCGGAGCACCTTCCCCTTTTAACTCTGTTTCAAGCCCTCTTACCCTAAGTTTAAAAACACTCTCAAGACCCATCTTTGTACCCTAACAGTCACATTTTCCCATCCCCAAATTCTCACTCTTCCAAGTCGTTTTCACACTTCTTCCACAAAAACCCAGATTCTACATTTTCCCATCCCTTTCAAAGCTGCTGCCTCTCCTTCCCAAAGTGTTCTATTCCCTGCCCTCCAGGCTCCTTCCCTCTTCCCCACATTGTTGGGTGCCAGTGTCAGTGCCATCCCCTTTGCAGGTCTACAAACCCTTCCCCCTGCTGTCTTCCCTTTAGACTTCAGGAGCTTTGCACCAGCAACAGTAGCCTCAGACTGCAGTGAGTGGAGGGACTACCGTAAGTCATAAGAACATAAGAAACGCCTTCACCGGATCAGACCGAGGTCCTTCTAGTCCGGCGATCCGCACACGCGGCGGCCCATTTAGGTACTCCTTTATGGAGACCCGGATTTACCGTATCCCTCAATATGATATGCAAGAAGGTATGCATCCAACTTGCGCTTGAATCCCAGTACAGTAGTCTCCTCCACAACCTCCTCCGGGAGTGCATTCCAAGCATCCACCACGCGCTGTGTGAAAGAAAATTTCCTGACATTTGTCCTGAACCTGCTGCCACTCAGTTTCAGGCTATGACCTCTTGTCCGTGTCACATGTGAAAATGTCAGTAATGCTGCTTCTTGGTCTATTTTATCAAATCCTTTTAATATTTTGAAAGTCTCAATCAAATCCCCTCTCAGTCTTCTCTTCTCAAGGGTAAACAGTCCCAGTTTCCTGAGTCGATCTTTGTAGTTCAAATGTTCCATTCCTTTAATAAGTTTCGTAGCTCGCCTCTGCACTTTCTCCAGCAGAGTTATATCTTTTTTAAGGTATGGAGACCAGTGTTGGACACAGTATTCTAAGTGCGGTCTGACCATTGTTCTATAAAGTGGCAGTATAACATCTTCCAATCTACTCGTAATCCCCTTCTTAATTATGCCCAACATCCTATTTGCTTTCTTCGCCGCCGCCACACATTGTGCCGATAGCTTTAGGGTACTGTTAATCAGTACCCCCAAATCCCTTTCCCGTTCGCATTTTGCTAACTTGACCCCCAACATCTTATACTCATGTTCCTTGTTTTTCTTTCCCAGATGCATCACCTTGCATTTGTTTATGTTAAAGTTCATCTGCCACTTTATCGTCATTTGTCTTTTGCTGTCCTTTTCCACCACTGCATGCACAGACAGTTAACACGTGTAATTTTCCATTTCCAGGAGTTTCATGTATGCATGTATTTATTAAGATTTATTAATTGCCATTATGTCAAGCTACACCGGTTGTTGGTATACATTGTAAATAACAGCATATCAATAGTTAAATGACCAAACAATGTAAAACACAGTTAAAACAATGAGGTAAACTTGATTGGCAAATTAAATCCTAGTAATAGCAATAATGTGATACAGTGTCAGAAATATACGAGTACATATTAAATGAGCGCAATAGAACATATGTATAAGAAAAATAAGATAAATGTCAGTAGAAATACAAATGGTACACCATAACAGGCAGAAGAAAAGCAACAGAGGTGACTGAATGGTGTTCAATCTCGTATATTGAATAAAAAGACTCGACACGATTGTGTTTCGGCCCAAAACGGGCCTGCCTCATGAGCCTGAATGTGTAACGAGACAATATTTGTGTGAATACTCAGTCTTCGATTCTGAGAGCGGCATACATCGCAGGCATTATCGATTGCCATTCCTTTCTACTCAATACATTCATTGTTTGAATTATTCAGTAAACGCATATTGGAATACAGAATTAAGAATTGAAGACTGAGTATCCACACAAATATTGTCTCGTTACATATTCAGACTCCTGAGGCAGGCCCATTTTAGGCCGAAACGCGATCGTATCGTGTCTTTTTATTCAATAAACAAGATTGACCATCATTCGGTCAGCTTTGTTATTTTTCTTCTGCTTTCATGTCCTGTGGAGGTAGTATCTCCTGTTTTTTCTGCGCTACTCCATAACAGGCAGCATGGTACAATGTCAGCACATTATATGTTTATAAATTATTAGTAAATAGATGAAAAAGAATGCAAATGGCTACCTTTATTAGGAACAGAAATTGTCTCTACAGTACTTCACTGTATGACCAACTAAACCATTACATTTTATTTTGTTACAATCCTGTAGGAGTTTTCCATTGAGACTGCATTATTAAGTACCATGTGGGTTGAGCCCAATTTTAAGAACCCCCATTCTCTGAATCAAGTGAACATTTGTGGAGTTGCGCCAGAGCTGGGAATGCAAGCAAGGGAACAGATCTTTTTTTTCTGAAGTCAATTCTGACTCATTTGATTATTCACATCTGCCTCATTCACTTGTTAAGTTAATTTCTTAGGAATGATTGGCAAGCAATAGGCATCAGGGTTGCTAGCTCATGAAAAGTGCATTTACTGACAGTTTGACAGATCTTTATTGACAACCTAACTTTTTTACAGACATGAGTTTTACGTAACATGACAGCCTGTGTAAGAGAATATTAATACCAGGATGGCCAAACTACCAAAAGAAATCATGAGTCTACTTGGTTCTTCACCCCTCTCTGTTCGATCTCTTCCCAATATCTCATGCTTTGTTCCAATCTTCTGCCCAGTGTGGTTGTAACAAATCTGATCACAACTGTTCATTATTCTCAGTGGGAAACCTATCTTTCGTTGTGTGCACATTATAGAAACTAGCATGTGTGAAGGAATTCTAAGAATGACATTTTTACAAACATGTAGGGAGTAATTTTATAAAGGTTTTTCCATGTGTAAAGGGCATGTGGAAAAGGCCATTCATAAAATTGCTCCATGGTATATATAACGATGTATGTATTTGCATATATAACGATTTTATGAGGAGCAGCAAAAGCAGCTAGGGCTCATCAGCTTGGAGAAGAGACAGCTCAGAGGGGATATGATAGAGGTCTATAAAATACTGAGTGGAGTGGAAAGGGTAGATGTGAATCACTTGTTCACTCTTTCCAAAATACTAGGACTAGGGGGCATGCAATGAAGCTACTAAGTAGTAGATTTGAAACAAACTGGCAAAAATATTTTTTCACACAACGTGTAATTAAACTCCGGAATTCTTTGCCGCAGAATGTGGTGAAATCAGTTAGCTTAGTGGGGTTTAAATAGGACTTGGATAATTTCCTAAAAGAGAAGTCCAAAGGCCATTACTAAGATGGCTTGGGTAAATCCATGGCTTATTCCTAGGATAAGCAGCATAAAATCTGTTTTACTAGTTGGGATCTAGCTAGATACTTGGGATCTGAGTTGGCCACTGTTGGAAACAGGATACTGGGCTTGATGGACCTTCGGTCTGTCCAAGTATGACAATTCTTATGTTCTTTTTTTCTAGGTTTCTTTGAACCCTCTTTGTGTCACCTGTCCTTCTGTATCTTCAAACTCAACCAAAGCACAATATCAGGAAGCAATGATTTCCTATGGCTAGAACCTGCAACCATAGGTGTAGCTCAGGAGTGGATGTAGAGAGAGGGTACTCTTGGTTCTGATGCTGAACTGGCCATCTTTCTACCTATATGACCTCCCTACTCTATCATCCACCAAGCTTAGCTCCATGCATAGATCATGATTGCATTATATGATCTATCTCCGCGCACAAAAAACATTCTATGTTCAGTAGGGTGACGGGTTGAAGAGAGATCGGGTAACAAACTTAAGAGATAGAAATAGTTGTGTATGCCTGTGTGCATATATTCTTTTAATTAACTTTCATTAAACTGATAGGAGTAATTCCTTTTTTGCTACAGACAATGACCTAGTGTCCAGACACAGAAAGAGTACTATTAAACTCACATCCACTGGCTGCACATATATTACCAGCTGCACAGAAACAGAATTAAACCACCGGATCACCAGCCTCTCATCCTCCACTTTCCTCCCCCCTAACCCTTCATTCATATAGGATCTGGGCTTTCCTTCCCTCTCTCCCTGCCCTTCTTAGGACCCTGCATTGTTTCCTGTCAGCCTGAAGACCGCAAGTAGCTCACTCCTCAAAGTTGAGTACTCTGGGAGTTTTCCCTGCAGGCTTGACAAGTACAAAGAGGACAGAAAAAATGTGGTAGTGGAGCTGATACACCTCCCCCCCCCCCCCCCCACACACATACACACACACATATTCAGGTGACAGAAGAAACCCTTGAAATGACAAAGCAAACTGCTGAGTTGATAGCTGGTCTCAACAGCAATATCTGGCATATTTAAAGTGTAAGAATACAGAGGCATAAACAGCAGGACAAGAGCTTTAAACTGTTTCCCTTGTGGTCTGCACCTGTAGGAAACATTCTATGCCTGTTATCCAGCTAAAGAGATGTGTTGATTGGTAGAAAACCACAGATTTTATTTTTGCAGCGCTGTTGATCATATCAAGATCAGACTGAAGAAAGAGGAAGTGTGAGAAAGGGGGACCCAATGCCGGCTGCAAACATGACCGATACACTTCAGCTTCCGGTGCTGCGGATTCCTGAGCCAGTGGAGTATGGAGGAGTGTGGTCCAGCTCCTCTACACCAACATTGCGCAGGAGACGGTTTAAGATGAGACGGATGAAAAAGGTCCATAGTGTGAAGGAGCCAAACTTGGAGGCCCATCTGTACCAGGGAGCTTCCTGTCTCACATCCACTAAAGAGTTCCTGCAGCTGCCCTCCATCGAGATCACACCATCTAGTGATGAGGAAATGCTGTGGTCCAGCTGCTCTACCCCGAGCACTTCCCCACGCCGCAAGCGTTTCCTGCTGAAGAAGTGGATTCGCATTAGAGAGAAGAAAGAATTAAGTGAGAGCAGGTAAGTCCTTCTTCTGTCATCTTACAGTTTCAGTTCTCTCCCTTCTTTTTTGTAATATCTGACCATTCCTGTCTGCTATTACTTATCTTTCCTATGGTCCTCCTCTCTGCCATATCTCAACTCCACTCTAAATTTTCTCAGCCCTGTCTTCTTCTCCCTTCCCTCTACTTCTTCATTCTCTACCTTTTCTGTCCTCGTCTTCTTTGTTTTCCACTCACTGTGTATCCTCCTCCAGTCCTTTACTTTCCATCTATCTAGTCCTCTCCTCATTCTGCCATCTTTCTCATCTGTGCTCAATTACTCTCCTCTTTCTAATTTTTTCCATTTATCTCTTTTAGCCAGCTTTCTTTTCTCTCTCCCTTCATATTATTTTCTTCCACAATTACCTCTCTGTTGTTTCTTCCCTTCTATTCCTGCTTCTCTATTCTCTCACTTACTTTCTTACTTGCTTTGTTCTCTCTATCTGAAACCAACTTTTCCCCCTTGTACAACTCTTCTCATTCCTCACCCTTCTCTGATATTCCTTATTGGTTATTTGCTCTGTTCCTTGCTCCTTATTGGCTATTTGCTCCTTCTTCCCATCGCTCCTCTAGCATCCATTCTATGTATGGAGCCACAATCATATATTTTGTTCTGCATGCTGATTATGCAGACATCGTAAAAAAATAAAAATGCACATATTTGGGATAATTTTTTAAAGCATATGATAACATTTACATGCCAATTTCACATATCAATGTGTAGAATAATGGGATATACATGTGCATGTACACATATGCATGCAAATACCAAATTTTTGCCCAAGCACTATTCCGTAAATATGTGCATATCTTACTTAGCATATGACAGGTGGGCGTGACATAGGCAAAGTCTGAGTGGAGTGTGCACTGGACTAACAGGCTCACACCTCTGGCATTTCAACATGAACACTTATACCAACTCTATGGCTGGCGTAAGTGCTCTTACCTAACTACATACATTCTTGTATACCCAGGTACACTAATATTCTCTAAAGGAAAGTTGGTACCTATTGAAAAGATGACGTTCTAGGCATCTAACTTAATTATTTAAAAAGTTTAATTGTGCCGATAATTGGCAATTAACTTGTAATGGATGTTAATTGCACTTAATTGGATGGTAGGTGCCAACCACTTTGAGGTAGGTGCCTAGTCCAAGGCGCCTACTAGTGCTGCCCGATTCACCAATTCAAATTGATTCACTGATTCACTTTGGTGAATCAATTAGAATCGATTTGTTTTCTTAAAAATCCGGGCTGGCCGATTCAGTGACCAGCCCTCCTCCCCACATACCTTTAGGCCTCCTAAAGCAGGAGTGGCAGCACTCTGGTAGTGAAAAGCCTGTCCTAAGTGCTGCCTCTTGCCGGCCGTCCACTGCCGCTGCTGCTCCTGCTTTAGGAGGCCCGATGTCAGAGCTCATGGTGAGGAGGGATGGGGGGTGTCAGTTGGGAAGTGCTGCATAGGCACCAGTGCTGTGGGTACCCTTGGCTCCGTTGTATTTAGGGGGCTCCCTGAAGGCCGGCATGTTTTCCTTTTCTCTACACCATTGTCTGGCTTTCCCCTGGCCTTCTGATCTCACCTTAAAAACTAATTACTGCCTACAGAGGATCGCCGGTGCTGTAACGATTCTAGCAAGCTGCCACAGTCCATCCCAGACCAAAAACAGAATGTGACATCAGAGGATGTCTGGGATTGCAGCAGAGGGAGCATGCAGTGGAGGCCGACGGCCTCACTACATTACCGGCGATCCTCTGCAAGCCGTAATTAGTTTTGAAAGTGAGACCGGGAGGCCAAGGGGAAGCCGAATGATAGTGGAGAGAAGGGGAAACATGCCGGCCTTCAGGGGGCTCCCTGTTGTAGCTATTAGAAGTACACAGAGGGAGGAGGTCCAAATAGACGGGCATATGCTAGACTGAGAGGGAGGGGAAGGAGGTGAAGGGGAAGAAATAATGAGTGTGAAAACAGAGGAGAGGGAGAGAGATGGACAATGGGATGGAGGGAAGGAGGGAAAAGAAAGGGAGAAAAGTTGGGTTCAAGGGGCAGTTTGGAGGGAGGGGGAATAGAGATACTGGATAGGAGGATAGTTGGGAAGAGAAAGGGAGAGATGGTGGACCCTAGGGTAATGGGGAAGGAGGGAGAGATGCTAAATGAAAGGGTAGTTGAAAAAAATGAGAGATGGTGGATCTGGAATGGTGGGATCCATCGCTGCAGCCACACTCTTATTCTTCGGGCCACTGGCAGCCTGAGTGAAGAAAGCACGCTGCCTTCCACGACTGGAAGTTTTCCCACTGCTACTGCTTCCTGGACCCGCTTAGGCATGAAGAGTGCAAGTGTACTGCCTTATCGGATCCCATGGAGGAGAGGAAAGCGGAGGGTGGGGTCGCTGGAAGATCATGGGGGTGGGAGTGATCATTAGAAAATACTGGACTGAGGAAAAGGGAAATGGAATGGGAGGACAGAGATGGAAGATGGAGGGTGAGCACGGAGAAAGAAGAAAACATTAAATTGGCAGGAGACCCTGGAAAGCGAGTTATCAGAAGACAAACAGAAACCAGAGACTGGGACCAGCATGATTTGAATAATGACCAGACAACAAAAGGTAGAAAAAATAATTTTATTTTCTGTTTTGTGATTACAATATGTCAGATTTGAAATGTGTATCCTGCCAGAGCTGGCGTTAGACAGTGAGCATGAGCTAGGACCTAGCAGAGAGAGGAAAAGTCTCTTTTGTTTGTTTATTTATATCACTGCGCCAGCATGGATAGCAGAGGGCAAAGGGAATGGTGTGGGTAAAGAAGCTACAACCTAAACTCATCAGGATGCTTGAAAAAAAAACACGGGCAGAAAAATTGAATCGAATTGAAAAATCGATTCAATAGGCTGGATTGAATCAAATCAAAATTTTTTTACTTGAATCGGGCAGCACTGGCACCTACCAGAATGTAGACATGGTTAGGGGGTGAATTGTGGGTATGTTTTCCATGTAAGCACCTGTTTTAGACTTAGGCACCAGTATTTAGAGCAAGAAAAACCCTGGCATAAATATGGTGTGCCTAGGGTTAGGACGCCTATCAATGCCTAACACTACTTTAGGTGTCGCTAAGCATGAATCTATAAAATGTGCCTAACTTTTATAGAATCGCACCTAAGTGCCACACTACTCGATGCCTAAGTTTTAGGTGCTATTTATAGAATTGGCCCCTGGGTGCCTAAAAGGTATGACGGGATATAAATAAAGCTATTATTATTATTATTATTATTAATAAATACAGCTGCATATATTAAGAATGTGCATTTGGTACCGTGCCTTAAAAAATTAGTACATGCCAGTTCAATTTAATCTGTGTTAACCTATTCTTCAACACATCATAAGTCAACATGGGCATATTAAAAAGTTCTAATACATAGTAAAACATTTTGTTAAAGAAATGAACTGAAAAAGTATGAAAATTGGGGGGGGGGGGGGGAGGCCAGTTGAATCAAAAAAGGGCCATAACATTTTGCCCTGGGCACATCTCCAACATATATTGGAAAAGATTACATAGTAATTAGATTACATTATACAATGAACCGCATATACATAGGAATTGAAAATAGATTTTTTTTCCCCATTTTGACCTTTTTTTTACTAAACCGCGGTAGAGGTTTCTACCATGGTGTGAGGTGCTAAACGCTCCGAAACTGCTCCAGTGCTCATAGGAATTCTATCAGCGCTGAAGCATTTAGCACTCTGGGCCACGATAGAAACCTCTATTGTGGCTTAGTAAAAGGAGGTGGGGGGGTGGGGGGTTAGTTCCTGTGGGAAATTATAATTCAGGCCCAAAATGAAGAATTGTACCTTGCATCCTAAATTGAGTTTCATATACAGAGTGAAAATTCTCATCATTACATGAGCAATCAGATATATAAAAGACCGAGATGACTAAACTATTGAGATGAATACTTAGGGGGGGAGGGGGAGTGCTTAATAAAGTGCAGAGCAGGTTTTGTTTTCAATGTCATCCATGAATATTCATCAGAGGTATTTGCATATCATCTAAGATAAAGATGCAAACTTGTGCCAGCATTTTCAGCATTCACCCTTGAATGCATAGCTCTGATGAAGATTCACATATGTAACTTAGCATGAATGCAGCAGCATAGTAAGGGGGGACGAGGGGGGTCGAACCGCCCTGGGTGCCGTCTTGGTGGGGGGCGCTGGCATCTCTCCACCCCCCCAGGCTCACGCCCTTACTGCTTTAAAATCTTTGCCAGCGCATACAGCTACTCTAGTTTGTTGCTCGCGCTGGCCTGGCTTCCTCTGAAATCACTTCCGGGTCACATGGCCAGGAAGTGACTTCGGAGGGAAAGCCAGCACGAGCAGTAGGCTGGAGAAGATGCTCGTGCTGGCGAAGATATAAAGAAGTACAGGGATGGGGAGGATGCGACTGGGGGGTTGGCGGGGAGAGCACGGGGGCGCTTGGTGAGGAGGGCACAGGGTAGCAACTCCTACCCTCGCTACAGCACTGCAAGGATCTCATCAGTTTAAAGTTGTGTTGGTTGTCCTGCTGGATATTGTCTTTGAGGATGATATGGGCAGCTTGGTTGCCTGGTGAGGGGAGGTGGAAGGGGATATGATATACGGGCGGTCCCAAAATTACAGATGCCTCATACTTAAGAATGCGGTCATGGCTTCATTTGATATCACAGAGCAGCATTTCTCGTGGCATAGACTCTTACACTTCTCCTGCAACAGATAATTTCCGACTTCTCGACCACTTCACAAATTCCACTTCTATTAGGTGACTTTAACTTTCACTTTGATGATACCTCTAATCCAATTACATCTGATTTGCTAACACATATTAATGATCTCAGTTTTATAATTTTAAACTCGGGCCCAACCCATACCTATGGTCATACATTGGACGCGATCCTTGTTCCCACTAGATTAAGTTCCAATTTTTCTCAACCAATTTCAAGCCAAGTCCCATGGTCTGATCACTTCTTGATTCAAACTAAAGTTTCACTGCCATCTTTTACATCAACTGTTCCAGCCCCGAAAATTATTAAAGTAAGAGATTTTCAACACATAGATCACGCACGAATCCCATCAGCATTTAAAATTGACTTAGAAAAATTTAGTACTGAATCTCTGGCAAAACAAATTTCCACGTGGAACAAGGCCTGTAAATCTTTATTAGATGAAATAGCGCCATTAGTAACAAGGAAAATTTCTTCAAAAAAATTAAGAAACCCATGGTTTAACGCTTCTTTATGCCTACTTAAACAACAAATGCGTTCATTGGAACGCAAGTGGCGTTCTAATCCTACCCAGGAAAACTTAAACAATTATAAAAATTATTCACATCATTATCGACAATCTATTAATATCACTAAGAAAAAATTTTACACTAAACAAATTACTCAGACTAATAATTCATCTACCTTGTTCAAAATTCTCAAACAATTAACAGTTTTCAAAAATGATAAAATAAGTTCAACTGATGAATCTCCAACAGCTCAAGCATTAGCACATTATTTTCAAGAAAAAATTACTTCAATTAGATCGAAAATCATTGCCAAAACAACAAATGTTACTAACTTACCTAATCTTACTAATGTTACTAACTTATCTAATCTTGCGGAAATTGATAATTCAATAACAAAGACTCAGAAATTTCACACTACTCTATCTAATTTTCTCCTTCCATCGTTAAAAACTATTGAAAATATATTACACTGTATTAATATTAAAGGCTCAAAAATAGAACCTATTCCTCCTTTTTTTTTCAAACGACATTTTACAGTCTTTGGGCCATATATTCTTTCAATTATTCATAATTGTTTGTCTTCAGCCAATATTCCATCAGACTGGAAACATTCCATTATATCTCCAATCATTAAGGATTCAAAAAATAATATTGACAATTGCTCCAACTATCGCCCAATTGCAAATTTACCATTTTTATCTAAATTAACTGAAAAAATTGTGTTTCAACAATTGGCAGATTTTGTCGAAAAAACGCACATACTTCACCCCAACCAAACAGGGTTCTGTACAAATCATTCCACAGAGTATTCACTACTCGGTCTCACAACATCTATAAATTACTATTTGGATCATCACAAATCCGTTTTATTAATTTCTTTAGATCTTGCTGCAGCATTCGATACCATTGATCATCATCTCTTATTGCAACGTCTTTTTTCTATCAGAGTAGCAGATCAAGCTCTTGAGTGGTTTCGTTCTTACTTTTCTGATAGAACTTCATCAGTATATTATAAGAATTTAGAATCTAAATCCTATCATTCAAAATTTGGCATACCACAAGGCTCTATTTTATCTCCCTTATTATTTAATATCTATTTAGCCCCGCTTTTGACCCTCTGCCAATCAATAGGATTTACGGTGTACGCTTATGCTGACGACCTACAATTACTGCACCCCCTTAACCCGAATAATCAAACCGAGATTCAGGCAATTAACCAAAAATTAAGTAAAGTCCACGAATGGTTAAACACAAACAAGCTTTCTTTAAACATTCTAAAAACAAATACTCTTCTTTTCTCCGGAAAAGAGGGAGATCAATTAATATCTCCAATCATAATTGAAAATACTCCACTTCCATTAATTTCAACTACAAAAATTTTAGGTGTTTTAATTGACAATAAGCTAACATTCCGTCCTCAAATAAGTGCAATAGTAAAAAGTTGTTATTATAAATTAAGAATGATTAGATCACTGGTCCCTCTTTTAGATATTAATTCCCTTAACATTCTGATTCATTCACTAGTAATTTCAAAAATGGATTATTGTAACTCTCTACTAAATGGTATCTTTCACAAAGATTTAAAACGCTTGCAGCTTATTCAAAATACGGCCATTAAAATAATCTCGGGAGCAAAAAAATACGATCATGTTACCCCTTTGCTTCAAAAGGCCCACTGGTTGCCAGTCTCACACAGGGTAACTTATAAAATCACTCTTCTGGCATTTAAAACAACGCAGACCAACACACCAGCTTTCATAGATAGACTTCTGATTCCATATGACCCCCCAAGAACTTTAAGATCCATCTCTCAATACAACCTTAATATTCCCTCTTTAAAAATCATTGGCACGCGTCGCACCTCCACGTTTTCTGTTACAGCTCCTACAATCTGGAACGCTCTCCCTTTGTATATAAAAATGGAAAAAAACCTAAAAAATTTTAAAAGCAATTTAAAGTGCTTTCTTTTTAACGATGCTTTTAACTGAACTTCTTTCCCTTAACTATTAATTTTATACTGCTCCCCAGTTCCTAAGTGTTTTTCCCTTATATGTTCCTCACTTTTCTATTACAAGTGTATTTCTTCCCCCTTTTCCTTATGTTTCTATGGCCTACGGGTCAACATTTACCCAGTTTGTACGGTCTGTTGTCTTGTAGTTTACTATAGGAAAGTATGTTTAATTGTCATTTTTGTTAAATGTTAATACTTTTGGGAGCAGTTTACCGGACTGGAGGAGAACTGAGGGGTGTCCCGTTGCTGGTCCCGGGTGTACAGCGGCGGCTTCCTCTTCCTGGTCGGCGGCGCTGACAGGCACTTACAGAGACGGACCCCTGACGTCACTGGGTCCGTCTCCGACAGCGTAAAAGCACCCGCTGCTGTAGCCACACTGGAGCAGTTTACCGGACTGGAGGAGAACTGAGGGGTGTCCCGTTGCTGGTCCCGGGTGTACAGCGGCGTCTTCCTCTTCCTGGTCGGCGGCGCTGACAGGCACTTACAGAGACGGACCCCTGACGTCACTGGGTCCGTCTCCGACAGCGTAAAAGCACCCGCTGCTGCAGTTGCGGCTGCAACCGCGCGGCCGCAGGGCGTGGCCGAAGGGGCGTGCCCTAAGGGGCACGCAAGGCCCCTTGGGAGCCCCTTAGGAGCCTCGTGGAGTCCGGGAGCCGGCAGTGGGCAACTTTATTTGGGGTACATAGACCCGGATCGGTTCCTGCTCCCTATTATTGGATCTAAGATGTTTATTCCATGTCTGCTGCAGTGAGGACGTCGTTGAAGTTTTTCTTTCTTTAATAATGCCGAAAAGACGAGGAAGGAACACCGGAGGAGCCTCCCGGCGACCCTTAACCCTAGTGGTTACTATTGATGATTTTCTACGACGCCTACAACGGGAACAAGAAGGGTCGGGTGCTAGCTCGTTGGGGACACCGCCGGAGAGTAGTGCGGTGGGTTCCCCTGAGCATGATGTCACTCTTAGCCCCGACGTTAGGACGCCACCCCTCCAACCAACGCCGCAAGCTGCCAGCTCCCCACGGGACCAGAATCTACCAGAGGAGGTGGTTTCTTCTTTGTCCACAGAGGCTAGTATGGAGGGCTCGCCGAATATGACAACGGGACTTGCGACCGGGACAACAGAGGTTGGAGGAATACAAGACGTCACTGAGATAAAGCTAATTTCAGAACATTTACATACTACACCATTACAACTTTTTTCACCTACAAAACCTCCTACAGTCACACTCGAAGCATTATGGGACTTGGTAGTGAATTTGGGGAATTCCTTAAATCCTCAAATAAAAAGTTTGGATAAAGAATTAAAAGAACAAAAGGAAGAAATAAAAGTTTTAAAGCAGGACATGTCACAATTTAAAACAGAGACACAAAATACAAATAAGGAGCTAATGCTACTGAAACAAAATCAAGATATGCTGGTTAAAGATAATATATTACTCAGGAAGAAGTTGGAAGTGCAGGAGAATAATGGTCGAATAAATAATTTGAGATTCATAAATTTTCCAAGAATCCTGTCAACTTCTCCTAGAGAAATGGTGAAAAGATATTTTATGGAAATTTTGGAAATTCCTGAAAACTCCTTACCTCCTCTTACAAGAGTGTATTACCTACCTGCTAAGCCCCAATTCAAAGAAGAAGGAAAAATTGAGGAACCCCGGGAGAGGTCATTGGACATTTCGGCTATACTGGAACAATCAGATAGAGAATTGGCTGTTCCAGCTACTCTCTTGTTGTCTGTTGCTTTGGCTCCAGACAAGGATTGGATATTAAAACTTTTCTTTAAAAATAGATCCAAAGACTTCCTGGGACAGCATATTCAGATTTTTCCTGATGTCTCTAGAGAGACTCAAAAAAGAAGGAAAGAATTTTTAATTTTAAAACCAGGAGTGACTCAAATAGGGGGTATTTTCTTTTTGAGATATCCATGTAAATGTGTAGTTAGATATTTATCATTGAAGTATATATTTACAGAGCCATCTCAACTGATTAGCTTTCTCTCAATGAAACGTCTAGAAAAAGGAATAACAACGTCCATGGAAAGTTAGTTTCCTGCACTTTAGTCAGATAAGGATTTTTCTTATTTAATTAATTTGAATTATATATGTTCTACTCTTAATTACGGATCCAATAATATTGAGGACTAGTGTGAGATCAGCTAGATTAGTATTTCCTTGTAGTAATATTAATTTTGCAATTTTAGTTTAATATGTTGCTTGATCTCACTTTACTGTACAAGATGTATATGCTTGGAAATATTGTAAAATTTTATAAATAAATAATAATAATAAAAAAAAAATGTTAATACTTTTTACTTTGTACAACGCTTTGTAGTATCGAAAAGGCGTTTAATAAAAAATTGAATAAACTATAAACTATTCAGGAATGATGCATGGCCCCATTAAGAACAGTGCGTGGTTGTGCATGCCGTACCTTAGAGGGAACACTGGTAGGGATAGTTGGCCCTTTTGCCAGCTGAGAGCAGATGTAAGCAGCAAAAATCTTAAAATCTACAAGCTCTGAGTTACATACAAATCTGACTTAAGAACAGCTTTAAAAACATTACTCGTTCTTAACCTGAGGACTGCCTGCCTGTATTACCTTTCTGTATATAATCTTTTTGAATCCCTGGAGAACAGAAGTTTAGAATCTCAACATATATGTGCACTAGGTCTGGGCAAATTGGGTCACATTCAATCTAAGTCAGAGGCATGCAGTAGAGTGGAGGCTCAACTCCCACTGTAGCTTCTTATGACCCTGGATAAATCACTTAACCCTCTATTACCCCAGGTACAAAATAAGCACCTTAGATTGTCAACCCATTACAGGCAGAGAAAGTAGCTGAATATATGTGTTCATTCAGTAGCACTATAGAAATGATAAGTAGAGGTAGGACAGAAGCTGAATTCAATTAGTTAGAGTTGAACCAGAAAAGGCTCTAAATTGAACTCTTAATAAACCTGAGCCATTCACAATTCTTCCCTTTTACTCATTTCAGAGCTTTCTGACTGGCATTTTGGATACAGCATTCATACCATTCTTGAATTCTTTGAAACTGAAACATCCCCATTTTATTCTGAATGATTTGGCAAAAAATAAAACAGTCCAAGTTAGGTCCGATTTACATCCAAGTACCCTTTTGTTACTTTTCTCCTGTGATCTTTGCACCCGTTTCCAGAGGAAATGTATGTTTGTGTGTAGGGGCCAATCGAATTTCAGTTTTGGTTTTGATTATGGCTCTGAAATTAGGGTTCAAACCAATAAAAGGAGTGGGGAAGGGACACAGTCAACCAACCTCAAGGACAATCAATTTATTGAAAATATATAAATAGCTAAAACATACAACACTCCTTTTTTGGTTTGTATCATTGCACATGGGGCTGTGTTTTTCCTTTTTGTTGTATACAGTAATCTGAAATTAGGGTTAGCAGATATCTGGGAAAATCCAGACATGTCCTCTTTTTAGAGAACTGTCCGGATGCGCAGATGTTTTTTTTTAAATGGGGGAGTCCTGTTCAGATTTAGCCGGATCTCCCGACTCCTCCACCTACCTCCTCCCCGGGCCTGGTTGCTGTAATTTAATCTCAGGGCAGCCGACAGCAGGAATGAGGTGAGCCTTTTGCCGCCAGCCTGCTCCAGAAACTGCATCTCTGCAGGTCCCACCTACGTGAGAACAGGAAGTCACTGCAGAAGATGGCTTCTGGGGCAGGACAGTAACAACAAACTCACCTTGTTGCTTCTGCCAACTGCCCGAAGATTGAATTACAGAGTCTGGGCCTAGGGAGGAGATAGATGGGGGAGTCGGGAGCTAGAGAGGTCATGAGGGGAAGCAGCATCAGAGGTTGAAGGAGGGAGGGGAAGGGGCTGGAGAAACATCATTAAGTACATAAGCATTGCCTCTGCTGAGTCAGACCATAGGTCCTTCATGCCCAGCAGTCCGCTCCCGCGGCGGCCCCCCAAGTCAATGACCTGTAGTGATCTATTACTCTAAAGCATTTTGTACTGTATAGCAACCCTCTAATTGTACCCCTGGATCCCCTTTTCCTTCAGGAACTCATCCAGTCCCTTTTTGAAACCCAAAGTCGTACTCTGCTCTACCACATCCTCTGGAAGCGCATTCCAGGTGTCCACCACCCTCTGAGTGAAGAACTTCCTAGCATTTGTTCTGAACCTATATCCCTTCAATTTTTTAGAGTGCCCTCTAGTTTTTGTTGCCCCCGCCAGTCTGAAGAATCTGTCCCTCTCTACCTTCTCTATACCCTTCATGATCTTGTAAGTTTCTATCATATCCCCTCTAAGTCTCCGCTTTTCCAGGGAAAAGAGACCCAGCTTCTCCAGCCTCTCAGCATATGAAAGGTTTTCCATGCCCTTTATCATTTTTGTTGCTCTTCTCTGGACCCTCTCGAGTATCACCATATCCTTCTTGAGGTACAGCGACCAGTACTGAACGCAGTACTCCAGATGCGGTCGCACCATCGCCCTATACAGCAGGAGGATAACTTCCTTAGTTCTGGTAGTGATAATGCCCAACATTCTGTTCGCCTTTTTTGAGGCCGCTGCCTATTGTGCCGCTGGTTTCATTGTTTTATCCACCAAAACCCCCAAGTCCTTTTCTAGGTTGCCTTCCTCCAATATTATCCCCCCCATCGTGTAACTGTACATCGGGTTCCCTTTCCCTATGTGCATAACTTTGCATTTCTCTACATTGAAGCTCATCTGCCATTTATTTGCCCACTCACTCAGTTTGTTCAGGTCCCTTTGAAGTTCTTTACATTCCTCTACAGATCTAACCTTGCCAGAGAGTTTTGTGTCATCCGCGAATTTTATAACTTTGCATGTTGTCCCTGTTTCCAAGTCAGGGAGGGAGGTTGGAGAAACAGCTTGGAGGGAAGGGAGGAGAGCTGGAGAAAAAACATGGAAGGAGGCTGGAGAAAAAACATGGATGGAGGGAGGGAGAAACAGCATGGAGGGAGGGAAGGGGCTAGATAAACAGCATGGATGGAGGCTGGAGAAGCATTATGGAAAGGAGAGAGTGCTAGAGAAAAGAGCATGGAGTAGGGTATTGCTGGATGGGAGGGGAGAGACAGAAAAAGCAGGAGAGGAGGTTGGAACAAGAGAGTGATGCACCCATTGTTGGGGGGAGGGGAAGAGGGTTGGGGTTGGAAGGAAAACCTGGACATGTCTTTTTTTTAGAGTACTGTCTGGGAGTCCAGGCGGATTTTCCAAAACCTGGCAGTTTTTGGAAAACTCTGGTTGCATGGATGTCACATGTATCCGCGCATGCTTGGAGGCCCTTGGACATGGCCCGGAGGTCAGGAATTAAAAGAAAAGGCTTGCTGGGGTGGGGCTGGCTACAGAATGGGGCAGGGTTAGAGGTAGAATGGGGAGGGGCTGGGGCAGAATGGAGCATGGCTATATGTCTGGGATTTATGGATGCAAAATCTGGTAACCTTATGTTAGGGGAGCTTCCTTTCTCTGGGTCTGAATGCTTATCATATGCTCAGCTATCCAAATTTTAATGCGTATTTTAATTTGGCCTATGTAATATAAGCCACATGGGCAGATAATACAATAAACAACCCCTGAAGTGTTACAATTCGAAAGTTGCTGCAGAAAATGTCTCCCAGTATTCGGTATTCTATTTTTGTTAGTTTCAATAACCTGTGCATAGTATACATTGGCCACATTTATAGTGGCCTTTACATTCATCATGATTATTCTGCTTAGTCACTGAAGTTAATATTTCTCTTATATTCCTACTTCTGGTTAAAGCAAATTTAGCTAAATCTCTCAAACTCCCATAGTCATGTATATTGGCCAAAATTTGCATATAACATTCCTTATCATAGAAACATGATGGCAGATAAAGGCTAAATGGCCCATCCAGTCTGCCCTTTCGCTTCCTTTGACAAGGGAAACACACATGCTACTGATGTTGAAGAAACAGTTTTAGATTGCGCAAATATCCATTGCCTGTTATTATACAACGCTCGTTTATAAGCATTCATGACCATGTGTTTTGGGTGAAAATTGAAATTTAGGGACTGATTCTGGAAATGGCGTCTGCTGCGGCAGGCACCTACAATAAAGGCATCTGCCACATGTCAATCATGGACAAGCGCTGCTTGATTTGATTTGATTTCTTATATACCGCTATACCGTGAGGTTCAAAGCGGTTTACAATGAAGATAGATTAAAGATACATTAAAATAAAATAAATAAAAATGGTACTTTGGATTTCCCCAGCTGTCCCGAAGGCTCTCAATCTAGCTAAAGTACCTGAGAAAACAATAAATAAAAATAAAATAAATGAAATAAAGTAAATTCCAGTCAGACAATAGAATCTGATGTTAGAAGTTCATAAAGACGATATGCCAAGGAGCGAAAGCTAGTATGCTCCTTGAGCCCTGACGTATGCAGCCAAGCCAACACACAATATTTCAGCCATGAGGTTTCCCAGGAAGTAGTAATGAGTGCCAAAATACAGGCTAGTCATTTAGATCAGGGTCAATGCAATGCTAAAATGCAGGCATGTCATTTGGATCAGATGACCTCTACAACAGCCAGACAACCGCCACTATCATCTCGGTGCATCAGCTGTAATAAACGGTCAACTGCCACCATTCTCAGATCCGATATCTAGTATGGTATAGAACCCTGCAGGTTCGAGGGAGGGGCGGAGCTGTGCTCTTAAGTCTCTGCCACTGCTTCTGCTGCCTGCCGCTGGTTTCGGTGTGGCCCCGGCGTCTCCTTATACTCATCGTTATCCCCTGCTGGATCGGGGGAGGGGCGGATCTGTGCTCTTTAGTCCCTACTGCTGATTCTGCTGCCTGTCGCTGGTTTCGGTACGGCCCCGGCATCTCCTTGTGCTCAACCATTAGTCCCTGCTGGATCGGGGGAGGGGCAGAGCTGTGCTCATAAGTCCCCGTCGCTGCTTCTGCTGCCTGCCGCTGTTTTCAGTGCGGCTCCAGTGTCTACTTGTGCTCACCATTATCCCCTACTGAATCAGGGGAGAAGGAAGGATGCAGGAAGGGCCTCTGCTGAAATGCACCATTCTAGGCCTTTAGGTTTGTAGACAGTTATGCTGCGATTCTATAACTGTCAAACTCCTCCTTTCCAAGATGTTTTCTGACTCGCCCGAGTGAAAATTAAAAGAAAAAAGTGCAGAACCCTGTAAAACTATTGAAAGGTCACTTGGACACACGAAGTCAGAGGCGTGAAGAAAATACAAGAGGTTTATTCACAGCATGCCGGACTCTAGTGCAGTTAATAGCCTGCCTACTAGAGTGTCAGAAACAGGAAATACACGGACTTTTATGCCCTTTTCGCAAACTAATATATGCAAAAACTACAATTTTCATTTGTTACTTCTATAACTTTTCTACAATTATTATTGGTTCTAAGCCAGCACTTATGATAGGTTCAGGGGCACAACTTATAGTCCTATAGGAAACTAGCTCATTTCTCTGCTTTTCTAAATCTTACAGGTCTAAATGTTACATGTACAGAAGGGCAGGGCACATCATGGCTCAAACTCTTATCTATTCAGCTTACAATGTGGTAAGGCAGGGACATACATGTCAGGAAGATGAAGTCAATAGATTGTACACTGTTTTCAGCTATGTAGGCCAGAGCTATGATCTTGGTACATACATGCAGTGGCGTACCTAGGGTATGTGGCACCCGGGGCCCATCATTTTTTTACACCCCCCCCCCCATGTAAAAAAATATTTTTTGTAATGACCATGAAACGCAATAAATGGTCAGAATAGAAACAGGCAGTGAAAATTTTCTTAAATTCCAAACATAACATAACATAAATTATGTCTGGATTGTCATGACGTCAGAAGTACATATGGAGTAGTTGCAGGTGATGCTTGGGACAGTTCTGATTGTGTTAGATTGGTTTTATGTGTTTTTTGAATAGAAGGGTTTTTATTTCTTTTTGAAGGTTTTGCAGTCTGTGGTCGATGTCAATTGGTTGTAGAGTTGGGGGTCGAGTGTTGCAGCTCGAATGGCTAGGAGGTTGTCGAACAGTTTTTTTCTTTTGACGTTTTTGGTTGGAGGGTGTGTGAATGGTGCGTGAGTTCTCCTATGTCTGTTTGAAGTGGATTGAATTATTTAGCTGAAGAAATTAGTTACCCCCTCATCCCACACACATTAATTCTCTTCCATTTTTGTTCCCATTATAAAAAACACTGATAAGTTCCCAGAAAAAAAATACATTAAAATAAGAAGTGAAAACAAAGGCCCCTACAGATGAGAACATAACATAAGAATAGCCTAACTGGGTCAGACCAATGGTCCATCATGCCCAGTAGCCCATTCTCATGGTAGCCAATCCAGGACACTAATACCTGGTCAAAACCCAAAGAGTAGCAACATTCCATACTACCAATTCAGGGCAAGCAGACACTTCCCCCATGTCTTAATAACAGATTATGGACTTTTCCTCCAGGAATTTGTCCAAATCTTTCTTAAAACCAGCTACACTATCTGCTTTTACCATAACTTCTGGCCACTTCATTTTTAAGTTTAGATCTTTCCTTTCAAACAGAGACCTTGCTAGATGTCAAATAGATGTCAAAGTAACTTCACATGGACTTAGCTGTGCAGGAAATGTGAATCTCCTCATACACCCACCATATAGTGCAAAAATGTGCAAAGGTCTGTATTTTTCTTTCGATCACTACATAGCCTAATGCCACACAAGCAGCGCTGTTACAAACATATTCTGTAGGTCAATGCTAAGGATAACAAAGTTTCCTTCCTTGGACCAGAAGGAGATACTGATAAACCACTGGAAGAGATCCCAAAACAACACCCAAAGACCCACTCAGTGTGTGAACCAGTTGAGTGGAGTGGACTAACTGGGGGGTGGAAATGGGCCCGGAGTTTGCTCAGCAGAATTTCCCAGACCACCTCTTCCTCTCAACACATTGACACGCTGCCACCACCACCACTAGGAACACCTCACTGGGTAGGCCAGCTATGCTATAAACTTTATAAAACACATTATTATATTTTCTTATAAAGCACATATTTTAACTGAACTCTCTGACATCCTCAGCCTTTCCATTCACAAAAATAGAAGGAAGAAAAGTTCCCATTTCCTGCTGTCTCATGTCCCCGGCCTATACAATATTTTTTTTCTGCAGACCCTTCAAAAGTCTGACCAAATCCTCGTTTCACTTGCATTATAAAGTACTGAGGTTGCCATCTCGCCCCAATCCCAGGTCCTAAAGGTCCTGACATCAGAGGAGGGGCGGGACCACGGCGCAGGAAGCAGCGCCCAAGCAGCTCAGGGATCGCTGACGTCGCGATCCTGCTGCGGGCTGCTTCACAGGTGGTGCAGGAAGGTCAGTGGGGCGAGTGGTCCTTCGGGGGTGGGGGGGGACTGAACGGCAAGGCCGGGAGCACCCTCTCAGGCTGGCACCCGGGGCGGACCGCCCCTCCCGCCCCCCCTTGGTACACCACTGCATACATGGTACATATAGTGCTCCAAATACATGCTTTTAGCAGATATTTAAGTCTGTAAATTTTGAATGATAAGTTCCTTAGGAATTTAGCCTCTCTGTGGAGTTATGACATCATTTGTCACTCTGAGTGTGGCACAAATCTGCCACTGTAAAACCATCATGGTTTTTAGTTTCTGTTTTCATTAGCTGCAGTCCACAAGTGTGGAAGCCATTTTGCTTGAAGGCAAAATATGATCTTTTGTAATCTAAATTATTATATTCTGGCTTGGATATTGTGGCGTTCATTTTCATAAGAGAAAAACTTCTCAAAAATGGCACAGAGAGGCAGATGGACATTTTCATGGGAAACTGTCCAAATTGTGATTTTTGAAACTCAAATTTGAGATGGTTTTCTTTGCAATTCATCTAAATTTCAGGAGGGCATATGGGGGTGTGTTTAGGTATGATTTGGGCAGGCTTAGAATTTGGATGTTTTCCAGGGTTAATGGAACAAGATATAAACATCTAGGACAAAAATGGGGACATTTTTATCTGGTATGTAACACATCAAAAGAACTGCAGGCATAGGGCAAACAATAATATATGACTACAAAAAGCCCATTTGAAAATGTAATTGGAAAGGATTCCAGACACAACCAACTTCCCAGAAGAGGAGGAAAAGCCTCAGAGTCCAACCTGTTGTTCTACTATATGAACAAACAGGAACAAAGGGAGAAACCTTATCGGCAACAAAAGCTCCTCCTTAAAGTTAAAAAAGTTCATTTAATTATTAAGGTCCCCTTTTCTCAAGCCGCATTAAGGTAAAAGCTCCAATGCTCATAGAATTCTTAAGAGTGCCAGAGTTGGGGGCGCTGGTGAGCCCGATGAGGTAGGCAGCTAGCGGCACGAGCTCCGTCGGCATCGACCCAACAAACACTCAAAAGGCATCGAAAAACTTTTATTTTTAAATAGCGTGATTTGCGATCACCTGTCTCAATGGCATCGGGGAAACCGAGTAAGCGCAAAAGCGCTGAACCAGCGTCGCCAACGAAATCTGAGCAGCCTAAAGGAGAAGACACGACGTCGGCGGCCATCTTGGCTGAGCTGCACAAAATTAAAGAATTGCTTCTGGAAACGAAGCAAGATACAAGTGAATTGAAAGCCGAATTTGCATCCTTAAAGGAGGAGGTAGCAGCAGCACAGATTAAAACTACAACGCTGGAAAATCGAACTGCGGCTGCTGAAACCTCTATTAAATCACTGATCAAACAGTCTACCCGCGTGACCGCCCTGGAGCGTGCTCTCGAAGATGCGGACAATCGTGCACGGCGGACCAGTTTTCGTCTTCTTGGCCTACCGGAGGGTAGGGAAGCTTGTGACTTAGTGGACTTTCTGGCGGCCTTTCTACCCCAGATTCTCAAAATGCAAGACAATGTTAAATTGGACTTTGACTGTGCCTTTCGTCTGCCTCAAGCTAGTGTGTTTCACAAGAAATATCCCAGGCCAGTACTTGTCACACTCCTTCGTCATCAACAAGTCATTAACATCATGCAGCAGGCTAAACTACATTCTCCTATCCTTTTTGAAGGTAATAAGATCTTATTTGTTCCGGATTTGGCTAAAGAAACGGCGAAGAAGAGAAAACTTCTCCTGTCATACAGACCCCAGCTTAAAAATATGGGAGCAAAGTTTGGTATGTTATATCCTGCCCGTTTCAGGGTTACCTATAATAACTCGACCAAAGACTACACAAATCCCTCTGACCTGGCGGATTTCATTGAAAGTGTGAAACCTACATCTATTGATAAGACATGATATAGCTCACTATATATTTAAATGAACCAGTCTGCTTTCTGTACTGAAATGATTTCTGTGCAGCTCTTCCTTTACTGATGTACAATTTAGTTTATTCGTTTTCCAAACTGACTGTTCAGACCGGATGCCTTAATTCTCAAGTTCTGTGCTGATGGGGCTCTGCTGACAGGGCTTCTTTTTCTTGTCAGCTTTCTAACCCATGGTGTTTTTCTCTGTTTTATTACAGTTTTCTATGCAATTGCAGTTTGCTCTGTTATATCTCTGTGCATTAACCATTTTTCATTCATATGATAGGCTTTGTGTCTCAATTGTGTCACTTGCTCTTATGTCACAATCCACAGTATGTTTTGTATTATTTCAAGCATTTTCCATCATGTTTAATTGAATGGCGTTAACCTGTTTTTCCCTCAATGTAAAAGGGTTTCATAATCCTGTGAAGAGACTCAAGATATTGCGGTACACAGAGAGTTACAATCCTGATATCATATTTTACCAAGAAACACACCTGTGCGCTACTGAGGCACTTAAGATTGCCCCTAAATGGGCTTATAAACCACTATTTTCTCCTGCAGTTGGGAAGAAAAACGGAGTTCTCACTCTGATTAGAAAAAGATCTGAAGTTGCCATAGTTAATTCATCTCATGATAGTGAAGGGAGATGGCTACGTGTTACGCTGCAAGTTGCAAATTCACATCTACACCTTTACAACATATATGCGCCCAATCAGGACTGTCCACTCTTTTTCGAAGCTTTGGCGGGCGACATTAATTCAGTGGATTCCCATCCCTTGATATTAGGCGGAGACTTCAACCTCATCCTGAACCCTGAAATTGATAGGAAATCCAAAGCTTCGTACAAAAAATCCAAGGCTTGGTATTCTCTTCAAGACTTGCTCTGCCAGCTGAAATTGGTAGATCCGTGGAGGTTGATGCACCAAAAAGACGAGCAGTATACTTTCTTCTCCCCTCCACACTCGTCTTATTCTAGAATAGACTTTTTTTTACTCAGCTACTCGATGGTACACAAAGTGGACTCTACAGAGATACAGCCCATCACTGTATCTGATCACTCTTCAATCACGCTCACACTACGGGATGTAGTGCATACCAAGATTTCTGGTGCCTGGAGATTTAACTCGACCTTATTGGAAGATCCTGAGTTTATAGGAAGTATCAAAGAACATATCGACGACTACTTCGCTATCAACAAAGTGGAGGATACGTCCTGGCAAAACACGTGGGATGCATTCAAATCATATATCAGAGGAATAATCATTTCCTATGCTGCCAGAAAAAGAGCTGAAACAAGACAAAACCTGCAGATAATGGAAGCACAGATTGCGAATATGGAATCTTCCCACACCAAAGATCCAAATAATATTGAGCTTCTCACTGAACTGAACAAATTACGATATGAATACAATCTAAACCTTAGTAAAACTGCTGCCTCCGAGGTTCTGCTCCAATCTGCTCATTATTATGCCACCTCTAACAAAGCAGGTCACCAACTGGCACAATATTTAAAAGTGAAGATGGAAAGAACCACTATTCCGGCCATCAAAACAGATAAAGGAGATATACTAATGACAAATAATGAGATTTGTGCTCAATTTCATGATTACTATAGTGACTTATACCAGACAGAACAACCTTCGACAACTATGATTGATGCATATCTCGACAAAATAGATGGTCCTAAATTAAATGAGGAAGATGATGATCTGCTATCTGCACCGCTGAAGATAGAACATCTTGAAGAAGCCTTACACTCAATGGCCAGGCGTAAAACTCCAGGGCCTGACGGGTTATCAGTAGAATTTTACGTTGCATTTAAGGAGGCCTTATTACCTTTCTTGACATTATATCTCAATTACCTCATTACTCAAGGTGCGGCAAAAGGTTCCTTTACAGAAGCAACGATCATTGTTCTGCCGAAACCGGACAAAGACCCATTGTTTGTTCAACATTATAGACCTTTGTCCTTGATAAATGTCGACGCCAAGATATATGCGAAACTGCTGGCTAATAGACTGCAACTTGTAATACCGAAGTTAATACATACGGATCAAAATGGTTTCATGAAAGGCCGACTAGCCAGCGATAACTCTCGTCTGTTCACCCACATCATTATGCAAGCTTCTGAGTCAACCGCTTCATATGTTACCATGGCCCTGGACGCAGAGAAAGCGTTTGATCGCGTTGAATGGCCATTCATGTTTAAAGCGCTTTCCTGGTTTGGCTTCAGTAACACCTTTATCAGCATGGTGAAAGTATTATATTCTCATCCTACTACTAGACTACGTATCAATGGTGTAATGTCTGAAATGTTTCATCCGTCTAGAGGAACCAGACAGGGATGCCCACTGTCTCCTCTATTGTTCAATTTGGCTTTGGAACCACTATTGAACGACATCAGAGTTAATACTCACATTAGGGGCTTTCAAATGGGTGATGTACACATTAAGTTGTCGGCATATGCTGATGACGTTCAAATATATACCCAGATGGAGTCGTTGCCTACTGTACTGTGTGCAATTGATAATTATTCCAGTGTTTCCGGATACAAACTTAATCCATCCAAATCAGAAGTCATGCCACTGAATACGCTTCCATGTGGTGAAGAGGTTCGTGCACTTCATCTTAAATACGCCCCGACCAAGTTGAAATACTTGGGCGTCTATTTTGGAACCTCAATAGAAGAAACTCGAGATTTTAATATTACCTACATCACGGATATCATAGTTTCCACTACTTCAAGATGGTCACCTTTGAAGTTGTCTTGGTGGGGTCGACTAGACTCAATCAAAATGGTCTTAGCACCCAAAATTACCTACATCCTATCTATGGTTCCTTTCCTTTTTCCACTCTCTGCATATAAGAAGTTTGAATCTCTTCTTGTTAAATACTTGTGGAATTCGAAGACACCTCGCATTGCTCTGAAGAAATTAAAATGCACAAAAGACTGTGGAGGAGTTAACTTTCCCAGCTTTTACGACTACCACGTCTCCTTTCTGTGTAGACAAGGTTCTCATTGGTTGATAATGCCTGATGAAGCTAAAACGCCGGCATGGCTAAAGCTGGAACGGGCGTTACTACCTGAGGAATGTTTACTATTTGTTCCATTTCTCCATAAGAACGAGAAGCTTCGCAACAATATTATTTTATCCTCCACAATAACTGCCATTCAAGAACTTGATAACGTTGCCTCAGTACGGTGGAATGAAACTACTTATTCACCTCTGTGGCGCAATCCTAGTCTACAAATACAGGGACGCTATATGGAATGGAAATCCTGGCGCAAGAAGGGTATTTGGTCCATTAATCAACTGTACATTGATGATGCATTTCTGGACTTCTCAGATATCATTAAGTCCTATGGTTTGGACTCTACACATCATTATGAATGGTTGCAACTGAAACATTGCTTGAACGCTCATCTTAGGAAGAATAGTTTGTCTTCTGAACAACCTTCTGTAATTACATGGGCTACCCTGATTGCCTCAAAATCTGGACAAGCGTCATTCTGGTACAAATTGTTACACAAACAGAAATATACTCCACCTTTGACTCTATACGGATTATGGGCACAGGAAGCCCTAGTATCTGAAGAAGAGTTCGATTGGGAGGAGATTTGGTTAACCTCCTTCAAAGCTTTGAAATCCTCTAATATGTTACATTCTGTTCTCTTCCTATATCACCGAGCATATTGGACACCTCTTAAATTGTCCAAAGTAGGGCCTTCTATATCAAACAAATGCTGGTCGTGTAATAATGAAGTGGGAACCCTAGCTCATATGATATATTATTGTAACCAGTTGTTGCCTTTTTGGTCTGAAGTATGGGATACAATTAAGCAGATATTACACTTAAATGAAGATTTAACTATTGCCATTATTATATATGGGTCAAGTGCCCTGAAGAACTGTATATTAGATAAGTATGAAGCTAGATTACTCAAATGCTTAACTCTTATTGCACTCAAAACTATCTTAACCCATTGGAAAGATTTCTCATCTATACATTATAACTATTGGTGGAATACTGTATGCTTGGTTTCAAAATATGAACTAATAGCTGCTGAAAAAACTAATTCTTGTTCTACCTATCACAAAGTTTGGTCTTCTGTATTGGAATATTGCAAAGCGGATTAAGCTGTTAGTGTTGAATGAAGGGCCAAGTATAACTGTGACCTGCTATTTAAATAATCACTCAAATTTAGCCTATCTTATGTTGATCATTATACGTTACTGCCTGCATGTTTGTACTACTGCAATGCATAATTTGTTGTTGTTGGTTTACTGTTTTTATAAAATTTACAAACTTTAATAAAAAAGATTGAACTTAAAAAAAAAAAAGAGTGCCAGAGTTTTTAATTGCAAAGGCTGGCGATATAAAACTCTAACACAGCTTGATAAAAGAGGCTCTAAATTTTAAAATGTATCCCAACTGCCTCTTCTCAAAATAGCTTTGTATGTGAATTTCTCTTCAGTGCTCTTTGGCTTTATGTGATTCATAGAAATCAATACACTGATGTCAATACCAAAAAAGTTCATCTCATTCATACAGAAATCAGTGCACTAACATGTCAATGTCCCAAAAGCCCATTACACAAAAAGTTTATCACAAATTTTAATTGTAACATATCTGGTTGAAAAAATTATAAACTGTGACTTATCTTATTATAAAGTCCATTTTGTTTAATTGCCAACACAGATCCCCTAGCTGACGGTGCCAGACAGCGTTTCACTGAAGCTGCGTCAGGGCTAGATGCAAGCTTATTTTCGGCACAACTCCTGTGTGCTCACTTACACTGCAAAGCTTTCCAAATGCTTCTCCAGCCCTCCCCCATCCCTCCTTGCTGTTTCTCCAGCCCCATCCATGTTGTTTTTCCAGCTCCCTCCTTCCCTCCCTCCCTTCCTTCATGCTGTTTTTCCAGCCGCTCTTCCTTCCATGCTGTTTCTCCAGCTCCCACCCTCCCTCCCTTCCTTCATGCTATTTTTCCAGCCTCTCTTCCCTCCAAGCTGTTTCTCTAACCTCCACCCTCCCACCCTTCCTTCCTTCATGCTGTTTCTCCAGCCCTCCCTCCTCCCTTAAGGTGTTTCTCCTGCCCTCCTTTTCTTCCTTTATGCTGTTTCTCAAGTCCCTTTCCATGCCATTTCTCCTGCCCCCCTACCCTCTCTGATGCTGCTCTCTAGCCCTTGACTCCCCCACCAAACTCTTTCCTGGGTTGGCTGCTGTAACTGAATCTTCAGGGAGCCAGCAGTAGAAGTGAGGAGAAGCTGTTGCCGCCGGCCTGCCCGGAGGCCACTTCTCTGCAGTGATTTCCTGTTCCTGCTTAGGTGGGACTTGCAGAGGGGTGGCTTCCGGGGCAGAAGACTCTCCTCGCTGCTACTGCCGGCTGCCCAAAGATTCAATTATAGTGGCCAGCCCGGGGAAGAGTTAGGTGGGGGAGTCAGGAGAGCTGCATAAACCCGGACAGTCTTCCCCATTTTTTAAAAACCATCTGGGCACCTGGACAATCCTCAAAAAAGAGGACATGTCCAGATTTTCCCGGATGTCTGGTAGCCCTACCAATGATCAAACAGACCATGAGGGTAGGATTTGGCCTGAGTTGCCTACTTATACTGCAGGGTGGGGGGTTGGACATCCCAGGTGGGAAAGAGAGAGGAAGAGCGATTGCATTCATTGTGGTGAGCTGGGGAAGGAAAGGAGTGGGCTGAATATTGGCTGGGCCCACATAAGCTCTGGAAGCCTGCCTGCCCACATTTACCCCCAATATTCAGGGCCTGGAACTGAATACTGGGGGCTAATTCAGCCAGCGACGGTAAGAGTTAAAAATACATTGACAGCCGCCAGCTGAAAATTGGCTGGCTAATATTTGAAACTATGGTGCCCTACGTATGTGTTTTTGCAGGACTGTGCTATAAAGGGTGCTGTCAGGGTGATCATGTGTGCTATGTTTAATTATCAAAATCTCAATTGGGAGCCTAGGGGCCTGAACAGTAATGGGGGGTAGGGTGGGACGCAAGGCTGAAAGTTTGCCAAAGGCATCTGATACCCTGCACTGCCTCTGGAGAGGGAAAATGGGAAGAAGGCAAAGGTGAAGAAAGGGTTAAAAAAGAGGGTGTGAAGGGGAGGAATGAAAGAGATGAGAGACCAGTGAGGAGGTGAAGGATGAGAGGGACAAGGAGGAAAGAGGAAGGAAAAACCAATCCCCCCCCCCTTTTTACTAAACCGCAGTAGAGGTTTCTCCAACACTGCTCTGACACTCATAGAATTCCTACGAGTGTCAGAGCAGCATTGGAGCATTTAGCACTCAATAATTTTGCACAACTCTTGCCTAGGGGATGGTCTTTTAAAATGAATTTTCCCAAATTGGGAACCAGAACTGAAGAGATGAGGTACTGTGGCCTAGATTCACTAAAACTCACAGATCTGGATCGTTGTTTGGCGATCCGTGGCCGAGTTTTGCCGAGCGACTGATTCACTACAGCTTCAGTATGCCCATAAGCGATCCCATGGATCGCTAAGGAGCGATCGAGACGCATGCACAGATTATCCTTGTTGGTTGTAGATGCCATTTGCGCATGAGCTTACTCTTCGCATAAGCGAGCTCAAAATAAAGGGAGAAGAGTGGCTGCAGTTTGCTGGCCCTACGAGTGGACATTTTAAAGGAATGATTTTTGTGCAGCCAGATTATGGAACAGGCTAGCACTTTTGCAAAATATATAAAAAGGGAGTTCATATGCATATGTATAGATATTTTTCAGTTTTTCAGTTTGTTTGGGTTTTTTTGACGGTTGGGGTTGTAACCTCAATACTGGGATTTCAGGGCAGCAGAGAGCAGGAGAGTCGGCAAGGGCAGTGAGCGACTGGTCCTCAGCAGTCGCTTCATTTCGGATCGACAATCCCAGTCGGTGTTTCTTCTTCTGCTTAGTGAATCAATGCCTTCCTACTTATGCGGGTCATTTCTCCTCATTTGCATGATCGGATCAGGTGGGAGATTGATCGGGCAGAAGGTTAGTGAATCGGGTCAGAAAACGATTGCAAACTGGTCGGGACACAATCAGTGAGTTTAGTGAATCTAGGCCTGTGTTTTGAAGATACTCAATAAAAACAGAAAAATAGAAAAGTGGGGATATCCATTTGACAATCTGGAGATGATGTAGACATATAAAGTTATGAAAACCTCTAAATCCAGATTTTATGCTGAGTTCATGAAGGATCCTGGTTTTCTTGTTAAAATTCCATGTGCTGTTCTCAGTTTGAGTCACTTGTTTTAGAATAAAAGTTCCCCTCAAGAACCTTTACAGAGCTAGTGGAGTTTCCATGGCGCTAAGCTTCCTTATCTTCCATTACATCAGCCCTTCTGAGAAATGCTTTGCCATGCCTCAGATAAAAAAATGCTTTTTAAACCAGATAAACACATTTTTTTCCATAGAAAGCAACAACCTTGGACTTAAAGGCCAGCGTTCATGTCCACTTTTAGATCTGATTCACATGGCTAATGTGCGACCAGCCACTGGAGAAGTGTTCCTAGAGGAAGCCTGCATCGTCTCCTCACTAGAGGTCTGCACAGGAATGAGGATCATGGAAATCCCGTGGGTCCCGCGGGAATCCCCCCCTAACCCACGGGACTCCCATGCAGAGGCGTACCTAGCATATGTATAACCAACACTTTCAATTGGAGACTTTTGTGGTCATAAGATGTTATAGTGAGAAAATATTTTGCAGAAGCACTGTGAAGTTGAAAGGTCACTTGGACACACAATGTCAGAGGCGTGAAGAAAGTACAAGTTTTATTCACAGCATGCATGCTGGACCCCTGAGCTCCAAGCTGGCTCAGAAGTGCCGAAACCAGGAAGTTACAGACATATTTATTCATTTTTCTGGCTATACAACTGAATTCTAGAAAAAGCTTTTCACGTGTTACTTTTCTTAACACTCATTGGTTCTAAGCTCACACTAGCAGGTCACTAGCAGGACACTTATCTAACTCTTACAGTTAAATGTACAGAAGGGCAGGGTACATCATGGCTCAAACTCTTATCTATTCAGCTTACAATGTGGTAAGGTAGGGACATACATTTTAGGCAGATGAAGTCAATAGATTATACACTGTTTTCAGCTATGTAGACCAGAGCAATATTTTAAACAACAGTTAACCATTTCATGACCCTACATTCCCCCCTTTCAGGCTGGCGTACCTAAGGAGCCAAGCCTGACAAAATAAAGTTAGGGGTCAGAAAAGTCGGGGTTCCCAGTGGGTAAGGGACGATACTGGGAGAGGGCAAGGGCCAATTCAGCAGTGGAACGGTTGACAGCAGAGTCCATAGTTCAGTGGAGCAGCTTTATGGCTATGGGGACCATACAGGGCAGGCAGCAAAGGAGCAGAGAAGACAGGGCGGCAACCAGCAAGATGATCTTCAATGCTGAACCAGAGGGCAACCAGGAGCTGAAGGTACCAGAGATCCAGTCTGCAGTAAGGTCACGCCAGGTCTGGTCAGGAACATGAGCCAGTTTGGTGATACGATCCACATCGTTCTCAATCACTTTACTCAAGTTCAAGGCAGCAGTTGGAGAGGTTGAATTTATCACAGGCACAGCAGCTAGTAAATAGTCCAAAGCTAGACGATTCTGATAAATAGCAGTGCGCATTTTAGCATTCGCTCTGCCAATGGTACTCAAAGCTCGGGAGGTCTCATTGGTTATCAGTTCAAGTACAGCTTATAGACAAATAATGCAGTTCAGCATATAGATTGGGGTCCGATAGCCCCAGGTGTCATCCTCGGTCCATGTGGCAGGTCCATAAGCAGCAATGATCCGTTCTGCAGGACAGTCATCACCCCATTCACCTATTTTAAGGGAATTGGTGGAAGTAGACTGCTTTTGGCGACCTCTGGTGTTGAATACAGGGGCTCCCAGGTGTTCACCATCGGCCAGCGGTAACAGGAAGAAGCTGGGACGGATCATGCAAAGCACACATGTACCAGTCCATTAAGCAGGCAATCAAGAGTAGGCAAACAGATCACAGAGCCAGTATCAACTATCAGGAGCTGACCATCATTCATAGGAAGTTCCATTAAGCAGTGTCTGAAGGGCGCTGAAGACAGTGGGAAGCAACAATGGAGGTTCACAAGGCCCATCGTGAAGGTCGTGGACCTGACGTAAAAGTGAGGGTCTGTGAAGTCAGGTTTAACATGTCCAGCTGCTTTGCCTCCCATAGCCACTGTTCTTCCATACCAGTCCCTCCTCATACAAAATAATTGCTAACATTAAGAGTCTGACCTATAGTTTCAGCAAACTATATAAACAGATTTCTAGTGATTACAGGATATCAGTATCTACTTTCATAATTTCATAAAATTGGGGAAACACCAAAGAGTGATGGACAGGAGCACATGAATGGGATACAATTCGGACATATACATCAGTACCTGAGTCTCACCTTTCACCATCAATATACAATGCCATGCAGTCTCTGGCCTTCTGGACTTGGACATTGGCATTCCAGTTATATGGGTCAGTGATAGTGAAAACCATGGGATTACAGTAGCCTGTAGTACACAAGGGGCCGGAGCTAGGACCTATAGTAAGGGAGGCAGACGGGGTATTAGGAGGATATTTGTGTGGGTTATTGTAGGTGGCCCACAAGACACTTTCTCATAAAGGACAGGCTCCACCATTAGTGAAGGTTTCCTCATAGGGGCAGTTCTTAAAGGCATCAGGTTACAATAACACAGTTAATCTAGGGAGCCACACAAAACTGAATTAGGGGTAGTACCATGACCTTGAGAAACATCAAATAGCACACATGTATCACAATACAAAGACACCGGGCGAGTGGGGTCTACAATAAGAGTCTAGTTGATAAGTGGACCCTCAACATCATCAATGCAGATTTCCGCCCACTTTTAAACTTCATCACCAGTAGGTTGGAAACAGAAAATACCCTCAAATGTTTGACACTTTCTGTACTTAACTCCTTCATGCAAACAAACATCAGGCAAAGGGCTAGGGGCACTTGTTAAGTACAAAATACAGAAGAAAGAAACATAAGTGAGGGCAACACAAATATCATATCTATATATACTAACATAGGAAGCTCATTTTTCTTTCAGGCACAACTTAGAAAACTTCAAACAGTTATACTCAAGACACTTGCTAAAGGCAGTGTGAACCACAGGCAGTCAATTAAACTCAAACACTTATAAAGAATTATATTCAGAACACCTGCTAAATACAGTGGTAAATATTCAGAACTTTTGAGGTCTTAGAAAGCTTCAGCTGAAGATCCTTGTTGTAGTGGAACCAAGTTTCATGTCCGGACACCTTGACAACTGTAAGAGAAGAAATTATTACAGTAAAAGGACCTATCCACCTAAGTTTCAGGGGGTCTGACTTCCAAGTTTTAGCCATACTGTATTTACAGGGACATACCCATGGACTTGTGTAGCTATCGATAGTGGGGCCCTTTCCAGGACCCATTTGTGGAGCTCTTAAAGGGCTTTAGCTAAAGACTGGACCTGACTCTGGAGGATATCTGATCCCAGAGTAGCAAAGGAACCAGGATCTGGGTTCACAATGGGTGGTGGCCGGCCGGACATGAGCTCAAATGGGGCTTAGATGGGATGCATCTAATCTGAAAAAGAACAGAAGGCAGCAGGACAGGCCAGGACAGATTAGTTTATTCAATTCATTTTGTGAGAAGGGTCTTAAGAGTTCTGTTTATTCTTTCGACCTGACCAGAGCTCTCAGGATGGTAAGCAGCATATAATTTCTATTCAATTTGGAGGGCCTGAGCAATTTGTTGGACAACATCGGCAATGAAAGCAGGGCCATTGTCACTGCCTATAAAAACAGGGAGACCAAAGCACGGAATTATTCAGGAGGTGTTTGGTTACATCTCTGGCGCGTTCAGTGCAAGTAAGGAAGGCTTTGACCCATCTAGTCAGGGTGTCTGTGAAGACTAGGAAGTGACTGAGGGAACGGGAAATGGGCATGTGGGTGAAATCTACAGATAGGACCTGCATCAAATGTGTTCCAATAGGTTGGTGCCCAAGAGGTGGTAGTCATCTGATTGGGAATTTTATTCTAGAACCGACAACACACTGTCGGACCATATTCCGGACTAGCTGATCAAGGTGATTGATAAAGAAATGTCTCTTGAGAGTCAATTTTCATAGCGGGTTCTCCAGAGTGTGCCAGATCATGGCATCTTTTGACAATTGTGAGGGCCAGGTGTTGAGGAATGAATATGAGGGTACCCGCTGTGCTTGCGTTTGAAGTATCAGTGTGTGTGTCTGGATTGGCACTTGAATTGGTGCATTTTGTATCCACCCCCCTTTCAGGACAGACTGGCCCAAAATAATGCATGCCCAAGTCTGTTCCTGAGAAGCGTACTGGGGTGTAAGGGAATCCAGAAAAGGAATGATTGTATACAGAGGAGCCGAAAGAGGGGGCAGAGACTGGCAGCTCGGGCTGTGCGGTTTGCAAGGGCATTGCCACGAGAGACAAGGTCCGTCACGCGTCTGTAAGCATGGCAGTGCATAACAGAAACACGTGAGGGTAGTTGTACGGCCTCAAGAAGGTCAAGAATGAGGGGAGCATGATGGATCAGTCGGCCGGAAGCTGTAATGAAACCTCGATATTTCCAGATGGCCCTATGGGAATGCAAGTTAAGGAAAGCATATTTGGAGTCAGTATATATATTGCAAGACTGAGAGGCAGAGTGGCGCAGGGCAGAAGTGAGGGCATAAAGCTCAGCTTCTTGGGCAGAAGGGCCAGAAGGCAGGGGCCTGAGTCAGAAGTTTTTGGAGGCAGCGAAAAGACCGCTCCTGAAGTTGGGTCCAGACAAAAGGGGCTGAGTCAGCGCCTTTGGTGGAATCATACAGAGGATGAGCAATAGTAGAGAAATCAGGGATCCAGATGGGACAGTATCCTGCAATACTGAGAAAGGTGCTCAGAGCCTTGCAGTTATCAGGGACAGGGAGACTACAGACAGCCTGGACACGGGTGTAGGAAGGGACCTGGTACCCTGGGAGATTTGAAAGCCAAGGTAGGTGACACGAGGAAGGCATACTTGAAATCAATGTAAATATGGCCACAGGAAAATTTAAAAGGCAGACCCACTATCTGAAAGACTCAGATAAATAATAATAATAACAGTTTATATACCGCAATACCGTGAAGAGCTATGTGGTTTACAAAAGATTAGAGAAGGTACAAAATAATTGAACTTAAGATGTCTACTAACACATAGGAATTGTTCTCAATCCCTATTTTATATCAGGTTCCTATCCCAAAGAGCTGACTTGTAAAAATTAAGTAAAATGCAGTTCTGGATCCACCCACTAAGCAGGGTAGTCTGACACAAGCGCTCTCTAAAGCAGCAGTCCCTTCACTATCAGCTGACTGGCAAAAATATTTACTTCCTTATAAAAGCATTCCTAAAAATTACATTCTTACCTAAACTTACATGATTTATAAACAGAAATACAAAACAAAGATTGGAATATACAGTAAAACTTTGGATTGCAAATAACTTGGTTTGCAAGTGTTCTATAAGACAAGCAATGATTAAATTTTAACTTGCTATACCAGTAACGTCTTGCAATACACATACATATAGTATAGAAGCATCACATTTTCACAACTGAGCCAATGGGTCCTCTCTATATGACGCTGCAGGAATGCAGTGACTGTTCCAAACAAGCAAGGGCTTGCAATACAAGTATGTATATTTTTGTACACGAGTGCCCTGGACTACAAGCATGCTTCTGGAACAAATTATGCTCCCAAACCAAGGTTTTACTGTACTCACAAGTTTAAACACTGTTCATTTTTTTCTGTTTTCTTTTTTTTGTTACAATCAACATGGGTCTCAGTAGAGACTTACTCCCCCTTCCTACAGAATTTCACAAAGGAGAGAGAGAAGTGCATAAAGATCAAAGAGATCAAATTACAGATGTAGTCCTTTTCAGAATTTTTAAATTTAGACAAAGAACTTCTTTTTAGCATGAAATATAAGTTCCAGAAATCATATTTTTCGTTTACATACATTTCTAAATATATATAAACATTTTATAACATAGCCAAAAACTTTAAATCTAAAACTACTTATCTGTTTCAGGAGAAACCGCATTTGAAGTGCTAAACACTTCATGGCCCTTATCAGCACAAAAGGAAAAGTACTCTCCTCTCATGCTGTGAACAACTGACAGTTTAAACTTCACTAATACATTTGGACAGACAGAACTCATAAAAAAACCCGGGATACTGCAGGACTTGGGAATCAGATGAAGGGAAGAATTTGGCAAGGTCTGAAGCAAGGACGGTGAAGGATTTTCCAATTGGAATGCAAAATAGGCTGACTGGAAGAGGAACCGACAGCAAACGAATGCATAAAACTTGACGGGTTATGTCCTCTTCCAGGGAGCCAGAGGGGGCCAGCCCACACCAAATATCGGCCATTCTAACTGGCACAGACAAATAAGGGTTGATTTGTTAAGTATAATCAAAGACAAATTCCTTTTTTAAAATTAGCTAACATATCAAGGGATCCCCACAGGTAGACAGACATCCCCCCATTGTGCAATGGAGGACAAAAACACTTCCCTGAATTCCTGGCCCCGCCCATCTCTGGACTAGGGAAACGCAGTACTAACAGGTCCACACTCGCTTCGTCCTCAAGGACGTCTCAGACACTCTCAAACACACAAAACACAACAGATTTCAGTTCAGTTACTCAACCAGAAAATAACAGTTCCTAAAATCCCTTTCCCACAACTTTTCAGTGACAGATCAAGTGGCTTACTAGGCAGGAGACGAGAGACAGGATAGGGATGATCAATCCCCACTTACCAGATAGTGGCCACTCCAGGTACAGATACAGATACAGATACAGATTCTTGTACTTTAAACTGAGACTAGATAAGTCAGTTGAAGTGTAATGTAATGTAATGTAATTTATTTCTTATATACCGCTACATCCGTTAGGTTCTAAGCGGTTTACAGAAAATATACATTAAGATTAGAAATAAGAAAGGTACTTGAAAAATTCCCTTACTGTCCCGAAGGCTCACAATCTAACTAAAGTACCTGGAGGGTAATAGAGAAGTGAAAAGTAGAGTTAGAGGAAAAATAAAAATAAAATAAACATTTTAACAAGACAGCATTGATCTAAATACTTTGGAAGGTAGAAGAGAGGAGAGAAAGGAATAGAAGCAGAAGAGGGAGCCGTTGAACAGTAGAATTCTGGAGAAATTTAAATGATAGAAATAGAACAAAACAAAGACAAAAGGCAAAACAATAGATAAGATTAAAGATAAATCATAAGCTGGAAAGAAAAATAAAATAAAACTTTGTCTTCAATCCACGGTTTCAGTGGTCCAACGTCCTGAGATCTGCCAACCCCCCAAAAGGAAGGCAGCCGGCTAAGCAGACATATCAGCCGTAGGACCAGAAACAAGTGACCAATCGAGTAACCAGTGGTCAAGAGACCTTCAAGTCCCTGTTCGGGCGCCAAATGAAAGGTCACTTGGACACACAATGTCAGAGGCGTGAAGAAAGTACAAGTTTTATTCACAGCATGCATGCTGGACCCCTGAGCTCCAAGCTGGCTCAGAAGTGCCGAAACCAGGAAGTTACAGACATATTTATTCATTTTTCTGGCTATACAACTGAATTCTAGAAAAAGCTTTTCACGTGTTACTTTTCTTAACACTCATTGGTTCTAAGCTCACACTAGCAGGTCACTAGCAGGACACTTATCTAACTCTTACAGTTAAATGTACAGAAGGGCAGGGTACATCATGGCTCAAACTCTTATCTATTCAGCTTACAATGTGGTAAGGTAGGGACATACATTTTAGGCAGATGAAGTCAATAGATTATACACTGTTTTCAGCTATGTAGACCAGAGCAATATTTTAAACAACAGTTAACCATTTCATGACCCTACAAAGTGAGTACCAGCTCTAAATGCTCTCTAAAAGAAGGAAAAAGCCTCAGAAAAGGCCCTCCCACTACCACAAAGGTGGAAATAAAGGTGGTTAAGCGGTAACCTCACAGGCAAAACCTTTGTTTTAACATGAGCATTTTGAGCAAAAAACTGTGCTTCACATATGCAAAAACTCTTGATAGAGGATAAAACCACTTATCTTAAGCTGATCGGCACACCGACGGAGGCCAGCGTTTCACCGACAGGCTACATCAGGGTGTGACCCGACCGATCAGTCTACAAAACAAAGAAAACAAAAGGAACTGTAGCAGTTTCACATAAAGTTTAAACTTCTTGCTATAACAATACTAAAACGTACCTTATAAAGAGCGAAAACAAATGCTTCAAAAAAGTCCAGGAAATGGCTTCCATGGGGCAGCTCCGGGATTCTGGGTTTAAATCCTCCCGGTGGACAACGTCACAACCGGAAGTGAGTCATAAAATAATGACATAAGGGTCAGCCGGCAAAAAATGTGTGTGTGGTAGATATATGTGAAAAAAATGATAAAAGAGATTTCTTACTGATGGAAAAACAACAAAACTTGAAAAAGGAAAAGAAAAATATATGTGCATGCGTTTTTATTTAAACAAAACCTTTGAGGATGTTTGTTCATTTTTAGTGTTTTAAAATTTTTTTAGGGATTTTTCTTTCTTTTGAAATTTTTATTTTCAATTTCTTTTTCTTATCCTTTCTTATACTCTTAATCGATTCTAATGTGTTTCGTGTCTTTCTTTCTTTTTATTTATTCTTTGTCAGTTGGCTTTATCCATTTTAACACAGATGAGATGAGGGGACACATATATCTACCACACACACATTTTTTGCCGGCTGACCCTGTCAGATTTTCTATCTCAGCCCTTACGTCATTATTTTTTGACTCACTTCCGGTTGTGACGTTGTCCACCGGGAGGATTTAAACCCAGAATCCCAGAGCTGCCCCATGGAAGCCATTTCCTGGACTTTTTTAAAGCTTTTGTTTTCGCTCTTTATAAGGTACGTTTTAGTATTATTATAGCAAGAAGTTTAAACTTTATGTGAAACTGCTACAGTTCCTTTTGTTTTCTTCTTTGTTTTGTAGACTGATCGGTCGGGTCACACCCTGATGTAGCCTGTCGGTGAAACGCTGGCCTCCGTCGGTGTGCCGATCAGCTTAAGATAAGTGGTTTTATCCTCTATCAAGAGTTTTTGCATATGTGAAGCACAGTTTTTTGCTCAAAATGCTCAAGTTGAAACGAAGGTTTTGCCTGTGAGGTTACCGCTTAACCACCTTTATTTCCACCTTTGTGGTGGTGGGAGGGCCTTTTCTGAGGCTTTTTCCTTCTTTTAGAGCGCATTTAGAGCTGGTACTCACTTCACAGTGCTTCTGCAAAATATTTTCTCACTATAACATCTTATGACCACAATAGTCTCCAATTGAAAGTGTTGGTTATACATACATTGGTTTTCAATATATCTGAGTTTCTGTAAGTACCTAGCATATGTGACACCCGGGGGCCCATCATGTTAATTATCATTTATATTCTGCGGGTTTTCAAAGAGGTCAAGGCAGATGACTTTATGCAATGTCACCTCAGTAACAACTATACAAAATAGACAAATATACCCCCTCCCTTTTTACTAAACCGCGATAGCGGTTTTTAGCGCAGGGAGCTGCGCTGAATGCCCCACGCTGCTTTCAACGCTCATAGGCTCCCTGCGCTAAAAACCGCTATTGTGGTTTAGTAAAAGGGGCCATAGTGCAAAATATAGACAGCATATATAAATTCTCAAAACGGACACATTTTGATCACTCAATTGAAAATAAAATCATTTTTCCTACCTTTGTTTGGTAATTTCATTAGTCTCTGGTTGCACTTTATTCTTCTGACTGTGCATCCAATATTTCTGCCCTTCTTTCAGCCTCCTGTATGCTTCCTCTCCTCCAGACCTCATTCCCTCCCCAAATTATTTCTTTATTTCACCCTGCCCCCTTCTTTCTTTCTTTCTCCATGCCCCCTTTCTTTCTATATGTTTGTCTTTCTCTTTCTCACTCTGTGCCCCATTTCATTGTTTCACCCTGCCCCCTTCTTTCTTTCTCTCTGTCTGTCTTTATCTCTCTCTGTCTCCGTGCCCCATTTTTTCTTTTTCTTTGATTCACCCTGCCCGCTTTCTTTCTTTCTCTCTCCATGTCCCCTTTCTCTATGTCTGTCTTTCTCTCTCTCTCTGTGCCTCATTTCTTTCTTTGTTTCACCCTGCCCCTTCTTTCTTTCTTTCTCCATACCCTCTTTCTTTCTCTCTGTCTGTCTTTCTCTCTCTCTCTGTGCTCCATTTTTTCTTTTTCTTTATTTCACCCTGCCCCCTTCTTTCTTTCTCTCTCCATGCCCTCTTTCTTTCTCTCTGTCTGTCTTTCTCTCTCTCTCTCTGCTCCAATTTTTCTTTTTCTTTGTTTCACCCTGCCCTCTTCTTTCTTTCTCTCTCCATGTCCCCTTTCTTTCCCTATGTCTGTCTTTCTCTCTCTCTCCGTGCCCCATTTCTTTTTTTCACCCTGCCCCTTCTTTCTTTCTCTCTCCATGCCCCCTTTCTTTCTGTATGTCTTTCTCTCTCCTTGCCCCATTTCTTTCTTTTTTTCACCCTGCCCCCTACTTTCTTTCTCTCTGTCTGTCTGTCTTTCTCTCTCTCTCTCCGTGCCCCATTTTTTCTTTTTCTTTGTTTCACCCTGCCCCCTTTCTTTCTGGCTCCCTGCCCCCCCTGTTTCTTTCTTTTTCCCTCCCCTCCCCTATGCCATCACCATTGGGAAAATGCTGCCACCGCCGCTGGGGAATATGCTGCCACTGCCGCCATCAGAAACAGGCTGGCTCCGAGTTTCACCCTGCCCCCTTCTTTCTTTCTCTCTCCATGCCCTCTTTCTTTCTCTCTGTCTGTCTTTATCTCTCTCTGTCTCCGTGCCCCATTTTTTCTTTTTCTTTGATTCACCCTGCCCCCTTTCTTTCTTTCTCTCTCCATGTCCCCTTTCTCTATGTCTGTCTTTCTCTCTCTCTCCGTGCCCCATTTCTTTTTTTCACCCTGCCCCTTCTTTCTTTCTCTCTCCATGCCCCCTTTCTTTCTGTATGTCTTTCTCTCTCCGTGCCCCATTTCTTTCTTTCTTTCACCCTGCCCCCTACTTTCTTTCTCTCTGTCTGTCTGTCTTTCTCTCTCTCCGTGCCCCATTTTTTCTTTTTCTTTGTTTCACCCTGCCCCCTTTATTTCTGGCTCCCTGCCCCCCCCCTGTTTCTTTCTTTTTCCCTCCCCTCCCCTATGCCACCACCATTGGGAAAATGCTGCCACCGCCGCTGGGGAATAGGCTGCCACTGCCGCCATCAGAAACAGGCTGGCTCCGAGTTTCACCCTGCCCCCTTCTTTCTTTCTCTCTCCATGCCCTCTTTCTTTCTCTCTGTCTGTCTTTATCTCTCTCTGTCTCCTTGCCCCATTTTTTTCTTTTTCTTTGATTCACCCTACCCCCTTTCTTTCTTTCTCTCTCCATGTCCCCTTTCTTTCCCTATGTCTGTCTTTCTCTCTCTCTCCGTGCCCCATTTCTTTTTTTCACCCTGCCCCTTCTTTCTTTCTCTCTCCATGCCCCCTTTCTTTCTGTATGTCTTTCTCTCTCAGTGCCCCATTTCTTTCTTTCTTTCACCCTGCCCCCTACTTTCTTTCTCTCTGTCTGTCTGTCTGTCTTTCTCTCTCTCCGTGCCCCATTTTTTCTTTTTCTTTGTTTCACCCTGCCCCCTTTCTTTCTGGCTCCCTGCCCCCCCCCCCTGTTTCTTTCTTTTTCCCTCCCCTCCCCTATGCCACCACCATTGGGAAAATGCTGCCACCGCCGCTGGGGAATAGGCTGCCACTGCCGCCATCAGAAACAGGCTGGCTCCGAGTTTGCCCTGCTTCTCTTCCCCGCGGGCCCGACCAACTCTTTGCTGCCTGTCGTCAATTCTAAAGTTGGAGAGGATGTTCCGGGCCAGCCAGGCAGCGATTGGCTGGCCCAGAATGTGCTCTCCGACGTCAGAATTGACGTCGGGCGGCGAGAGTTGGTTGGCCCTGCAGGGAAGATAAGAAGGGAGAACTCGGCCGGCTTGTTCTCGATGACGGCTGTGGAAGCCTTTCCCCAACGGCAGCCTATTCCCCGGTGGGTGGCCAGCTGTGCACCCCCTTAGGGCATGCACCCGGGGCAGATCGCCCCCCCCTCCATTGGTACACCACTGCTCCCACTGGGACCCCCCTCTGACCCATGGGACTCCCACGGAGATCCCCCTCTAGCCACCGGACTCCCATGGGGATGGAAGGCTTTAGAAGCAGGGTTCGTCCATATAATATAATGGACATGTCAGCCTTAGTAAAAGAAGGGGTTTATAAGTTAATTACCTGAACAGAAAAAAAAAAAGGGTTCTACCAAAGAGATTCCACAAGGAAAACAGCAGCGCAAACACAAAAGAAACTGTGGAATTGATGATCCTGTCAGAAGTAATTGCTGCTTTTTATCGGGACGGGCGGGGATGGAGGTAATTCCTTGCGGGGATGGGTGGGGACGGAGAGGATCCTGTCGGGGATGGGTGGGGACAGAGAGGATCCTTGCGGGGACGGGCAGGGATGTGTGGGATTTCTGGCCCCGTGCAACTCTCTACTCTTCACTTTGCTTGAGTCCAACTTTTCCAGTGAATGAAGCACTAACTGAATGAAGTTTATTATATGATATATAATTTAGTTCCTATAATTAACACTTATAATGGTGGATTATTAAATTTTAATTATACATATGACTATAAAATATACTATCACATACCATATGACAGTTATGGGAGCAATTTTTTTAAAATAGCAATTTGTTTGACCTAAAAGTAAATTTTCAGACTGTCCTCTCTGTGGAGTTTTCCTTTGAAAATCTGGGGTCAGCTGTGCACTTTGTACTATATTTGAGCTAGGAAAAGAAAATAGCACGTAAATGCCAGATCTCACTCATTAGGACTGTGTCAATCTGAGCACACCTTCCTGCCTACTACTTTCCCTGCTCTGTCCATTTTTCCTTTATTGCAAGTTCATGCAATACTGCGCTCTGAAACCAATGTACAGTAGACTCTCAGTTTACTATCACCCATGGGGATTCATAAATGCCAGATAATGTAGTTTCTGGTTGCTTGAGAGTTACTGGAGGGAGTAGGCATTCCTTCGGCCAGTCATCTGAAAATAAGGTAAGGGGGAGAGGGCAAGGGTCATCGGAAGCAAGAGGGGGTTTGCATGGCAGCGGGAGAGCATGGGCAACTCTCCCACTGCTGAGAGGAGTTTGGGGGAGGTGTTGGTTGGTGGCAGGAGAGATTGGGCATCTCTCCTGTTGTGGGGGGAAAGGGCTATTGTTGTGTTTTTAGGGGGGGGATCATTTATTCTGCTCATGTGCCCATTACTGTAATCAGCGATGGGCACATCAAAATTTAATAATAATAATAATAACTTTATTTTTGTATACCGCAATACCACAAAACAATTCAGAGCGGTTTACAGGAGAAGAGACTGTACATATACAGCGAAGATGCAGAGTCTGATTAACCAGGGTAAAGCAACCAGTAACAGTAACAATTAAAATTAAAAAGTAAGATAGGTACTTAGAAATTCCCTTACTGTCCCGAAGGCTCATAATCTAACTAAAGTACCTGGAGAATAACAAAGAAGTGAAAAATAGAGATAGAGGAAAAATAAGAAATAAACATTCTAACAAGACTACATTAATCTAAAATACTTTGGAAGGATGAAGAGAGGAGAGAAAGGAATATATACAGTTACAAGGGAGTGCAGGATGAGGATAGCAAGATCCGGGGAAGAAGAGGTATATAGGTGAGGAAGGAGAGGAAAGGCAGGAAGAATGGGATTAGTGAGTCTTCGCTACTCTTTGCCAACCTCTTCATCAACACTGTAGGTCAGTTTGTTGGGGTGATTAGGCAGAAAATCACCACCAGCAAGGTTGGTCTTAAGCAGAGATGACACAGGTGGTCACATGGGGCCCCCATGTTCCTAGATGCCCTGCGATTAACCGATGCAGCTGGCAGCTGACTCAAAATTAAAACTTATTTTCTTTTTCCATCTCCATCTCTGTCTCCTTCTCCCTCCCTCTTCCTCTCCCTTGATAATCATGTCTGTTCAGTGGTTCTATATATTTGCTATTGTACTACCTCTGGGGTCCAGGGTATCTCAAGCTTGTAAATCACTAAGATTACAATAGTAGTTGACAATTAAAAAATTATGTTTAAATACAAATGAATCCTTAATAACTTATTTGAAATTTTAAGTCCTGACTGGTGAAGATCCCGAACCCCTGCCAGCTAAAGAGTCCTCTCCAGAGTAGAGGGTTGTGCGGGGACAGAAATCCCACCCATCCCCGCCAGAATCCTCTCTGTCCCCACCCATCCCCGCCAGGATCTTCTCCGTCCCTGCCAGGATCCATAAAAAGCAGCAATTACTTCTGACAGGATCATCAATTCCACAGTTTCTTTTGTGTTTGCGCTGCTTTTTCCTTGTGGAATCTCTTTGATGGAACCCTTTTTTTGTTTTCTGTTCAGGTAATTAACTTATAAACCCTCTCTTTTACTAAGGCTGACATGTCCATTATATTATATGGATGAACCCTGCTTCCAAAGCCTTCCATCCCCATGGGAGTCCCATTGGCTAGAGGGGGTCCCCATGGGAGTCCTGTGGGCCAGAGGGGTGTCCCCGTGGAAGTCCCGTAGGTTAGGGGGATTCCCGCGGGACCCCCGTGGGACCTGTGGGATTCCCATGATCCCCATTCCCGTGCAGACCTCTACTCCAGAGACCCCTCAAACTGTCTCAGGGGAGTCAACTGTTGATGCTAATAGCCTCCCCCCCCCCATGTATGACCTGAGCATATGTGGGGCAATCTGTGTCAGAGGCTGCTGGTACACTGATGACTACCCTGGGTTTCAGACAGTTCTGGGGAAGAGGAGGGCTCTAAGAAAACTCTTCAGCTGGGCTCTGAGTAGGCCAGAACGGAAACTGGGCCCAACCATGGCTATGCCACTGATGCAGATCCTTCTCTACATCCTGCACAGCCTCTAGATTTGATGAATGTGGTCAGACAAGATAGTACACTATACACCTACGTAGCACCAATCAGTGGGCACTAACGATCAATTATTGGCACACATCTTGTTAGATGCTAGTCTATAAAAATGATTTGATTAATGCCACACTCTATAATGTCTTGAAATTCATATTATCACTTGTTATTACAGGAATTTCGGAGCCCCATTCAATATATTCACATAAGATGAGATAAGTTCTTTCTAAATTATCTATTTATCTATATTTAAACATTGAGATATTTATTAAAAGGCCGATGAGGAGGTTGGCTACTTATAGGCTCAAGTATTACATGAATTATGACATTCGAGTGTAGCCTCTGAGGCCATATAAATGGTTAAGAAGAAGTCTGAGATTATGCTATGAGTGAAATGAAATAAGTATGAAATTCCTGTAATAACGAGCCTTTAAATATAGTGATTCTATAAAAATGTGCACCTAAATCTTTTAGTCCAACTGAAAATGGGGCAGGGCCAAGGGAAGGGGTATTGGTGGGTCAAGGGCATTCACTACAGATGCACAATATTATTATGAGAAGATTTACACCAGTGTCAGTTTGTGGAAATCCTCATGTCCGAAAGCTGGATGTGGATCCCGGCACTATGTGCTGTTCCATAAATGACACCCAACTCACCATAAATGACACCCAACTCAGAGCCCGGCTATACAGCTCTATGACATGATTGTTCTGTTCTGTTTTCATTTTGGATTGCTCTGTCCACTGAGTGTATAGTTTCTGTTGTGAACTTTCAATAAATATTAATTAAAAAAAAAAAGAATAGCACTCAGCGCTCAATTTTTTTATATTTTTTGCAGAATCTAGTCTTAAGGGGGAAATTTTAAAAATGGGTATACCCTTTTAGGTACTCCAGTGTTGCACAGTGAGAGTTTATTTTATGACAGCATCTGGGCATCCAGATTCTTTTCTAGAATGCTAGTATAACCTGGCATCACTGTGCCTACGTTACAGCAGCCATAGTCTTGGCATAAAATGTGGGTCTTTAAATGCAGCTAGTGCACATGTAATTTACAATGCAATGGGTACTCATTTGCAGGCCCTCGGTTATAGAATTTCCCTTTACATGTACACCCATCACCTAGCTGGCACACTCCACCTCCTCTACATGTCAATGCTCTTGCCCAGTCTGAATTTTCCCTCCTGCCTCGTTGTCAGCATTTAGCTGTGCAGAATTACGGCAGAATTCACAATCGTTTACTATGGAGAGCCTCACCTAGGCTCTTAATGATGAATTTTATTTTAGGAATGTATATCACCATGGTAACAAAGTACTCTGTACCACAGGAATTTCATTCTTACTCCCAGTGAGGCTGGCTACTCTCTATAAGGAGGTCAGGATATCAGGAGAAAAAGATACAGTGGATGAGGTAGCACCTGGAAGAAGCAGCTGAGGGGGTGTTTGGTCACAGATTATGACAGATTTTCTCACTCGAAACTAGCTCCTCTGCCTCAGCTGTCTCCTAGAGTTTGGTAACTGATTACCACCTTCCACCCAGCTACCTTTCACCCACAAATCTCTACACTTCTCCCTCCCTATTCGCGGTTTCAGCAATCACGGTTTTAACTATTTGTGATTTTTTTAGCCTGGGCTCCCCACTTCCCCCCCTCCCTCCCTCCCCCCCCGAGAATCATAGAAACATAGAAAGATGACGGCAGAAAAGGGCTACAGCCCACCAAGTCTGCCCACTCTACTGACCCACCCCATTAAGTCTGAGTGCTAATGACCCAGCTCCTTAACTCGACCCTCGCAGGGATCCCACGTGGATGTCCCATTTATTCTTAAAGTCGAGCACGCTGGTGGCTCTGATCACCTGCTCTGGAATCATTCGGAGATAGCCCACATTGACCAGAACCGCCCCCGGGACTTTGAAGGGGGCGAGGAGGAGGAGGCGATCATAGGAGCAGGGGGCGATCGGAGGCGAGTAGCCGCCCCAGGAGCACAGCCGTGGATGCAGCTCCGGAGGCAGCTTCATGCATGGACCTTACTTGGTAGTCTAGCAGTGACACGGGGCAGGAGCGATCTTCCTACACTCCTGCCCCGTGCAGAGCCGTCATCAAAAATGGCTGATGTGAGGTCCCATGGTCTCACGAGAGTACAACGGAAACTCACAGCAGCCAATTTTGATGAAGGCTCTGCATGGGGCAGGAGTGTAGGAAGTTCGCTCCTGCCCCACGTCACCGCTAGACCACAAGGTAAGGTCTGGGGGTGGGTCAGAGTCAGCCCAAAAGTTATTCGTGGGCTGGCTCTGGCCCTAACCTCCGGGAATACGGAGGGAGGAGTTAAATTGGAGCAAGGTGGGTCTTAGGAGGGAACTCATCACGATTCTATAAACAGTGCCTAGTGGATGATTGACAATTGTGTTCAATGGCACCTAGAATCAGGGCCTATCTGTAAATGCCTAATTAATTGTAAATTGTGCCTGCCCCTGCTGTGTTTATGCACCCACACTTACACTAGCTTAGGAATTCTTGTGTAACTAATATGGGGTTACACTAGTATTCTATAATGGAACCTAGGCACCTAGGATCTACTACAGAATAGGCTTCTTCTGCCCAACTGTGGGGTCCTAAATGGAGGTGCCCACTTATAGAAGTACTCCCTAGGAAGACTGCAGGGAAGTCGACTTGAGTAATACCAGCAAATACTTTTTCAAAGAAAGGGTAGTGGATGCCCTCCTGTAAGAAGTGGTAGAGATGAAAGCGGTGGCAGAATTAAAAAATGTGTGGGATAAACACAAAGGATTCCTATATGGAAAGAGAATGGAATAAAAAAATAAAACTTAGGGCTCCTTTTACAAAGGTGCGTTAGGGCCTTAACGCATGGAATAGTGCGCGCTAAATTGCTGCGGGCGCTGGACCTTAACCCAGCATTAAGCTGGAGTTAGTTCAAGAAGCGTAGTGTGGGTTTAGCGCTCGCTAAAATCCTGCGTGCACTTAAAAAGCTGGCGCACCTTAGTAAAAGGAGCCCTTAGTGGTGCGCCATCGCAGTAATGGCATAAAGTGGCATTTGTACATTTTATTTGCTAAAACATCCAGATTGCCATACACATCTGACGGAAATTCTATAGAAGCCACCTAGGTTCAGGCACTAAAAGATGTGTACGTGGAGCCTACTTTATATAGAAAGTAAGCATCCGGATACTAGGAAATCTGGGTATATGCACTCATATGTACTGTAGTTAGGTGTCAGTACTTATGCCAGTCACAGTAGAGAATAATTTATTGCAGAACCATGCTCATAAACCAAATTACTCGTATATCAAAGCGAGTTTCCCTATAGAAATTAAGGGAAACTCGCTTGATTCGTTCCCCCTCCCCCCCCCCCCGAGGCCAATGGCACTGCTCTACCCCCCGAAAACCCGCATTGCTCCCCCCCACTCATGAAGGCCCCCCCCCCCGTGTGATCTGCCACCCCCCCTGTGATCTAGAATCGCCCCCCCCCCCCCGCCATGATCCGACATCCTCCCCGTACCCATCACCCACCCGAACACATCACTTACCCCCCATCTGGCACCCGGCACCGGCACCAACGCACAGGACATGGCGGTGCTGGTGCCCGAAGATCTATCGTCCTTTTTGCTGGGCCTTGAGCATCTACGTATGCTCAAGGCCTTAGTTCCTGCTCTCTCCGAGATTCTCGGAGATCTCGAGAATCTCGGAGAGAGCAGGAACTAAGGCCTTGAGCATGCGCAGATGCTCAAGGCCCAGCGAAAAGGATGACAGGTCTTTGGGCACCAGCATGTCCTATGCGTTGGTGCTGGTGCCAGATGGGGGGGTAACTGATGTGTTCGGGTGGGTGATGGGTACGGGGAGGATGTCGGATCGCAGCGGGGGGGGGAGGGAGGCACTCGTACATCGAGGCAAGCTCGGTTTCTGAGGCGCCGATTTTGCAAATGTTTTGCTCATTTTGCAAAACACTCGCAAACCGGTGCACTCGTAAACCGAGGTACCACTGTATTTGTAACTTGAACTATAAATTAACCATGTAAGTGTGTATCCAACACATGCAGCCCACACTCCAGTATATATCCATGTACTTACAGAAGAATGTATGGCAGGAAAATATGTTTGTATTCCGTTTTCTGGTGCCTAGGGGCTCCTTGTACAAAGGTGCGTTAGGGCCTTAACGCACGGAATAGCGCGCGCTAGCCGCTACCGCCTCCTCTTGAGCAGGTGGTAGCTTTTTGAGGTAGCGCGCGCTAAAAACGCTAGCGTACCTTTGTAAAAGGAGCCCTATATGTTAGTACCCACATTGTAGAATTACCCCTCCCCCCATGGAATTTCCACATGTCATGCATCTGGGTAAATGAGCTGTTGGAGACCTCCACGCAAGGAAAAGAATGCGCTGATTGGATAGTTCTCAGGACCTAATGTTTTGCTTTACTGCCCCAAAGTAACTGCCTGGTCTGTGAAGTGGGGCTTGAATCCAAGTGTCTGTGGCTTGTGACCCTGCTTCTCTAACCGCTAAGCTAGTCCTTATCCAACATGGTGGCTTCTGGATCAATAAGTTTATCGATTAAACTGTATGTGCAGCATTTCCAAATGGTTTCTCTCCTCCTCTGCTTTCTTTCCTTGGAACTGTGCCAGTTTTCAACTGCTCCTCAAGTGCTGTCCAATTATATTGTTTAATTATTGGTTCAGCCTGCCATGAACCCTCTTTAAAGATAGTAATAGTGTGTTGCTATGTAATCGATTAGTACTTGCAGTAGAATATCACCACAAGTAATAATAGAAATCAAAACCATTGCCTGTCTGTTTTTGCTAGAAATGAGTATAGGAGAGAAAACATCTGCTCAATTAAAAACTCCCAGTTATGTTCCTGTCTCTTCTCTGCCAAGAAGATGGTGTCTGCATATGTCTATTTTTAACAAGCTGACTCCGCTCTCCTGTTCTCTTCCTTATCCCATCCCGCACACCTCCTTTCTCCACTCAGATATGTGCACTCGCACAGACACATTTTCTCCTTGGGCTCTCTTTCTTAAAAACAGCCAGTGTTTGCAAATCAAGCCCTCATTTGAGAGCAACTCTCTGGCATCTTTTGGGTTTTTCTAAACCGTTGCAGGGGACTGAAATTCAGCCAGAATACCTGACAATGAGTGGTGACCATTCTAAACCATATTACAGATTAATACATTCTGACTGGAGCTGCTGATTATTAACTGGATACTCACCTTTGAAAAAAAAATAATAATAATTCTGTGGACTTAATTTATAAAGAGTCTGTTTTGCACTCATAGGAAGAATTTTGTAAAGATGAGACAGAACCCCCTCTGCAACAAAAGCTAAAAACAGGTTTCTATCCATACTTCCATTTCGTGTCACTGGCTTCCTTCATAAGCTGATAGCTGGGGATAGATACATAACAGTGGGTTACATGGTTTTGGAAGATGCTCATTGAAACTGCAGCCTAAGCAGTTGTCAGCAAGAGAATCACATGCACATGTAACTTCATTTCTATCTTAGGGCTAGATTCACTAAGCAAACCGTTTGTGTACCGATCGGTTTGCGAGCCCTTTGCGACCCAATTTCCCTCCGACCCGATTCATTAACCTGTGTTCCAATCATCCTCTGATCCGCATATGCAAATGAGGGGGAATGGCATTCAAATGCAGACAGGAAGCAATTCACTAAAATACAAAAAAAGCAACACCGACTGGGCTGGCCGATCCAAAATAACCGACTGCTGAGGACCAGTCGCTGAGGTCCTTTCTGACTGCCCTGCCTTCTGCTGCCCTGCTCTCTGCCTTGCTTCTCTGCCCCAATATGCTGCCTGCCCTGATCTGCTTTCTGCTCCAATATGCTCTCTGCCCTGTCTCAGCCCTGATCTGCTCTCTGACCTGATCTGCTCTCTGCCCCGATCTCCTGCCCTGTCTCAGCCCCAATCTCCTGCCAGAAGATCCTTCCTACTGGAAACAGTTCATAAAAGCTCCTATACCCACCTCTTTTCCAAATTATGGAACTCTCTGTCCACACATATCACGTCTTTGGATAACCTAATGGACTTCAGGAAAGCAGTAAAAATCTTCCTCTTCCATTGACTCATCCATGGACCTGGAAGTGAAAACCCTATGAACTCAACCATGGACTGTTTTTAAATGCAAGTGCCCCCATGACCCCTCATGTCCTCAGCCCGATTGTCCCATCTATTTGTTCCACCCCTGGGATACAGATTATTGTAGCTATGCATTGTAGATTGCTGTTATCCTGTATGTCCTTAGATTATAGATAGGCTGTCTTCTGTTTTGAAAATCTGTATGTAGATCATTGTAACCCTAAATGCTAGTTAGTTTGTCTTCTGTTTTGAAATTGTGTATGTTCACCTGTTACCCGCCTTGAGCTTTCTAGGACGGGATATAAATCGAAATAAATAAATCCCAAGTAGTAAAACAGATTCTATGCTTATCCTAGGAATAAGTAGTGGATTTCTCCAAACCATCTCAATAATGGCCTATGGACTTCTCTTTTCGGAAATTATCCAAACCTTTTTTAAACCCCGCTAAGCTAATTGATTTAACCACATTCTCCAGCAATGAATTCCAGAGTTTAATAACACATTGTGTGAAGAAATTTTTTCTCTGATTTGTTTTAAATCTTCTACTTAGTAGCTTCATCGCATGCCCCCTAGTCCTAATATTTTGGGAAAGGGTGAACAAGTGATTCACATCTACCCTTTCTGCTTGACTCAGTATTTTGTAGACCTCTATCGTATCACCCCTGAGCAGTCTCTTCTCCTTAAATTGAATTTGTTGGGCATATATTTTCACTCCTCCCATGCTCCGCCCATGTCTATGCTCCTTTTGTAATTACTCTCTATGGGGTCCTTTTACTAAACTGGGGTAAGCACCAATGCATGCTAACCACAGCTTAAAAGGGCCTACCACAGTAAAAGCCCAAAGTGTGAGCACAAACCATGCAATAACAAAATTTTCATTATTTTTCTCAGGGGGTGAAGGGGTATTTTAGTGCTAATCAGTTAGCACATTAGCATTGTTGCATATTAACCAATTAGCATTGGATTAACGCTTAAGCCCTTACCATTTCCAAAATAGTTGGCAGTAAAGACTCACTTGCTAATTTTTAGTAATGGACACAGGCTAATGACAACATTAGTGTATGGCCATTCATTTGGAAAATGGAACATTTTCCAGCGGCAGTAGAAATGGCCTTGGTTCACACAAAGACCCATGTAAGGGCATTCTAAGGCCATTTCTACTGTGGTTTTTGTAAAAGGAGCCCTATCACACTTATGTACTGTCTTGCTGACTAGCATGGAGTGCATTTATGCACCTAAAGTGACACTTTTCTATATGTGCATAACTGCAAGCCTTTGATACAGTTCCTCATAGGAGGCTGTTGAACAAACTTGAAGGGCTGAAGTTAGGACCCAAAGTGGTGAACTGGGTCAGAAACTGGCTGTCGGACAGATGCCAGAGGGTGGTGGTTAATGGAAGTCGCTCAAAGGAAGGAAAGGTGACTAGTGGAGTCCCTCAGGGTTCTGTGCTGGGGCCAATCCTGTTCAATATGTTTGTGAGTGACATTGCTGAAGGGTTAGAAGGAAAAGTGTGCCTTTTTGCAGATGATACCAAGATTTGTAACAGAGTAGACACCGAAGAGGGAGTGGAAAATATGAAAAAGGATCTGCAAAAGTTACAGGAATGGTCTAATGCCTGGCAACTAAAATTCAATGCAAAGAAATGCAGAGTAATGCATTTGGGGATTAATAATAGGAAGGGATCGTATATGCTGGGAGGAGAGAAGCTGATATGCACGGACGGGGAGAGGGACCTTGGGGTTATAGTGTCCGAAGATCTAAAGGCGAAAAAACAGTGTGACAAGGCAGTGGCTGCTGCCAGAAGGATGCTGGGCTGTATAAAGAGAGGCGTAGTCAGTAGAAGGAAGAAGGTGTTGATGCCCCTGTACAGGTCATTGGTGAGGCCCCACTTGGAGTATTGTGTTCAGTTTGGAGACCGTATCTGGCGAAAGACGTAAGAAGACTTGAGGCGGTCCAGAAGAGGGCGACGAAAATGATAGGAGGCTTGCGGCAGAAGACGTATGAGGAGAGACTGGAAGCCCTGAATATGTATACCCTAGAGCAGTGATGGCTAACCTTTTTGAGCCCGAGTGCCCAAACTGCCGCACAAAACCAAAGAATTTTCTCAAAGTGCCAGCACGTCAATTAAACCTTAATAACAAGATTTTAGTATCTAAAAACTCTTTATAAAGTTGCCTGAACTATGTAACATCATTTTTAAAGGTTGGAATCTTTGTATTGTCAGAGAATCAATTTGATTCACAATCCTTTGGTTTTCATTTCAATTTATTGGCAATTTATAATGTTTTAATGATTTCATTCATGGGCCGAATACACACATACTTTCTCTGTCGCCGCACTCTTTGACCAAAAGATTTGTAAGCCTGCAACCACGTCAAGGTAGACACTTTCAGCAGCTCCCAATGGCGGCGGTGGCACTCAAGTGGCTAAAGAGACGCAGTTTGCCAGCCTAGGGAGAAAACTGGAGGGTGGCCAGCTGTGCACCCCCTTGGGGCGTAAAACCGGGGCAGACCGCCCCCACCCCCACCTTGGTATGCCACTGTCTGTACCTCACTCCCTCCCTATGACCAAAAATTCTCCTTTCTTCTATTCCCCGTGTACACAACCATCTCTTTCCCTCCCTTCCTCTCTCCCAAGTCCTTGCCTTCTGTGTCCAAAAACCCATTCCCTCCCCCACCTCAGCATCTCTTTCCCTCCCTTCCTCTCTCTCAAGTCCATGCCTTCTGTGTGCAAAAACCCATTCCCTCCCCCACCTCAGCATCTATTTCCCTCCCTTCCTCTCTCCCAAGTCCATGCCTTCTGTGTCCAAAAACCCATTCCCTCCCCCACCTCAGCATCTCTTTCCCTCCCTTCCTCTCTCCCAAGTCCATGCCTTCTGTGTCCAAAAACACATTCCCTCCCCCACCTCAGCATCTCTTTCCCTCCCTTTCTCTCTCCCAAGTCCATGCCTTCTGTGTCCAAAAACCCATTCCATCCACACCTCAGCATCTCTTTCCCTCCCTTCCTTTCTCCCAAGTTCATGCCTTGTGTCCAAAACGCACTCCCTCCCCCTTTTGTGTTCCCCGTTTGCCTCCCAGCCCATCTTAGCAACTTTCTCAGCAAAATGTAGCTCGAACCGCGTAGGTTTGTCTTCTATTTCCTGCCTGTCCCACCGCGCACACATAGCCGATCGGAAATCTTCCCCTACTTCAGCGCTGATGTCGGAGAAGATTTCCGATCGGCTGTGTAAGCGGCAGGGCAGTCGGAGTAGAAGACGAGCCTCGCGGCTCGAGTTGTATTTAACCCCGCGGGTCCCCCATCGTCCCCGTTCAGCTCTCTCTCCTGTGCACCCCCTGGTAGTACTGCCCTGATGGCGGCCCTGCGCGTGCCAGCTGCAAGGCCTTCGCGTGCCACAGTTGGCACGCGTGCCATAGGTTCGCCATCGCTGCCCTAGAGGAAAGGAGAGACAGGGGAGATATGATTCAGATGTTCAAATACTTGAAGGGTATTAACGTAGAACAAAATCTTTTTCAGAGAAAGGAAAATGGTAAAACCATAGGACATAATTTGAGGTTGAGGGGTGGTAGATTCAGGGGCAATGTTAGGAAATTCTACTTTACGGAGAGGGTAGTGGATGCCTGGAATGCGCTCCCGAGAGAGGTGGTGGAGAGTAAAACTGTGACTGAGTTCAAAGAAGCGTGGGATGAACACAGAAGATTTAGAATCAGAAAATAATATTAAATATTGAACTAGGCCAGTTACTGGGCAGACTTGCACGGCCTGTGTCTGTGTATGGCCGTTTGGTGGAGGATGGGCAGGGGAGGGCTTCAATGGCTGGGAGGGTGTAGATGGGCTGGAGTAAGTCTTAACAGAGATTTCAGCAGTTGGAACCCAAGCACAGTACCGGGTAAAGCTTTGGATTCTTGCCCAGAAATAGCTATGAAGAAAAAATAATTTAAAAATTTTTTTAAATTGAATCAGGTTGGGCAGACTGGATGGACCATTCGGGTCTTTATCTGCCGTCATCTACTATGTTACTATTTATAACATTGCCCTTGATATGCCTTGTATATTTGTGGATAACTGTTTGCACAGAGCAAAAACTAAGTGAGGGCACAGAACAGGTGCCTGTATATTACTGTGTATATGTGTGTGTATGTGTGTGTTGCATTTCTTCATATAGGTATATTTGCAAATATAATGCCTATGTGTGTGAACAGGCCCAGCGGTCACCACCTGTCACTTCACACTTCCTTTTGTTCTTCTCCACACTTCACTGACACACTGCTAAAAACATAGCCAGGTTCCTCCAAACACTTCCCTGGTCTCTCTGGCTGCCAAAGATTGTTCCAGCCTCCGCCAGTCCCTCTGGTCACCATTGGTTACTTCTGATCATTCTGGTCAGCACTGGTCATCCCTGGATATTCTGATAGCCAGTCCCTTCTGGTCACCACTGGTCACTCACTCTGGGGCCACTACTGGTCACTCTGGTTGCCGGCCTCTTGGGTCCCCACTGGGCCTGGACACCACCGGTCTCTCTTATTCCTCTGCTGGTCAGTGACAGGATCTTCACCCTTTGCCTGCTGCCATTGATACTGTTAATCACTGCTTGATACACTTGATACGCTGCCCTCGCATGGATTCCACGAATCTATCCTCTTTTGGTTTGCCTACTACCTCTCCCATTGCACCTTTAGTGTATGCACTAGTGGATCCTCCTCTGCTGCTTTCCTGCTAGCAGTTGGCACATGCCAAGCTCCATCTTAGGAACTCTTCTTTTTTTTCTCTATATATTTCTTTGCTCAGTGTCCTGATCTCCTCATATGGCTTCCAGTATCACCTATAAGCTGATCATTCCCAGATCTACCACTCTACACCCAAAATTTCACCTAAAATCCAAGAAAAAAATTCTGCCTGTTTGGCTGACATTGCTGCCTGGATGTCTTGCCCCACCCCCTAAAGGCCCTGAGGGGACTACTCTGAATTTTATTGGTTGAGCAGGCAACAGGCAGATGCTGCTCAGCCAATGAAATTCAAATCACTACTGTCAGGGCCTTCAGGGGGTTTGGAGAATCCCCAGCCCAAGAGCCCTAACTTTTTTTTGGGGGGGAGGGGGTGTTACTCTTTGACTGGTTGAGCAGGTTGCCTACTCAACAAATCAAAATGCATCAAGCAAAAAATAAAAACGAACAAAAAACACTAGGACTGTAGAGCTGGGAATTCACTGAAAGCACTCACCACACATCACTGGAATTTATATTCCATAATTGGAGTGTGTGGCGCAGAGGTTAGAGCTACAGTCTCAGCACACTGAGGTTGTGGGTTCAGACCCCATGCTGTTCCTTGTGACCCTGGGCAAGTCACTTAATCCCACATTGCCCCAGGTACATTAGGTAGAGTGTGAGCCCACCAAGACAAACATGTACACGGTCATATGCATCCCTATGTCTAGTTTGTTGTTCTCTACACTTGACTCCACTTCCCTTAATCACTTTTACCTTTCCTGCTGTCCTTACTGTCACCTGCACATTGTCTGTACATAGGCACTAGAGCAGTCCCCTCATGGCCCTTTAGCCTCTAGCATCCATGTCAGTCTTTGATTTGTTCTTTTCTTTGATATGCAGGATTTTTGTGGTTTGAAAAGTAAGGGTACCATCTTGTGGACAGCAACAGTAATTCCACATCTGAAGTTGATAGCATTGTGTTTCTGTCAGAGTAATGTGCAATTTATTTAGCTGGATGTAATAGCACGAGCAAGAATTAGGTGTGGGCCTGTGAAAACACAGCCAGATGCATTCATAAGTAGTAAAGGAGGAAGGATCGTCATGTGATCACTTCAATGTCAAACCCCTCTCAAGTAGAGAGATTAGCTCAGGTCTCAGCTCTCCTGAGCAATCTCCTCCCCTCCCACCTGAATCTTCTGAGGTAACAGGACTCGAAGTTGGTCCTGGGGTTTCAATTGAAGCCACTGGGCCTCCAGCCATAATAGATATCTCATTTTTTAAAATGCCTCAGATTTCCTCTAATGGTGCCCCAAAATATTCAATACCAAAAAAAAAAAAGCACAGTTCTATAAACTGTGCTTAAAGTTAAGTATGGTTTATAGAATAATGCTTATGCCCGGGAAATGTGGCTAAATGGAAGCATGGAGGCCCTAATTCTGTAATTGCATGTGTAATTTAAAGGAATACCCCTGATCTGCCCATTCCCCACCCATTTCTGCTTCCCTTTCTTGACCCGCCTGTAAAATTTAGGCACAGATAACACGCCTAAATTTACGCGCATAACCAATTGGTTAAAATGTCAATTACTGGTGCTAATTAGCTTGTTATTCAATTAAATTGCACGCACAGTTTGGGAACGTGACCAAAACCTGGCGTACATTTTTTGGGTGCTTTATAAAGAATTAGGGGGCAGATGTGTATTATTTGAGTATGTTTATTGTCTGTTACCTATGTTCAGCTTATTCTTGCGGAACATCGCCTTGGATGAATTTCTTCAAAGAGGCGGTGAATAAATTCTAATAAATAAATATACTAAAGTCTCTGATTTTACAATTTTGGTAACTGCTTTGGACTAAGGGTAAAGCAGGAATTGAAGTGACTCGATCAACAAATGAATATTTTGATGTTGAATTAAAGAAAGTTATTGGAGCTTAAAAACTCCTGTTTCTTACAGGATGGGTATAGCCTACTACAATGGTTCAGCCAGAATCCTTACAACCGTAATGCAGTACAGTATAATCTCGTTGTAGCGGACTTCAAGGGACCTGGAAAAACAGTCCGTTATATCCAGAGTCCGTTATATCCAGAGTTGCATTTTTTAAATCCCTTCAGAACTGTACTGTTTGTGATGTCTCCAATAGATACAATTCAGCAACCTATGCCACTATTTTCCATTCTTACGACTGTAACCTCGCACTCTCTCTTTTTTTTCACATTAAACTCTCTCTTTCATTCTTTTTCTTTACCCTTACAGCAGTCAGCAGAGCAGCCAGCAGAGCAGTCATGATGATGACTCATCCCGCTACCTGAGTCCTCATGTCTACGAAGAAAGGTAAGCTCTCCCAGACCGGTAATGTGTTCAGAGATGTCAGAGCAATAAGAACTGGGAAAATCAAAAATCAAAGAGATTTCAGCTTCTCTTCTGGAAGAGGCCAATATCACACTCAGCCTTCTGCATCAGATATACTGGGCACAGCAGCTTGAGCCCACAATCTAATGCTGCCATCTCCCCCATTGTGTCTGTATTGCAGGGTGGGCAAAATGAGCCAGCAGTGGTGCTTACTGAGCAGTGCACGTGAGATGTCAATCCAGGTGCGCAATCCAGTCTTCTTTATTGAAAAATAAATCCTGTTAGAAAGAAGACTTTGGATTGTGTACCTGGATTGACATCTCACTTGCCCTTCTCTCTCCTGTTTTTTGTACTTTTCTGTTGGACTTGTATCTCTAAACTAAACTCTTTTTTTGTTGCTTGTTGGTTACTCAGCAGTACCACGAGCGTTGTACTCAGGTTTCATTAAAATTTGATATACCGCCTTATCGAAAATCAACAGCCTCTTTTACAAAGCTGTGCGGCAACAGCCCAGAAGCCCTTTAAATCTCTATGGGATTTGGGGCCATTAGCGCAGCGCGGCTTTGTAAATGAGGCCGCAAAGCGGTTTTACAAAATATTTTAAAATTAAAAAGGGGCAACAAAACAACATTAAAAAACAAAAAAACAAAAGACTGACAGACAAACAACGACTTACTGGAACGAGATGTGACGGGGCGGAACTACAAAGTTTAGACAGAAAAGGGGAAAAACAGAAGGGAGGGGAAGCAGGAGCATCAGCCAAAATGGCTTAACTAATGAAAGCTTAAAACATCCTTAAAAGGACAATCAAGATTCAAACGCATCTTTGTTTTTAAGCTGGATTTAAATTTGTCTGGGGACATGATGTCTCTTAAATGGCTGAATTCCAAATAGAAGAGGCCGTAACAGGAAAAAATACTATTTCTCATGGTGTTAATGTACCTTAATGAGGGGATAGACAACAAGTTTTGGTTAGAGGAACGTAGGGAACGATGAGTAGAGTGAGGAATTAGAAGCCTGTTAATGAAATCTGGCTGGCCAGCGACTTTAGTTTTAAAAGTCAACAACATGATCTTATAAGTAATTTGATGTTCAATGGGCAGCCAGTGAGCTTTAATCAAAAGGGGAGTGATATGATCATATTTGCGAGCATTGAAAATGATTTTTATGGCTGTGTTTTGGACGATTTGAAGACACCTTATTTCTTCCTTAGTGATTCCTTTATATAGCGAGTTACTGTAATCCAGACATGCAATGACTAAAGAATGGACAAGGATGTTCAGTGAGAACTGGTCTAGTATTGTGGCAAGAGAGCATATAATACGGAGACGATACGAGCATTTTCCAAACCACAGAGCTTATCTGATCATGGAAAAAGACTTTCCCATGAAAAACAACCCCTAGTAGCTTAATAGATAAGACAGTCTGGATTGGAACAGACTTAAGTTCAATGGGGGAGGATAATGTAAGATCGTCCTTCACAGGGAATACCATTGTTTTGGTTTTGTCGATGTTAAGTGCCAGCATGTTAGAACCAAGCCAATTGCTGAATTTCTCAAGTTTCAGATTAATGATTGAGATATTGTCTAGGCATGGAACAGCTAATTAATCTTCCCCTCCCCCCCCACACACATACACACTGAACTCTACCAAGTTTTTCTGCATCGCCTGTGGGGGCCTTTGCTGTGGCATAGTAAATGGGGAGCAGACCGCCACAGGCACCATCTTGGTGGGGGCACCAGCACTTCTCCACCCCCCCATACCACGCGCATGACCTCCCTTCCCTGCCCTCCATACCTCTTTAAATCTTCGCCAGCGGGAGCTGCTACTCTGGCATGCAGCTTGCGCCAGCCTGGCTTTCTCTGAAATTATTTCCGGGTCACGGGGCCAGGAAGTGATGTCAGAGGGAAAGCCAGTGCGAACAGCAGGCCAGAGAAGCTGCTCGTACTGGTGAAGATTTAAAGAGGTACAGGGTGGGAAGGGAGAGCATGAGTGTGACTTGAAAGGTGCAGAAGGAGTGGGGGAAGGTGGGTGAGGCAGGAGAGGGGGCAGAGAGGAGGGCGTGGGGGCACCACTGCCCCAGGTACCTCCTACCCTTGCTATGCCACTGGGTCTTTGTACTAAATGTTTCCTTTCACCTTGTTTCTATGGAAAAAATACTTAAAGGGCATCTATAAGCTCTGCATTGGTTATACAGTACTAGAACTTATATGTGTCGTTGGTGTCAATAATCGGCATTTACAAGATGAAGTGTTAGGCACTATTTTACCAAATGTGTATTAAATTTGTGTAGCATGCACCTGTAAGAGGGGCATACAGGTGTGCAGAGAGCATGATTAGGCTATGGGTATAGTACCATTCAATCCCCCAGATTCTATATAATGCAAGTAAAGTTGCACCCACAAATCTGTGTCTATTCCCAATCTATTTATTTAAACATGTATATACCGTATATTACCTAGTAACAAACATAAAATGTTTAACAAACATGCATAATTCAGTGCACAACTTAGTTAACAAGTGAATCCATGCCAATAATTGCCAATTAACAAACAATTATTGGTACTAATTGGCTCACAACTTTCTAAGTATATTCTATAAAGTGGTGTGTGTAAATTCTATTGCGTGGATCTCAAAAGGGGGCATGGCCAGGGGAGGGGCATGGGCAGGCTATGGGCAGTCCATGCATTTATACCAGGTTTTCATTGGCGTAAATGACCATGCCTAAATTTTAGTCTTGGGGACGGGCACTACACGTATTCTATAAATTACACCTAAATCCAGATATATTTTATAGAATAGCGCTGAGCATGGATTTTTACCGCGCTAAATTTTTGGGTGATATAGAATTTCCGTCAACCTATAGAATACTATCAGTTGCGCACATTGCATGGCACACTTAGTGCACGAACTTACACCAGCTGTTGACCTGCGATAAGTGGGTATGCTGAAGTTGCTGCATACCAACAAGCCTTTATGCAGTATTTTATAATGGCTTTGGCGTGCTAAGTGCCATTATAGAATTACTGAAAAGTGTGTCCTATTGTGGCATCTGTCACACAGTTGCCTCCATCAGTGCATAGGACTCTATGGGAGCGATTTCACTAAGCAATTGGAAAGATATACATAAGAACATAAGAATAGCCTTACTGGGTCAGACCAATGGTCTATCAAGCCCAGTAGCCTGTTCTCACGGTGGCCAATCCAGGTCACTAGTGCCTGGCCAAAACCCAAGGAGTAGCAATATTCCATGCTACCAATCCAGGGCAAGCTTCCCCCATGTCTTTCTCAATAACAGACTATGGACACCTCTCTTGGTGGTGAAGAGTTCAAACTATTAAAATGATGATATTGCCTGTGGTGTGTTATCAAATGAGTATGATACCAATTTTTTTTCATGGGTCCTTTTATAAAAAGCTTAATGGTATTTTTACAAAATTTATTTGGCTAGGTAAAATGCCTAGAATTGCTTTAGTTTCTCTTCAAAAATCAATTGAGGAGGGTGGAGTAAATTTTCCAAATTTTTATAGGTATCAAGCCTATATTTTACGTCAGGGTATATATTGGATCCTCCCAGAACTCATAGATCAGGGGTGTCCAATGTCGGTCCTCGAGGGCCGCAATCCAGTCGGGTTTTCAGGATTTCCCCAATGAATATGCATGAGATCTATTTGCATGCACTGCTTTCAATGCATATTCATTGGGGAAATCCTGAAAACCCGACTGGATTGCGGCCCTCAAGGACCGACATTGGACACCCCTGTCATAGATAATGCCCCGGATTAGCTGTATTTGGAGTGGCGTCTCTTTTTTTTCCTTTAAATCTAGTTCATGTTCCTAGTATTAAAATGCCGAGAAAGTATAAGGATAACAGAATTTTATCTGATACATGGAAAACATTGAGATACATTAGTAACTTAATACCTATTCCAATTAGTAAATCAACAAATCAGTCTTTATGGATAAACTCCAAGACTCAAATTGGCGGATCTAAAATCTTATGGAAGAACTGGATTATTGCAGGTATTCGAACTCTGAATGATGTTATTTCAGATGGTAAACTGCTTAAATTTTCACAGCTGCAGCATAGATTTGGTCTTAATAAATCACAAAGTTTTAAATGGTTGCAGCTGAAGCAGGCTAGTCAGGTGGGGTTCCTTGAATGGAAAACATTGAATAATCAGTATAGTCTAGAGTTCCTATGCTTTCTAGCGGACTTCCTGGGACATCAAGCCGCATTGTGGTAAAAATTAATATCTGGATATATGAATAAAAAACCAAAAAATGGTCTTAGAGACATTTGGAGCATTGATATTAAGCAGCAAATTTCTGCATCTCAGTGGCCACAAATTTGGTCTTGGAGAATGAGATGTACAGTATCAGCATCTATGAGGCAAACTTGGTTCTTTTTGTTGCATAGAGCTTATTGGACCCCTGTTCGTTTACAAAAGTTAGATAGCTCTAAGTCTAATAAATGCTGGCATTGTAATCTGGAATCGGGGACACTTGATCATTTAATTTACCATTGTCCCTGTATAAGATTATTTTGGAATTCAATTTGGACTCAAGTAAATTGTCTATTAGAAAACCATGTTGCATTATCCTATGATACTATTCTGTTTGGCATGTCTATGAGGAAAAAAAGTCAAATATCAGCACATAATAACAAACTATTATTAATCTTGACTGGGGTTGCTATTCAGCATATCACCAACAACTGGAAAAATTATACTAATCTTAATTATACATTTTGGTGGAATTCGGTATGCCATATTTTTAAGATGGAAAGAGCAATTGCAATACAGAAAGGGAACTATAATAATTTTATAAAGATCTGGGGGCCATTGGAACGATATTGTAATGAGTAAACATCATTTTCCTTGGATGAATATATGTACACATAGGGGGGTGGGGGGAGTTTTTCTGGAAATTTCACTAAATTATATGTTTATATTATATTTATCATATAATTGATTATAATATTTGAAAGAAGGTGGGTGGGACAGGATATAATTTTTATGTTTTTAGAATTATATGAGAATTACAAGTGTTATTGTTGTTACTAATGATATATTCCTGTACGCTTGCTGTAAGTTTTCAAAATGAATAAAGAATTAAAAAAAAAAATTATAATAACAGACTATGGACTTTACCTCCAGGAACTTGTCCAAACCTTCCATCAAATAGGTATAGAGGAACTATCCAGCTTTTTTGTGCTCCTCCTGGCTCTGCAGATGGAGAAACAGGGTCAAAAATTGGCCCACAGATTTGAGAAAATTCTATTTTGGGCGTGTAGTTACTCCCCTGACACAGCCTCGATCATAGGACTGTTTTTTAAAATTTATTTAGGCATTTATTTTTACTTCAAATATTTATTAAAGTTTTAAAAGATTAGACAAACTAGTATTTTAGCCCGTTACATTAACGGGTGCTAGAATATATGTCTGTGTGTCTTTATTTCTGTCTCTCTCTCCCTCCCGCTGTCTGTCTATCTCCCTGGCCCCCTTTGCCTGTCTGTCTTTCTGTGTCTCTCCCTGCCCCTGTGTCTTTCTTCTTTTCTTTCTATCTGTCTCTCTCCTTGCCTCCTATGCAGCAGCATTTCTCAACCACCACTTCCCTGTGCAGCAGCCACAGCAGGATTTCCTCCCCCTCCATTTCCCTCCCCCCACACCACTTCCCTGTGCAGCAACAAAGTTTCCCCTACCCCCCTTTCCCTTCCCGCGGTCTGGCCGGCTCCCTTAGTCCCTTACCCGCCCCCCCCCCCTTCCCTTCCTGCGGTCCCGAATAGCCTTCCGATTCCAGCAGCGTCTGCAGCACTCTACACACTGCTGCTTCGGGGCCTTCTATTGAAGCAGCGTGTGTAGAGTGCTGCAGACGCTACTTGAATCGGAAGGTTTCAGGACCCGCAGCCTTGCCGGACCCAAAGTGAGCTCTGGGTTTTTGGTTTTTTTTTACGCAGGCCCAGCCGGAGCAGGAGGAGAAGCCTGGGAGGCAGCAATTAAAGTCCGTTCCGGCCCCCGCTGACGTCGCCCTGGCCAGTTCACATCCTTAAGTTCAGACTGCAAGAGCCACCGCGTCTGACAGGCTCCGCGCCGCTGCGCACATGCGCAATCCTACCTGCGGGTCCCTACAGCTCACGGAAAACGGGAGCACGCAGGTGGGAGTGCGCATGCGCGCTTAGGGATTTATTATATTAGATAAAATGTGAAGAATACGTAAAAACAAGTCCAGGGGAACACATCTAGATTTCAGTGGTTTGCACAGTGACAAGTCTAAAGATGTCTACTTCTTTTATAATTATGATGAATATCATTACTGAGAATCCCTCTGGCAGAGTATAAAGCAGCAAGCACAGTATTGAGCACTGATGTGTAATGGCCCGAATGAGTAATACTCAGCACAGAAGGAAAGGAAAAGCAGGCAAGAGAGCAATAGTAGAGACACAGGAAAGAGAATTAATACACACTGCAGGGATAGAGCTAAGTGACATAATACATTGACCCAAGAGACACAGCAAGCTGGGATAATACAGGAGATAATTCACACAGAGACTGTAGGGACAGAGTAAAGCAGAAGTAACATGGTGTAGCATGATAAGATAAAAAGCATTATCTTGGCTGTTTCATTTATTGGACTACCTTTTGAAATATAGAGGCTCTTTCACGTGGAAAACTTTTTGGTTCATGTTTTATATTCCCCCCACCCCCACCCCAATTTTCAGGCATTATTTCAATTTGTTTTAGAATTGCAGATACATTTTTAAAAATTTTTATTTATGCAATTTTCAAATAAGACAATAAAGTTACACTTAGGGCTCCTTGTACTAAGGCACGCTAGCATTTTTAGCACACGCACGAAATTACCGCGCGCTAAACCACACGGTACGCTTCTAGAATAACACCAGCTCAATGCTGGCTTTAAGGTCTAGTGCGCGCGGCAATTTAGCGTGCGCTATTCCGTGCGTTAAGGCCCTAACGCACCTTAGTAAAAGGAGCCCTTAGAAATTTCCAACAGGGAATAAATTAGGTAAATAAACCCAATTGTGACTATTTTAAACCCCAATGTAAGGAAAAATTAAATAGACAGAGGCAAGATTGCAGAAATCATGGAGGACTAAAATTATAAAGCAAAAATAGAAGAAAATTAAAGAGGATTTACTTTTGTATCGCGACATTCATATCACCATCTGAGGGAGTAGATATTGCTATAGGAACTGGAAGTTGCCTTGCATCATGGAAATTCTTTAAATGTTCTGGGTTTAGAAATACATAAGTTCTATCAGACATCTTAACAATACATTGACATGGAAACTGCAGGAAAAAAGTCCCTTTGGGGTCCAGCACCTGGGATTTAAAGGACAAAAAAAGCCTTTCTTCGCAGTTGTGTGGCCCTACAAAGATCAGAAAAATCATCACTCAATGACCCAGAAACTGAACATCTTTAAATCGAAAATACATCAGAAGAATCCAATTCTTATCATATTCCAACGCAAAAGATGCAATGAGGGTAGCTGTAATCTCTACCAATTTAGAATCTTCAAGGATGCCAGTAAGATCAAAATTGGCTCCCCCTTTCTGTTCTTGTGCTAAATTGATCCTGAATTCACATAAAAGGCTTTGGTAATTGGAGGTGTTGATTCCAACGGTATTTACAAAATTTCCCATAGATACTTCTTCAGCATCTCAATAGGTGATAACATAGGAGATTGTGGAAAATTCAACCTCAAGTTCAATCTATATTCATAATTTTCCAACCTCTCCAATTTTTGATGAATATTTATATTATCCTTAAACAAAGCCAATTGGTTAGATAGTACTGTCTCAAATGTTCCCTCCATATGTCGAACTTGGGTCTCTAAATTAGTGACTGAGTCCCCACATTGCTTTACCTGAGTTTGTACCAATTTGGGAATTTGCAACACCTTGTCTAAACGTACAGTCAATTCAGCTTCCAATAAACTTACAGCATCCCATACCTCTTCTAAAGATATCTTCTCAGGTCTCTTCTTCAACCTTGATATACCTCTAACTCGGTGGTCTCAAACTCGCGGCCCACCAGATACTATTTTGAGGCCCTCAGTATTATAAAAAGTGATTCTTTATGGAAAAATTGTGTCTTAAGTGTCCGGTGGTTGCATTCTGGAACGTTGTCCTCTCCACTCCACCTCACAATCGCATACAGATGCAGGAAAGAGCTTGCAAGAGGTTTCAGCAGTGAGGCGGACAGCGTTCCAGAATGTAAGGTAACCATTGGAGGCAGTGCAGCTTGGCATGCATCCGGTGCTGGATGAGGTGAAAGCTGAAGGCGGTTGTGGACGTGACCGCCGGACACTTAAGGCACAAGTTTTCCATAAAGAATCATTCTTTATAATACCGAGGGCCTCATAATAGTTGGTCCAAAATCTTATTGATATTTTGATCGTTTTTCACTCTCTGCATGTTGCACTGCTTTCAGCTGTGTATAGCTCAAATTATCAGAAGCAATTAAGGAAAGATTTATAAACTATCATGAGTTTTACCTCCTGCAAAGTTGTCATTTCTTTAATAAGACATTAAATATTTTTTCTGCGGCCCTCCAAGTACCTACAAATTCAAAATGTGGCCCTGCAAATGGTTTGAGTTTGAGACCGCTGCTCTAACTCCAGCACCCGGGCCCCTAGAGTTTCCAGGCCCCACCCCAAGGGAGCTTTCCCCTTCCATTCCAGCATATTGCTCTGTTGCTGAGTGTTCCATTAATGTAGGTGGAGAAGCAGTCAACATCCCAGCATTAGAACAAGTCCCGGCAACCACTTCGGTATCTGAAACTTCACTCCCTGCCTGAAACTGCACACCACCTTGAGGCTGAAAGAGAGTCTCGTACTGTTCGGGGCTTAGCGTGGTGTTAACGCCATGAGCCAGATCCTCAAACGCATGCTCCTTTCTCCCGAACTTCTCTTTGGCAGGAGGAAACCCTCCAATGTGCGCTTTGCCAATGCCGGAAAGGAAACCGGCTCAGCTGGGTAAGCACGTGGCTTTCCCTTCCTCTTCATCATTGCTACAAACTTGCGATGCCACTGTTCATCTGGAGCTTTCTTCTGCGCGTCTAATCAAGTCGCCATCTTACCCCTCCCATGGGAGTGGCTTAAAGGATCTGACCAATCAGAATCTTAGGCCACTCCCAGTGCATCCCAGAATGCACTGCAAGAGAGGCCTAAGATTCTGATTGGCCCAGGTGCATAAGGCCCCTCCTACGGGAGGGTCCTTAAGTGCTTGGGCCAATCAGTACCATAGGCCCCTCCCCGGTGCAATCAACCTTGCAGCAGAGTTCATTAATTGTTGCAGGGCCTTGTATTTTGTCTTACACTGTTTCTTTATAGCATGCACTAAAGTGATTTGAGGTACACTAAACAAAATAGTGCATACTTATGTGAAATAGTAATTTGTGGCTCTCTATTGTTTCAGGTCTGGTCTTATGTTGGCAAGTTTTTTGCATTATTTATAATGTCATGGTATAATTATTGGTCAATGTTTTGTTGTTATGACTAATTAATGATGGCATGTTTTATGAGATATTTTGTTGTTGGTTTTCTTTCTTTTTTTTTTTTTTTGGTGTATTGTTTTTTATAGTTAAATACATTTTGGAGGTCATTTGCTAACAGAGGGCACCTTTAACAAAGCCACAGTAGAGGTTTCTACTATAGGCCAGTGAGGTAAATGCTCTGACGCTCATAGGAATTCTATGAGCTTTGGAGCATTTATCATGCTGGCCTGCGGTGGAAACCTCTACTGCAGCTTTTTATAAGCCAGCGTGAGTGTGCAAATGCCATTAAAGCACAATCTGCCTAATTCTATGCACTTGCACACTTAAATTTCTGACTAGCGTACAAATTTGCTCATGCAGGTTATAGAATAAGGTCAGCTGCATGCATACTGAATTCAGTAATTGGCTTTAATTTGTGCTAATTGGCACAAATTAGTAGTTATGTTTATATCTGCCCTTCGTTGCTATTCTATAAATTGTGCACTCAAATTCTAGGGTGTGCAACTACAAAAGGGATCATGGAACTGGGAGGGTTATGGGAGGATCAGGGGCTTGTCAAGCAGTTATGTGAGTGGATAATAAAGCACTAGAAAATAGGTTTTAAAATAGAAATTTGGATGGTTTAGCAAGAAAAATGTCCATCTTCCACTTTATGCCTTTTTATGGACGTTTTTCTCTTTTGAAAATGAGCCCCATAACGGAATTCAAAAAGCTACTACCACTGCTACTATTAATTAGTTCTATAGTGCTACCAGACATATGAAGAGCTGTACAGAGAAGGGCAATGATAATGATTAAAGGTATGGGATGACTTTCTTATGAAGAAAGGCTAAAGTGGCTAGGGCTCTTTGGCTTGGAGAAAATAATAGCTCAGGAGAGATATGATAGAAGGCGGTAAAATATTGAGTAGAGTGGAATGGGTAGATGTGAATCACTTATTTACTGTTTCCAAAAATACTAGAACTAGGGGGCATGCAATGAAGCTACGAAGTGGAAGATTTAAACAAACTAGAGAAAATATTTTTTCCTTCAGTGTGAAATTAAACTGTAATTCGTTGCCACATAATGTGGTGAAAGCAGTTAGCTTAGCAGGGTAAAAAAAAAAAAAAAAAGAGGTTTGGCTAACTTCCTAAAAGAAAAGTCCATAAGCCACTATTAAGATGGACTTGGGGAAATTCACTGCTTATTCCTAGGATAAGCAGCATAAAATCTGTTTTACTCTTTGGGATCTTGCCAGATACATGTTATCTGGGTTGGCCACTGTTGGAAAGAAGATACTAGGCTTGATGGACCTTCAGTCTGTTCCAGTATGGCAACTCTTATGTTCTTGGTCTGGGGACAGTGTGCTCTTAGCAGAGAGACAAAACAGGTACAATCAGAATTACAGTGCGTTCTCACTATTCGCGCATCCGATATTCATTATTTCATATATCCGTAGGTAAACAAATTGTGACCGCTACTAACCATTTGCGCTGTTGTGTTCACATATTGGTGGACCTGCACATTTCAGAATCAGCCGCCTTTGCTTTCGCTTTTGCTTCTGAAAATGTCCAGAGAGTGAGTTGCAAGCATCATCTCCTAAATGAAGAAACACGTGACGTGTCTTTATGACAAAATATGCGTGTTAGACAAGCTTCTTTCTGGCAAGTCTGTTTCTGCTGTTAGCAGTGAGTTTAATATAAATGAATCAACAATCTGATCCATCTGGCAAAAAGAGGAAAACTATTTGTCCATCTGTTCGTAAAGCTACACTGGAGAGTTCCAAAACAACATCTATGGTTCGTGATGAGTCAGTGGAAAAGAAGGAGAAGCGGCTAAATTTGTGGATAATGCAAATAGTGGATGAACCCCCAACCCCACCCCATATACACAGTGGGGACAGCATTGTTGTGAGGATGAAAGTCAAAGAGATATACAGCCACGTCACCCTGGGCCAGGAAAACATGAAACCCTATTCTGTAAATTCAGGTTGGCTAGTGTGTTTTAAAAAGCAATATGCACTAAATAATCTAAAGCCTTTCTGGAGAGGCAGGTTCAGCTGACAATGAAACTGTTGAGGAATTAAAAAAATACCTGCTAACTGTAATTGAAGAAAAGCGGTATGGACCAGAGCAGGTCTTCAATGTCGTTGAGACCAGCTTGGTTTTACAAGCAGACTGGGAAATGGACATATATAATGAAAATGGCAGCAAGCCCCAGGATTCAAGGCATTTAAAGATTGTGCCACCCTGTTATTGTGTGCCAATGCCAAGGGTGATTTCAAATGCAAGCCTCTTATGGTCTACAGTGCCCAAAATCTTCACGCATTTAAAGGAAAGAACCTGAACCTGAACCACAAAGCTTGGGTGATGTCAGAGTTATTCTGGGATTGGTTCAGCAACTGTTTCATTTCAGAAGTTGAATGTTATCTCCACCATAAAAAAACTTCCATATAAGGTATTGTTGATTTTGGATAATGCACCAGTTCATTTTGGATAATGTCACCAAGACCTTGAAAATGCACACCCTGATGATGAAGTTCTCTTCATGTCTCCAAACACCCAGCCCCTTGATCAGGGAATAATAAAAGCTTTTAAGAGCTACTACATGTGGGAGCTGTACAGCAAGGCCTGTGAAACTTTACAAGCTGACAAGGAAGCCACCAAACTTGATTACTGGAAGACAGTAACATTACGCAATGTAATAGACTGTGTTGGCATAGCCTGGGATGGCATCACACAGGCTACTTTGAACGATTGTTGGAAAAAATCTTGGCCAGACTGTGTAACAAACTTTGAGGGCTTTGAAGGTGTAGCAGAAAACAAAAATAGAAATGTGGAAACCATCATACGCTTTGTGTAAAAAATCAGCAGAGAAGGTTTCAAGGGCATGACCATGAAGATGCTGAAGAAATTTTGGAAGAGAGCGCCTTAGAGCCAAGTAATGAAGACCTGGATGAGATGGTGTGACAAGGCATCAGAGACAGTGATGATGAAGAGGCGTCAAACTTCCAAAAATCATGCCCCTCGTGTCTGCAAAAATAGCAGAATGGGCATCAACTTCGGAAAAAATGTTCAGTGACATGGAGGAATGTGATCCCATGCTGGAGTGCAGTCTAAAATTGAAGTGTCTGGTAAGCTCTGCATTTGCTCCTTTTGCTGTAACACTTAAAGACTTGAGAAAGAAAGCCAAGAAGACAATGCTGACACCGTTTTTTTTCAATCAGTGAGTTATGAGACTCATATGCCAGAGGTTGATGTGACAGAATTCACTCGACTCATGCTCCAGAAGCTGAAGTCAACCTATCAACGTCAACATCTTCATCTTCTACAGGTACTGGAGTTGCATGCCCTTCTCTCTCCAGAAGTTGATGTATCAGAAGTCAAACGGCCAGCCTCGACTGATGTGCCAGAGGCTGAAGTTGACCTACCAGAGTTGACGTCTTCATCTTCTACTGTCATTCTGGAGCTGCAAGGCTGTCCTTCTCCAGTGGTTGATCTCACAGAAGATGGCATTACGTGATGCAGTACATACCGTGGTACAGTATATACCTGTACCATAATTGTTGTTGGGTAAAGCTGATTTTTTTCAAGCAACATTTTCATAATGCTTCCATGTCTTTAAAAAAAAATGTATATGTCCGTTTCCCAGTCTATGCTGTAGCATTCTAGTTCTGCACTGTTTTGTCCTAATGTGAGAAAACCAGGGTGCATTACATTGATTGATGATCACACTAACTGCTTACTGTGATTGTGCAATACAGTACTGTACAGTATTTATTTTCCAGTACTGTTCTGTGCAATTTTTCTTTAATAATGTTATTTCTATAAGCAGTACTGAAAATAAAAAATAAGTTTGCAACATTTTGAATGTTCTATATGGTGTTTGTGAAGTGCATCCCATTATTCACTTTTCCATGGTTTTGAGTAACCACATTTTTCCATAGATGCATTGTTTTGCTATTTGCAAATTTGCAATTTATGAAGATTTTCGGGAACCATACTGCCACAAATAGCGAGAATGTACTAGTCACTAGTTTTGTAGTCAAATGGCGGATCAGAACTTAGAAGCCAGAATACTCCCAAGAAAACAAATATATATATATTTTTGATATTTTTACACTGGCTCTTCAATATCAAAAGAAAAGTTATAACAAGGGGGAAAAAAAAAATCAAATTTTAAAAGACTTCCCTCTCCCCGTTAGCGGAGATATTCAGCTGGCGGCAGTCAGTGTTTTCAAAGGCTCTGGCTGTTGCTGTCTGAATTGGACCTGGATATTCAATACAGGGCCTAATTCTAGTACCAGCATTGAATATCTGGGTCATAGGTGACCACCAGAACTTATCCAGGTAGCAATGATATTTAGAGAAGTACTTGGGAAAATGCTGGATTAAGTTAAAACATCTTTTTTGCTGTTCTAATGTTATCTGGGCACTTACCCAGTTAGTAGACTGACTACTTCAGCTAATGGGTAAATTCAGTCTCTGTCGTGACTCCACCCCGGTATTAACAATTAATCTAATATAATAAACGGTAAGCCGCGCATGCGCACTTCCTATGCGTGCGTCCGTTTTCCATGAGCTGTAGCACACACAGGAAATACGCATGCACGGCTTACAGTCTGGCCTCACGCGAGGCAAGACAAGTGGCATGCACGCCCTTCCCTGCTCTCCACCGCTGCCGGCCGCTAGAACCCCCTGCCCTCTCCATCGCCTCCCGGCTCCAGCGGCGTGGGCAGCACTATAAACACGCTGCTTCGCGCCCTTCTCTGCCGATTTCCTCTGCCGTGTCTCTGATGACATCATCGGAGACAGACGGCAGAGGAAATTGCCAGTAGAAGGCCGCAAAGCAGCGTGTTTAAAGTGCTGCCTACGCCCCTGGGGGGGAAGACAGAAGGGGCCATGGAGAGACATTTGGGGGGGAGGTGGGTGCTGGGGGCAAACAGCTTTGCTCGGGGGGGGGGGGAGGGGGAGGCAGAAGGATACAGACAGCGGCCAAGGAGAGAGAGATAAAGAAACACAGACAAACAGACACATCTATTCTAGCACCCGTTAATGTAACGGGCTTAAAGACTAGTAACTGTATAAATGTTTATTTGTAAACTACCTAGTAAACATGATAGTGCAGTATGTAAACTGTGGAAATAAATATGTAAATAGACAGATATTGCCCCAAATTTTCAGCATAGCTGAGTTCAAACAGTGCCTGAACAAGTTTCTGGAGAACAGATCCAAAACTTATTTGCTAGGAAGACTTCATATCTGGGAGTGAGCAATGAGGAATAGGATATCCTATTAGGATCGACCAGAGTTTGTATTAGACATGCTGAGACCCAGGGCAGAATTTTGGGAATGGGCCCCCACATTCACATTGGCAGGCTACATTTTCTTCTATTTGGGGCAGTTTGGGGCTCCCTGTGGCTTGAGGGCCCAGGAAAATTGCCCTGTTTACATCCCCCTAATGCTGACCCTGGGATCTGCTGTGTTCTTGAGAGCCCAGACTGGCCAATACAGGAGATAGGATAGTGGGTTTGATGAATTTTTGGTTTATTTTAGTATGAGACTTTTAAATACACTTTTATATACGTAACTATGCCACTTAATGTCACCCAGATGCTGCATAGTGAAATATGTTTATGTTTTGCCATGTCTATATTATCAATTATGTCATCTATGTCATGTCTCGACCATATTGTGAATGTACCTTTGTAACCTGTCCTGGGCTCCTTTGGAAGTTTTTTTCTACTTCAGAGACGCTGCAGCGGCTCTCTCTCTCTCCGGTTGTCGGCGTCGTCTTCGTTCCTCTCACCGGCACACCCGAACCCCTGTTTAGCCTCCCATCCGACCCTCCCTTCGGCTCCCTTAGTTCCTTGCCGCCGCTCCTCTTCTCTTCCCGCCCCGTGGTCCCAACAAAGGTCCTTACTCCAGCAGGGGCCACAGCGCTCTAAACATGCTGCTTCGCGGCTGACACGGGCAGAGCAAATCAGGGCAGTAACAGGCCCGAAGCAGCGTGTTTAGAGTGCTGTGGCCCCTGCTGGAGTAAGGACGTTTGTTGGGACCGCGGGAAGGGGGCGGCAAGGGACTAAGTTGGCCGGTAGTGCTGTTTTTCCGTGATGGAGGAACACGCGAAAAGAAAACAAAATAAAGAAAATGTTGGCCCCCGCCGAAGAAGCGGAAGGTGGAGGAGGGGCGTGAGGAGCCGGAGAGCTGTATGTAAGTGTGTGTGTGCGTGTGTATAGCCGAGGAGGAAGTGCAGCAGGAGCAAGGAGGTGGGGAGAGTGGATTTCCCCTACTTGGATGTCAGACATCAAGAGGATTGGAGTAAAAGCTTTGGTCCTGTGATCCTCAATCTTTTCCTGGGGCTACTGCTGGATAGGGGGGGGGGGGGGGAGCAGGACATAAAGGAGAAGAGCTACTGCTGGACAGGGGGAGGAGGGAATGGGAGGGGTGCTGATGGACAGGGGGAGATAAAAGGAGAAGGGCTACTGCTATATGGGGGGAGCAGGGAAAGGGGGAGAGGTGTTGCTGGACAGGGAGGAGGTAAAAATAAGGGAGAAGGGCTGCTAGCACCCGTTAATGTAACGGGCTAAACAACTAGTTATAAATAAAGTTATTATAAATAAATAAGCCTATCACCTCTTAACTTCATCCTTTCAGATGAAAGAGACGCAACTCATGCACATTTATGCTATGTAGAATTTAAACGTCTCTATCATATCTCCACAGTTTATGGCTTCTGGGTGGGTTTTATCCATTCTTTTGAATTAGACAGAAGATCTTAAGGCTCATCCTGCACATTTTTATTTATCTTGAAGAGATTCACAGTCCATAACCTTCATCTTGCCCCATGAAAAACCTTACTAATCATTCCACGTGGAATATGGAAGTAGCCTGAACAGGCCTTTAACCATGAAAGCCCACTGCTCATGATATCTGGCTGGCATTTGAGTATGCTCTGCCCTAGGGTATCAGTTTTACAGAGCACAAGAACTTTTTAGCAAATATTTGTTGTTGCAAAAGTTATGAGCCTGAATTATTTTGCAGCTGGTCCTGAAAAGTAGGATACTTTAAATGGTATCTAGCTGAAATTTGGACAGCAAGCCGAGAACAGTGTATAAAAATATCATAACAAAATATCGAATCTGTGTCTCATGGGACAAATTTTCTGTCATCAGCCCTGTCACTTCTGCACTGTAATAGGTAAAACTCATTAATTTCTATAATTATCTAGACAGCCCATGACATCTGACTGAAATTTGAATAGAAGATAAGGAGACACCAGCTAAGGCATAGCCATTAGGTAGATGTGGCCTGGCCCCATGGCTAAGCCCCAGCCAGTGTCTCCCAGTGTGGGCTCAGGCCCACTCACCTAGCAGCCACAGGTCGCTGGCAGCAGCTCCTACACACTGCTGACGACTAACCTGGAAGCCTTCCCTTTGTCACATTTTGTTTCAGAGATAGTGTGTAGGAACTGCTGCTGGTGATGTGAAGAAAAAAAGAAATGCTGCACAGGCTGGAGGGATGGGGAGGGAGGGGAAGAGAGAGGTTGCTGCACAGGCTGGGGGGTGGGTGGGAAGGGAGGGAGGGAGGGAAAGAGATAACCTCCCACTTTGATCTCAGGCCTGCCCAAAATTGACTGTCTGGCTACACCACTGCACTGGCAATTTTCAGTACTAAAAAACAGTTGTCCTAAATTCGACTGTTTAGCATGGTAGGTGCCAGCACTGAATATTGCCTGGTACCTACATAAGGTCCAGTGGCTTGCCCAAAGACAATTAGCCTTGGATATTCAGTGCTGGTGCCTGCACATGGCCAGGCATTAAATATCTGGAGATAATGTAGGCAGTGACAGTCAGCATTTAAAAAGACGATGACTTCTGTCGACTGAGTATTGGCCGGTGTATTTTTCATATTATGCATTAGAGAAACATCCCAGGCTACTCACTACTGCTTTTCTGTCCTTGCAATGAGTCCAAAAGCTTATATGCCTCCACAGTCTCTCTGGAAACCATCAGATGAATTAAACTAAAGCCAATGAAATGTTTCAGGATGATGATTTTATGTTATGAAAAAGAATATTTTGTTCTGCCAGTGATTGTTCACAATAGGATTGTCATACGCCAGGGTCCGACAGAGTGAGACGTTCAGAACATGTTTGTCTTGGAACAGTTAATAGCCATCATGTTCTGGGAACGTTTAGAACTCCAGTGAACCTTACCCCAAAATTTATTATTTAGTGACCGGGTATTCAGTAGCTGTCCTGGAATATGCTGTGTAGCCTTGATATTTGCATATCTTTGGTTTTATTTACTGTACTAGTCTTTAAGCCCGTTACATTAACGGGTGCTAGAATAGATATGTCTATCTGTCTTTCTTTATGTCTCTCTCTCTCTCCTTGGCCGCTGTCTGTCTGTGTTTTTTTCTTTGTCTCTCTCTCTCTCTCTTTGGCTGCTATCTGTCTTTCTGTCTGTCCCTCTGGCCCCTTGTCTGTCTGTAATGCTTTCTGTGTGTCTCTCCATGGCCCCTTGTCTGTCTGTCTTTCTTGCTCCTTGGCCGCTGTCTGTCTGTCTCTCTGGCCCCCCCTGTCTGTTTGTCATTCTTTCTGTCTGTGCCTCTCCCTGGCCCCTTGTCTGTCTTTCTTTCTGGCTGTCTTTCTGTCTCTCTCCCTGGCACCCTGCCTATATCTCTCTGGCCCCCCCGAGCAAACCAAGCTTGCTGCCTGTACCCCAGCACACCCCTCTCCCCAAAGCAGCCCCTTTTCCCTCTCCCTCTCCCCCTCCACTTCCCTGTGCAGCAGTAGCAACCGGATGCCTCGCAGCACCTCGAAAGACACCCTCCTGCCATTGCTCTTACCGCCGCACGCACCGCAAGCATCGCAAACTGCCGCGTGCCGCAATTGTAACACGGCACGGAATCACAAATCATGGCAGCAGGGACCACGTCATTTTAACTGTGCATGCGCGGGTAAGGGTTTTATTATAGAGGATATTCAGTATGGCGATTTGTTGCGGTAGACAGAATGTTACTATCCTATCAATGACTGGTGTTCCTTTCTAACTGCTATTTTTTAAGTGGATTTTTCCCCAGATTCTATAAATGGCATGCAAATTTCTGTGCACAAAATTGTGCGCTGTCCTGAGATGCGCACATAACTAATTAGGCTCACAAGCCAATCAGTGGCAGTAATTGGGTGCAATTTGGATTGTGCCCGATGAAGTGCATGAAACATGAATTCATGTCAGGGGAGGTGTCGGCGTGAATAAAGACTACTTTAAGATAAGTACCACATATATCATTAATCGGACATTTGAAAATTCAGCAAGTAATTCACCTTTTTACTGAGGAATTTATGAGATAAAATAAGAAAAATTTGAAAAAAATACTGTGGATCAATGACCAATTGAGCTGATTTTTAGAGTGTTATACTCCGTAACAGCAATTTGAAGATCCAACAAGCTGCAATAGCAAAGTTATTTATGAAGCTTTTCATGAATGAATTGTGTGTAAGTGATTGATATAAAAAAAACTTGTCAGCCTTATTAAATAGTGATTGAAGCTGTTGAGAGGGAAAGCATGTGGCCTGAGCCTTGGTGCTGCTCATGAGTGATCACTGGGTAGCTGAGGTTTGCAGAATCTCTGTCTTTAATTCTTGGAGAGAGTCCATAATTCTTTCCAAAAGCGCTGAGTGCTTCAATAGTCTGCGCACCACTATTGGGTCCTCTCCGAGATCCATGGCCTTCCCCCTAGCTGTGATGCAAAATCTCCTGCTATAGAGGACCCAGACTGGGAGAGTAAAGGCATATTTAATGAATCGGCTTAATCACAGTGCTCATCCAACTAGACCCCCATCTCTTGTATATGGCCCTGTTGGGGTGTACTTGTGCTCTTAGGGGGGGGGGAGTGACCCCCCGGTGCCAGCATCGCCTCGACTCCCGAGGGTTCCATGTGGCCACTGTTGATCAAATAGGCTTCATACATCATATTAATGAATTCTGGGGGGAAAATCTTGACTAGTATGCCTAAGGTGAACCATACGTCCCGTTTTAAACGGGACAGTCCCGTTTTCAGATCCCCTGTCCCGTTGTCCCCACACACAGCTTCGGGATGCCAAAATGTCCCGTTTTCAGGGACAGCGTCCCGAAGCTGTGCGCGGGGACAACGGGACAGGCGATCGCTTCCTGTCCCTCCCTGCCGCACCAAAAAAGCGTCCCTTCCGGCCCGATTTAAACTCCTCCCCCCAGTCCACCGCTGCTGCTCCTCTGCTTACCTTCCTGCCTAATCGCCCCCAGAAGCCTTCTTCCCGACGTCAATTCTGACGTCGGAGAGGACGTTTAGGGCTAGCCAATCGCTGCCTGGCTGGCCCGAACGTCCTCTCTGACGTTAGAATTGATGTCGGGAAGAAGGCTTCTGGGCGCGATTAGACAGGAAGGTAAGCAGAGGAGCAGCGGCGGTGGACCAGAGGGCCTGGAGAGAAGCTTTTTTTTTTCCGCGGCAGAGAGGTAAGTAGGCAGGCAGGCTGGCTGGCTGGCTTTGGGGGAGGTGGGTAGGCTGGCTTTGGGGGAGGCAGGCAGGCAGACTGGCTGACTTTGGGGGAGGCAGGCAGGCTGGCTGGCTCTGGGGGAGGTAGGCTGGCTCTGGGGGAGGCAGGCTAGCTTTGGGGGAGGTAGGGAGGCAGGCAGGCTGGCTTTGGGGGAGGTAGGCTGGCAGGCTTTTTGGGAGAGGATGAGACAAAGGCTGGAAGGCAATGAGGGGGACATAGGAAGGAGGGATGAAGGAAGGAGAGAAAGAGGCAGAGAAGGTAGGGGGATTGTAAGTAGAAGAAAGACTAGAGAGATAAAGGCATGGACCAAAGGGGAAAGACAGGAGGCAGAAGCAGGACTTTGGGAGGTGCAGACAGAGGGGGGAGAGCCCCTGAGGAAAAGCAGAGAGAGGCAAGATCATAACAGAGGAGGGAGAGAGAGGGAGACCTGGAACAAAGGTACAAAGGAGAACTGACACTGGATCTGGGGGCACTAAGGACATAGGAAGGAGGCACTAGGGACACTAAGGACATAGGAAGGAGGCGCTGGGGCACTAAGGACATAGGAAGGAGGTGCTGGGGACAGTAAGGACATAGAAAGGGGCACTAAGGACATAGGAAGGAGGCGCTGGGGCACTAAGGACATAGGAAAGAGGCACTGGGTGCACTAAGGACATAGGAAGGAAGGAGGGAGGAAATAGACAGGGACAATTGTTGGGCCTGAGTGCAGAAAGAAAAGGATGCACAGTCAGAAGGAAATGCAACCAGAGACTCATGAAATCACCAGACAGCAAAGGTAGAAAAAAATGATTTTATTTTCAATTTAGTGATCAAAATGTGTCAGTTTTGAGAATTTATATCTGATGTCTATATTTTGCACTATATTTGTCTATTTTTCTATAGTTACTGAGGTGACATCTTTGAAACCCCCCCCAATATAAATGATAATTAACATTTTCTCTGCGTATAGGGTGCTTTGTGTTTTTTTTAATTTTATGGTTACCATTCTGAAATAAGATATTGTGTGTACATGAAAAATGAATGGAAGAAATTGGGGGCGGGGCTAGGGTGGGATTGGGGCGGGGCTAGAGCGGGTTTGGAGGTGGGGCTAGGGCGGGATTGGGGGCGGGACTGAATATTAATAGATGTCCCGTTTTGATGAAAAAAATAAATGGTTTTGTTAAGTATGCCCAGAGGGCCCCTGCAGTTGCTCCCATGTCCCTTTCTGGGGTCTTGCAGCAGGTGCACGGATGTGCTTCACAAAGGATGCATTATCACCTTTTCCCTGATCCAGCCAGGCCTTTTGCTCTGGAACGCATGTCATCTGAGAACTTATACCCCCAAGGAAACTAGAGGAGGCCAAGCCAGTGGCTCCTGCCCCCTCATGCTGTAGCATGAATCTATAGTATCCTGGCCTAAGGAGTCCATCCTACCTGATTTGGTGATAAAAGCCTCTACATATCTCCATATGAGGAAATCCAATATGGCCACCAGTGGAAGCTACACTGATGGTCAAATTTTAGCAATTTTAGGGTTTGGGTACTCTGGCTTATGCCCCAGAATCCCCCAAAATCCAATTTTACATACCCTCCCCGATTTCAGTTTTAAGGCTTCCAGCCTTGTACTCACTGTGCAATGCGGGTGCCAGGAGTTGCCTGTACTGAAGCTGCAGTTAGCATACTGGGAGAACGTCTGCCTCAAACAAGCCTGGAAACCGGACTGCTTGTATTTTAGGATGGCCTCAAACCCCACAACCTGTCTGAGACCTCAACCCCCACTGGACCTCACACACGGAGCTGGGAGGAGGAAACGCAGCTAGCCCCAATTCTGGATAAAATTGCCTCGGAGCTACTCAGCCTGCAGACCGAACCTGGGGCCTTACTCCCAAGGGAAATTATCCTGAACAACTAGTGCAGGCCAGCCAGGTTCCTGGTTTATACTGGTGCTTTGTGCTTGCAGTCTCAGCATGGTGTAGTAGTACATGGTGCCTGAAGCTCCAGAGGACTGCTCTTTATGCAGAATCCACTCCAGCTCTCTGCTGATTGCAGCTGAGCTCTGATGCTGACTTAGGGAAATAAGTAAACCCCTCTGGGAGAAGCTTAGCAAGCAAAGGACTAGAAATACAGCACCTTTCTTTCCTTCTCCTATTGTACACAAGTTTCCAGTTCCTTAGCTGAGCTTTGCACTCCATACAGATTTGTTTCTGTGAAAGTGGGTCAAAAGAACCAGTAGAGCATCACCGTAGAATAGGGAGATGGGGGGAGGGTATGACTGCTAGCAGGTGCTGGGTATGGAAGCAGGCAGGCAGCATCACGTTGGCATGAAGAGCAGAAGCAGCTGACGCAAGGAGGAGTGTTTACATCTTAACTGGATATCCACGTGCTCCTCACCTGCTCGCAGAAGCAGTGAGGACACAAGCCAGGTCTGCTGCCGGCTCCGCTGTAAGCCTACCCAGAGCCACCTACTTTGCATCTTAGCAGCTCTGGAGATCTTCTCTAATTGTTTTAACAGAATACCGAACATTGGGAATTGGGTTGCTGACCTGCCACGCCCCATGGGTGTCTGGCACCTAGTCATACCGTTGCTGGCAGAGGCACTGCCATGGTACAGAATCAGTGCCCAGACACAGTCTCGTGTGGCACTGCCGTGAAGCAGGTCTGCCTTTTCCAGGTGTCCTCTTTCAGGAAGAAACTGGCGTTCTGCAGATCCAAGTAAGTGGATGGAGGACCGTCAGCTTCCACACAAAGGAAAGATATCTGGCTGTGGGTTTAGCACTGGGGGGTGCGTCTGTGTCAGCTTGGCTATAGGTTATAGTGAATCAGGATTCTTAGGACATAGTGTTAACTGCTGCATGGGTGCATTCATACCTTGCTGCTTGTTGTAGTGGTATGTGAGCTCATACTGAGGCATGAACTTGTGTCTGTACTGGTGCCTCACTGGGCTATGCAGCTGCTGTTGTGCAGCAAGTTTGTTGTATTATATGCGGTCTTAGAGACAGGCTATATTTCTTTCTGTGCATTTATGTATCCATTTAAAACATTGAGGGCAATGTGCTAGGTGTATATTTTTATTATCACAATTTATATATGCATACCAGCTGAACACAACACTGTAAAGAGGCACTGGGGTCATTTTCTAAAAGCTTTTTATTATATGTGCATAAAAGGAGTACAGTACTTTTTGCCGCCACCATCTTGACCCTCCTGATCTGACCCCTCCTGTCTGACCCCGCTGCTTTGATGCATCTAGTGCCCTCAGTTTTCCCCTATTGTATTTTCCTTTATTTTCTTTTTATCTTCCCTTAGACCCCTCTTCCCCTGTTTTCCTCTTTCCCTTCCTTTTCTTGCCCCCTCTTTACCTCACAAGCAGCTGTTCACAATACCCCTTAGAATACTCCCTAGTACACTGTCATAGCAATGGTGCTGGTTGGATGTTGTACTTCAAGGGCTCTCAACTCGTATATAATCTTAGGGCTCCTTTTACTAAGGTGTGCTAATGTTTTTAGGGCACGCAGGATATTACCGCGTACTACACTGCTAGAACTAATGCTATTCTACGCGTTAAAGCCCTAACGCAGCTTTGTAAAAGGAGCCCTTAGTATACCATCACTGTGCAACAGAACGATTTGTTTCTAATGCAAAGAAAAAGAAAGAAACTTCTGCAATTAGTCAGAGATCGTAACAATCACATGAATTTGGAATTTCTCCAATGGTAGTGCAAAGAACTTCCTAATGTGGGTCCAATTGCAGAAGCGTCTAAAAACATACCTGTTCCTGAAGTATCTAGACCAGTGTTTTTCAACCTTTTTACACCTATGGACCGGCAGAAATAAAAGAATTATTCTGTGGACCGGCATCGGTCCGTGGACCGGCATCGGTCCGTGGACCGGCGGTTGAAGAACACTGGGCTAAGTCGTGGGCCAGACCCCGTCCATCTCTACCCATTCTCCACCCCAGACCCCGCCCCCATAATAGTACTAATTGCACCTTGCACGTCCCGTGCCTCATCTGGAAGCCTTCCCTTTGACGTTGCAACGTCAGAGAGAAGGCTTCCGGTTCAGGCGCAGGATGCCCGTAGGAGCCGCTGCCCATGGCTTTGTGCACTGAATCAGTTAGGAAGAGGGAGCTGGCTCAAAGATAAAGCCGCTTTGATTGCACCGTGGACCGGCGATTGAAGAACACTGTTTTGGGCCTCATGCACGTGCTGGCCCTGTGGACCGGCAGGAAATTTCTGTGGACCGGCGGTTGAAGAACCCTAATCTAGACAACTGACCCGTACATCTCTTTCTCCTCAATAATGGTTTTCTTGACCTATTAATCACTTTCTTCCACCTCTCTTAAGTTTAATCAATTTGTACCTTCGTTTGATCTTTTGTAAACCGCATAGAACTTCACGGTACTGCTGTATATAAACTGTTATTATTATTAATTGTAATTCAATGTAAAAATGTAATTAAATAAAAAATTTTTTTGACATTTATAAACTTTTATTAGTTATATATAAAAAATTTTTTCCTTTTTTTTAAACTGATTTTAAAGGGGGGGGGGGTATCAAATTGTCTCAAATTAGCAAGGCTATAATCAAACCTGTGCAGTCATATTAACGGAGTCTAAATGGCAGGTCAAATGTGCTGCTTCTGTATAAAAGGCTTCTTATAGAATTAACTTATATCAGGAGTTCCGAAGACCAGTCTTCGAGGGCCACAAACCAGTCTGATTTTCAAGATTTCCACAATGAATATGTATGTGATAAGTTTGCATTCACCGTCTCCACTGTATGCAACTACTGTAGATTTCATACATGTTCATTGTGGAAATCTTGAAAACCTAGAAGGAATACGACCCTTAAAGACTGGCCTTGGGAACCCCTGCCTTATATGTTCAAGTAGGTGTCTACTTCCACGTGCAGCTCGGAGCACTGCTTATAGAATAGCGCTCTTTGCAGATTTTTTTTTCTGCACCCAAATTTGGACACCATTTACTGATTCTATGTGTAGGACAATATAATGCGAGCAGTCTGCTTTACAGTGCTCTGTTGTGAGAGTGGGTTTTTTGCTCAGCCCTCTTGATAAAGTAGGTGAAGATGATGGAGGATGAATATTCTGGGTCAGAGATGGATAATGTAAGAATGAAATGTTTGAGTACCTGAGCTCCCTTGGGAGAACAGTCTATAAAATTGAATACACTTCTCCCTCGTTATTCGCGGGGGATACGGCAGAGCCAGACCGCGAATGGCGAAAAACCGCGATTATCTGGCTCTGACCCACCCCTACCTCCCTGCTGCCTTCCCGGCCTTACCTGGTGATCTAGAGGGCTTTCGGGGCAGGAGCAATCTTCCTACGCTCCTGCCCCGTGCAGATTGCCATGAGGAAATGGCTGCTGTGAGTACCCGTAATCTCTCGAGACTATGTCGGGAACTCCCTACAGCCATTTCCTCTTGGCGATCTCCACGGGGCAGAAGCGTAGGAAGATCGCTCCTGTCCAGAAATGCCTCTAAATCACCAGGTAAGGCCGGGAAGGCGGCAGGGAGGTAAAAAATATGTTTTTTTTAATTTTCCCCCTCCCCAGAAAAAAAATCACGATTATGTGAAATCGCGAGTGCAGAAACCGCGAATGGGGAGGGGGAAGTGTAAATAAATGAGCATCCACTCTGGGATGGGGAGCCAAAAGTTGTGTCCGTGGGACTCTCTTTCCTTGACTATGGTTTAATCCTAAGGGCTCCTTTTACTAAGCCGCGTTAGGGCTTTAACGCGCGGAATAGCACGCGCTATATTGCCGCGCACACTAGACCTTAACGCCAGCATTGAGCTGGCGTTAGTTCTAGAAGCGTAGCGCGCGGTAATTTCCTGCATGAGCTAAAAACGCTAGCACACCTTAGTAAAAGGAGCATATTCATTGGGGAAATCCTGAAAACCCGACTGGACTGCGGCCCTCGAGGACCGACATTGGACACCCCTGCTGTAAAGGTTGCTCTCTGCAGAGTACCTTTTACAGAACACTATCTTAACATGGATCATAATGATGCCTAACCTTGCCTCCTTCCTATACCTGTTATCTCAAAAAATGGCATAGAGCTGTCAGCTATAGGAAGAATATTATGACAGAATCTGGTTGTGTAGTAATACTTTGCACAGTGGGTTTTTTTTTTTTGGGGGGGGGAAGGGTAGCCTAACCTTGGGAGCCATTTACTGAATCTGGCCTAAAATGATACCCAAGATCACAAGGGGCAGCACTGGGATTTGAGCCCGGGCTTCCTTGGTTCTCAGCCAGCTGCTCTAAGCATTAGGGAGACACAGGACTAAATTGAATAGGGACAAATTGAGGGTGGGTAGTGAAAAGAGGAGGGAGAGCTGAGGCCAGAGAAGACTGCAGGAAGCAAAGAAAGAGTATGAGGATAGGCTCGGTAATTCAGGTATGTTGATTTACATAGCTCAATACTGTGACTGTGTGAAAGCTGGCAGATATGCTGCTCTAGGCAGTTCTGTCAAGTGATGCAACATCACCCGGCTTTCCTTCCTCCCTCTCCAGCACTTTTACCCACATCTTCCTGAAGCTGCCAAGGGGGAGAGGGGGGAGAGGCTCCTAACTGTTCTGTAGAAAGAAACTTACAACATAGTTATTTCAAGAGTATTTAGAGTAAAATGGTTTTTATTGATGACATTCAACCAGTAGAAGTTCAGCAAACAAAATTCCACTGGGTAGTATACAGCGGTCCCACTCCCACCCTCCCCCTCCCCCTCCCCTAAAACAGAAGCAGAGGAAGAGGAAGAACAAGAATCTAATATAATAAAACCCTAAGCCGCGCATGCACACTCCCACCCCATGATCCCGTTTTCCATGAGCTGTAGGGCCCTGCAGGTAGGAGTGCACATGCGCACTTAGGGTTCTGTTTACCATTTGTTGTTCGGTCTGGCCTGCTCCCTGCTCGCCTAGCCGTATTGTACTTTTTAGTACAATACAGCAAGGCCAGCAGGAAGCAGGCCAGATCGAAGCTCCAAATTTAACTGCACGCATGCAAGTGGATCTCCTCACTGTCTCCCGGATGTCGGCTTGAGGCGGCTGGAGGGCAGACGCGAGGTAAGGGGTGCTGCTGGACAGGGGAAGAGACAGGGGGGAGAAGAAAAAGGAAGGGTGGCCTCTGCTGGACAGGGGGCCAGGAAAGAGGTGCTGCTGAACAGGGGGAGATAAAAAAAAGGGAGAAGGACTGCTGCTGGATAAGGGGAGCAGTGAAGGGGTGGTGGTGGACACAGGGAAGGTAAAAGGAAGGGAGAATGGGTGGACAGACGAGGAAAAATAAAGACAGAAATACAGAAAGCGGCTAAGGAGAGAGAAAGAAATAAACACAGACACACATATATTCTAGCACCCGTTAATGTAACGGGCTATAACACTAGTACTCCAATAAAGCCTTAAAGGCAAAGTGTTGCCGAGGGCCTGAACTCTTATGACCCTCAAGTGATGCCAGCCATCCCTTCCTCCAAAGAAGCAAGAGAAAAGAAAAGAAAAAGACAGTTCCCTGTTTCGAACAAACAGCTCATCGCCGCCCATTCCCACTGTGAGTAAGCTATGCCCTCTCGTTTGTTTTTATTTATAACCTGCCTTTCCCACGGCGGCTCACAGTTTAAGCATACACAATAAAAAGTACATAAAATACATAACCAGGAATTGTAGGCCTCCCAAGTAAGCAAGAGCCGTTTATGCCTATTGGCAAGAGCCCTCGCCTCTCGGGCCTCCCAGGCAGCAAGACTCGTAGTCGCCACTTCCAGAATGATGGGGAATCCGAGGAGGTCCAAGATTGCAATATGCATTTATGAGCTAAGAGATTCACCTTATGATGCAGCAAAATACCTCCTTTAGTCAGGCTCCTAATAGTTCCAGGCATATCCAACACTCATTGTCCCACAGTACCTATAATTGTATACCCAAATAGTGTCTGCAGATACTGCACGATGGAGGCCCAAAACTTTCAAATATGCCAGCAGTCCCAAAAAGAATGGGACAGAGCGTTAGTCTCTTTAGCACTCTTAAGGCAGATAGGGGATTCAATACCTCCAATTTTATATAGTTGTACATGGGTATAATAGGCTCTATACAGCACTCAAGCTTAGCACTCCTGCTCCAGTAACCAGCATCCTCCATTCTGGCAGATGCTGCCCAGAGAAAGTCTCCAATCTAACCCTGCACCTGCTCCTGCTCCTGAATCCTTTGTAATTAACTATGAAGCTTGTGGAAATGTCGATGACAAGATCATCCAGTCACAAGAAGAAAGTGACTTGATGAGATTTCCTAATCACTGAACCACCAAACCGAAAGGAGATCAACACAGTCTTCAACGTAATACTAATATATTCCTTTTTGAAGGTGTGGAACATGGCAGAGCCATAGAGGGATAGATATTAGAAATCGGGTTAAATTAAATATGGTTCTTCTATTAGCTCAGCTAAGGGAGCTGCTGTCTCCATTCAACGGTAGCCTTCCAGGTTTGAACTCAGAAGGTTGTAGGCTCAAAGGCCGATATTTATTGCTGGAGATGTGGAGCTCACAGGGTAACTTGCTTAGCCTCTGCCCTTTGAGTCTGGCAAAATAAATGAGTGCTGTACAGGAGAGAGAGGTTAAGCCACCACCAACAAAAATGTAACCAGTAGAAACAGGGAGGCATTTCTAATCAGTCTTCTTTACATGTTTTCTTCTAGGTTAGATGGCATTGTGGAGAAGTTTAGGTGAGTCACACAATGATGAAACAAAGCTTGCTTTCCAAAATTGATTGGTGTTTTTCAGCATATGTGAGTTTTTTGTGTCCGTTGCTGGGCTATTTATGACTTCAAGGTTTCTTATGGGTTGGCTTGCTACCGGGCAGGTCAAGTGCTCGAACATACCATGCAGAAAAGCTCCCAAGGTAGTCACTGATGTCATAGTTTGGTTTGTGGTAGAGGTTTCTTGTTTTTTTGTTGAGACATTCTGAGAGTAGTCTGCTCATCATGTTAGATTTACCATATGCTTTCAGTTTATGTGATCATGACATTTGATTGGGGCTGGTGGAAAGCGCTTGCCTGGAGACAGTGAATTGCTTCCTAATGTTGGAAAAATCTGAAGCTATCTGCTCGACTGAGCTGAATTGGAATGATCCGGGATATGATCATGATGTGGGAATACAGTATAGTTGGATGTACAGAGATTATTTGATTCACAGATCCCAACCGTTTTTCAAAGTTTGTATTATAGACCATTATTTATCATTTCTTATATACCACTTGCAAGTCCAAAAGCTATCAAAGCAGTAAACGTTCAGGTACAGTAGGTATTTTTCTATCCATGGGGGCCTCATAGTCTTGATTTTGTACCTGAAGCAATGGAGGATTAAGAGATTGCCCAAGGTCACAGAATTTCAATAAGATTTGAATTGTACTTCCCAAGTTCTCACTCCATTGCTCGTCCACAGTTGGGCAAACAGTTAAAACCATTTTTTTAAAAATCAACTGTCTCTGTCTTTTATGTGAGTGCTAGTTATCAGTGTTCTGGGCTACTATAATGCCTTATATAAAATGGTTCATAGTCAGTGGCGTGCAAGACACCAGCGCGTCAACAATTCAGCGCAAGACAGAAGCGTGCTGCCGAAAGCTGCCGAAAAACTTATTTTTTAAGAGCTCCGGGGGGGGGGGGAACCCCCCCACACTTTAATGCATAGTGTTCACGCTGCTGTTGGCGGGAGTGTGGGGGAGTGCAACCCCCCACATTATAGACAAAATGGAACAGTTTCTGATTTTTTTCAGGAAAAGTTCCGTTTTGTCTATAATGTGGGGGGTTGCACCTCCCCCACACCCCCCCCAACGGCAGCGTGAACACTATGCATTAAGGTGGAGAGGGTTCCCCCCCATGCCCCACATCGGAGCTCTTAAAAAATAAGTTTTTCGGCGGCTTTCGGGCAGCGCACTTCTGTCTTGCGCTGAATTGTCGGCGCGCTGGTGTCTTGCGCACGATTATCCCGTCACCTATAAAATATACTGACCTTCCAGGGAAGGTTCTGAGGAGGCTTTAAGTACCTCCTCCCACACACAATTCTTCAATGTGAGTGGTGATGGGCAGTACATAGCAAGATAATGCACCACCTTTATGAGCCGTTGGTTATTGTATTTTGGATACTTTGGATCAATAATCCACTGAAAAAGTACAAAGACCAGGGGACACAGGTCTATTCTATAAAAGGCGCCTTAAGTTAGGTGCCTAACTTAAGCAGCAAAGCCATTTAAAAATGATTTTAAAATTGTTTGAAAGCAAAAATGTAGGTGCCTAAAGATGCCTACAAAATCAGCACCTAGATTACATTTACGGTGGCGCCTTAGAATGCCTAAGGTCAAAGTAGGCGTCCTTAAGCACCTCTGTAGACACGATTCACATCGAACATAGGCGCCGGAAATGTAGGCCTTGAAAATACTGGCCTACATTTCCGGCCCCTATGTTTGAAGTAGCTGCGATTCTACAAACAGTGCCGTTGCATGATTGACACACGGTTGATGGCTATTTTATAGGCGGCTGCTGATACCAGCGCCATTTGTAGAATCTGGCCCTCAATGAAGTTATGTGAAAATACTTTTAAAACAAATAGGAGGAAATATGTTTTCACTCAACGAATAGTTAAACTCTGGAACTCATTGCCAGAGGATGTGGTAATAGTGATTAGCATAGCTGGGTTTAAAAAAGGTTTGAACAAGTTCCTGGAGGAAAAGTCTATAGTCTGCTATTGAGATAGACATGGGAGAAGCCACTGCCAGCCCTAGCATGGTATGTTGCTACTATTTGGGTTTCTGCCAGGTACTTGTGACCTGAATTGACCACTGTTGGAAACAGGATTCTGGGCTAGATGGACCATTGGTCTGAGCCACTATAGATATTTTTATGGATCAGCCTAGCTAGATCATTATAGTAAAGTTAGGATTGTTTGCTGGCAAATCCTTTGAGGCAAAGGGTGTTTAAGATATGTTGAAGGGCCAGGGCATATTTGGTGGCAGTTGCTGAGCTTTCCAAAATGTTATCTGGGATTGGGGAGGTTTATTGTGAACCCGGCCTTCTGCGAGAAGGTGAAGACAAAACCTGTTTTCATAGGCTAGGATCACAATTTGATTATAGTGGGACTAGATTTTTTTGGGCTGCTGAGTTGATTAGATCAGTATTTCTCTCTTGTCTGAATATTTTATTATTGCTTACAGCTTTGAAAGCTCTTTGTTGAGTGATGAGCAGATATGTAAATATTTTATGAATATATAAACATGATGAACGGTATGAAATTCAGAATAAAAATATTCTTCACTGTTTATGTCTTAGGAAGCATTAATCCTTCTTTAAGTAGTTGGTGTTGATGGACAGCCATACGGCCTTTATCTGCTGTCACTTTCTATGTTTCTCTGTCTCTGTTCCACCTTCATTTTTCTCAAACTCATGCACGTCCTTCCGTCATTAACGCTACACCTCCATTTCTTTATCAGGATAAAACCAATATAAGGTAAGACAAACTGAACCTGTGTAGTATTCCAAAAATCAGGTGCATACTACTTAGATGGCGTTTGGTGGAGTGTTGGCCCTCGGGATGTTTGGGGGCTAAAGGAAGGGGGTGCTACTTTTGCATCACATAACATATGTCTACTTGTCTCATTGCAAAACAGAAAGAAGAAATTTGCCTCAAAAATACAGCACAGCAAAACAACAATCTTTTTTTTTTTATTCCAAGATTGATCTTCTGCTATAGACTTTGGATTCTCTAGGAGATCCCTTTATCAAGATGGACACTATGCTATAGTTTTTATGTGATATTTTAACCATTTGCATTAATAAAGTAACTTGTTGATTTTTTTTTACCTCATTTGCCTCTTTTTTTGTTGTTTTACTTGTCTCATTGCATCACAGAACAAATGCACTTACCCAAAGCACAGTTATTCATGTACACTGTAAAGAAAGTGATTTGAACTGTAAAAGGCTGGCATAATGGACCAAATAAAATTGTGTGCATCAAGCGAATGATATGTTTTGAACCCATCTAGAGCAATGCCTGTTTCTCTTTTTTTTTTTTTTTCAACTTGTCAACTTCCTCTTATTCCTTGAATGTCCAGCTTAGTCAGACCTAGAACTGAGTTCTGTGCCAAGAGTTTGCATTCACAAATACCTGGGTACATTTTGCTCTATTGATATCTTTTCCTAACTTTCTTTTAGCTTCGTCATTAGAGAGTTAATGCAAGCTTTCTGGCCGATTGAAGAGACTTCAAAATTTAACCTCCCTCCCCCCCCCATCAATTTGATGAAGGTTACCTATTTCCTACTCCCCTACGAACCCAACTTTTTCCTCCCCAATTGCTTTCAGTGCTGCTGGGTCTACCTATCCCTTCTAGGACCTCACTATTGTTAATGTATCAGTTTAGCTCTTCTAAATGCAAACTGGCCAACTTCCTGATGCCTGGTGTCTGAACATAGGGATTGTGAATAACCAGATGGTATCACTTCTTCCTATTACCTTCAGAATGTAAGGAGGGGGCTGAAGCTCTGCAAAAGATCATTAGTATGCCACAGATAGGGTTGCCAGATTTTACGATTGTAAAATCTGGACACCCTAGACCCTAGACCCGCCCCCAACGTCTGCCCCAGCCCTGCCCTAGCTCCGCCCCCCCCTTCCCCTCTGCCTGCTTTGGTTAGGCAGGAGGCAATCCGCGGATTGCCTCCTGCCCAACGTGATTGAGAGGAGGCTTTTCAAAACACAGACAAAAGAGGGACATGTCCGAGGAAATTCGGACATCTGATAACCCTAGCCACAGCCTGATCCATGGCTCACCAGCATGATAGTAAGGAAAAGAGGAGGGAAGCAGTGAGAAGCACGGGAATGCCCACAACAAGGAGGGAAGAAATGAATAATTGGGGAGCATTGGTGAGGTGAGCATCTGTAGAGGACAATTTTGCCACCTTTGCATTTCATTCTGGTATTGCCACCCTTTATTGAACCAATTTCAAAGTGGTTTACAGACTCCTTGATTTTAGATCAGATTCTGTAGTACAACCATCCAGCATCTCCCCTCTTCTGGTCCTGCCTCTGCCATCTCTGCTGCCTCTGCCATCACCCTTCCACCAGATCAATTCCTAAAGCAAGTTGAGAGCTGCTGATGCAGAGCATTGAGCACGTACATCTGCCTGAAGTTCCATGTTGGCCACTCAATTTGTTTTAGGGCTGCTAATGACCGCAGCACAGGTGCCAGCACTAACCCTAAATTTTTGTCACCCTAGATGGACACCTATTCTGCCAAGTGGTAGAATCTGCTGGGGGCGGGGGGGAGGGTTCTAGAAGAAATCCTTAATAGCTTGAAAAAAAATGCTTGCATGCATTCTTGTAGAGACCAGCAATCATTAACAATGTGCTTAATATGGCAGAGGGCTGGATTCTCTAATATCGCTGGTAAATCCGACGGGTCACTGTAGCAAATCTAGCAATTCCAAAAATTCAAGTCATTCTCAAAAATAAATCAATCCCACAGGTTTGCGGAGGGGCTCCAAATTTACATGAAATCAGTCACTGGTGATAGCGATCGGCACATGCGCAGAATAGTCCAAGGAAAGAGGCGTAAATGTGCGCATGTGTCAGGAAAAGCTATGCTGTAGGCATGCATATGAGCATGCCTTATTGGAGTGCAATACGGGCACACATGCAGCTGTAGTCGTTAGGCACTCGCGTCGCAAAAGAGATAAAAGCCCAGCACTTTTACGGCAGTTTCCGTTTTGTTTGTTTTTAATTAGACTTAGAATATGATTTATCACATTTTGGATTGTCCCTAATATCTCCCCGCTCCCTTTTCCTATCTTCCACATGTGCCAAAGTCATTGCTACTACTGGCTTGAATCAACCAATGACTATTATACTACTATAATTTATGTGAATAGTGTGTTTTTTAATCATGAGCCACAGCCAGATACACATGCCATTGACGCGCTTTTCACAGTACCAGCCGGTAATTTTTGGTCGTTAAAAGCCATCGCTTCATTTGGAGAATCACCTGGTGATGATAGAGTACCAGCCGGTAATTTTTGGTCGTTAAAAGCCATTTGGAGAATCACCTGGTGATGATAGAGAATCGTCCAGAGCGCTCGTTTAAATATTGATGAGCCCATTTTACTACCATTTTAATAGTAATGATCTCGTTTTACTACATTTGCATGGCAGAGTCAGAGGCTGCTAGGAAGCTCGGAAAAGGCCACGGTGAGCCATTCTGATAACTGGGTGTTAAACTACTGGCATGCTAAACCAGCTGGAACCAGTTTAGCGGCCATCGTTAAGTTTCGAGAATGGCCCTGAGACTTTTCAATGAGGAAGTCCATAGGGGGTAGACAGAGAAGGTGAGAGAGTGACTTTCTACCAGCCTTGGTAATGGGCAGTGTTTGAGAAGTATGAAATCTGCTAAGCAAAGAAAGGAATGCCAAATGTGCTTGCATGTCTGTTATCCTTGTCAACCAGAAGGAAGCATAGGAAGCTATGTATTTCCTTTTACTAGTCTGTTTTTGAGTTTTTCATGCCATCCTATGATGGGCCCAAGCTCCAGTACCTGCTCCCTGTATAGCCGCCGTCCTTTTTAATAGCGAGCTACTTGTCTTGTTTGTCTGTTTGATTAGATTGTAAGCTCTACTGAGCATGGACTGTCTTTTGAATGTTTTGATGTACAGCCCTGCGTACGTCTAGCAGCGCTATAGAAATAATAAGTACTAGTTGTACTAGTAGCTCCAGCAAGAAAAGGGAGTACAGGCTGACTGTTGGAGAGAGGCATGCTGTGAGCAGGAAGCAGAGGAAGAAGCATGTGCGATACATGTTGCTTCCTGTTATATTTATAAAGCATCTTTCTTGAGATGCTGGTACCCCCGCTTACAGAGCAAGACTGTTAATCGCAGGCTTCAGGCAGCATATTTGAATCAGTGGATCCAGGTTCTCAAGCTACACCCAGGCTGATTGCAATATTACCGAGGGAACAGTGCATATTTTGACTGCCTGTCAGCCTGGTGCCTATGGATTCCTCACTGGAGTTTCTCAGATTTAGACTCTGTGTCTCCAGCCGGCCTCCCCTCCCCCCCCGCCTCCCCTCCTCATCCCCACCTGAGGACCGGAGCTTTTAGCAGTATTACTGCAGTCAATCGACCAACTGTCTCTGTCGGTCTCCGTACATAACGTGGAAAGCAGCTCCGCCAGGCAACCTGCCTGGGACCTAAGGGAAACTCAGCTTGTGACAGACAGCCAAGTTTTGTGCTTTGACCGCTGATATTTGGTCTTGCCTCTTTCTTCACTACAAACGTCTCATCCTGTGCCAGCCTGCTGTATCCTTAAAAATCTGTGATCCCTAGAGGTCCATGTTTCTTGCAAGCAGCTGTTCTCTGGAAATTAGCTTTTTCCCTCTTATCACAGCCCAGACAGAGGTGAGGGGCATCACGGTACCAATTCACAGATATCTCCATGCAGGGAATTTGAGACCTCTAACGCTGCGATTCTGCTAATGGCTTGGGTTGTACTTGAACAGAACGGTTCTCAACAGAAATTACTTTCATAGATCCCTTGAGGTGAAAATTGTGGTACTTAGAGCTGGTAAATATATCTTGCTACTTTCAATAGATATGTATGTTTACCCGTAGTTGAAAGGAACTTCAAGGGCATGGGGGTAGGCTAAGAACATGAAAATGTGTAAGTACCCTGACATATTTGATTTCCAATGATATGTAGACAGTTTCCATGTTTGATAAATAGCATCACAAGATAAAGCAGGTACAAAGTAGACATTTTTGGGCCCATGTGGGTAATATTCAAGGGAATCTATCCAGTTTCTCTCTGAAAATTAGATACATAAATACCAGTGCACCCAGGTGAGCAAATGAAGAGTGATCCTTTATCATTCCTTCTTTCACTATTTTCTAGTCTACGGGGAAAATGCAGAAGCAGCAGCAGTGTCTTGCAGGGAGCAATTGGTGGCATTCAGGATGTCACCCAGTTTTGTGCTTGACTGATTTTATGAGTGCCTGGAGGGTGCCATCCTCTATTCTGGGAAGGAGGAATCTTTGGGGCATCTACTAGTTCTATAGAGATACTAATTGTACACAGGAGGGTAGCCACTGATTCATACCTAGAATACAAACTGTACTAAACATGATCAGGTTTAAAAGGCTGAACATCATCTACCTCCCCTCTCCTCCCTGGCAGATAAGCAGTAGCAATGGTGAGCCACCAAACCGGGAAAATAGTTAAGTATGCAACCCCCAGTCTCTTCCGCTGCACCTCCTTCCCTCTTATGTTTCTCCGCTTCTGCTAAAACTTCATTGGCTTCCAATTATTTCCAGAGTCTATTTCAAATGTGCTTGCTTTACATTTAAGATCTTGCATGGCATCTTTCCTTCCTTCCTCTATTTTGGAATTCTACAAGATCTGAGATTACCAGACCTACTCAGAAACTTAAATTATCCTTTCCTACGCTGAAAGGCATCATCTCTACTGGAAAACTAGGGAAGTCTCTTCTTTTCAAAATTACTGAGCTCTGGAGTAATTTTCCTGTCCAGTTGTGTGATCTGGGCTCTCTCCAATTATTCCGAAAACATTGGAAAACATGGCTTTTTTCAAAATTATGATCTTTGTTTCCCTCTATATTATCCCTATCCCTATTGTATTTTTTTCTTTAATTTTCTATAAACCGTGTCGAGCTCTATTTTTATAGAGAAAATGCGGTATATAAGATTAAGGTTTAGTTTAGATTTTGTGATAATAAAAAGGGAGAGTACTTCCTGGGGAAAGAACAACCTTGTGCCCTGCTTCACCCCGTCGCTGGCCCCTCTACTGTTTTTAATGCCTTGTATGTACCAGAGAGTTGCGCGGGGACGGAAATCCCACCCATCCCCGCCCATCCCCACCAGGATCCTCTCCGTCCCCACCCATCCCCGCCAGGATCCTCTCCGTCTCCACCCGTCCCCGTCAGGATCCTCTCCGTCCCCACCCGTCCCCACAAGGAATTACCTCCATCCCCGCCCGTCCCCATAAAAAGCAGCAATTACTTCTGACAAGATCATCAATTCCACAGTTTCTTTTGTGTTTGCGCTGCTGCTTTCCTTGTGGAATCTCTTTGGTGGAACCCTTTTTTTGTTTTCTGTTCAGGTAATTAACTTATAAACCCCTTCTTTTACTAAGGCTGACATGTCCATTATATTATATGGACGAACCCTGCTTCCAAAGCCTTCCATCCCTGTCGGAGTCCCGTTAGCTAGAGGGGGGTCCCCGTGGGAGTCCCATGGGTTAGTGGGGATTCCCGCGGGATCCCCATTCCCGTGCAGACCTCTAGTAAGTACCCTGACAGATTGCATTGGGAGATTGAGATAAACTTAGGTGAAAAGGAAATGAACTGGAAAAATGGGAGGGTGAATGTTGGGAGGAATCTGGATGGAGCGCAAGGAAGATTGGAGAGAAAACAGAAGGATGAGAGGAGAGGTGATCATGCATTACAGCAATTGCATCTTACTTTTTTAAGTTTGTCTGCTTACTCTGGGGGAGGGGGAAGGGTAGAATTAGCAGTAGTGGATGAAGGACCAATTCAGCTTTATCAACCACGCCATGGATGCCCACCCCCAAAGTACTATATGATCCTAGATCTGCCCATGTGTGTCTTGCATGAAATTATCAGATTTCTTTTTCTACATATAGTCAGATCAAAAACCTGATAGCTTTTATTCTTGATTAGTGTTTAAGCCCGTTACATTAACGGGTGCTAATAAAGCCTCCTTCCCTCACATGTCCCCAAATTTTCAGCCCCAGCTCCAAACCCAGAGCATTTAAAGGCCCGTGGCATCCCCCCTCCTCACAGCAAGGCGAGAAGCAAAGGGGGCCGCGCACCTTACCTGCGTTCAGCGGGTTGACGAAGGCTTCCAGCCACGGGGCGCTTTCTTGCGTTCAGCGACCCATCTTCGGGCCCACACCGAGAGCCATGGCCAGCTTGTGCCTGGGCTCTAAGGCGCAACGTCAGCCCCCCCCCCCCGGTCCGCTGCGGGAAGATTAGAGACGCTCCTCCGGCAACGCCTGGCAGGAAGGACTGAGAGCCGCCTCCGCTGCCGCCAAAAACAGCCATGGAGGGCAATCGGGGCGGCCAGGACGTATGCAGGGAGAGAGCTTGCCTGTGCTTCTCCAGCGGTTGGTGAGTGAGGGCAGGAGGAGGGGAGTGGCCAGAGTGTTCCCTGCCGCCGTGTTCTAAAATAGAATCCGGCGCTCTTAGGGTTTTATTATATAGGATTAACCCCCCTCTTTTATTGAGCAGCACTAGAGGTTTTCAGCACGGGTCAGTGAGGTAAGTGCTCTGATGCTCATAGGAATTCTATGAGTGTCAGAGCATTTACCTCTGGTGCAGCTTAATAAAAGCCAGCTTAAGTTGGCAAGATAATTTAAAGACATGAATGCTTGGCCACCATACGCTATGCAGATCCACATAAAAGGCAATTCTGGCCTTGGAGTTTGAAATCTGTTCAAACCACATGGACAAGACAAATAGAGGCTTGAGGAAATGCACTTATTGTAGTAAACATGCTTAAAAATCAACAAAGCTCTGATCAGGGAGAGCTAGGATTTATGATTAAAAGGCAACCTTGGAAAGGCGGAGTTTCAGTATTGTCAGAGAGGGGGCATGCATGACGCATCAGTTCAGGAAGACTATTCCAGGCATGTGGAAAGCACAGTCAGGAGGTGGTGATGATGGAGAAAAGTGCAGATAAGAGTAGCTGCCCAATGAACGGAAGTTACAAGGATGGGGGTAGGGAAAGATAAGAGAAGTAATGAGAAGCTGCAGAATGAAAGCATTTGCAAGTAAGGGAAACTGAATTTTATGCAGAAGCACATTGAGAACTAATGCAAGGGACACATTTTAATACTAACCTCAGAAATGCAAAGTCACAATCTTCTGAAAGGGACCATCTGGTCACTACTGAAGTAAATTTGACTGAGTTTTTGGAAGATACTCAGGATGTGATTCAGAGTCGGTCCACCCTGGTGATAACATGCATGAGTGAAATAGATAAGATGTTACTTATGAAACTTTACTTTAAAAATAGGTTAATGAAATTTTGTGGAGATTTGGTTAAGATTTTTCCGGATGTCTCTAGAACAACTCAATTGAGAAGAAAAGAATTTTTGAAGATAAAAGCTAGAGTTTTGGCTCTAGAGGCATCTTTCTACCTGAAATTTCCTTGTAAATGTTTAGTTAAGTTGCAAGATATTGAGTATGTTTTTTGGGACCCCATACACTTACAGCAATTTTTAGTAGCAAGAGAACAGAAATGATTTTGTTTCATCTATAGAGAATAAGAGGAGAAATTAGAATCCCTATTAGTAAGGAATGATTCAAGGTTTGATAGGACGAACTGAGAATTTGTGTCCTTAATCTTTTCCTTTAAACTTGTTTCTTTAGAAATTGTAATATGTTTCCCCATAATGTGGGTTTAAAAAGAATTTTGTAAGAATGAATGATTATGAATTGTTTTGAGAAATGTTTCTTTTTTTCCTTGAATTATTGGTATTCAAAAGCATAAATAAAAAAAAATAAATAAAAAAAAAAAACAACAATCTTCTGAAAGGGAAAGCATGAGGGAACTTTCTCTTTGAAAACTCCAAAGGAAAACATACTAACAAAAGTGTGCACTGACTTTTTCTTTAAGTAGGTTTCTCATGCAAAACAACTAGTAGAGTTTTGTAACTACAAACTTTACACATTTTTATCCCTAACCCAGGACCACTTCTGCATAACGGCGTCTATTTTTAAAGCCAGAGGTCAGCAGATTTATTTAAACAGCAACTGTGGGGATTAAATGCATATAATAAGTACTGCTATACGCATAGTTTGCGGGACTGAATACTGTAAATCTATATATTTGCTGTAAATACATATATAGGCTATCTACAGTATGTAGCAGTTGAATATTGCGGTTCTATGGATAAGTTATGATTCCTGCCTTAACTCCAGATCTGACCTATATGAATAGTCAAGCTTAATGCTCTAGCTTCGGCAGGGCCGACAGGTACTCCAGTGACCATGGTTAGGGTGTCTGTTATGAGTCTCTTCCAATGCAGTTAGTCCTGAGCAGCTGCAATAAAATCACCAATTCAGAGGGGGAGCCATTTTGCATCAGCCTCAGTCTGTCTTGGAACATATTTTTACAGCCTTCCAGCCAGGGGATTCACAGTGTTGGAGTAACAATCAAGGAAGTTGCAATGCTTCCATTCTACACTCTCCCTTTCAGTGGTATAAGGAGGGTAAGAGGCGCCCTGGGCAGTGGCACTCCTGCCCTCTTTTCCACCCATCCCCACTCCTTCCCTGCCCCTTTCCTTCTCCCATACCTCTTTAACTTCGCTGGTGCAAGCAGCGTCTCTAACCTGCTTCCCATGCTGGCCTTGGCTCTCCTTCTAATATCACTTCCTGGTCCCGCGACCAGGAAGTGACTTCAGAGGTAGAACCCAAACTGTTGCAAACAGCAGGTTAGAGCTGCTGCTCGCACCAGCGAAGAGGTAGAGGCATAGAAGGAGGGAGGGGGGGGGGAGGGAAGGCACATGCACAGCGGGGAAGCCGGGGGAGGAGAGGTACCAATGCCCCCTTCAAGATGGCACCTGGGGCACTCAGTCTCCTCCACCCTCTTCTTACTATGCCACTATGCTTCCTTTCCATGGTCGGCTCATAGTTCCAAGGGGGTGGCAACACATAGTGGGCCTGCCAGAGTGTCTCTAGTATCTGGAATAGCAGCCAGCTGAAAAGATGGTATCTATAGGCAAAGTGGCTGCCAGCATCACTGGCCAGCACATAGCTAAGAAACTATGGTTGCCATCTATTAAGTGGCATAAAACTTATTGGTGCGTCCCTATATGAACAGTGGCAGAGTAGTTAGACTTTCAGCCTCCCTCTATTCATATATAGCAGATGGCTACTGGTAATCTCTATCCATATAAATCCTTCAGAAAATTGATCCCAATGTGTTTAAAAATATTTATGCTTTCCACTTTGTTGCATTGTATGCCTGGAACAGCCTTCTTGAGTGTCATGTTTCACATTGTGCTTACCTTTAGCTGCTTGGGTAAATGATTTTTGAAAATTGCCTCCCTATATGACCTGAGAAGAGAAGATCACATATTCATAATGAATTTTAAATACACTACAGTGGAGCTAGATGAGACTTGTGAGAGACCTGTTTGGAGCTGTCTAAGTAGGAGCTGATGAGAGAATGAATAAACGTTTTAGTAGTGGGCTCAGAGTAGAAGGGACAGAATTTCATGATATTATAGAGAAGGAAAGAATATGTTTTAGCAGTGTTTTGAATGTGTGTTGAATGAAGAGAGGAGTTGAAGATGACCTCAAGTCTAAGAGCTAACAGGACTGGGAGGATGATTGTGTTATCCATTGAAATAAAAAGAGGGAAAAGGAGGAATGACTGAAATACTTGAGTACCTGATTACTATTTTCAGTGTATTGTAAACCGCTTTGTACGAATCGCTTCGTGAAAAACGGTGGTTTATTTATTTAATTTAAACCTTTATAACCCGCTACAATCACCAGTTTTGCGTGAGGTACAATAAAGCATACACAATAAAACCACATAATAACATAACAATAGCTGACAAAAAAAAGACAAATTTAATTCATAAAATCCACTAATAAATACGTTCAAAGAGGATTGTCTTCAAATGTTTTCTAAACTGTAGAACCCCAGGCAGGGTTCAACTTTTACCGACAGGGCCTTCCACAAGCAAGCACCCTGAATGGAGACCACTGACTGCCGATTTAAATTACCAGTACTACTTCACTTCTAACAACTTGCCCTCAGACCGCAAGAAGCGTGAAGAATGCTATAAACACGGTAGCCAACACACGTGGACTGTTGTTATTCAACACTTTATAAACCCCCAACTTTTACTAAGCTGCGGTTGAGGTTTCTACTGAGAGGAAGAGGAAAATGCGGTAAGCTCTTGTATGAAGGAGAATACACTAAGTAAGTCCTTGTATGATACAGGTGAAGCACAGTAAGTCCTTTAGATACAGCTAAAGGTGAAGAAACAGACATCACAATGGAAAAATTCCCTCTCTCCTCTCCTACTATAATAAATCAGTGTATTAAAAGTCTAAAAAAATGATTTATGAGACATTTCTGACTACACTTATCAGCTGTCATGAGCTAGAAGTGAAACTTATGCAAAAAAACAAGCAATACTTAACTCTTTTGCATGGCAACAGGGCCTCACATCTATTATGATATCATAAAAAGATGAACACATCTCCTGGTCAAGAATAGAATTCTAAAGAAAATTATTTAGCAAGAGTAGACTACAGAGGGTCGGAGTAAAGGGCCAATATTCTGACTGGCGGGGAGTCACGAGCGGTGTGCCGCAGGGATCGGTGCTGGGGCCGCTACTCTTCAACATATTTATCAATGACCTGGAAACGGAGGCAAAGTGTGAGGTTATAAAATTTGCAGACGATACCAAGCTCTGCGCCAGAGTTAGGACCAGGGAGGAGTGTGAGGAACTGCAAAGGGACCTCGATAAGCTGGAGGACTGGGCAAACAAATGGCAAATGCACTTTAACGTAGATAAATGCAAGGTCATGCACATAGGGAAAAAGAACCCGTTGTTCGAGTATAAAATGGGGGGGAGATTGCTGGAAGACACCGGACTTGAGAGAGACTTGGGTGTGCTAGTGGATCCATCCATGAAACCATCCGCACAGTGTGCAGCAGCCTCGAAGAAAGCCAACAGGATGCTGGGCATCATCAAGAGGGGCATATCAACCAGGACGCGGGAAGTCATCATGCCGCTGTATCGAGCGATGGTGCGCCCACATCTGGAATACTGCGTTCAATATTGGTCGCCGCACCTCAAGAAGGACATGGCAGTTCTTGAGAGAGTCCAAAGGAGGGCAACGAAACTGGTAAGAGGGCTGGAAAACTTCCCATATGCTGAGAGGCTGGATAAACTGGGGCTCTTCTCTCTGGAAAAAAGGAGGCTCAGGGGGGATATGATAGAGACCTTCAAAATACTTAGGGGCATAGAGAGGGTGGACAGGGACAGGTTCTTCAGACTAAAAGGGACGACAGGTACAAGGGGGCACTCAGAGAAACTGAAGGGAGATAGGTTCAAATCAAATGCAAGGAAGTTTTTCTTCACCCAAAGGGTCGTGGACAAATGGAATGCGCTCCCGGAGGAAGTGATCCGGCAGAGTACAGTACAGGGATTCAAACAGGGATTGGACAGATTCCTGAGGGAAAAGGGGATCGTGGGGTACTGAGGGAGGTGCTGGGGTGTTGCATAAGTATAGACAGCTCACCAGGTCGTGCAGGTGCAAGGCCGGAGGGTTAGGACATTGATGGGAAGATAGGACTTCGATGAGAAACCTAGGGGGCAAGGGGGCCCCTTCTGGTGATTAAGGCAGGTCATGACCTGTTGGGCCGCCGCGGGGGCGGACTGCTGGGCGGGATGGACCTCTGGTCTGACCCGGCAGAGGCACTACTTATGTTCTTATGTTCTTAGTATCTTGTGATAAAGGCAGGGCTTGGAATTGCTGATGTGGTAGGATTAAAAGGACATATGAGGGAAGTTTGCTGGATTATAAAGGATTGTTTTTGAGAAAGAGAAGAACAAAATTACAGAAAAGATTTGGATCACTATTGTTTTTATATATAAAGACAAAGAGTTTTGGAAAGAAGGGATAAGAGACAAATACCGGAAGTCAATAGAAAGTGTTATGTTAGGTTGGCAATGAAGGGAATATATAAGCAGATTATTGAAGTTCATAGAAAGATAGTGTACGTAGATAGGAAGGATTCGTGTACGTAGATAGGAAGGATTCGTGACAAGTGATTATGTCTAACCAAATAACTAACAGGCATTAAGTATGATAACTGGCAATGTTAAAATAAACGCACCTTTTGTCTTTCTAGGTCTTTCTAGGACTTTTTCCCATTACTAACGATTATTTGCTTTCTAGAGTTAGGAAAAACTGCAGTGCACTTTAAGAGAACACCTAATGATTTTTATGAGTACTCTAAAAAAAAAAAGAAATAAAAAAAATTATACAAGAGGGGCGCTACCTTAATACTTGCTTGCAATTAATGTCTGTCTGTTTTTCAGAACTACAATCCTTTTATGTTACAGTGAGTCATTATCTGTTGTATACGTCAAATTCAGTGTTTTTGGAAATACGAGTGGATTTCCATTTATGAGCGCTTTCTATACTTATCAATATAAAAGAAGGAAACTTATTTTTTCTCTACTCACCACAACGATTTCAAACCTTATTCTTTGTCAGTGATCAAAGTTTAAGAAATGAGTTATACTTCCTCTTCTTTTTTTTCCCGTTACACAAACATACATAGCTGGTTGATGTGTTTCTGTGTTTAGGGACGCTGGGAAATGTAGTGCTCTATTTCTTTAACTTGAAATTATCAGTTGCTATTTTCTTTTTTTTTTTTTCATTAGTCGTATCTCTATAATAACTGGAACCTATTCCATGGGGTTCTCATGATCCACAATGTGGGTGACACAATGACCAAATAGGTTGGGAACTGGCTTGGAGGTAGGCTTCAGAGGGTAGTGGTGAATGGCACCCCCTCCGAAATGTCAGAGGTGATAAGTGGAGTGCCACAGGGCTCCGTCCTGGGCCCGATCTTGTTCAACATCTATATAAGAGACTTGACAGAAGGGCTCCGAGGTAGAATAACATTATTCGCCGATGATGCCAAACTAAGCAATGTAGTGAGCAAAAGCACAACAGACAAAAATTCAATGGCAGACGATATGATGCATGACCTTCTTCTACTGGAGCGCTGGTCTAGGTCCTGGCAACTCAGTTTCAATGCCAAAAAATGCAAAGTCATGCACCTGGGAAACCGAAATCCATGCAAGGTTTACACCCTAAATGGCGAGATCCTGACAAGAACTGAAGCAGAAAGAGACTTAGGGGTGATTGTCAGGGAAGACATCAAGTCTGCAAACCAAGTGGAGCAAGCTTCATCCAAAGAAAGGCAAATCATAGGTTGCATACGCAGGAGTTTCGTCAGCCATAAACCTGAAGTCATTATGCCACTGTATAGATCCATGGTGAGACCGCACCTGGAGTACTGTGTGCAATTCTGGAGGCCGCATTACCGCAAGGATGTGCTGAGACTGGAATCGGTCCAGAGAATGGCCACCAGGATGGTCTCAGGACTCAAGGAGCTCCCATACAAGGAGCGGTTAGGGAAGTTGCAGCTCTACTCACTCAAGGAACGTAGAGAGAGGGGAGATATGATCGAGACATTCAAGTATCTCATGGGCCGCATCGAGGTGGAGGAAGATATCTTCTTTTTAAAGGGACCCGCGGCAACAAGGGGGCATCCGTGGAAAATCAGGGGCGGGAAACTGCACGGTGACACTAGGAAGTTCTTCTTCACTGAAAGGGTGGTTGATCGCTGGAATAGTCTTCCACTTCAGGTTATTGAGGCCAGCAGCGTGCCAGATTTTAAGGCCAGATGGGATAGACATGTGGGATCTATCCGCAAAGATAGATAGGGAGGGTCATTAGAGTGGGCAGACTTGATGGGCCGTGGCCCTTATCTGCCATCTACTTCTATGTTTCTATGTTTCTATGTAATTAATGTTGTGCTAACATACCGAAGTGAGAATAACTTCTGCTTTTTATTTCCTATGTCCCAAGCTAAGTTTTTGAGTGTTTTCAAAAGGAAGATATACCCTATATTGTTAACCCATTATAGGTTGTTCATTTCTTGTTAGAAAAATTATTTGTCTAGCTTTAAGCAAAGTGTATTGTTCTGTTTGTTTTTTTTTTCCTTAATGAAATATATTATGAGCTAAACAACCATTTATGCATTTTATTTTACTTTTTAGTTTTATCATTTTCACTTTAATATGATTCAATATAACTTATGTGGTAATATGTTTAAATTTATAGCAGTGCCATTCTTTTTATTTAGGTCAGATTCCTTGCTATGTTTTAATATATTTTTACATCATATGCCACTGTGGCTATGGTTCCTTTGGGTTGTCAGATATACTTCAGATATAATTATTTGATTTGAAGCACATACATTTTAATTTCTGTTTGTTTTTTTTGCATATTTAATGCTGTACCTATTTTATTAGTGATATTACTTAGGCATAGCTGGAAACAAACTAACCTATATATATTTCATATATTTATTTCTTGTTGATTGTGGTTTGCTGTTTGTTATATGAGAATCTTTTGAATGAAATGTTTCTGATATTACAGTTGCAATTCTGCTATTAGTGACTTATTTGCACACCTATGGACTAATGCTAGTTACTAAAGATATTTGAGATATCTTTGCTGAGGATTTTCCACCCGTATGAGATCCAGATGATGGATGAGCCCCATTGGAAGAACCTTGTTACCAGAGAAGGAATATGATGAGTGCTTAGAAACCCTAAAGACTTACCAGCAAAGACTTATTGACTGTTGCTACTAATGAACGGATGATCTTTATGGCCTTGAATTTCTACAGCTTCATTTTTGCCTCCCTACAATCATGGACTTGTTGATTTGCACTTTAACCTTTTTTATGTACTTATATATATTTTTTTATGTACTTATATATATATTTTTATGTACTTATATATATATTTTTATGTACTTAGTATATATATTTTTAACAACGGGCTAATTACTAGATTCATGTGTTCTGCTCAATTGTGACTTTTATGCATTTTCATCCTATTTTGACTTCCATAATTGCGCCTTAATTATTTCCCATTTCAATTGGATTCTCTCCATCTCCTTTCTTGCTGCTAGAGCTGAGGTGAAGTGCAGTGAAGACGCAAGGATGACTTGAACCCATTCACCTCTTCTGATCCTAAGAAGTGCACTACAGACTATGATAACGAGATCTGATGTGGTTACCTGGATTTCCACCTTGGCCTATGAGCATAACCTGATAACGTTTGGACCCAGCCGAGTCTGCACTGATCCCAGCTATTTTGGAAGGGCATGGAGATAATCTAACTTGTTAATTTACCCTTTAATCCCTTTTTGATAATAGTACACTCATAACAGGATGAAGCCATAAAAGCAAAGTATTTTTAAATGTTTAATCATATATATTTTCCACCTATTTTCCACCTATGGCATATGTTTTTGTGAGATTTCTTTATTGTAATAATTGTTTGATTTCTTATGCTTTCTGAGTTATGCTGTAACGATTGTCCTTGTAGTTTAACTTGGGTTGGGTTAGCCATTTGTCCTTTTAATTTTTATCATACTCAATTTCAAGTACTTGGGCCTTATGCCTGTACTTCAAGACCAACAATCTAGATTATTGTGCCATTCACATTACATAAAACGTTTCCACCTCCTGACAGGATGTCAAAGCCACCTGGGGCTTTGAAGAGAGGATGAAAGGAAGAGGAAAATGCGGTAAGCTCTTGTATGAAAGAGAATACACTAAGTAAGTCCTTGTATGATACAGGTGAAGCACAGTAAGTCCTTTAGATATAGCTAAAGGTGAAGAAACAGACATCACAATGGAAAAATTCCCTCTCTCCGCTCCTACTATAATAAATCAGTGTATTAAAAGTCTAAAAAAATGATTTATGAGACATTTCTGACTACACTTATCAGCTGTCATGAGCTAGAAGTGAAACTTATGATTAACAAAAAACAAGCAATACTTAACTCTTTTGCATGGCAACAGGGCCTCACATCTGTTATGATATCATAAAAAGATGAACACATCTCCTGGTCAAGAATAGAATTCTAAAGAAAATTATTTAGCAAGAGTATCTTGTGATAAAGGCAGGGCTTGGAATTGCTGATGTGGTAGGATTAAAAGGACATATGTGGGAAAAAGATAGATTTTCTGGTAAACAGGACATGCGTATGGTGTGACACAGATATTATGAACCAATTAATGAATTAACAAATGTAATGAGGTGTAAGAAATAACCAGTAAAGATTTATCATATGATTTAGATCAATGTGGTGCTGGCCACCAAGAAATGTATAAAAACAGGCATGTAAGAGGAAGTAGGTAGAACAGACATCAAAGGATCCTCAGGCCTGAAGATCACATTCTGTTACTCTATATGCTGAATGATTTATTCTTGTAAGCTGTTACTGATTTGTTAATAAATATACTTATTGATTGATACCAGTATATAGAGTGTGAGGTCTCTATCTCGGGGTAGGCCTAGACAGCTGGCCGACCTCACTACCACTGCCCAGAGCGCTAAATACTCTGATGCTCATAGAATTCCTATGAGCAGTTGAGCAGCGTTGGAGTATATAGTGCTCCAGGCCAGGGTAGAAACCTCTACTGTGGCTTAGTAAAAGGGGGGTAATGAAGGCAAAGTACCCGTATGAGGAAAGACTAAAAAGGTTAGAGCTCTTCAGCTTGGAAAAGAGACGGCTGAGGAGAGATATGATTGAAGTCTACAAAATCCTGAGTGGAGCAGAATTGGCACAAATGGATCGATTTTTCACTCCGTCAAAAATTACAAAGACTAGGGGACACTCAATGAAGTCACAGGGAAATACTTTTAAAACCAATAGGAGGAAATATTTTTTCACTCAGAGAATAGTTAAGCCCTCGAACGCTTTGCCAGAGGTTATGGTAAGAGCGGATAGCGTGGCTAGCTTTAAGAAAGGTTTGAACAATTTCCTGGAGAAAAAGTCCATAGTCTGTTATTGAGAAAGACATTGGGGGAGCCACTGCTTTCCCTGGATCGGTAGCATGGAATGTTGCTACTCTTTGGGTTTTGGCCAGGTACTAGTGACCTGGATTGGCCACTGTGAGAACGAGCTACTGGGCTTGATGGACCATTGGTCTGACCTAGTGAGGCTATTCTTATGTTCTTGAAGTCTATTCCCGCTTGTATTGGGAAGCAATGCAAGTTCTGAAGGATAGGTATAATATGCTCCAACTTAGACTTGTTAGCAATCAACCTTGCAGCAGCATTCTGAGTTAACTGCAAAGCCAAATAAATAAATAAAAAAAAGGAAAGACTAGATGTTCAGTTGCCCAGATTAAATTTAAGGTGGCAATGGCAGTAATTTTAGAGATATCAAGGCAGTAATTTTAGACAAGCAAGCTATGATTTGGTATTTCTGGTAAAATATCTGGTACAGAGAGGGTAGATCTGAAAACCATGACTTTAAAAATAGCATTGAAGTCATGACAGGAGATCAGTGTATCAAGAGAATGACTGTATAGAGAGAAAGGGAGAGAGCTTGGAACAGAGCTCCTGAGACATACCAGCTATCATTTGATATGATGGCCTGGAAGAATTCAGTGGGTTTTTAGATAGTACTCTGTCAGTATCCAATAACTTGCATCTGAACTGATAGCTTGATACAATTCCATTTTTTTTTTTTAAGTACAGGGTCACTGAACAATCAACTTCTTTTTTTTTTCTTTTTTTTTTTTTTCGAAAAAGCCTTAGCCAACAGTGTCTTTGTAAGTGCTCCTGGTTGTTACTTAAATTTATGACAACTTGTTTGAGGCTAAGATTTCTCTGGCAGACCTTGGAGGCCATGATTTGATGGGAGTTGACAGATTAAGTGTCTGGGGGCTATCAACTGGAGTTGCATTGAGGAAGGATCCTCCCTTTTCAACTCATTGTTAGATTTTGTAATGTTTGTGCCTTTTTTATGTGGCATACAAGTAACAGAGGGTAACAGGCCAGCATACTGTATACAAGATAGGTCAAAAGAAGAGAGGGAGGGGGAATGCTGATAGTCTCTCAAAAAAGCTGGGATTGAAAAGGATTACAAGGCAGGAGTTTGGAGGGAGAAGGGGGCGGTGTGGTATATGTACTGCCATGAGTTTGGAGGGTGGGAAGAAGTTTTCAAATTACCTGTGGAAGTAAGTGGTAGGGTCTTCAACACATACCTGAGGACAAATGTTAGATCTTGATGCTTCTTTTACCTCTTAATCCCATATTCACCTGTTCGTGTTCCCATGTTATTTTAATCATTCCCACAATAAATTAAACTTCCTTTCCAGTGATTCTCAAACCTGTCCTGCAGGAATCCCAGCCTGTTAGGTTTTCAGGATGTCCACAATGAAAATTCATGAGATCAGTTTGCATACATTTCCTCCTTAGTATGCAAATCCATCTCATGCATATTCATTGTGAACATCCTGAAAACTGACTGGCTGGGGCAGTAGCATAGAGAGGGTAGGAGTTGCTTGGGGTGGTGGCACCCCGTGCCCTCTTTTCTGCCCCCTCCCCCCAAACAAGTGCCTCCCTTCCCCAGTACCTTTAGAATTCTTTGTCGTGGTAAGGAGCATCTCCAACCTGCTGCCCACGCCAGCCTCGGCTCTCCCTCTGATGTCACTTCCCATTCTGACCAGGAAGTGATGTCAGAGGGAGAGCTGAGGCTGGTGCGAGCAACAGGTTGGAGATGCTGCTGGTGACAGCAAAGAGTTAAAGCGATACAGGGGAAGGGAAGGCCTTGGAGCAGGGGGAGTGGAGAGGTGCCGGTGCTCCCACCAAGACGGCGCCTGTGGCAGTCAACACTCCCCCCCCTCAGTGACTATACCACTGGGATGGGGTTTCCCTGAGACAGGTTTGGGAACCCCTGTCCTAATCCCCTATCTGTCCTGTTTATTTGTCTTGAATAGACTGTAGACTCTTCTGAGCAGGGACTGTATTTGTGTACAGTGCTGTGTACATCTAGTAGCGCTATAGAAATGGTGAGTGGTACAAACTCGTAGCAGCAGTGAAAATAATAATACAGCTCAGAGAAATTGGGAGCTTTTGTAGGATCTCAGTTGCACGCGAATGATCTTGTTTTCCTACAGTTTTGTTTTAAATGGTGCAGAAACAGAAACATAGTAAGAAGATTAAAGAATAAGCAGAACACTGATTTGAAAAAAAAATTACATGATCTATTAGTGCATAGGCTAAAATTAGATCTGTTAGGAAAGGACTAGAAAATAAAACAACAAATATTATAATGGCTCTGTGTCACAACATGGTGCAAACTCACCTTAAATACTAAGTGCAATTCTCGATTTTATTGTAGTTCACCCTCTCCCTTCTGTGTCTTGTTAGTCAATATTGTCTTTATAATAAGTTATCTTGTTGATTTGTAACCTTCCCCCCCCATTGTATTATATTTTGTACAATCGCTTAGAATTATGATAGGCGATACATCAAATTATGATTAAACTTGAAACTTCGTTGCCGTGTCTCACAAAAGTTATAGCCAAAGTAGAAGAGGCTCAAAGACATGTGACCAAAATGATTAAGGAGACGGAATGCCTCTCATAAGAGGAAAGGCTTAAGTGGCGACACTTCAGCTTGAAAAAAAGACGGTTTACAAAATCCTAAGTGGAGTAGGACAGGTAAATATGAATCGATTGCTTACTAGTCTTAGATTCGGATATTCCGTTAACTTATAAAGCAATAATTTGTGGTTACATATCAAACCTCCCTTTGATAAGTATAAAAGTCGATTTTCTCGATTTTAACTGGTATTGCGGTCCAAATGATCACAAAAAATTGGAAAAATCATGATAGGTTAAATTATTCATTTTGGTATATAGATTTGAAAGGGTAAACGCAGAGTGCTCAGGAAGCAATGTTTTATTTAATAAAATTTGGAATCCATTGACGTTATTTGCAAATTTAAAGTAAAAATAACATATTGCCTTCTGAGTTTTTTCATTGCACATCTGGGATGGGAGGGAGGGTTGGGTAGGGATAGATTTTGTTTAATGTAGATATTGAATCTTCATATTAAGACATTTAATATTGTTAATATTAATAATTGATGGAAGGGAGGGGTTATAGTTATGGTTCTATATTTTCTGCTTGTAATAGTGTTTTTTTGTCATATTTCATGTTATTATTTTAATGTATTACACTATTGTATTTTAATAAAATAATAAAATTATTTTTTTTTTTTAAAGTATAAAGATTAAGGGACACTCCATGAAGTTACATGCAAATACCTTGAAAACAAATAGGAGAAAATATTTTTTTCACCCAATGAATAGTTAAGCTCTGGAACTCATTGCCACAGAATGTAATAAAAGCAGCTAGTGTATCCTGGTTTAAAAATGGTTTGGACAAGTTCTTGGAGGAAAAGCCAATACATTTCTATTAAGATAGATGTGGAAAAGCCACTACTTATCTCTGGGATCAGTAGCATGGAATATTACTACTTTTGGGGATTCTACCAAGTACTTGTGATCTGGCTTGGCCACTGTTGGAAACAGGATACTGGGCTAGATAGACTTACTAATTATAATGCTATATCTCCAACTGGATTCAAAGCGGTTTACAAAAAATATTATCAAAAGCTTACAAAGAGTAAATTAAGAACAAAGAGTGGATTAGGACAAAAAACTAGAAGTTGAAGGCAGCATTGTTTGAGGTATCATGTTGAGCAAGGCCCATTTCTCAAAGAAGGAGCTTTTCAGCCAGTAGGCCATTCCAGATTTTAGCTCCCAGATAATCAAAGGTGCTCTCATGATGTCTTTTATAATTGACATTTTTTAAAGTTGGATATCATAAGATTCTTATTGAGTCTCATGAAGCTTGTGCTGTAAAGTAGATATAACAGTGCTCACTTATTGATGATGGACATTGGCCAACCAATGCCTTGAAAATCATGCAAGCAAATTTGAATCTGGTCCTGTATTGAATTGGTAGCCAATGTAGAACACATAATGTTGGAGTTATTCTGTCAAATCTTTTAAACTTACGAATCGGTCTGGCTGCCGTATTCCGCAGGAGCTGAATTTGATTCTTAAGTTTCTTTGTGATGTCCTTATATCCCCCTCCCCCTTTTACTAAGTTGCGGTAGGGATTTCTACCTTGGTCTGGAGCCCTCAATGCTCCGACACTGCTCCAGCGTTCATAGACTACCAATGAGTGTTAGAGTAGCATTAAAGCATTTAGTGCTCCAGGCCATCATAGAAACCTCTGCCGTGGCTTGGTAAAAGAGGGCCATAGTGAGTTGCAGTAATCAGTTTGAGGTAACAACATAACCTGAGCTATGGTATGAAAGCTATTGCAGTCTAATATGATTTAATACTGCATAGCTGACATAACTTGTGGAATACCTTCCTAACAAGAAACTTTACTTCATTCATCAGTTAATCCCAAGTCTAGTATAACACCTAAAACTTTGGATTTATTTTCAATTTTCTATACTGTTCTCCCAGGGGAGCTCAGAATGGTTTACATGAATTTATTCAGGTACTTGAGCATTTTTCCCTATCTGTCCTGGCAGGCTCACAATCTATCTAATGTACCTGGAGCAATGGGGGGATTAAGTGACTTGCCCAGGGTCACAAGGAGCAGTGTGGATTTGAACCCACAACCTCAGGGTGCTGAGGCTGAACTTTAACCATTGCGCCACACTCGCCCCCTCCACTTAGAAGTTGAAAACATTTACAAGCGATGTCATCATAATCACCAAACTAGATTATTTTAGTTTTTTGCTTATTTCGTTTGAGGAAATTATCTGTAGCCCTGGTATTTACCACACCAATGGCCTTTAAAAGAGAATCAGTAGTGACATAACATAAAAATTTACTTCTATACCGCATTACCGTTAAGTTCTATGCGGTTTACAAAAGTAAAATAATTAGATGAAGTATTTTAGGCCTAGATTCACTAAACTCACTGATCTGGATCATTGTTGGGCGATTCGTGGACGGGTTTTGCTGAGTGGCCGATTCACTACTTATTCAGCTTGCAAATGATCTGATCGGCACACACCCACAAGCGATCCCCACGGATCGCTGTAGAGCGATCGTGATGAATGCGCAGATTATCCTTGTTGGTTGTAGATGCCATTTGCACATGCGCTTGATCTTCGCACAAGCAAGCTCAAAATAAAGGAGGAGTGGCTGCAGTTTACTTGCTGGCCCTACAAGTGGACATTTTAAAAGGAATTATTTTTGTGCAGCCAGATTATGGAACAGAACACGCTTTAAACCCACGGGTTAAAACCATGGGGTAGCACTGGGCTTTTTGCAGAATAGAAGGGAGTTCATATGCATATGTATAGATATTTTACAGTTTTGCAGTTTTACAGTTTTATATTTTTGATTTTGATGGTTGAGGTTGTAACCTCGATATTGGGATTTCAGGGCGGCAGAGAGCAGGAGAGTCGGCAAGGATAGTAAGCGACTGGTCCTCAGCAGTCGCTTCATTTCAGGTCGGCAGACCCAATCAGTGTTTCTTCTTCTGCTTAGTGAATTGATGCCTTCCTACTCATGCATGCTATTTCCCCTCATTTGCATGGGCGGATCGGGTGGGAGATTGATTGGACAGAAGGTTAGTGAATCGAGTCAGGGTCGGGGAATGATAATAATAATAATAATTTTATTTCTTGTATACCGCTATACTGTGAGGTTCAAAGTGGTTTACAGTAGATACAGAAGAGATGCAATTAAGTAAGATTAATTAAAATGAAGAAAAAGTACTTAAAGTTCCCTGACTGTCCCAAAGGCTCACAATCTTGCTAAAGTACTTGAGAAAAATAAATTAATTAGGCTAGAAACATAGAATAGAAGAAGGCAGGAGAAACTACATAGGAAAATTAATTTAGAATACATTATATAGGAGTTTTTTTTCGGGTTGATGCATGCCCCCTTCCCCCAGCAGAGACTTAGCTCCCCCTCAGAGCCTTCTAACCTCCTGTGGGCTCTCCCTGGGTCTACTTTAGCAACCTCTGGTAGTTTAGAACTGTCTTGAAGATCCTGGAAAAAACAGTGTTAACTCAATTACATTCCTTCATTGACGAACACCCTATCTACCTTCCAATCTGAATTCAGGAAATTCCACAGTACTGAAACCATCCTTGACATCGCCAACAACTGCTGGAAACTTGACAAGGGTAATGATGTCCTTCTGGTGCTGCTGGATCTCAGCACAGCGTTTGACAATATTGACCATTCTCTCCTCATTGAGCAGCTCTCTGAAATTGGTATCCGAGACATTGCAGTATAATTGTTCTCTTTCCTGAATAACAGGTCCCAAAGCATTCTACTCAACAACATGCTGATCAAATACGGTGTTCTGCAGTGGGCTCTGCTATCTTCCCTATGATCACAAACTGGTCGGCACACAGATGAGTATATAGTGAACAGAAATGTTTTCAAATGTCTCCTAAATAGTTGATAGTTACTGGAAGACACGATTAAAAGATTTAAGTCCTTGTCCCAAGATGCTACTTGATAAGACAAGAGAGGTTGATGGTATCTTTTAAATTTACACCCTTTGACAGATGGAAAAGTAAATAGTACACGTTGGCAAATGTGAGTGAGTCCACAAGGTAATTAGGTGTAAGACCAGATGATACCTTATAACAGAAGTAACCAAACTTAAACTTCACATGGGCCTCTATCGGCAACCAAAGCAATTCACGAAAAAAAGGAGCGATATGATCAAATTTTTTCAAATTGAAAATAAGTCGGACCGCTGCGTTCTGAATAATGCATAACCTAAAGATATTTTTGTGGGACTGTCAAATAAACAATATTACAATACTCCAGCTGAACTAAAGATTATACCAACAGTCTGAATGACGAAACATCAAAATATGCTCTGATGGTACGAAGTTTCTATAATATATGAAAACCTTTCTGTACTAGAGCATCCATTTGGATCTTCATCGTTAAATTCTGGTCAGAATTTGACGATGAAGATCTTAATGGTCTGTTGGATTGGGTAGGTTATTGTGTTTATGGTCAGTGATGTCTCGGTACAATTTTGGCATAGGGATGCATAGAAAAATTTTGTTTTTTCTGAGTTAAGTTTCAATTTAAATTGGATCATCCATTGTTCAATTATCAAATATACTTCAGCAACTATATGACTAAATATGAGATATGGAACTTGGAATAGGAATCAGAATGGTTATGACAATACATATTGACCTAATGTAGTTAAGTAAACTCCTAGTGATCTTAGGCAAATATTAAATAATAAAGGAGATAGCGGTGAGCCCTATGGAAATCCATACTTAGGTCAACAGTGTTCAGAGAAGTCACTCTTCTTCTGTGCTCTATATAACTGATCGCATGAAAATTCTGTCAACCATTCCAGGACAGAACCTGAAATGCCTAGCTCATTTAACCTGAAAACCAGGATTCAATGGTCTATACTCTATAGCAGGGGTGTCCAACCTGCGGCCCAAGGGCCGCATGCAGCCCTGTGAAGTATTTTGTGCGGCCCCGGTCGAGAGTGATGCAATGTTTTCCTCTGCTGTCCCCGGGTGTTTATCATCTTCCCGGCTCCCTCCTCTGTCTTGCTGCAGCGTTTGCACGTTTCTGTGGCCTCAGAAACTTTTTTTTTGGCCAATGCGGCCCAGGGAAGCCAAGAGGTTGGACACCCCTGCTCTATAGAGTCAAAAGCAGCAGACATGTCAAATTGTAAAAGAATCATATCTTTTCATTTGCTGAGGTAGGGTCTAATCTCTGCTACCAAAGTTAACAATAAAGTTTCAGTGCTATGAAGAGCATGAAAGTCGTGCTGACTAGATTGCAGGAGACCATAATTAATTACATAGTTCGATAGTTGTTTGAATACTTCAAGCTTTAATAGTTTAGAAAATCAAGGGATACCGGCAATTGGCTGATAATTATCAACTTTTGTAAGATATAGTCCAGCTGATTTGGGGATAGTATCCTGTGGGTAGTGACCTGCTTCCAAAGCTGAATTTACAAAGGCAGTTAGCCAAGAAATGTCTTTGACTGAGATTAATTTTAGCAGATATGAAGAACATACATCCAGACTGAAAGATTTTTTTGAGACCCAGTATAGCAATTTTTATGCTCTTATGAGAAAACAGAGATTTGGAAGTTAGACTGGTGAATTGGGAAAAAGAATTGGTAGCTTGTTTGGATGATATTACTCCCTGGTGGGTTTGTAAGTTAAGGGAGAAACTAGGGACGTTTAGGTTATCAGAGAATCTGATAGAGATGAAGCTGATGAGAAGGAAGTTGGAAAGGACATGGAGGACAGATAAATAAGAGGGTGTGTGGAAACAATAATATTTAGTGTACATGCAATATAGGAAATTGTTAAGGGATGAAAAAAAGTTCTATTATAAGGCTATGGGGCTCATTTTCCAGAAAGATAGACATCAAAAAGATGGCATAAATCGGCACTTCAACATTTTACTAGTCAAAATGTCCAAGTGGACATTTTCAAAACTGACTTTTATGATGTCATTCTGGTCATTTTGTTTCAGCATGTCTAAATGTTAAGGGGGCATATTAGAGGCATGTTTTGGGTGGGATTAGCACTTGGATGTCTTACAGTGATAAAACATTTTACAAAATGCCCAAAGCACAATTTGTACATTTTGGGCTAGACCTGTTTTTAAAACAAGTAAGGGCCAAAAGGTTACCCAAATTGACCAGATGGCCACTGGAGGGATGAAAATGGTCCACATGCACTCCCCCAGTAGTCATTGTCCCTTCCCACCCCCAGATATCTACAAAAAAATAAAATAAAATTAGACATCTAGCTGGACAAGAGGCTTAAGAACATAAGCATCGCCTCTGCCGAGTCAGATCACAGGTCCATCATGCCCAGCAGTCCGCTCCCGCGGCGGCCCCCCAGGTCAATGACCTGTAAGTTATCTATTAAAGACATTTTCCCTGTATAGTATCCCTCTAATTATACCCTTCAATCCCCTTTTCCTTCAAGAACTCGTCCAATCCCATTTTGAAACTCAAAATCATACTCTGCTCTACCACCTCTTCTGGAAGCGAGTTCTAGGTGTCCACCACCCTCTGGGTGAAGAACTTCCTAGCATTTGTTCTGAATCTAGGAAGTTCTTCTTCACTCAGAGGGTGGTGGACACCTGGAACTCGCTTCCAGAAGAGGTGGTAGAGCACACTAGCGGTTTTAGCACGCGCTTAGCGTGCGCTAAAATGCCGCACGCGCTAGCCCCTACCGCCTCCTTTTAAGGAGGCGGTAATTTTACAGCTAGTGCGCACTATAGCACGCGCTAATCTTATGCGTGCGCTAAAAACGTTAGCGCACCTTAGTAAAAGGAGCCCAAGATGTCTATCTGGACTATTTTTGAAAAAAAATAAATAAATGTCATGCTGATTCGAAAATGGACATTTTCTCTATCCAATTTTTGGCCATTTTTCTAAAAACGTCCAAAGCTGAGCTTAGACATTCTATTGAAAATGCCCCTCCACACTGTCAGTCGCAAACCTAGCATAAGAGATATTTTATGCGGTGTTATGCCAACGATATACAATTTAATACCCCCATAGTATAGAGAGCTAAGAGCATGCTTAATAGAATTCAGGAGTTTTTGAATGTAATAGTACAGTGGCTCATAGATTGTGAGCTTAAAATAAACCCCAGCTAGAACTGAGATTTTGAAAGTGGGTACTAAACGAATGAGTTCTTAATTGGGAGTGTTGGAGGTAAATAAATTATAGGTGGGTAGGCAAGAGAAAGAATTTAGGAATGGTATTATCAGAATGTTGGGAGGATCAGCTATGTTTAGTCATGAAGAATGCTTATTACAAATTGAAGGTGGTGAGGAGACTATGATCGTATTTGCATTACCAAACAGTGATTTTTGCAATGCCCTATACATAAATTTTTCCAAGTATTTAATAAGCAGATTGCAACTGACATAGAATACAGCAGCCAAGATGATTATGGGGAAATCATGCAGAACAAGGGTATTTGTGCTTCTAAAAGGAATTGGCCTTGGATGCAGTGTGGAGTGCACTGAAAAGTACTGATGATGACTTTCAGCGAATTGAGGACTGGGAGACTGAAGTATTTAGTGGTGAGGCTAGAACTGTATAATCCAACAAGGAGTCTGAGATCGGGTTCTGATGTCCTTTTGCGGTTCTCAAAATGGAAAGAGGGATGCTTTCAGTTCTGGCCCTTATCTACGTATTGGAATGAGCTCCCTAATGAAAATGGATTATAGTAAGTTTGAAGTGTTGAATTTGCCCCTGTGGGGTAGATCAGTGTTTCCCATGTCAGCCTTGGAGTAATGCTGTTTCCATTACAGTATATGTAAATCATTTTCATGCATATTCATTGTGGATATCATGAAAATCTGACTGACAATGGGGTAATCCAGGACTGATTTGGGAAACTCAGGGGTAGTTGGGAGGATAGTGAGATGTTAGAGCGATCAGCTCAGTGTAAGTGGGGCAAAAAGTGATTGAGAGTCATCTGTTGGGCAGGTTTATATTGTTTTATGTATGTTTGGTCTTTGCATTACTTTGATTCAATATTGCTCTTGTTATAAGCTTATAGAGCATATATGAATTTTAATAAAGTTGAGCATTTCAGTCTTCTCTAACCCATCATATGCTCGTTCTTTTCATAGCTCCTGACCTCAACATAACCTCTTGCTTTGTCAATTGCCCTCCTCCTTTGCCCTGTATCTCCTGAATTACTGTGATGTTCTGCATTTAAATCTGCATGCTGCATTGCTGTAGTCAGTGCAGAATTCTGGTGCGTGACTCATGTCTGGCTGTGGAATGTGGGACTGTTGCTGTTATCGCTACTCTAGTTGCTTATAAGATTTCAGATACAGCTTAAGGTCTGTTGTTTAGTATTTAAGGCCATGAAATGATGATGATCCTTGTTATTTTAGTCCTGGAGACAGTGAGTCCCTGGAGCTCTCTGTGATTAACTGGGATGGTTTTGATTGTTGCTTTTCCAGTACAGGACAGGAGGCAGAATGTAATTCAGACTTCAGCTTTCACTATTTTGGATCATATACTGTGAAATGCTTTGCCAGAGGCACTGGGAGTTGAAAAAGATTACCGTACTTAGGATTTTTCAAACTGCTGAAAGCCTGTTGGTAGCACTTGACTTGGATATTATTTTATGACCGAGGCAATAGCTTTTTAGGTATTGTGTGAGGTTTTGGGTTTTTTTATATGTTTGTTTTATTTTTGACCATGTAGATATTGCTGTTATTCACCTACAGCAGTTTGTTACTTAATTGGTGGTCTGTAAGACTTTACAGGCTCTGCATCATTCTTCAGTCCTCAATCGCGTTGATTACTGTAATGCCTTATTTCAGCACATTTGAGTTGTTGAGCTCCGATAATTGGTCATAGTTTTAGTTTTTCCCTCCTCTTATTTTATTTCAATTAAATCTTAAATTTATTAGATTTTTCTAATTTTTAATATTGTAAACCGTCCAGATACATGTCAAGCCATAAATAAACTTGAAACTTGGATACATTTGACAACTAGACTTTTCAAATTGAAATAAGTTTCTCATTGAGAACCCTTGTCCATCATAGGGCAATATGGGTTTGGTGATCGGCTCAGACCTAGGATACAAAACCACTATTCTTTGTCTCTTTCTGTTGGAGATTGTAACTTCTATGCTTTCCTTCTTGCTATGGCTATCTACTGACTTTATTATAAACCACTAAGGTGGTAATTCCAACTGGTGGTATATCGGCCAATAAATAAACTTGGAAACTTGAACACTATTATTAAATTACACGAATTAAACCCCTTGTCAAGCTACTGCTGTTGCATCATCAACCATGCACTACTACTATTAATTATTTCTATAGCGCTACCAGACGCACGCAGCAGCGTACAGAGTCACAAAGAGTAAGAAAACAGTCCCAGCACGAAAGAGCTTACTATTCCTGTGCTTTACTGAACCTTATGCTCTTTTCCTGGATATTGATCATTTGAGTGGCAGTGGGTGAAGCAACTGGCAGTGATGCACTTCCTATAAATACTTTCAGTCTTGCTTGCTTTCCTAAGAGGGTGATTAAATACTTTCATTTCTAGATAAAACAACCATGTTGCTTTTGGTGTCAGGTCAAAAGCGCACCCAGACAATTGAGTGCTTTGCGCGCCGCCGCGCCGCTCTAAATTACATAAGTGAAATTTCGGTCATTAACGGAAAACTTGATCAAGTTCATCATTGGCTAGAGAAAAACAGACTGGCCCTCAATATCAAAAAAACTAATGTTATGCTATTTCCTTGGAAGGATAATTTTCCTCTTGTTTCTCCAATTTCAATTCATAATACTCCCCTACAATTAGTTAAAAATGCAAAATTTTAGGAGTAATTTTTGATAATAAACTCAATTATCATGATCATATTAGTAACATTGTGAAAACTACCTTTTATAGGTTGCGTAAAATTCGTTCCATCTCTAAATTTCTCTGTCCCAAGGCACTTACTATATTGATTCACTCTTTGGTGATGTCTAAAATTGATTACTGCAATTCTTTATTCAAAGGAATTGCGCTATATGAAATAAAACGACTACAAATTATACAAAATACAGCTATAAAATTAATAACTAAGTCTAAAAAATTTGATCATGTAACACCTCTCCTCAAAAAGGCGCATTGGCTCCCTGTTATTCATAGAATCACTTATAAGTTATGCATAATTATTTTTAAAACTCTAAATAATAAGACCCCTGCATTTTTATTTAGGTTACTTATTCCATATTCTACAAAGAGAATTCTAAGATCTAGCGATCAAAATCTGCTATCTATTCCTTCATTAAAAATTATTAATACGAGGAGACAATTTATTTTTTCATGTACAGCACCATAGACTTGGAACGCCCTCCCTATTTTTTTACGGGAGGAGAAAGAGTTTGGGAAATTTAAAACCGAATTAAAAACCTTCCTTTTTAAAGATGCATTTTCAACATAATTTTATTATTGGAGTATTATATTTTACTTTTGTTATACCTGTGTTACCTATTTCCCTTTTGTATTTTCCCTCAATGTTTCTTCTTTACTTTATGAATTGTATTTCATCCCTCCTTACCCTATGTTTAGTAATGTTTAAATTAAGAGCAATTTACCGCTATTTAAGTATTTGTATGTATTGTATTGTTTTCTAAGAATTGTAAATTTTATAGTGTACATCGCTTAGAATGTTTGATTAAGCGATTAATCAAGTCACCTAATAAACTTGAAAACTTGAAACTTTTTAGGGCTCCGACGGGGGTGTGTGGGGGGAACCCCCCCACTTTACTTAATAGACATCGTGCCACGTTGTAGGGGCATTGTGGGGGGCGTGGGGGGTTGTAACCCCCCACATTTTACTGAAAACTTCACTTTTTCCCTGTTTTTTGGGAAAAAGTTCAGTTTACAGTAAAATGTGGAGGGTTACAACCCCCCAAACCCCCCATAACGCCGGCGCGATGTCTATTAAGTAAACTGGGGGGGTTCACCAACAAAACCCCCCGTCGGAGCCCCTAAAAACTGTAATTTAGAGCGGAGCGCGCTGCGCTCAATTGTCGGCGCGCGCTTTTGTCTTTCGCGCCGTTGTCTATGAACCTTGCTTTTTAAAGTTTATAGCAAGGTCCACTGGGAAAGAAAACAGCATCATGAAACACACTGGAATCAAATCAATTGTCTGTTCATCAACATTTACGTGTCATGCTTTCAAAGAAAGCAGTACATATTCTTCAGCCTTACAGAATAAGAAAAGAAGATCTGCTCTGCATCCTTCGGAAAGTCTGTTGTTAATTCATTATCTTTTCATTTCCTTAAACAGTTGCCTGAAAATTTCTGTGCATTTCTGGAAGCAGCCGTGTCCACAACAGCACAAATGATTTTACTGACCCTGATCTGCATTGGTGGTGATTTCGCACATAACCTCGTCAGTGGTCTCAAACTCAAACCCTTTCCAGGGCCACATTTTGGATTTGTAGGGCCTCAGAAAAAAAATAGTTAATGTCTTATTAAAGAAATGACAATTTTGCATGAGGTAAAACTCTTTATAGTTTATAAATCTTTCCTTTTGGCTAAGTCTTAATAATAATATTGTCATTTATAGCTAAAGAGACATATGACCAAGAAACTGTTTTATTTTACTTTTGTCACTATGAGAAACATACCAAGGGCCTCAAAATAGTACCTGGTGGGCCGCATATGGCCCCCGAGCCACGAGTTTGAGACCACTGCTCTACATGAAACCCTCAGATTCATTCTCTTCTGTCTGAGGTTGTTTGTTGAGCACAGCTGGTCCTAGAAAATTATTTAAGACAGAGCTTCCCCAATTTTTCCTGGAAAGCCAGTCCTGATCTATCAGTTAATAATTCAGCCTTTGGTTATTAACTGGTAGAAGATAAAAAAAAGCTCTATGTACAGTCTCATTCAACTCTTACTACCTGCCCCCCTCACTTCTCTCACCTTTTTTTTTTGGGGGGGGGGAGGGGGCTCCGTATCTATATCTGTACCAATATTCAAAAGCTGTTCATTTACTTGAGTTACTTGTACACCTTACCATAATTGTTTTTGACTCTGACCTTGCCATGATTCTGTTATTTGTACTTATATCCTCACCTCTCATGTACGATCTTCTACTAAACTCCTGTTAACTGCATCGAACTTCAAGGTGTATTGCGGTATACAAATAAAATATTTTGTTATGTTATAATGACTTGCTATGTGTTTAATATTCAGTTCAGTTAAATTATATCTCCTTCAGTAGTGAGATACTTGTAGCCTCAGCCATTTTTTTACCGTTTCTTGTTCACCTCACATCCTGGGGGTTCATAGTCATAAGCGCGCAGGACAAACACACACCGACAAATGGGAGCAGACAATTGAGCACAAGACTTCAGCGTGCCGCAGTAAAAGCTTATTTTAAAGGGCTCCGATGGGGGGTAACCCCCCCCCCAGTTTACTTAATAGTGTTGGCGCTGCCATTGGGGGTGTTTTTGGGGGGTTGTAACCCTCCATTATAGAGGAAACTTAACTTTTTCCCTATTTTTTAGGGGAAAAGTTAAGTTACACCCCCACACACCCCCAACACAGCAGCGCAAACACTATTAAGTAAAGGGGGGGGTCCCCCATACCCCCCATCGGAGCCCTTTGAAATAAACTTTTACTGCGGCGCACTGAAATCTTGTGCTCAATTGTCTGCTCCCATTTGTTGGCGCGCATTTGTCCCATCACCCATCCTGGGTGCTCAGCTATATGCCTGATGTTTCAAGAATGTTTCTCATGAGCATGATGTTGTTGAGTCTCAGAGCTAGCCTTTCTCAAACTCTGCCTCTTATTTTGGGTTTTTTTGGGGGTTTTTTTTCAAATTATGTTTATTGAAAATGGCAAACGGTCCAGACAAGCAAGTACAAATTTCCTTTTGGGGAGGTTTATTTTGTTATGCACAACTCTTGTGCATGGCTCTCTCTCATCAAAGTAGGGTCCATTTTCAAACAGTTTAAATTTGAGAGTTAGGTTCCAGAACTGGCCTCTTTGAAAATTTACCAGGGCTACTTGAGTACCTACAATCTGCACACAATTTTAGTAATCTCCTAAATTTAGAATCCTATAAAGTAAGTGGTAAGAGCGGTGGATTAGATATAGACTAATAATATTTCTGTGAGTGATTGGTGCCCCATATCGACATCTACATACATATCAGGCGTTATTCTTTAATGACGTAAAAAACACAAGAGTCACCTCCACAAGTCAATCGCAGCCAAACAGTGGAGATGTCCAAAGAAAACAAGTAAGCTGGTGTGTCTCACGACTCTGCTTTATTCACACAATAACTCAATGACTCGACATGTACATGTTTTGGCCAAACCGTCCTGCATCAGGAGTCCTATGCTCAATGAAAGCACCAACAGGGCATTAAGCCCACTCCATGTGAGAAACTTCATGACCGCCGAGGATTCCTTCTTGAACTTCTTTATTGGAACTTTGTATCAACTTTTTTTTTTTTCAGTTCAAACTGTTTATTGGTATTTGCATAGAACAATTAACAGAACTAGCAAGATAAGTTCAAGCATTGCAAAAGTAATGCAATAACATTGCACATTCTATCAGGAGACCAAGATTACAGATGGTGCATTACTAAAATAAACAAGAAAAGTAAATAAAGTATAACCTGTTATGAAGAATGTGAAATAATACTAAAATAACCATAAAGTAAAAAGAAGAAATGACTGCTCAGCTACATGGAGCAATTAGGGTTCCAGTAAATGCACAATATAACTATGTTGTGCTAGATAGATTGTCAGAACAATGGTCCGAGAAAGGTTGCCAAGTGGATTGGGTTTTAGATAGTATTCCCCTCCGTTCAGCTCACAGAGTTCATATTTGGCAGTAAGGCATGCCATATTCCACCAAGCTGAGTATGAGAGTGCTTTTGAGTTTTTCCAGTGGGTCAGAATCAATTTGATAGCAATTGAAAGCTGAGTTTTGAGTAGCCGGATTGAAGGTTCCAGTAAGGAGGTTTGGAGGCCATAGTTGCCATAGATCACAATGGAAAGGGTGAGAGGCTCAGAAATATGTAGAATATCACAAATTGTTTGCCATGTTTGTACCCAGAAGTGCTGGATAGTGGGATGCTGAAAAATCATGTGGTCTAAAGTTCCAACAGAATCGTGACATGACCAGCATTTGTCGTCTGCCTTGAATGACTGGTTGGATAGCTTCGCTAATTTTGCAGGAGTCCAAAAGGCCTTGTGTAAAAGGAAAAAGATAGATTGTATCATGGCAGAGGAACTTAATGCCTTGTGTGATGCAATCCAGATGTGGAACCAAGTGCAGTTATCAAGCACAATGCCAGTGTCCCGTTCCCGTGAAGACTCTTAAGTGAGAAGGTGTCATGTTTACGCATAATTTTATACCATTGTGCAGATTCGTGTCTAGAATAAGAAACTTTGTCGCATATCTTCTGTAGAGCTGGTGTTTCCTCCTTGAGCTCATGCTGTTTCATAAAGGAGGTAATGGCGGATTTGATTTGTATCCATTTAAAGTAATGAGACGTAGGAATATTGAATTTTGCTGCTATCTCCAAAAATGGAGTCCATTCAGATCTCGAGAAGAGTTGATTTATGTGACAAAGGCCATTAGAGCTCCATGAAGATCTGTAAACGGGTTTTTTTGGATTCGTATCCTGGCATTACCCCAAATTGGCCTTCCACAAGAAGTCAGTTAATATTTTGTCAATTCGATTGTAAGTCTGGGGTTTTAGACACATGGGTAACATGCTCAAGGTATAGTTCGCCACCGGGGAGATCATCATTTTAACTGTTTCCAATCTGCCCCACCATGACAATTTCATGGGGGACCATTTATTCATTAAGAAACAAACCAATTCTATAAGGTGAGTTGTACTGTAATCCAGGGTATCATCAAGGTAGAACCAAAGTGTAAGCCCAAGTATTTCAGTTTATTAGGCGACCAATGAAGACCTTGTTGTAGAATATCTGGGACCATGCCCAGGCAGTTCAGTGGCATGACTTCCGTCTTGGACACATTTAGTTTATAGCCCGAGTGATGTGAATAAGAGGCAATCAACTGAAGCAGTGGGGGGATGGAGTCTGGAGTGATATATAACAAAATGTCATCCGTGTATGCTGATAGTTTAATTTCTAACTCTGCATATTTAAACCCTTTGATGTTTGGAGAGGAACGTATCGCAATCAGCAGAGGTTCCAATGCAAGGTTGAAAAGCATGTAAAAAGGAGAGGAGACAAGGGACAACCCTGTCTAATACCCCTGCTAGGAAAGAAAGTCATGGAGAACATGTCATTCACATAAATTTTGTTATATGGAGAGGAATATAAGACTCTGACATTATTAATAAACGGGAGAGAGAAGCCAAACCATTTCATAACACAAAATAAATAGGGCCATTCAACAAGCTAAACCTATACATCCCAACCTGCCTCCTTTGCTCTGAAATGGAGAAACACCTATGCATCTCCCCAGGAAAGTCTCTCCTGTCAGAAACTGCCCGCAAATGCTCCTAAAGTCACTTCATCCCCCAACTCTGGAACCAACTTACCCCCCCCCCCCCCCTTTGCAAATCAGATTACAGAACTCATTGATGACCTTCCGGAAAGCTGTAAAGACCCTCCTCTTCAACTAAAATTCTAACTGCAATCAACCCCCATCACCCCCTAAAATTCCCCCTTCCTCCTACACCCACTTTTCCATTCTTAACCTTTACTTAAGTTGCTATATAGCCTTTGTATTGTCCACATGTATTCCACTGTGAATGTTCGCTTGTAACCCATTCTGAGCTACTGGGAGGACGGGATAGAAATCAAATTAAATAAATAAATAAACATGGTAAAATGACTTTTCAGCATCTAGTCCCACGGCTAATAATGGATAATCTAAGGATCTGGCTAATGAGATTATATGAGAAAATGTTCTGGTGTTATCATTGGACAATCGGTTAACCATAAATCCAGTCTGATCCTGGTCAATTAATTTAGGAAGAATATTTTGTAATCTGTCAGCAATTACCTTTGCATACAATTTAGCATCCACATTAATGAGTGAAAGCAGCCTGTAATTCTGTACTTTTAGGGGGTCCTTACCCGGTTTTGGCAATATGATGGTAGAGGCCTCAGTGAAGGAGCCCCGGATATCACCAGTTGTTAGCATGTAATTAAATAATTCTAACAAGTGAGGAGAGAGCCATTCCTGGAAGGTCTTATAGAATTCAATGGTTAGGCCATCAGGTCCGGGGGCCTTTTTAGGAGCCATGTGATCAAGAGCCTTCCCTAGTTCAATGATAGTAAAATGGGATTCTAAAGCAATATTGTCATCACTAGTTAGAGTGCTATGAGTCAGATTCTGAAGGAATGGTATAGTAAGGATGAAGAAATGGTACAGTCCCCAGTGATTTCAGAGGTATATAGTTTGGAATAATATTTTACAAAATTGTGAGACTATACCCGAGGTATCTAAAATTAGGTTGTTATCATCTGTGCTAATGGCTAAAATGTTGGTTTTATTATGTTTTCCCTTTAGATATGAAGCAAGCTGGTGCTCACATTTATTATTTTCAGTGTAGTATTTGGCAGAGCACATAAAAACCTGTGAAGCAGCCATTTTACTCAAAAAGGTATTGTATTGATAGCGAAGGCTCTGAAGTTTTCTTAACGTCTGTAGATCTAAGGGATTAGACTGTTGGATTAAATATAGTTTCTTTATTTCAGATTCATAAGATTTTAATTTCCTGTTTGGCGCACTTCCGGTGATGTGCAGAGTAAGAGATAATTACCCCTCTTATGTATGCTTTGAAAGCATCCCATATGGATATCCAGTTGCTATCATGAGAAGTATTGAGTGCAAAGTATTCCTAGATGGCTTACACTATGCGATCACAAAATTTTTTATCTTGCAATAAAGAAGAATTAAACCTCCATGTTTTTTGTGTTTTATTGGGACCCGGAGAATCTAGTGTCAAGAGAACTGCAGCATGATCTGAGACACTAATCTCTTTGATTTCAGAGTGTATGATTGATTTAACTAGGGAGTGGCCAAGCAGGAAATAATCAATCCTTGAATAGGATGAGTGCGGAGCAGAAAAAAAGGTGTATTCTCAGTCTTCCATATGTGTAATGCTCCAGGGGTCAATGAGCTGAAATTGAGCAATGTTATCCTTTAAACTGAACCAGGCCTTGGTCGTCCTATGAGAGTATAATGACTTTCTATCTTTAAGAGGGTCTAAAATCAAATTGAAGTCCCCTCCAATTACAAGGGGTATCCTGGTAGCTATTAATCTGGTCAGCAATAGCAGAGAAAAACTCACAGTCATCAGAATTGGGACCGTAGATGTTCAAGAAATGAATCTCCTGCTTATTGATACTTAGTTTAACAAGACCCACCTCCCCTGTGTGTCAGTGACATGAGATAAAATCTGAGTGTCATCAGACTTCCTGATAAAAGTGATGACTCCATTTTTTAATCAATAGCAGGGGAGAAAAGTGTGTGTGTGTGGGGGGGGGGGGGGGAAGGCCCACGGTAGGGAAAGTTTGCGAGATGCCGCAACATCTAAATGTGATTCCTGTAGAAATATCACATCTGCTGACAGATTAGAAATATTGTTCAGGATTTTCTTGGATTTGATGGGATTATTCAGTCCTTTAACACTGAGGGTAGAGCATGTGAAAGGCATGTAATATAGTAGGATAGGATACCATAACAATTAAGTTAGCATTCAATAAGTAAATTAAAGCCCTAAAAATAGAAAACATAAAGAGAAGTAGCTGAGTAGTCAATAATTTAATCCCTGTTTTAAACAAACAGGGTAGAATAGCTGAGTAGCTTAGCACGAGTCAGTGAGCCATATGGACCCAGAAAGCAGAAGCTTAAATAGCAAAACCATCAATAGCAACAAATATGTGGCACCCTGCAATCAGGCAAACAATGATAAACATATCAAACTAGTGATAAGGAAGAATCAGAGCAGGCAAAAACATATACTCATGAGATTCAGGGCATGCAGCATAATAAAGGCATAATAAAACAACTGGAATATTTGTCAGGTACAATCAATTGTACTCGGTGCAAGTTGTTCAAGATATTCCACAAGTTCAATGGGATTGGTAAAGTCTTTTATGTTGTTATTATAAGTGACTTGGAGGCGTGCAGGGTATATCATTCCAAACTTTGCTCCCAGCTGTTTTAGTTTGGGGAGATATTCAAGAAGCTGCTTCCGCATTATGGCGGTATGCTTTCCCAAATCAGGGACAAATAATAAGGTGTTTTCTTCAAACTTGATTGGGACCCTGACACGTGCTTGCTGCATAATGGTCATGATTTGGGTGTAGCATAGCAGGCGCACAACTGTGGGCCTGGGGTACTTGCCGGCTCCATTAGCGAGTTTGTTGTGACTCGGTGCACTTTGTCTATCTCAAATGGTAAGTCAAAAGTAATATCCAGCAGCTTAGGCAGCTTGGTAGTGTGAAAATCATCCATGTTCCATCCTTCACGCACCTCCAGGATGCCTAGTATTCTAAAATTGTTGTGGTGTGCGAAGTTGTTGAAATCCTCTAGCTGCATTTCCAGCTGAGTGATACACTTGGATTGCCGCAGTAGCTCTTTTATGTTGTTTTCCGCCGTGGAGCCTCTTGTAGTGGTTTCCTGCACTTTAGATTGTAGAGTAGCTAACTCCGATTTGAAGGTGGCCAGCTCAGTTTTGATTTCTTCAGTGTTGCGCTTTACTTCCAACCGCATAGCTTGAATTTCCTCCAGTATGGTTTGAGTACACTCATCTTCGGCCTTGCTCGCGGTCAATTTGTGGAGTGAAACCAGGTCGGTATTCCTCCTTTTGCCAGGTTTGTTAGTAGCCATCACTAACGGCAGCTTGATATGCTCGAGAAAGGCAAGATTAGGTGGGTGGCTATGGAGCAGGGTAAATCGATTTGTTGATGTAGTTTTGCAGGAGCTCTGGCTCTATGCGTCCACCATGTTTGGTGCTCACTAGCGCCCCCCTTGTATCAACTTTTTACATGCTTGTCACATAGAGTGGGCTTAATGCCCTATTAGTACTTTCATTGAGCATAAGACGCCTGATGTTTGGCCGAAACATGTACATGTCGAGTCATTGAGTAAATCAAGTTATTGTGTGAATAAAGCAGAGTCGTGAGACACACCAGCTTACTTGTTTTTTTTTGGACATCTCCACTATTTGTTTGGCTGCTATTCTATAATGAACATGGGGAAAATTCTATAAATGATGCTCAAAAGTGCATGCTGAAAAAAATCACCGCTAAGGGCTATTCTATAAAGTACACACACCTTTGTAGAATAGTGCTTAATGCTGATTCTTGTGTTAAAATTTAGGTGCCAGATTAATGCCTGCAGAAACCTGGTGTAAATAGTGGCATCCACGTTAGGCGTGCTGAGGTAGTATTCTTTTTGGAACACCTATGGCTCCGCTAGTAGAGTTAGGTGCTATGGAGCTCATTTAAAATGCAGACATCCCAAAAGATGTCCTAATTGCCAGGATGTCCAAATGCTGATTTTCGAAACCAACTTTTTAGACGTCTTTACTAGGCATCCCAGCTGCTGTACATCCAAATTTCAAGGAAGGCATATTGGAGGCGGGCTTTGAGAGTGATTAGACTTGGACATCTTGCAGCGATAGTCTAACCTTTCCTAAGACATCCAGGAAGGAACAAAGACGTTCGGAGCTAGACCTGTTTTAAAAGTGTCTAAGTGCTAAAAAGATACCCAAACTGATCAGATGAATACTAGAGGGATTAAGTAATGACCTCCCCACACACACTCCCCCAGTGGTCACTAACCCCCTGCCACCCCCCAAAAATCTGAATGAAACAATACATATCTGTCTCTAGAACAACATCACCTAGTATGGAAAATCCTAGTAGAGCATCACACAGGTGTCTTAATTAGCCTGGTGAGTGGGCTAATGAGCCATAGAGAGGAGGACCCAATTAACATCAATAATTAGCACCCAATTATTGATAGTTAACATTATTCAATTACTTTGGCCCAAATTCACTAAACCTCCAAACCGTGCACAATCCTTTTCCGTTTGCATACCGGCTGATGAATTCAGTAAAGGCCTGCATGCAAATGGGGACGATCGTTAACATGCCTCCTACCCACAGCCAGAGCGATCCCCGCTCATGCGCACACTCTGACAGTAGTGACAGGAGAAGCAACCTCCTGTCACTGCTGTCAGGGCTCAGCCCCGATCTCTCATGCCTGCCCTGCTTGCCCAGATCTCTCTTGCCTGCTCCTGGACTCTCCTGCTCTCTGCCGCCATTCTCTGCAGTGCAAGCCCATGGTTTTAAAGCGGGCCTGCACTGCGGGGACCGGCAGCAGAGAGCAGGAGAGTCTGGCGAGCAGGGAAGAGAGATCGGGCACTGGCCCGACACACCGGCCCTGCCCGACACCCCCCTCCCAGGCCCCGATCTCTCCTGCCTGCCCTGATCTCTCTTGCCTGCTCCCGGACTCTCCTGCTCTCTGCCAGCTTTAAAACCATGGGCTTGCACTGCAGGGAACAGCGGCAGAAACTGGGTCTTGCAAATCTGGGCACTATATGTAGAATCCGGGGGTTAGTGTGTATGTTTGACAGTGGCACACATATAGGTGATGATTTGCAAGTCATGGGGAGGTATCTGAGTTATGCATACATTAGTTGCACACACTTCAGGGCACAATTAGACACAAACAGTTATGACTGCCATTGACTTGGTATAATTATTTGCACCTAACTCTGGGCACACCAATTCCAACTTACGTGTACAGCAGGGGTGTCAAACTTACATGCGGTGTACAGCATTTGGCTTCCAGTAATTTATCACGCTGCGTTTAAGATTCTTTTACTTGTCCAATGAACACTTCATTCCAATCAGTTGTCTTACCTTGAGAATCTCTCACCGTATTCGGCTGCAATGCATGCAGCCTCCATTCCTCACAGACCTCGCTGGTGTTTGTTCCAGCAGAGATTTTGCATTGCTGTGCCTTCACTTTCTTGGCACTTTCCCTGTGGAACATCCAGTGCACTTTTTCGAGCAAAAAGGGTACTGGAACTCAAATACCAGGCCATTCTTCAGGAGTGGGGTGATCACTGAGGGACCCACCCCACACTAACATGTGCTTAATAAATAAAAAAAGAAAAGAAAAAGTCTAATGTAGGATATGCTAAAGCATCCCATGTTAGTTTTGGCACGTGTGTAAGCTAACTGCATTCATTATAATTAATACAGATGCACTGTCTGGTTAGTGTAGGAATGCCTACTTTCTGCCTCTAACATGCTCTTGGAAAAATTGCTAAAACACAATTATGGCAGAAAGTAGGCATTCCTGCGCTAACCAGATAGTGCGTCTATATTACTGCAAACTAACTGGTTAGCACATGGTTAATGTAGGAGCATCCCCATGGTTAACCATGGGAAAACACCCCTGTGTCATTCTTTAAGGAGCGAGGAAAGAATCAGAGCATGAATGGGCACAACCACTGATCCTCATTCCCTGCATTGAAGAATGCTGGTGTAGAAGGACTGTGAGAATGACACGGTGACATAATTTGTCCCCATCCCCACAGATAACCGCGGGGAATCATCCCGTGTCATTCTTTAGTGTCTACCTCAACCTCAGTCCTTCTACACCAGCATTCTTCAATGCAAGGCTTGAGGGTCATTTGCTGTGCCCATTCATACTCTGATTCTTCCCTCTCTCCTTAAAGAATGACACAGGATGGTTTCTCGCGGTTATCCACAGGGACGGTGACAAATTCTATTGCCTTCTAACAAGGTGGTGTTAAGTGCTCAAGTGGTAATTTTTTAAAATGGTAGCACACTATTGGTAATATTAGCACAAAGCAATAAATGAAATTAATGAGTTTTTATGGCTGTGGTAAAAATGGCCTCAGTGCGTGGGAAAAATTTGCTTAAGGGCATGCTGATTTCAGTTCTTATCGCAGCTTTGAAAAAGGGCTCATGACTAACTAAAGGGCTATTTTACTAAGTTTGGCACATGCTAATGGACTTAGGATGCGCCATAGGTGTCAGAACAAGGGGGGGGGAGCCACAGGGGCTGTGCCTTAGCCCCGGGTTTCTTAACGTGCGTCACTCGCCACCCGATGCTACTTTAAATTACAGCCCCGGTGCTGCAAGTACAGGGAGGGAAGGGCCAGTGCATGCAGCAATTGCACGCCACCGGCCCAGCGAATGGCTGGCCCGGACTTCTCTCCGTCAGAATTGACGTCAGGGGAAAGGCTTGTGGGCCGGCGGTGTGCAATCGATGCACGCTCTGGCCTTTCCCTTCCTGTAGTTGCGGCACCAGGGCTGTAATTTAATGTAGTGGGTAGTGTGCGGCGAGCGGCGCACCGGGGGAGGGAGAGGAGGAAGTGGCGGTGGGTCGGCTTGGGGGCAGGCAGGCTTCAGCGCAGCTTCTGGAGGGAGGGGGCATTAAGGACATAGGAAGGGGCACTAAGGACATAGGAAGGAGGTACTGGGGGCACTAAGGACATAGGAAGGGGCACTAAGGACATAGGAAGGAGGCACTGGGGGTACTAAGGACATAAAAAAGAGGCACTGGGGGCTCTAAGGACATAGGAAGGAGGCACTGGGCTCACTAAGGACATTGGAAGGGGCATTGGAGGCACTAAGGACATAGAAAGGAGGCACTGGGGGCAATAAGGACATAGGAAGGAAGGAGAGAGGGAATAGAAAGGGACAATTGTTGGGCCTGAGTGCAGAAAGAAAGAAAGGATGCACAATCAGAAGGAAACACAACCAGACTCATGAAATCACCAGACAACAAAGGTAGGAAAAATGATTCTATTTTCAATTTAGTGATCAAAATGTGTCAGTTTTGAGAATTTATATCTGCTGTCTATATGTTGCACTATATTTGTCTATTTTTCTATAGTTACTGAGGTGACATTGCATATTTTAAAGTCATCTGCCTTGACATCTTTGAAAACCTCCCAAATATACATGAGAATTAACGTTTTCTCTGCTTTGTGTTTTTTAAACAAATTTGTGGTTAACCATTATGTGTTGTTAATAAGATTATATTGTATGTATATATGAAAAATGAATGGAAAAAATGGTATTACAATTAATACTATTATGGGGGGCCCCCCAAACAAAAAAGCGTTCCGCTGCCTATGGGGTGCGCTACATGTTAAGAAGCCCATTTTATATTTTTTGGAGTCTTAGCATTTAACACATTCTAATTATGTTACTGCTTGCTAATCTCTAGTAACAGAGACCTAAATAAATAACCAAAATGTAAAGATGTGAAATAAAAATCCCTTTTATGGAAGCTCACATAACAGTTTAAATTCAGAGCCAACATCTGAAAGAATTCTCTATATTTTTTTCAGAAGTAAAAAGCTAAGGGGAGCCTTATTGTGCTAAAACTACCAATTAAATCTCAATTAGCAGGGATGCTGAATCATTCCTCATTTTCTAGCCTGTCTCCTTCACTAGATAAGAACACCTACACTTTTTACTTATAAAACCGATCCTAGGAAAAGTGTCTACTTTTTCCACTCCACCCCCACCCTCCATTTATTTTAGGGCAGGGGTGTCAAAGTCCCTCCTCGAGGGCCGCAATCCAGTCAGGTTTTCAGGATTTTCCCAATGCATGAGATCTATTAGCATACCATGAAAGCAGTGCATTCAAATAGAAGTCATGCATATTCATTGGGGTAATCCTGAAAACCTGACTGGATTGCGGTCCTCGAGGAGGGACTTTGACACCCCTGTTTTAGGGGCTATATTTTTGGGCACCAAATTAATGCCTTAGGAAAAATCTGTACTATTTGAGAAGTGTACTATGATTGGCTGATTCATCTATTGTTGAAGCAGCAAAAGGTAAAAAAAAAAAAAAATAGCATGGTTGTCTTCCTAGTGGTTGTATCACTAATTTAAGACTATGTAGATCATTCTACAGAAGAGCAGCATGAAAAATACATATCATTTTCTCACTGTAAACCTTGCTTTATAATCACGGTTCTGCCAAGGTTCAACTGAGCAAAAGAAGTTATCAGTGGATAGTCAAACCAGAAGCATTATACAAAAACAAGTTCAAGTTTATTAGTATTTGATGAATCGCTTAATCGGTTTGCTAAGCGATGTACATAATTATAAAAAGAGTAGAGATGCAAAAAAGACAAACAAAATGACAATTACGTGACAACAAGACAAACGTGAATTGGGAGGAGAGAAGGGGAAAGTTACAAGTTTTTTCGTTGTGAAGAAAAACAAAAAAGGAGAAGAACAAAAGGGGGACGGGAGGATTAAAAATCTGAGTATGTAAAACAAGTCTTAAATTTAAATGTTAAAAGCATCTTTAAAAAGATGAGTTTTTAGTGATTTTTTAAAAGAGGAAAGATCTTTTTCATTTTTAATATATTGTGGTAATGAGTTCCACCATTGGGGGCCCATTACGGAAAACAAGTCTAATCTTCTCGTGCCTATTATTTTCAAGGAGGGTATAGTTAGGAGATTCTGGGAGGATGATCTAAGTGGTCGCATAGTATTATGGGGTATTAACATTCTGGCTATAAATTGGGGTTCATTGTAGATGAGGGTTTTAAATGTTAAAAGCATGACCTTGAAGAAGATACGGTGACTGATAGGAAGCCAGTGGGAGTCAATCAAGAGTGGCGTAACATGGTCATATTTCTTGGCGTTATAGATTAATTTAATAGCTGTATTTTGGATAATTTGAAGTCTTCTCTTTTCTTTTTGAGAGATGTTAAGAAGTAAAGAGTTACAATAGTCCATTTTAGTTATAATTAGCGAGTGAACCAAAATGTTAATAGATTTGGGCTCGAGAAATTTGGCGATTGATCGAATTAAACGTAGTTTGTAGAAGCAAGTTTTGATTATATAATTGATGTGTTCGTGGAACAATAGTTTGTCATCGATTATTACCCCAAGGATTTTTAAAGTGGAGACGAACTCTAGTGGGATGTTGTTAAGAATGAATGGGGTCTTCAAGCCTTTGTCTTTTTTCCAGGAGAAGATCATGGATTTTGTGTTTTTTTTTTGTTTAAAGATAGTTTGTTTGAGTTAAGCCAGTCTTGTATTGTTTCTAGTTTTTTATTTATGGATTGGATATCATTGTTATTTTCTGGATCAAGAGGGTAAAAAAAGGGGGCAAACAATGAAACTAAGTGTTTAGCACTTCCTTTCAGAGATATTCCTAGCTTTGTCAAGGCCATTTTGCAGATCCAGAAGTAGGAGACAGAGCAGTGGCATATCAAGGGGGGGGGGGGGGGGAGTGGTTATCAAAAAAATGATGGGCTGGGGGGAGGATGTGTGTGTAAAAAATGATGGGCCCCGGGTGTCACATACCATAGGTATGCCACTGGCCACTGAGACAGAGTGTGTGTTTGTGTGAGATAGAATGTGAGTTAAAAAGTGTAAGTGTTTGTGTTTAATACATTTTCCTCCAATAATATAGAATGTTTCTTCAACCTGTTCCTCCTGAAACATAAATGGTCTCAATAGATCAGATAGCCAGTCACTCTGGTTTTACATGAACCCATGCACAAAGTACAAATCTCAATATTCAAAAAAAGCTGAGCTTCTAAATTTAGGAACCTATCCTCCATGGTCTAAGTCACAAAAACCCACCTAAACTCACCAGATAAGCACTGAAAACACATAAAGCAGACCCGCACACACTACCCCAGTGATCACCGACCCCCCCCATAAAAATATTAATCACACCTTTAAAATTCAACCTCCAGACCATCATCACCTGGCAGCCTGGCATAGGAAAGCCTAGTCATCCAGCACAGAGGCAGCTTAAGCTGTCTTGGGGGTGGGTTAGGGACCCATAGAGAGGAGGACCCATGCCCATAAGCCCTTGTAATCACTGCATTGATACTTAAACATGTGCACTCCCCTATACACCCCCAAAACCCTTTTGTACTGGCATATAAGTGGCTCCTGCAGCTATAAGGGCTATTGGGGTGGTAGATATGTGGGTCTAGGGGATTCTGGAGGTGGTTTGGGGAGCTCATAATGACCTATAAGGGAGCTGTAGTGAGATGAAGACATAGCACCCTTTTTGTGAAGTTCACAGCAGTGCCCTGTAAGGTACCCCATTATTTAGGTTGCATGTCTGGGTGTGCAATCCATCACTTTGCAGACCCCTCCCACATCCAACAGGGCTTGTTCTAGGTGTTTTTGACTTGGACGAAAAGTTGGACGAAAATGTGGTAGAAAGATGGACGATTTAGTGGCTTGGACGATCAGATCGGAAGGGCGTATACTTAGATGATTTTCAAAACGGAAAAAAAGTTGGACGTATTTTTCGAAAATGTGTCTTAAGCTGTTTTTTTTACTTTGGACGACTTGCGATATGGACGTAAATGGACTTAGACATCCCTTTCGATTATGCCCTTCTAAGGGTGACATTCTATAAATGGCGCCTAGGTTAGGTGCCGCTAGGTGCCCTAATCAGCAATGTTTCGCAATGTCTAACTGAATTCTGCGTGAACCTTAAATTGTTTTGAATTGGCGTGGTGATTGTCCATGCCATTTAAAACCGATTTTTTTTTAAAAAACCCCAATTAATTTAAGCACATAGCGATGCCTAAATCAAGGCACCTAACTATGCCTACGTGAGAAGTAGGCATGGTTAGGGGTAGAGAATAGGCGTTGACGTAGGTGTCACTAGGTGTCTGCGTGAGGTGCCGGTAAATTATGGCAGGAAAACCCTGGCCTAATGTAATGGCACCTAACTCTAGGATGCTTAGCAATGCCTAAGCCTGCTTAGGCACCACTAGGCATGATCTATAAATGGTGCACACGGTTGATTGACAACCGTGTCGACTGGCACCTACAAGTTAGACGCCATTAGGCGCTGTGAATAGAATCAGGCCCTTTGAGTGCATGCATACACATGTGTGTGTGTGCTCATATATCCAAGGTATGGAAATACAGTACTATGCTTCCATAGAGTCTATGGTCCTTGCAGGCTGTGATATGCATCTCATCGTGTATTTTGCTCTTGCACAGAGTGCACCAGCCTTTAGCACTCGCTTTCACCAATTCTGCAATCTTCCCCCCCCCCCCTATTTCTTGCTTGTCTGATGTCTGCAGATGGCCAGGTAGAGGGACTGGTTTTTTTTTTTCTTAATCTCTATGACTATCTTTGCAAAGTCCAGATTGATTTGTTGAAGTAAAGTAGGCCAGAATCTGTTAGAGCTGCATGTACCGTGGCTAGGGACACATCCCCGCTGGGCAGCAAACCTAGAATGATGAATGGGGCTAGATGAGGTCATTCCTTGCAGCCAATAGGAATGCCTGCTGGGTTTCAGGGAGGCATCATCTCTGCAGATGCAGCAGGCAGGCTTCAGACACACTCTGAGAATGTTAAAATTTTCCGTACAAGTTGATTTGGCATTTTGAGTAAAGAGACGATCGTTTGAACCAAAGCTTTTCCTCTTTAATTCTGAGTGTAATGCAAGGTGAGTGCTCTGCATAGAGCAGATGATAAAATGAATGAATGATTCCCATTTGCTTGATTCCCTCACCACTGTATGAGATCTGCTGTATTTCTTTGGCTCCTGTACCTATGTCCTTCCCCCCCAGTACTTCTCTGTCCTACCTCTATGTACGTACTCTGCTCAACAACCGTCAAGTGCCTTCACCCATATCCTGTTTTATGATCTTTATATACACAGCTTGTACCCTTCCACACTGTGCTCAGCACACATGACTGTACACTGCTCCTTTATTCTGCTCAGAAGGCTATGATGCCCACAAAGAACCTGCTCAGCACCCATGACATATACTGTCTGTGCCCGTACTTTGTGTGGCATCTAATTTAATGTTGGCTGCACCTTTAGTACCTGTCTTCTGCACTGCACGTACCCTTACTCGGCACTCACCATCTACATTAGGGGTGTCAAAGTCCTTCCTCGAGGGCCGCAATCCAGTCGGGGTTTCAGGATTTCCCCAATGAATATGCATGAGATCTATTAGCATACAATGAAAGATGTACATGCAAATAGAGCTCATGGATATTCATTGGGGAAATCCTGAAAACCCGACTGGATTGCGGCCCTTGAGGAGGGATTTTGACACCCCTGCTCTACATAGTCTCTACTTTTAACCCACTGAGCACCTATCAGATACATTGCCTGCATCCTTACCCTTATCTATACCTGTCCTCGGGGTAAATTTTCAGTAAGGTCCAAAATTTAGCTCAGACAGAATAAAGGGAGTTTTCCACACAAGATACCTGTATACCCTATCATGTTGTGATGTATGTGAAGGGCAAGGCTTACAGTTACATGCCACTTGCATGCACAAATGTATAGAAACCCAGCACTTATGTGCATAAACGACAGCAAAAAGACTAAGGGCTAGATTCACTAAGCAAACCGATCGTGTACCGATCGGTTTGCGAGCCTGCAGATGGGGGGCATTCCTCTGATCACCACCATCAGCAAGTTGTAGTTTGGTGAATTCGTCGGACCTGCCCGGATTGGGCCCGATCGGGCAGGTTGATGAATCTAGCCCTAAGTGCTAGTCTGTAAAGGTATGCATATGTGACATGGTGTGTAGGGGCAAGGGCAGGGCTGGTATCGATGCATGCAACTAGCAGAATGCATTAAGTTACACACACCTGTGCTGCATTTAGGTGCCCAGTTATGCCAAGTCTATGACTGGTTTAAAAGTGGGCACATACATTTTAGGTGTACTGATACCAGAGAGAAGTAGCCTGATTGTTAGTGCACTAGACAGAGATCTTGGGGAACTGGGTTCAGTTCCTACTGCAGCGCCTTGTGACCCTGGCCAAGTCTCTTAACCCAAGAAAACAAGTGGGCAGTCGGTCCACAAGGGCCAGAGTGGCACTCAACTCTACTTATTGAATGACACAGGTTCAAATTTTGTCCCGGTCCCCGTGAGACCTATCTCCATCCCCATCCCGTCCCCACGAGTTTTATCGCTGTCCCTGCAAGCTCTGTCCTAATCTGCACAAGGCTCAAACACGTATGATTTTAAAGTGTTCAAGACTTGTGTGGATGAGGTCAGAGCTGACAGGGACAGAACTCTTGGGAGATGGGATGAGATGGAGATAGACCCTGTGAGGATGGGGACAAATTCATCTCCCTGCCATTCTCTAGCCTACATTATCACAGGTATAAAAACTTAGATTGTGACCACTAAGGATAGAGAAAGTACCTGCATATAATGTTACAGCACTGCATAGATCTAATAACATTATGGGAATGATTACTAGTAGTAATAGGAATCTGGGCACCTAGATAATGTTATCAAATAGGCTCTTGCCCATAACATCAGGGCACCTAAAGGTGACACTTACCAGTACTTAGAGAATTGCCCCATAAAAGTATACTTGTGCATGTAGGAGAAGTGAGGTGTCTAAGCAGTGCATTGTCTACACATGTACTTTTTGAAAATCTAAGGTATACAAGTACAGTATTCCCCCGAAATTCGCGGGGATTCCATTCCAGGAACACCCGTGAATTTTGAAAAACTGTGAATGCGGGTTTGAGTCTGTAAAAAGACAGGAGAGGACAGCTGTGGCACCGGCGGATACAGTAAATCATACCCGGAATGCTCCGGGGATGGGGAGGGGAGAGGAGGAGGAATCGGCTGTGCAGAAGGCTGATTGGCTGACCACGGGGGGGGGGGGGAGAGGAGGAGGAATCGGCTGTGCAGAAGGCTGATTGGCTGACCACGGGGGGGGGGGGAGAGGAGGAGGAATCGGCTGTGCAGAAGGCTGATTGGCTGACCACGGGGGGGGGGGGGGGAGAGGAGGAGGAATCGGCTGTGCAGAAGGCTGATTGGCTGACCACGGGGGGGGGGGGGGAGAGGAGGAGGAATCGGCTGTGCAGAAGGCTGATTGGCTGACCACGGGGGGGGGGGGGAGAGGAGGAGGAATCGGCTGTGCAGAAGGCTGATTGGCTGACCACGGGGGGGGGGGGGGGGGGGAGAGGAGGAGGAATCGGCTGTGCAGAAGGCTGATTGGCTGACCACGGGGGGGGGGGGAGAGGAGGAGGAATCGGCTGTGCAGAAGGCTGATTGGCTGACCACGGGGGGGGGGGGGGGAGGAGGAATCGGCTGTGCAGAAGGCTGATTGGCTGACCACGGGGGGGGGGGGGAGAGGAGGAGGAATCGGCTGTGCAGAAGGCTGATTGGCTGACACGGGGGGGGGGGGGAGAGGAGGAGGAATCGGCTGTGCAGAAGGCTGATTGGCTGACCACGGGGGGGGGGGGGGAGAGGAGGAGGAATCGGCTGTGCAGAAGGCTGATTGGCTGACCACGGGGGGGGGGGGGAGAGGAGGAGGAATCGGCTGTGCAGAAGGCTGATTGGCTGACCACGGGGGGGGGGAGAGGAGGAGGAATCGGCTGTGCAGAAGGCTGATTGGCTGACCACGGGGGGGGGGAGAGGAGGAGGAATCGGCTGTGCAGAAGGCTGATTGGCTGACCACGGGGGGGGGGGGGAGAGGAGGAGGAATCGGCTGTGCAGAAGGCTGATTGGCTGACCACGGGGGGGGGGGGAGAGGAGGAGGAATCGGCTGTGCAGAAGGCTGATTGGCTGACCACGGGGGGGGGGGAGAGGAGGAGGAATCGGCTGTGCAGAAGGCTGATTGGCTGACCACGGGGGGGGGGGGAGAGGAGGAGGAATCGGCTGTGCAGAAGGCTGATTGGCTGACCACGGGGGGGGGGGAGAGGAGGAGGAATCGGCTGTGCAGAAGGCTGATTGGCTGACCACGGGGGGGGGGGGGGGAGAGGAGGAGGAATCGGCTGTGCAGAAGGCTGATTGGCTGACCACGGGGGGGGGGGGAGAGGAGGAGGAATCGGCTGTGCAGAAGGCTGATTGGCTGACCAGGGGTGGGGGAGGGAGAGAGGAGGAGGAATCAGCTGTGCAGAAGGCTGATTCGGAGACTCATTCCCTGTATTTTCTGACCGGAAGAGGCAGTCTGAAAATACCACGAATAACTGAGTCCACGAATTGCGAATTCGCGGGGGAACACTGTACATCTAAATTTGCCCCACATCCTTCCCTTTTATGTGAATGAGTTTATGTGCATTAAGAAATTATGTGCATTAGTATTAGTATGTCTGAAAATCTACTTACAGCATATGGCGGCTACTACTACTGCTTATCATTTCTATAGCACTGCTAGATGTTCACAGCACTGAGCATTAAAACATTCAAGAGACAGTCCCTGCTCAGTACAGCTTACAATCTAATCAAACAGAAACAGGAGAAGTATGAGGTTAGGAAGTTTCTTTACATGCAAGTGGAGGGTAGGGGTTAGAAGCAACCTTGAAAAAGTAGGCTTTTAGCCTGGATTTTTATACTGTACTGCCAGGGACGGACAGGTTGCTCTTGCAGCACTTGTAACAGGGAAGGCTGGACTGGACTCCTCTCCCCTTCATTCTCCTGAAAGCAGGCTCCTTGATGATCTCTGCTGAATACTACATCTGTGGGAATCACCTACAGCTTTTATTCAACTAGGACCATTGAAATCTAAAAAAAAGTTTTTTGTAACCTTATAAGAACTTTGGATTATGCGGGATATAAATATAAATTTTCATCTTGTAAAGACTGTGGGGCTCATAATCGAAAGAGAAAAACGTCCAAAAAACGGCCTAAGCCGGCACTTGGCTGAACATTTCTCAAAAACGTCCAAGTGCCGATAATAAAAACAGGTTTTGGACGTATTTCTAAACGACCTAGGCCTTCATAGTGCCGCTGAACGACCAAAGCTAAACGGGGCATTTCGGGAGGCGTGTCGAGGCGGGAGTTGGGCGGGACATGGGCCGGCTTAGACTTAGTCGTACAGCATGTATAACCAAAAGTTTTACAACAGAGCCTAGACAGAACTTGGACGTTGTGACTTAGACCATGTAAAACATGGTCACAAAAACCCACCTAAAGTCACCAGATAAGCACTGCAAACACATAAAACAGACCCCCACACACTACCCCAGTGATCACCAACCCCCCCCCCCACCCCCTTAAAAATTCTAATCTTAACTTTAAAATTCAGCCTCCAGACCATCATCACCTGGCCACCTGGCATAGGAAAGCCTAGTTGTTCAGCTCAGAAGCAGCTTAAGTCGTCTTGGGGGTGGGTTAGGGATTCATGGAGAGGAGGACCCATGCCCATAAGCCCCTGTAATCACTGCATTGATACTTAAACATGTGCACTCCCCTATACACCCCCAAAACCCTTTTGTACTGGCATATAAGTGACTCCTGCAGCTATAAGAGCTATTGGGGTGGTAGATAAGTGGGTCTAGGGGATTCTGGAGGTGGTTTGGGGGCTCACCGTAACCTATAAGGGAGCTGTAGGGAGGAGAAAACATGGCCTTGTAAGGTATCCCACTGTTTAGTGACATGTCTGGGTGTGCAGTCCATCACTTTGCAGACCTCTCCCACGTCCAACAGGGCTTGTTCTAGGCATTTTGGACATGGACGGAAAGTTAGACAAAAATGTGGTATAAAGATATATGATTTAGTGGCTTGGACGGTCAGATCTGCAGGACATATAATTAAACAATTTTCGAAACAAAAAAAAAGTTGGACGTATCTTTCAAAAATGTGTCTTAAGCTGAATTTTACTTTAGACGACTTGTGAGATGGACGTAAACGGACTTACACGTCCCTTTCGATTATGCCCCTCCACGTGTTTTAAGGGTGAGTTCACAAGTCTCAGCTCTAAAGCTCTGAATCCAGCTTGACTTCCTTTCATACCTCCCTGATTCTCATAGTGTAACTGATATGGCTCTAAATCAAGAGTTCTCAATCCAATCCGCGAGACATACCTAGCCAGTCAGTTTCTCAGAGACAGAGATTTGCATACAACGGAGGCAAAGCATGCAAATTTAACTTGTGTATATTCATTGTGGATATCTTGAAAACCAGACTGGCTTGAGAATCCCTATTCCAAACGTGTCCCCCCAATTACTGTTCTTATTGTCACCTTTGTTGAACTGCTTCTGCCTTGTCTCCATCTCCCCTTTCATTTGCCTTTCTCTGCATGGTTGTTTGCTAATAGGCCAAGCACAAAACATGGAGACAGCTGATATGGCGACAGCAAAGGTAGGATGGAAGTGCTGCCGGCCTCACTGTGCGTAAGTGGCTTCACTTCGCTACTCTCTCCTTTCCTTTGTTTCCCTAATGTTCCATGCAACTGTGCCACAAAGGGACAAAGAGGAATCACACTGATAGTGATTTGAATGACACACCTGATGCAGCTTTTTCTGCTTCTTCTCTCCCAAGACCCTCTTCATCTTTATCATCTTCCTCTACTTCCTTCCTCTCCATCCTTCACCTCATTGTCTTCCTATACATAGGCAGTGGAATGGGGGTGGGCCACAGGGGCCATGACCCTATCAATACTGTATTTTGCCACACACAGCATCAACAGTTAGAGAGCTTAGGGGGCATGGCTGGAAATTGATTTGGCCTCCCTTTCCTACTTTTCACCAGGCTTCTTTTCTTCACTTCTTTCTCATCCTCTCCTATATTATACAAGTTTAGAAATGTTAATTGCCTTGTTCTGTACCTTCATATGAAGAACCACTGGAAGTCCTCATGGGTCCTCTCCATCCTATTAAATGCTCTTGTTTTTCTGGATGTGTGGACCTGTTGGCACACTTCCTAAATCAAGCTAAACCTCAGGTACAGCTTGAGGTTCTAGAAACACTACACAACTTCCAGAAATGAGGATATTTCAGCAGAAAAAAACATATTTCATGATACAGATTAAGAGGACAAAAATAAGTTTATGATACTTTAGTAAGGTTGCATTGTCCTCATTTGTAGCAGAAATCCCTTTAGACTAATCTATCTTCCACTATTCTTCATAATTTGTCTTTCTGCCCTCATCTCTAACCTTCCTTTCTTTTTTTTTTTTTTACCTGCCTCTTCTTTTTTTCATCCAGCTTTCTTCTCTCTCCTTCCTTCTCTATACCCACTTCTTTCCCCCCATCAGCCTCTTATCTTTCTAGCCAAATGTTTGTGAGGTCGGGTTCAAGAGCTAATTGAGGGGGCTGATGCATGAAGTAGGCAGTTAGTGCAACATCTGTGCTCACTGCTCAACTCTTCAGGTGCTTAATGCAGAAAATGGTTTAGCGCAGAAGTGCACAGCATATTAAAATGGAAGCTATTAAGTTATTTTGCCCCAATGCAGAAAGCTGCTGCAGAAGACTTTATGGTGAGCATATGCAGGAACCTGAAAACCAGGTCTGAGGAGGTATAGAAGAGTTAACTCGCTCTTCTATAGCAGCTGCATTGGGGCAGAATAGTTAAGTTCAAACAATTTTTATTGATGCAAACAACAAATACAACATTAAAACTTGTATAACAATGATGATGCATCAAATATAATAATATGATGAACATGTTGATGTGGTCAATATTACATACAACACCAAGGTGCTTAGTATAATAATGACTTAGCTCAAATACCGGTAAATTAAATATGCTACCAACCCTCTCTAATAGAATGTATAAACAAAAAGGACTAGGTTGGTGTATTTCAATGTAGGAATCTTAACCGAAAAACCTCAGCCCCACCACTCCACCGCTATAATGATTTCTAAAGCGGGAGATTTCGGTGGTGCCTCATCATAGGTAATTCGTTGTTCACTGCTGTGATTATATTCATATAAATGTTTTTTGTTTCTTTTTTTCTTTTTTTACAATGAATGAAATGGTATAAAAGTGTATAAGAGTGTATACTTAACTTCTATACACAGCTGGACCTGGGAGTCTGACCCGACATGTTTCGCACATTCCGTGCTGTCTCAAGGGTCTCCCTGTATAAAAGTAAAACCAGAATACTTAGGGCAGCTGTAATGAGACTTTTCTCAACACCAAACCACCCCCCCAAAACCATATAAATCACAATGTGAATCTCTTTTCTCTAACTCACCGAGGTCGCCGTAGTCATCCGACTCGCAAGTACAAAGTCTGTGAAAGATGGCGCCGGCGTCCTCGATCCACATTTAAATACATAAATTAACATAACCACTCCCCCCAGGAAACCCATTGGTCCAATCATCCTCCAATCAGCGTAATCCAGTCAATCTCTCCATTCAGTCCCCGTGGTTCTACTGTATCTAGAGTAAAAATCAATCTCTGTTCTACCTCATTTAATCTCTGCAAATCCTTCCCACCCTCCCTCCCCGTAACCCTCTTAATCACTCGCCATCTAAGTTGATCCACCCCATGATTATACCTATGCCAGTGTGCAACTAAAGGGGCCTGAGTAACGTTATTAATAATGCGTGATTTATGCTCATTCAGTCTAATTCTAATCTTGCGGTTGGTCCTGCCAATGTAAATCAACTCACATGGGCACACAATCGCATATACCACATCCTGTGATGTACAATCCGTAAGCGTGTTAGAATATAGACTAAATGACCTACCCGGAACCCTCCACACATCCCCTATGATGGTAGAGGAGCACCACTGGCATTTGCCGCAGGGGCTGTGGTAACCTTTCACCCTCTCACCCCTCTTACCATATTTCAAAGGGTCAAATCTTTGTCCCAAAGTTCTTCCTCTTGAATACGCTATCCGAGGAAACTCGCTCAAAGATGAATGGAGCTGTACTATATGCCAGTGTTGACGTAGGTACCCCACCATCAATTTGGTAGCCTTAGAGTAAGGGAGTACGCACGTCAATGGTTCGTGAGTATCCCCCTCGGGGTCCCCTGGCTCGCCCAAAAGTAACTCCCTCTGGGCAAATCTAGCCCTTAGATAGGCTTGGCGAATAGATTTCTCCGGATAGCCCCTTTTACAAAATCTGTCAGCTAACAGATCCGCCTGTATTTTGTATTCCTCTAACGACGAACAGACCCTACGCACCCGTAAGAATTGGGCTATGGGAAGATTGAATCTTAGTTTAAAAGGGTGGAAACTATCGTAATGGAGAATAGTGTTACGTGTAACCGGCTTACGGTATAAAGAGGTCTGGATCCTTCCTTCATAAACCTGAATGGTAATGTCCAAAAACACCATTTGAGTACGGTGACATATCATGGTAAATTTTATATTATCATCAACCGCATTCAAATGGTGTACGAAATGATCCAACTGTTCTCTTGTATCCTCCCAAATGAAAAAAATATCATCAAGGAAACGGCCCCAAAATGCAACAAATGAAAACCATTGTGATGAATATATGTATTTCTCCTCAAATTTGGCCATGAAAAGGGCTGCAACCGAGGGGGCCAGAGTGGCCCCCATGGCTACCCCTTGGATCTGTTGGTAAAACTCGGATATGCGGATTTATAATTATGCATGTCTGCTTCGTCATTTGAGTGATTGGATTAATGAGACAAGTATTTACACTCCTCTTCAGATGGAACAGGAGTTTTATGCTCCTTGTGATGTGTTTGCATTATTACATAGTGCACGGAAGGCATTGCCTTCTCATATTTGTTCAAGTTTATTATTCAACACATTGTGTTGGATTGTGCGACTCTTAGGTGGGAATCTGATGATTACTGATCTTTTGCCTTTGCAGGGTAATCTGGCCTTTCCTCCGGGACGAGACTCTAGAGAGTTTAGGTTATGGGGACTGAGAGGAGTTAAAAATTTGGAACATATTTTAGGGGATGGTGTTGGATTGTGCGACTCTTAGGTGGGAATCTGATGATTACTGATCTTTTGCCTTTGCAGGGTAATCTGGCCTTTCCTCCAGGACGAGACTCTAGAGAGTTTAGGTTATGGGGACTGAGAGGAGTTAAAAATTTGGAACATATTTTAGGGGATGAAGGAAAAATGTTAACCCATGCTGAATTATTAGCTAAGGTGGGGGTGACCTGGGGAGCGCAGTTTGCCGGTTTTCAAGTGGAGCATTATGTAAGATCCCTTAATAGAGCACAATTGAGTTTGAATTTGGGGGTTAAAATGCGAGAGTTGTTTACTCAGGAGGAGGGATTATCTCTTTCAGTGTCAAGCATTCATGCTAGCTTACAAAAATTACAACCAGATAAGGACTACCAGAATATTCGGGATAAATGGGAGAGAGAATTACAGCTTAATTTGGGACATTGGGATGTTGCCCGTTCTTTAATGGCTACACCTGGGGTGATACAATGTGCATGGTTAAGAGAAACATATTACAGGGTAACATTACGTGCCTATTATACTCGTACACAGTTGTTCTATGGTGGAGGTCTTCCTACTCCATTATGTCATAAATGTGGGTTGGGGGAGCACTTTGGGACATGCTTTTTGGTTTTGTCCCATTATTCAGCATTTTTGGAAGTGAATAATATCTTATTAATTGGAAGATCTTTGCGCTACTCTCCATCCCATTTTATTTTGGATTTGCCAGAAGCTTTTCGTCATTTGCCTAAGGGGCATAGGACGCTGTGTAGGAAAATGAGTCTACTGGCCAAAAAATGTATTCTTCAATATTGGACGATCCCTGACCCTCCAAAGTTTTGGCATTGGCGAAACCAGTTGCATCAGTTGGCCATCTGGGAAGCTAGAGATGCTGGAAGATTGAGGAAGTGAAAGATGTTGTTTATGCAAATATGGGATCCATATTTGCAAGCCTTATTTCCTAAAGGTCGTAGTGCAGTTTTAAGATGGGGCAGAATAGTTAATAGCCTCTCTGGGCCCTCTAATCCCCTACCCCAGCCCTATGCCTCAGTCCCCCCCAGCTCCCCAAAAGTAAATTTCTGCTAGTCTAGTGGACACTTCATCCCAATTCCCATCAACACTCCAAAAATAAATCCCTGGTAGTCCAGTGGACCCCTTCACAATGATTCCCCTTCATTCCTAAAAGAAAATTGCTAGAAGTCTAGTCAACCAACCACCTCCAAAATTAATCTCTGGTAGTCTGTTGGATTTCACCTCTCTCCCCATCGAATGAGCAGAATAGATGGGCCATTTGCCCTTTATCTGCCATCACGTTTCTATGCTTCTCTGTTTCTATGTAACCCAGATGAGCCAGGAGTGAATCTCACTTGCTTACATTTCCATGCTGTTGTCCTCCAAAATTGTGACACCTAGCTCAGCGCAGTGCATCCTGGGATGATCCACATTGGGTCAGTCTGCCAAATAAGGGATTTTTTCCCCCCCATTCTTTGGTAGCATTCACCCAGGCTATTAAATAAGGGGAAAATTCCCTTATTTAGCAAACTGACCCTGCGTGGTACATCCCCTGATGCACTGCACAGAGTCACATAACACCATTTTGGAAGATGTTGGCATGGAGGCAGAAGTGAGAGGGTATTACTCTTGTCTCTTCTTCAATATTTGTAGTGTGGTGGAGGGAAGACATGGAATTGGGAGGTCCACTAGACCAGTGGTTCCCAACCCTGTCCTGGAGGAACACCAGGCCAATTGGGTTTTCAGGCTAGCCCTAATGAATATGCATGAAGCAAATTTGCATGCCTATCACTTCCATCATATGCAAATCTCTCTCATGCATATTCATTAGGGCTAGCCTGAAAACCCGATTGGCCTGGTGTTCCTCCAGGACAGGGTTGGGAATCACTGCACTAGACTACTAGGGATATTTGGGGGGCTTGGGATCAAGGGATTAAGGGGGGAGGGGAGTTGGAAATTATCTTTTGCATCAATGGGCTTTTTAAACAGTGCCTCTCTTCCCGTCGGTGTGTGAGCCAATTACCACTCAGGCACTGATAAGAAGAGAGACATTTATTTACTCTTTAGCATCAAATGGCTGAATACTACTGCTGCAGGGCGTGCTTTTTTTCCTGCTAGGGCACACTTTTTAACATAGCAGTAATTTTATGCCCTTAGTTTATTGCATCAGGCATCAAAATGTTCATTTTACCTCTGCATTGAAAGCCGTTCACTCAGCCATTGGGCCACAGCTCTAATACACAGCTTTCAGTATTGGCCCCTGCCAGGGGAAAAAAATGTGACATGAAAATCTCTTTTGTAGTGTGAATTACTTTGAAATGTGACAATTTTTTAACAGGGCTGGCGCAAAAGTATTAGTGTCCTAGGAAAATCTTTACCCCCCCTTAATTAACATTTAGGCCCCTCTAAAGGATTTTGATAATTAAACTCAACAATCATGAACCTCCCTATAACAGACTTGTAAAAATGCATAAGCATATCTTTAAAAATTAAACTTCTAAATAGTGCCCATGCATGCATAATGAAACAATTTCCAGAAAACCATTTGCTTGGGTAAATGCACTATTTAGAAATTATCAGCTTTTCCTACAGTTAAAAGTATGCACAGATAGTTCTTTTCAGTTTATGTGAACATTAGGACCCATTGTTTTGCTCTGACTGCAGCTGCTGTTTGGTGCTCCCCTAGAAGTTGTCACATTAGGCAACTGCTTAGTTTGCCTAATGCAGTGTTTCCTAAATTGGACCTGGAGTACCCCCTTGCCAGTCAGGTTTTCAGGATATCCACAATGAATATGCATGATTTACATACAATGCCTGCATTATATGCAGATCTCTTTCATGCATATTCTACTACTACAACTTTACTACTGCTAGTAGTAGTAGTAGTAGGATGTTACGGCATACACGGAAAGGATTTTCATTAATACTCCCAGAAAAGCCAAATTACTCAATTTCAGGCTAGGGATGGGTATTCATTTGCAATAATATGGGAAATGCCAATGATATATCCTGTGCCACTGCATGTCCTTATCCAGTGCCGTAGCGGGGGTGAGTGGTACCCTGGGCAGTGGCGCCTCTCTCCCGCCATCTTCTCTGCCCCCCCTCCACCATGTGCACGTGCCCCTTCCCCGTACCTTTTTATCTTTGGCGCGAGCAGCCATGAACTTGCTACTCACGTCAGCTTCGGCGCTCTCTGACATCAGTTTCTAGACGCAAGTCCCAGAAGTGATGTCAGAGAGAGCACTGAAGCCTGAAGTTAAAAAGGTATGGGGGGGGGGAAGAGAAGGGGTGCACTGACATTAAAAAGGCATGGGGGGAAGAGAAGGGATGGATGTGCGGCAGGGGGAGGAGTGGGAAAGGGGGGAAGAGAGCAGGAAGGATGCCAGGGCCCTGAGGAAGACCATGCCTGGTGTCCGTACCCCCCTTACTATACCACTGTCCTTCTCAAATGAAAATGAGCAGAAAACAACATGAAAATAAATGTTCTAGTGCATACTTTTTTTCAAGACAGTGTGCACTATTTGCAAAGAGGGTATCCATTGTACATGTGAAAACTATTGGGCATGTACAAATCACTGCACCTGTACACAGAGTTCACACCTTTTGTACATAGTGGGCCAGATTCTGTATGGTGCGACCAAAGTTGCACACTCAGTTTGGTGCACACTGCTGATTCACCAGCACAACTTAATTGTTTAAAAAGCTAAGCAGTGCTGATGTGGCAATTAAGTAATAATTGACATTAAATTGAAGTTTCATGCATAACTTTATATGTGCATTTTATAAAGTGGTGCATATAACTTCTGTTATGTAAATCTCAAAAGAAACGTGGCCAAGGGAGGAGTGTAGGTGGATTATTGTCATTCCTAAAAGTTAGGCACATGCTTGTAGAATACGCCTGATCCGCACACAACTTAGCACAGGTATTTAGGACTGGTTTTCACTGGCCTAAATGGGTGTGCCTAAATGTTAGTTACACATATGGGCACTAAATATGATTCTGTATATGGCGTGTGCCTTTTTTTGAATTGTGTAAGTGCCATTCTGATTGGCGCTGATTTTTTTTTTTTTTTAGGCGTCATATATAGAATTTGGGAGAATGCCTTCTTTCAAAAGAGTGTTGATTCAGTGGCTTTGCTCCCGTGACACTAAAATGGCCAAATAAAAATGAATTAAATTAACATTTTTGGAAAAAGATGTGAAATGAAAAATTTCTGGCTGCCCATCTCTATTCCATGAGGGATTTTCTGGACAATCCTGGTTTTGAATTTACATCCCAAAGCAGTGTGGGATGCTACCCAATAAAATTGATGATAGGCTGTCATAAAGAAAGGATCAGCCCAAACTCTTTGTTTTTGGTGCAAAAGGTACATCAGTCTTGACCAGTGGGTTATTTACCTCTCTAACTGCAAGTTGTGTAGAAGACATCATCTACCTTTTTTGGGTCCGCCTCCTTTCTCACTTGACTTTGCTATATAGTTCCTCAGTCTTTTCTTTTACATGTGAGTTAAAAGGTTTTTCGGATGTGCTCTGAGTGAACATTATTTCTGGGTTTATATCCAGATTTGGAGGCTTTGCAGTGCTCAAGAGGTCCCCAGCAGGCCTGGGGCAGCTCTGCCTTCAAAAAGACAGTTTCTCTCTGAGCAGAAGTCTAGCTAACAGGGCATCCCTTTTACAGGGAACCTGTTTAGCCAGCCTGCATTAACAACTGTGGAGCTCAGGGTCCATTCCCCTAGTACAGTGGTTGGCAAACCGCGGCTCGTGAGCCACATACAACTCTTTAGCCACTTGAGTGCGGCTCACAGCTCAGCTAGCTAGAGCATGGGTGCCCAACCTGCTTCCCTTCCCCGTAAAGAGGACGCTAAAGCACTGGGCCGACCAACTTTCACCACCCGACGTCAATTCTGACGCCAGAATTGATGTAGGGGGGCGAAAGTTGGTTGGCCCGGCACTTCAGCGTCCTCTTTACAGGGAAGAGAAGCAGGGAGAGCTCAGAACTCAGCGGTGGCCTGTTCCCCGATGGTGGCAGTGGCAGCCTGTTCCCCAATGGCGGTGGTTTGAGGGCGAACAGGGAGAAAGAAAGAAAGAAAGAAAGGGGGGGCAGGGAGACAGAAAGAAGGGAGACGGAAGACAGAAAGACAGGGAGACAGAAAGAAAGGGGGCCTGGAGAGAGAGATAGGGAGACAGACAGAAAGGGGTCATGAATGGAGAGAGATAGACAGACAGAAAGAAAGAAAGGGGGCATGGAGAAAGAAAGGGGGCACAGAGAGAGAGAGAGAGAAAGACAGACATACAGAAAGAAAGGGGGCATGGAGAGAGAAAGAAAGAAGGGGGCAGGGTGAAAGTAAGAAAAAGTTGGGGGAGGGAATGAGGTCCGGAGGAGAGGAAGCATACAGGAGGCAGAAAGAAGGGAAGAAATATTGGGTGCACAGTCAGAAGAATAAAGTGCAACCAGAGAATGATGAAATTACGAGACAACAAAGGTAGGAAAAATAATTTTATTTTCAATTTAGTGACAAAATGTTGAAGGATGGTAGAAGAGTTCTTCTCTGAATGATTTTTGTCTCTCAGATCATCTTTTTGTGCTCACCAGTACTAGCCAACTGGGAAGGCCAGATTCAAGGCTTCTATTTCCAGATGGATTTGCATGGCAATTTTATAGGTGTACATTGACTGTGGTAAATAGCTGCTGATCTCTTTGAAGGTGCATTCCTTTAGAAGTGTGGCTTCATGGACAGAGTCACAGGCTGTACCCCCTGGGGAGATTTGTAGGGCAGCTATATGGCCAACCCTCCATACTACAAAGTTTTAGAGTGGATGTGACAGCACAAAAGAACACTGCATTTGAGTCATTGGTGCTCACAGCAGGCTAATCTGCCCCTCCCTAGACTCAGGGGACTTCTTTGGTATGTCCCACTGGTCGAGTGGAAGAGTGGCCTAGTAGTTAGAGCAGCTACCTCAGCATCCTGAGGTTGTGAGTTCAGTTCCTACTGCAGCTGCTTATGACTCTGGGCAAGTCGCTTAACACTTCACTGCTCCAGGTACAAAATAAGTACCTGTCTAAAAATATGTAAACTGTTTTAATTGTAACCACACAGCAAAAGACAGCATATCAAGTCCCACCCCCTTTACCCTCCCACCAGAAGGCAAGATTAGGTTCTTACATCAATAATTTTCTTTCTGGTACATGCAGTCTTGACAGTCTGTCAATCGTTTTTGCATCCTTACTGTCTCAGACAGGTGTGTGTCTATAGAGGTTGGGAATGGGATCTTCTCTTTTCAGACAGGTCTGAAGAGTAGAGACATTTCTATTGCTAAGAGGCAAGCGAGAATATGACAGCTCCATAAGTGTTAGTGCTAGTTGAACTCAGGTAGGTGGCTTATTTGTTCCACCTTGCTGTTTGTTTAACAATAATTGTTGCAGAGCAGAAGTGATTTGTCAGGGAGATTCCCTGTACCCTCTTTCTTATTTCTCCTCTTGTAGTGGTTTAGAGCTATTTTGCGGAGCTATAGCATAGTCCAGTGAGGAAGGAGGCAGAGGTGAAAAACTTGCAGTTAAGAGAGGAAAATAACCCACTGGTCAAGACTGATGTACCTTACTACCAGAAAGATTATTGATATCTTTCTTTCTTGGGACTAGGTAACTTGGCAGCTCTGCATTTGGGTATTAAAGCGCTTAAAACAGGAGGTGGGTTCACTGTCCACAGACAGTTGTGTGGCATTTGAAAACCTTGAATTCTAATACTTGATAAGTAGTATATGTATTGCTATTATCCCAATATGCAAACAAGAGGCAGAATAATGCCACCAAAATGAAATCAACAGTTTTAAGAGATCAGATTGAAGAAAGAAAGATCTAAGTGGTGCCATATGGCAGACCTTGCGACACAATTATGTGATTTCACACCTGTATTCTCTCTGCTTTGTTGGGAATGATCATATTGTCATCTTTCATCTCAGTATCTGCCACCTCTAACTGCTCAAACCAGATACTGCTTTCATGCTGTAGTGAACAGGAACACCCCAAGATGACACTAAAGAAATAGTGTATCTAGCCAGAGAATCCTGGTGTTGCTACTAATGCCTTTGACTGTACCTCCGTGAGCTGCCTTAATGTGAAATAACTATTGAGGATGTAGATTTGGAAGAATATGAACTCTTTCTTGCCAGCTGAAAAGCAGTGTGGTAGAGCTATGAGCCTTAGAAAACCGATTGGGGGGCACCAATGCTGATTTTTTGTCAGGCCACCTAACTGGAAATTTTTGGAATGGGCTCCTTTTCCCCATAGCAATTGGAGTGAACGGTGCTATTCTGTAAGGTGTGCAAAAGTGGCATACCCATAATTGCAAGTAAGTGTACATATGGACAGAGAATGGATGGGTAGTAGGCCAGACTTTAACTCATGAATGTAGCATAAATTTTAGGACAGTCCAGTTCTCTTCTGCTTTGATATGGTTCCCCATTCTTGGAGTTACTCCATCTTCTGGCTTTGAGGTGTACTAGTTTGGAATGAGGTGGCGATCTTAGGATGGGGCTGAAAAAAAGAGAAAAAAAAGTCATGCCCTGCAGTATTCGTTGGTAGAGTGAGTTTGCAGTTGAGTCTCACACTCCCCAGACTTTTGCAGCTTTTTTGTTCTATTCCTTGCTCAGACAGACAGACTCCACACTGAAAGGAAGCAGTAAATGCCCTTAGGTTCTTCCTGAAATTGAAAAAAACAACAACACAAGATTGGAAAAAGCTCATCTGCAGAAGGATAAAACGGAGAACCAAATGCAAACTAGACCAGTTACCTGACAGGAGGGGGAGGCAGAGGGAGAGAAAGGGACAGAAGCGACCCTGCTAGGCGAGTGAGAGAAGGCAATTAACAGGGAAGCGACTGAACTGGGAGCGAGGACAGGCGGATCAAGAGAGACCGCCCACTAGACCACGTTTCCTTTCCCTCGGCTGCTCCTGCAGCCGGCTAACAAAGCGGAAAAGCCGTTCCTGTCGGCACAGCTGGCTTTGCAGGGAGAGCCGCAGACCCCCGCGCGCCGCCGGCCGGGGGGGGAAAGAACGGCGGAAGCAATGCTAGAGGGGCGCGCGCCGGTCCCGTGCGGGCCGCACGAGGCACAGCGCGCGGGACTCTGCTTTCCGTGCTGCACACACGCGCTTCTGCAGCATGTCCTGGCCCGGCCGAGGCTGTGAGCGGGCAGCCACGGAGATGGACACCGGATTCCTGCTCCTGCACTCATGAAAGGGTTCAGGCTTGCATGGTAAGCAGAGGAACCCATATCTCCCACCCTTCGCCCACCTCCCCGCTGTGGTGTCTCTCCCTCTCCCAGCAAGAGAAGCAGAGGCAGTCTCCCAGTCCAGCTGGGGAGGCAGGGTGGAGGCGAGCGGCGGGGTGGGCTTCAAGAAGTTGGTTTCGTACTGCAGCACTGGCGGGGGCATCTCCGTTCAGAGCAGCCGCAGACAGATCTGGGCTGGGGGGGGGGGGGGGAGTTTACACTGGGAATGCTGGACTGGTTCTCTCCCTTTCTCTAGATAGGAGACACATGGTTTCTATGCAGTGGCTGTGAGTGTGTTTGTGATTTTCTTGCTGTCTGCCCCTTAGTTCCTCTCCTTGTATGCACATAGAGGTATATTGTGCATTTATATCTGTATTTACTGCTGTTATTCGTCTGTTCTCCTCTATATATTATATGTTAGATATCTGTTTTCCATATGGCATGTTCCCCTTTTCACTAGTGTGCAAAGAATTTCATTTTGTGTGTCTGTTACAGTTTTTGGCCATGGATATAAAATAATTGAATCCGGCTAGGGATTCCCAGCTAATAATGGGCTAATTGTGTCTGCCCGGAGATATTTTAGCTTCCTTCTTGCAGGCAGCATTACCAGAGCCAGGAGATATTCTCGCTGCTGTCACCTTTATAATCCAGAGGTTGCCCTAGGTCAGGACAAGGGCTTTGCAGCTTTCTTTAGGAGCCTAATGTGTACGATTCCAGTTTAGAGCAAAAATAAATAAAATGGGCTAGATTAAAACAACTTTTAAATTCCATTTATCCTAAAACAGGCAGATGGAATCTGAGGTACTTCTGTAGATTTACGGAAGAAAGAGAGAAAGAAGAACATGCAGGAATAATAGATGAACGAGAAGGTAAGATCAGGGAGGGGGAAAATGACAAGGGTCAGCACAAAAATGTTTTGGTGGTCACCAGCTGCCCCTTCTCCATTGAGATTGGGGAAATGGGTGAGATGAAGCTCTATGCTGTCCTGTTGTTGGTCCTTCGGAAGACCATCGAGTACTACTAAACTAAACCTTAGGTTTGTATACCGCATCCTCTCCACAATCGTAGAGCTCGGCACGGTTTACAAGAGTTGGGAGAGAAAGGAACTCCAATGAAGGTTAAAAGATAAAGTGAGAAGAATATTAGTATGTCAGAGAAGGAGTAAGTATTAAATTTTTGAGAATAGCCAGGTTTTCAGATGTTTGCAGAAGAGTTGGAGAGAGCTCAGGTTTAGAAGAGGGGAGGTAAGGTTGTTCCAGAGCTCAGTGATTCTGAAGGGGAGGGAGGTCCCTAGTTTTCCTGCACGGTAAATGCCTTTTAATGAAGGGAAGGATAGTTTTAGTTTGTGGGTGGGTCTGGTGGTATTAGGATTTGAGGAGTTCCAAGAAAGTGGGATAAAGGGAGGGAGGATGTCGAGAAGGATTTTGAAAGTTAGACAGCCGCATTTAAAGTGGACCCTGGCCTGGTGTTTATCGGAAGCCAGTGAAGCTTGGACAGGAGCGGTGAGACATGGTCGAATTTATTTTTTGCGAAGATAAGCTTAGCTGCGGCATTCTGAATCCGCTGAAGTCTATGAAGGTAAGGCTTAGGTAGATTGAGTTGCAATAGTCCAATCTGGAAAGGATGATGGATTGGACAAGGACGGTAAAGTGTTTTTGATGGAAACAGGATCTTACTTTCCTCAGCATGTGAAGGCTGAAAAAGCATTTTTTGCCAAGGAATTGAGGTGGTCATTGAAGGACAAAGTAGAATCAATGATGATGCCCAAGACATTGCTTGAGAACTCAAGCTGCAGAGTGGAGCCAGAGGACAGTGGGATGGAGGTGGGTAGTTGGTCTAGTTTTGGGCCTAGCCAAAGTACTTTAGTTTTGGACTAGTTCAGTTTCATTTGCACAGTATGGGCCCAGGATTGGAGGTTTGTTATACAGGAGGATATGTTCTCCGAGAGGTTGGTAAGGTTTGGGTCGGTTTCGAAGAGGACGAGGATGTCCTCAGCATAAGTGTAAATTGTTTCTAGGGGGGATAGATGGAGGAGTTTTAGAGAGGACATATAGATGTTGAAAAGAATGGGAGATAGAGGTGAGCCTTGCGGGACTCCACATATTGGTTTCCAGGGGGCGGATGAGGTGCCATTTACGTTGACAGTGTTAAGAACGAGAACATAGGAATTTTGAGAACCAGTCTAGGACTGTGGAGTTAATGCCTATCTCAGAGAGTTGGTAGACTAGGATATCATGATGAACAACGTCAAAAGCAGCGGAAAGGTCGAATTGTAGGAGGACGGCAAACTTATTTCGAGAGTAAAGTAGTTGAACCTTTGAGATTAAGGAGGTCAATAGGGATTCGGTGTTGAAGTTGGGACTGAAAGGATACTCTTTGCCTTCATTAAAGACCCTTTGACCTCAGTAAAAGCCAAAATCTATTGAAATAAAGCTTTAGACATTTCTGCTAAAAGACCTGTGCGAGACATTTCCAGGCCCACGGACTGGTGCATGCTTAACACACTTTTCACAAGAGTTGGACTTGTTCATCAAATCTGTGAACTGATTTTACCTGAGGACTTAGCACAGGGCCTTGAACATTCCCCAAAATGCACATGAGGGAGAATCACTATCTGCTCAGATCTGGAAGCTTTTGATTGTGAACAGCAGTAGCAAAATAACTATAAAATCGAAAATCTAAACCTGCACTTAGTTTCAAAGTCTTATGTGATATTCTAATGCTGTATACAGTTTAGCTATGGAGAGAACTGCTTCGTTTACTATTGATGCATTGGGTGCATACATTTTGATTTGCTTCAGCAAAACTCTTTCAAAATTTATTTGGATTTAGTTTATACCTTTTTTTTCAGTAGTAGCTCAAGGAGCGTTATATTCAAGTACACTGGGTACTGGTATTTCCCATTCCCTAGAAGGCTTACAATTTAAGAGGCCCCTTTACTAAGGCTTTGCATGTGCTATCGGCCAAATGACTCATAGGTATAAAATAGGATGCACAGCATTTAGCACCTGATAAATTTTAGTAAAAGTGCCCTTAAGTTTGTCCCTGAGGCAATGAGGAGTTATTAGAGTTGTACAAGTTCACAAGGGGCAGCAGTGGGATTTGAACTGGGTTTCCTTGGTTGTTAACGCAGTGCTCTGGCCATTAATCTGTTTCCCCACTATTTGCTTTTTCACTGTTCTTACCAAATTCCTCCATGCCAGGTCATATGAACACACTGAGCTAATCCTAGTTTTGTCTCGTGACATATACAGACCTGAGTTTTCATTTGTAACAAACAGTTTCATAAGTACATAGAGAGCATGGAAGTAAAACTAGAACCGGCTCAGTCTGTATAAATGAAATGGAAAGAGAGAGGCCCAGTGTTTCTCAAATGTGTCCTTATGTGCTCCTAGCTGGTTGCGTTAATGGAGAATATATATGGGTTCATAGACAACGGCGCGAAAGACAAAAGCGCACGCCGACAATTGAGCGCAGCACGCGCCGCTGTAAATTACAGTTTTTAGGGGCTCTGACGGGGTTTTTGTTGGGGAACCCCCCCCCCCAGTTTACTTAATAGACATCGCACCGGCATTATGGGGGGTTTGGAGGGTTGTAACCCTCCACATTTTACTGTAAACTGAACTTTTTCCCTAAAAACAGGGAAAAAGTGAAGTTTTCAGTAAAATGTGGGGGTTACAACCCTCCACACCCCCCACAACGCCCCCACAATGCGGCGCGATATCTATTAAGTAAAGTGGGGGGTTCCCCCCACACACACCCCCGTCGGAGCGCTAAAAACAGTAATTTAGTGCGGCGGCACGCGCTGCACTCAATTGTCTGGGCGCGCCTTTGTTGCAGCGCGCTTTTGACCGGACACCATATATATGAGATACATTTGCATGCAGTTCTCTCTTATGCATATGCATAGCGGACATCTTGACCATATCAGATTGAATGTTGACTGACCAATGTTTAGGTTTTCTGCAGCATACTGTTTGTATTTCTTATACAGGCAAACTGAATTCCACCAGAACGTGTAATCTAAGAAGTGAGCAGATTTTCAGTTCTTCAGAATATGCTGTATACCAACTGATATTAACATATCTATCAGGTTTGGTTTGTATGTAGTGTTCTCAAAAGAAGGATGCAAAGAGTGGCGAATTATGATCTCAAAGTTGATCTCCGCAGAACTGTTTGTAATCTCTTTTAATAGTAGTCCAAATTTCTATCCAAAAAGGTCGAACTTTACTGCATTCAAAAATCATATGTTGTAAAGTACCTGAAGATAAGTTACAATGCCAGCTTAGGATAGTAACTGAGCTTTTAGCATTCTATTTGGAGTCCACATGGCATTCCACATCAGGAAATATAATGACTTTAATATTTGATTTGCCCTCATATGTGACATTCTAAGCCACTGTCTCTCAAACTTTCTCGAGCTGGGGCACACTAAAAGTAGTGGCCACGGCTTGAGGCATTCAGAAGTGCGCTGATGTCGCTGTGATGACATCACACATATGCATGACATCATCACGTTGATGTCCGCACATGTGCAGAGGCCCTCCAGATGGGCCTTGAGACACCGGTAGGGGGTGCCAACAGGGAAGAGGTTCGGAGAGAAGAAGAGGCACTGGCACCAGCTGATTGCCTACAGCAGTGTTTCTCAACTACTTCAAGCTCAGTACCCCCTAAGTCTAACAAATATCAATTGAGTACCCTAACCACAGACCTCTCTAGGCCCACCCAAGCTCTGCCCCATGTCCCATCCCCTTTACTAATTGTAATGCAATTTTTTCCATTCATTTTTCATATATATACAATATACACAGCAGATATAAATTCTCAAAACTGACACATTTCAATCACTATATTGAAAATAAAATCATTTTACCTACCTGCAATCCTCTGCGGGCTGCTGTAATTAGTTTTAAAGGTGAGACCCGGAGGCCAGGGGGGAAGCCGGAGGACGCTAGAGAGAAGGGGGAAACATGCAGGCCTTCAGCGAATCGGGTAGCGCTGGCGCTGTATCACATAGAGAAGTCAGCTGACAGGTGCCTCGCTTCCAACACTATGTTCCGTGGCACACTTGAAATCTCAGGAGGCACATAGTTTGAGATACACTGTTCTAAGCAGATAGGTAAGGCATTTCATGGGACTACTGTGGAACTGATTTGTAACTTTGTTCTGAAAACATGGGATGATAGAAAGACCTATGCTGGATCCCTGGAAAAACCGCTTGCAGATCCTTCAAAGACCTTCTGCAGCTCTTTGGGAATTACCGGTATGTGTATTCTCACAAGCTCTTTTGAGGCAGACATTCCCTGTTTTTTTGCACTCGTAAGCCTGAATTAAATTGTTTTGCCAGGGCCAGCCCTATATTGTAGTATTGTATACAGAGAACTGTTGGCCATTTCCTGAGTACTTTCTATGACACGTGGAATCTTAATTTATGAACGTCTTTTCCCTGTGTTTGGCCATTATGAAAAAAGAGATACGGTATATCAGGCTCATTACCGTGTAACCGATTGTTCATTTAAGAGAATGAACTCATATTTATCAATGCTCCGTGGTGTGGAAAGTGATCTGTGCAAGTTATTGAAAGTTATTAATGTATTAGGGCAGGGGTGTCAAAGTCCCTCCCGGAGGGCCACAATCAGTCGGGTTTTCAGGATTTCTCCAATGAATATGCATGAGATCTATTTGCATGCACTGCTTTCATTGTATGCTAATAGATCTCATGCATATTCATTGGGAAATCCTGAAAACGCAACTGGATTGCGGCCCTCCAGGAGGGACTTTGACACCCCTGTATTAGGGTAAAAGGAGATTAAGAGCAGCATATTGTACACTAATAGTCTGCTATTAGAAAGCTATATGGAAAACTATAATCCATCATGCTAGATAACTTGAAGAGTTTTAGTGTTGAATTAAATACATGGTGTCACTGATTGTATAAATGGAACATGTGGCACAACTGATCCATACAAGTGAAATAATAATAACAGTTTATATACCGCAGGACCGTGACGTTCTATTCGGTTTACTTTACAATGATTAATGAACTTAACAGAGTTAAAGCTAGTGATTAACAGCTCTAGGGATCAGTTATTGTGGAGAAAGAGTTGTACGGGTCAGCTGCCTAAATACTTCAGGAACAGATATGTTTTAGGCGTAAGCAATTGTTCTAGATCTTTACCCCATAGTGCTGCCTGATGTGAGAAAAGGTGTTGATGATGTCGTTTGAGTTTACGTCCTCTAACTGGAGGAGAAACAAAGTTCAAATGTGAGCTTCTCTTATGTCTGTTGGCTGAGAAAGAGAAAAGGTCAGTTATATATTTAGGGGCTAGACCGAATAGTACCTTAAAGCAAAAACAACCAGACTTAAACTTCACACGTGCCTCCATCGGCAGCTGTTGGTAAGGGGTATAATAGGGGGTATAATTGTCTATTATAGAGTATACTGTTAAAATCGTTATCTGGTACAACTGGATTGTACTTTATAACCTATATACTCTACCATCATCACACTAAAAGTATTTTTGTCAGTCGACACATAATCAAGCTGTGGAATTTGTTGGCAGAGTATATATTCAAGACAAGTAGTATTAGATAAAGTAGCTTGATTTAAAAAAGATTGCACAAGTACCTTCAGCACAGGTTCTCATAGCCAGGTGGACTGGGTTTATTATCTATATTGTGAGTGGGCTGCATAGAATGCATTTCCCCCATCAGGAGACATGATGCTGGGCTTGAGAATCATTGATCTAACCTAGCATGGCAGGTATTCTATTTGCATGTTAAAGGTCTAGTATCAGTCGTTCACTTTATAGGATTTTTGCAAAGTATTAAAGGGCCTTCCTCAACTGATGTGTTATTTGTAGACAGCCCATTTTCTAGATTTTGTGAGCTAATAACTAAACCAGTGGATCCCAAACCTGGTCTTAGAGGCACCCCGTCCAGTCAGGTTTTCAGGATATCCATAACAAATTTTCATGAGAGATATTTGCCTGTATCGCTTCCATTGCATGCAGATCGCTTTCATGAATATTCATGGTGGATATTTTTAAAAATGACTGGCTGGGTTGCCTCCAGGACCAGGTTTGGGAATCACTGAACTTGCCTTATGCTGACTATGCCTTATGAGCTAAGCCTCTCCCAATCCCAGGAGTGCCACCTATCTTTTATTTATTTATTTAATTTCTATACCATTCTCCCAGGGGAGCTCAGAACGGTTTACATGCATTTATTTAGGTACTCAAGCAGTTTTCCCTCTCTGTCCCGGCGGGCTCACAATCTATCTAACGTACCTGGAGCAATGGGGGGATTAAGCGACTTGCCCAGGGTCACAAGGAGCAGGGTGGGTTTGAACCCACAACCTCAGGGTGCTGAGGCTGTAGCTTTAACCACTGTGCCACACTCTCCCCTATTTGAGTTGCTAAATAGTAAAACTAGGAAACTAACCCTCATAATTTTATGTTTCTAGAAGGATTGATCTAGTGAATTAGCTCTCAAAACTAGCTGGCTAGATCCCCCTTGAACATAAACTCCATTATTATGTTTATTATTATGGAATATTAGTGTCCTGTGTATGATTTCATTTTTTACACACAAATTTGTAACAAATTTATGCTCAGTGGTGACGATGCACTCAGGTTTCAGGAGTAACACCTGCTGACAGAAAACCAGCATTGAAAGATTCTGTGTCTTAAAAGGGAGGGAGAAATATTTACCTTTCACTCCTTGGCCAGCAAGGCACCGTGGATCGAGCAAAAAGTGTCAAATGGAAGGGGGAAGGCATAAATAATTAATGTCATTTCATATAGCAAGGTGTACTTTCAAGTGGGAATTAATGACTGTAAGTGGGCTGGGCTTGGGAGCTGATGGGCACAGCTATATTCCATCACTGCCTGAAAGAGTGATCCAGAGCAACAAAGTCAAGTGAAGGTCGTCACTTCTAGGAATAATTTTCATAGGAATTGCCATGCATCACAAAGAACAGTAAGTGCAAATCTTCAGTAGGAAATTGGGACTGCTTCTTGATATCCCCTTGTTCTATTGTATCTTTGTTCACTTATGGAAAGATACAAAGAGGAAGGGAATAGTTAGTTAGCTGCCAAGTAACCACTAAAGAAAAGATACAATAAACCTGTGTTTCTCAAGCCATTGCTGGAGTAGCCTCAGGCCAATCTGGTTTTCATGCTATCCAGAAAGAATATACAAGAGGTAGATTTGCATGCACTGCCTCCATTGGATGTAGGCCTTTCTGATGCATATTCATTGTGGTTATCCTGAAAATTACACTGGCTAAGGAGTAGCCCAGGATCAGCTTGAGAAACTGCAATAGGGAGCTGAAGAACAGGCTGAAACATGAAAGAAGTAAAGGGGAAAGGTCTGTTTTTATAGGTTGATGGGGGAGGTTTGCAGAAAATAACCTTAATTGGAAAAAATACAGAGAGAATGTCCTGTCTGAGCAACTGAAATAAAGAGGGAAGGAGAAAGAGATGCCATCTGTAGTAAGGATCCATAATCCTCTTACCATAACTTATTACTCTTGTTAAACCAGTGCAAAGGACACAGAGTTGTGTAAACTATAATATAATGTAGGCAGCACTTTGATTTGACCTGATTTATTGACTATTAGGGGCATTTTTAAAAACAGTCTAAATCAGAACTTATGCATTTTTTCTCAGCAAAACGTCAGTGCTGATGTTTTAAGCAAATATTTTAGACGTCTTGTGGAACGTTCACCCTCCAGAACATCTAACTCATAAGGAGTATACTAGAGGCTTGTTTGGGGTGGACTTTGGGCCAGCCAGCTTAGACTTTAATGTCTTGTGGCTATAATCAGACCTTTTGCAAGACGTCCTGGATGGAACTTACATGTTCTGACATAGACCTGTTTTAGAAACATCTATGTGGCTAAAAGGTATCTAAACTGAACAGATGACTATTGGATGCATAAAAGTATGACCCCCACACTCCCCCAGTGGTCACTGACCCCCTCCCACCCCTCAAATATCTGAATGAAGCAGCACCTGGTATTGGGAAAACCTAGTCAAACTCCACATAGGTTTCTTAAGTAGCCAGGTGGACAAAAAAAAAAAAAAAGTAGCCAGGTAGGTGGGCTAGTGAACTATAACAGAGGAGGAGCCAGACCCATAAGTCACTCTAACCGCAACATTTATGGTAGAAAGTATGAGCCCACTAAAACCTTACTATACTGCCATATAGGTGCCACCTTCAGCCATAAGGGCTATTGAGGTTTTAGACAGGTGGGTATAGTAGTTTTTTGGGGAGCTTTGGAGGGCTCAGCATAAATTGTAAGAGGTATATGGTGAGATGTATTTCTGGGAGCTGTTATGTGAAGTTCAGAGCAGTGCCCTACTGCTCTGTTGTCTATGTGGCCAGTCCATAATGGTGGCCTCTCCCACATATTAATGGTACTGATTTGGACATTTCTAACTTGGATGTTTTTGTGGTTGAAAATGGCGAATAAAGTTAGATGTTCTGGCATCCAAGAAGTCCAAGTAGGTGATTTTCAAAAAAAAAAGAATTTACATTTCTCCCTCCGAATCCGCGGTTTCAGTATCCGCGGATTTGATTATTTGTGATTTTAAAAAAAAAATAAAGCTGCATTCCGGACCTTCTCCACCTCCCCCTCCCCCCCGGCATCTTGGACCTTACCTGGTGGTCTAGCAGGCTTTTGGGATGCTCCTGCCCCGTGCAGATCACTCATAGGAAATGGCTGCCTTGAGCTCCCATCGAGAGACTACGGAAGCTCACGGCAGCCATTTTCTATGAGTGATCTGCACGGGGCAGGAGTGTAGGAAGATTGCTCCTGCCCTGAAATCTCGCTAGACCACCAGGTAAGGTTTGGGATGCCGGGAGGAAGGTGGGAAGGAGGCGGGGGTGGGTCAGAGCCGGCCAAAAAGTTATTCACAAATTTTCAACATTTGCGGGCCGGCTCTGCCGCTGACCCCCACGAATCCTCAGGGATAAGTGTATTTGGACATTTTTCTGCCTCCGACTTAGGATGTTTAGCGGGAAACGTCCAGTCGGACTTAGATATCCTATTGAATATGGCCCTCTTTATATACCATAAAAAGTATATACTATATACAAAAAAAAAGTACACAACAGTACAATGCTAATGCATTATAAAAAGTAATAAAGCCATGCACATCAAATATTAAGCAAGAACAACAATTTACAACCTGCATTCAAGCTATAACATCTCTTGCATGATTATGATTATTTGGCATTCTTTTCCCTTTTTAATTGATGTACACCGCACTGATGTTGTAACGAAGAGTGGTATATAAATACAAATAAACATAATACTCTGCTGGCATGCAGGACCAGATTCAGTAAATGGCACTGAAAATATAGTGCTGAAAAAACTGGCACTAAGGCACTATTATATAAAAGGGGCAACAGGCTGAGTGCCCTTTACAGAATAGCGCAAAGCAATGATCCCTACCCCCAAATTTAGGCACTAGTATTTATACCAGCTACAACCTGGTATAAATGACAGCATCCAACTCATTAATACCAAATCCACAACCAGTCCCACATAAAAATTTCATATGCTGTTTTCAGGACTACTCAGAAGTTGCCATTGTCAGCTAACTTTTCACGCTGGCAACAATGGTTCACTAACACCTCCTCATGTGTCCACACAGCAGAATTATTTTGCTTCAATGTACCATTGTCATCATGATTAATATACTTCATTGAACTTATTTAAAAACAAAACTTATCTTTAGAGTGTTCTCTTGAATTGTGCAGGAGAGCCAAATGCCGACATAGCTATATTTCATGCACTGTGTCGGAGCAAAAAGGCTCCTTAAAAAAAAAAAAAAGAAGCAAAAGCCAACTCATGGCATTTGGGTATGTAAGTGGCACTATTCTATAACACTGCATCCAAATATTTGTCCTTGCTCCTCCTATGGCTACATCTTCTTCTGGAGGGGGGGGGGATTATTTAGGCGCAACCCAAAATGGTTTATAGAACCCAGAGCTAGAATAGTACGCTGGTAGAAATTAGTACCAGTTAACACTAGTAATTAGCATCCAATTATTAACAGTAATTGGCTTGCTAACTAATTAAGTTGCATGTGCATCTTGGAGATTGTGGCCATATTTGGATGTCCAACTTTGGCGTCAGTCCATAACATTTCTTTAATAGAATCCAGGGATCAGCCCATAACTTTTCTCAAAAGGTAATGCATCTAAAGACTTATATCTTCTGGAGAGAGGATCAGGAATAAGACTGACAGGAGATTTAGATATCCAAACTTTTCTGTCTGTGTGTCGTCTTTCTCTGGTCATTAAGAACTCACTTCGATAAAGATCTCACTTATCATAATCAAGTTAGTTCCCTGACCAAAAACTGCTTCTACAAACTCTGTTTAATTCATTCTATAACCTCTGTTCTTGAACCCTCTTCCTCAAATCCTAATTCACTCTTTAATCATCTCACACATAGACTAGTGCAACTCTCTTTACCATGGCATAACTCAAAAAGAAACCCACAGACTAATCCAAAATACCGCAATCAAACTTATCTATAAGGCCAAAAAATACGATCATGTTACCCCGCTCTTTCGAGAGTTACACTGGTTACCTGTCTCCCACCGAACTACATATAAAATTCTTCTTTTAACTTTTAAAATTAAGACCTCCCACCTCCCTGTCTTCGTTGACAAATATCTCATTACACATACCCCTTCTAGGGTCCTTAGATCTGTGAATCAAAACTTATTGACAGTACCTTCAGTCAAGGACCTATATTATGCTAGAAATTCCATCTTCTCTGTAGTCACACCCTCACTCTGGAATTGAATGCCTCTCTATCTCCGCAACAAAAACTCCCTAAATAAATTTAAAACGAATCTTAAAGCATTTCTTTTTAAAGATGCCTATCAAAGGGGGGGGGGGGAATTCTTTTTTAAGAAATGCCATCCCTTTTTTCTCTCATTATTCCCTACTCCTCTATACTTCCTTTTATTTTTATATTGTAGTTAAAACTTCCCTATCCCCTAGTGCCTCTCATCTCTAATAAGTCTTAATATGTTATAGTATTAGTTTTACCCTTCTTATTTTTTTAATTAAATTTTAAAAATTATCAAATTTAATTAATTTTTTAATATTGTACAACCGTCCAGATACATGTGATGGTCGGTATATCAAGCTATAAATAAACTTGAAACTTGAAGGGTGGAAGATGATTCTAGGCAGTCAGGACGTTGATGCACCAAGCACTGTGAAACCCTTCCAGTCAAGATAGTCCAGGGGTCTCAAAGTCCCTCCTTGAGGGCCACAATCCAGTCGGGTTTTCAGGATTTCCCCAATGAATATGCATGAGATCTATGTGCATGCTTTCAATGCATATTCATTGGGGGAAATCCTGAAAACCCGACTGGATTGCGCTCCTCAAGGAGGGACTTTGAGATCCCTGAGATAGTCCAAGGATAGAAAGAAAAAGGGAGCAACAGAGTTAAACTTTCTGTGTCGTTTAGTGAAGACTAGAGAGTCCTTTTTCCAAATACAGGGACATGGCATACATTCCTGGAAATATTTGTAGATCAAAGCTCTCAAAGTATCAAAACACTTACTTGATCATATAGGATAGAGAAAGAGCTTATGGATTCAGAAGTGCTTTTCAAAGTAAGGCAGTCGGTAAACAAGCTTAGATCTGACTGAAGTCTGTTTCAGTGCTGCATTGCAATCAAAGAGATAATGTGATGTTATGATGGCATTCCTTCAAACAAGCTTAAGAATATAGGAGTAGCCTTACTGGGTCAGACCAATGGTCCATCTAGCCCAGTAGCCCATCCTCACGGTGGCTAATCCAGGTCACTAGTACCTGGAAAAAAAAACAAAAAGTAGCAACATTCCATGCTACCAGTCAAGGGCAGGCAGTGGTTTCCCCTATGTTTGTCTTAATAACAGACTATGGACTTTTCCTCCAGGAAATTGTCCAGATCTTTCTTAAAACCAGCTACGCTCTACACTCTTACCACACCCTCAAGCAACACATTCCAGAGTTTAACTGTGCTCTGAGTGAAAAAAAAAAATTCCTCCTATTGGTTTTAAAAATATTTCCCTGTAACTTAATTGAATGTCCCCTAGTCTTTGTAATTTTTGACAGAGTAAAAAAAAATATCAATCCACTTGTACCTGTTCTATGCCACTCAGGATTTTGTAAACTTCAATCATTTCTTCAAGCTTGCTTACTAAACCTCAAAAGTTTGGTGGACTCATTAGTTCTCTATCTTTCCTTATCAGGTAAAAGAGCTGATGTGAGAGCAAATTGTACTTAGGTGCTCCAAATGCTAGTGGTCAGAAGAAATGTCGGTATGATTGTGGCAGGATATATAAACACTGATTGCCCATCAATCTCTCGAAAGCAGTGTTCGAGAAATGAATGGATGTATGTTCAATATTGCTTTAGGAGAATGAGACAATTTCTGAGTCTGATCAAAGGAATATGATAGACATTTATATTGAGCAGGACAGAATGTTTCAGCCATCAAATAATAAAGAAACAGATGGACACTCTTATGAAACTACTGACCAAACACAAATCACAGAAAGTTATATGTTATGCAGTACATAATTAAGACATGGAATTTGTTGCTGGAGGATGTGGTCAAGGCAACTGACATAAGCAGGATTCAAAAGAGGGACAAGGTTTTGGAGAATAAGTCCATAAAAAATTATCTTCCAGGTAGACTTGAGAGAAGCATTGTTTATCCCCGGAAATAAACTGTGAGAAACAGATCTGCCTTTTGTGACCTACTGGGTAATTGTGATCCAAACTGACCACCGCCAGATACAATGGTGAGCTCAATGGAATGACTTATCATGGTTGTTCTTATATAATTGTGAAAAATGTGAAAGTGATTGAGAATGGGGGAGGGGGGCAGTTCCTTTAAATTAAACGTGATAGAGGTATCCAGAAAAGGTTGTCCCTGTCCATTCATGGCATTCCTTGCACTGGTTTTAAATTCTTTTGCCAGAACTATCTGTTATCACCTGAAGTGTTATTTTGGAAACCTTCATATTCCGGAGATGGGGAATATGTATTTTAGAGCCTTTGATATTCTCTTCCAGGCTTGGAGGGTTGCCAGTGACATAATGAATATGTTTGAGAGAGATGTACATGCTTGTTACTTCCTTTGTATGCTAATTTTTCTCCTGCATATTCATTAGGGATATTCTGAAAACCTTACGTCTTGGCAATCTTTGAGGACTGGGAGTGAATACGCCTGCTTTAGAGAGATCTGGGATAATATTTGGGGTGCGCTTCACATGGAAATCAGGCTGGCAGGATCTGAAGAACTAAACAGCCAAATATAAGTGAAATCCTGCCACTGTAAATCGGTATTCTTTAAGTCTGGAGTGGTTTCTACTTGGAAACCAAAATGGATATCCTCGAAAAGAAATATAGCAAATTCTAGGCAAGCATATGGTAGAGCATGCTCACAGAGATTTACCATTATATCACTAGCTGGGTGACTGCATGTACACCGAAAAACACCAGGTCCATGCAGATTTCTAAGCTTTCATCACAGAGACTTCTGAAATCAGAGCTAATGGCATTCTTGAACGGAACAGATGTCCCCTCAAAGAACAGTGTTCCCTGGTTGACGGTGACGGGATAATCACGTACCAGACGCCAGCGCGCCGACAATCCAGTGCCGACAATTCGGCGTAAGTCAGAAGCGCGCGGGGGAAAAAATAATTTTTAAAGAGCTCAGACTGGGGGTTTGGGGCGGCAACCCCCCCCCCCCACTTTATTGGTTAGTGTTCGTGCTGCCGTTGCAGGGGGGTGTGGGAGTGAAACCCCCCACATTATAGAGAAAATGGAACTTTTCCCCCTAAAAATCAGAAAAAGTTCCGTTTTTGCTATAATGGAGGTTCCAACCCCTCGAACCTCCCTCCAATAGCAGCGTGAACACTAACCACTAAAGTGTGTGTGTGTGTGGGGGGGGTTGCCGCCCCAAACCCCCTGTCGGAGCTCTTTAAAAATTACTTTTTCCCCCGTGCGCTTCTGTCTTGCGCTGAATTGTCGGCGTTGGATTGTCAGCGCGCTGACGTCTTGCGCTCCACTGTCTATGAACCCTGGTTGACAGTTGGGATGCCTCAGTGACTGTTGTATCAAAGGACATTGTTTCACTGTATCACTATAGCAGGACATAAAGACGTAAGCATTGTCACACTCAAACAGATCAAAGGTCTGTCAAGCCCAGTATCCTGCTACCAACAATAGCCAATCCCACTAGTACCTGGCAGGATCTAAAAAGAGTACACTTCTCCCACAGGGGTTAGGGGCAGAGCCAGCCCGTGAATATAAAAAAAAACGCGAATAATATTCGGGCCAGTTCTGCCCCTAAACCCCGTTTCCCCTCTGCTATTTTAAGCCCTCCCTTAAGCCTTACCTGGTGGTTTAGCGGGTTTTCGGGGCAGGAGTGATCTTCCCACGATCCTGCCCCGTGCAGATCGCTCACAGGAAATGGCTGCCTTGAGCTCCGGTAGTCTCTCGAGCCATTTCCTATGAGCGATCTGCACGGGGCAGGAGCGTGGGAAGATCACTCCTGCCCCGAAAATCTTCTAGACCACCAGGTAAGGCTTAAGGGGGGGCTTACAGGGCTTAAAATAGTCTGAAAAATTAAAATGGGTTTTTGGGTTTAAAACCGCAAATAACCAAATCCACGGATGCTGAAACCGCAGATTCAGAGGGGGACGTGTAATAGATTTCAGCAGGAAAAAGCAGTAGATTTTCCCCAAGCCAACCTTAGTAATAGTCTGTGAACTTTTCTTCCAAGAACTTGTCCAAATCTTTTTTAAACCCTTCTATACTATGAATTCCAGAGCTTAATTATAGCTTAAATGAAGACATTTTTTCTCCAATTTGTTTAAATGTACTACTTAGTGATTTCATTCTGTGCCCCCCCCCCCCAACCAAGTGATTCACATGAACCTGCTACACTCTACTCATTATTTTATGGACTTTGTTCATATTTCCCCTCAGCTGTCTCTTCTTCAACCCCTAGCCTCTTTAGTTTTTCCTAAAAGGGAAGTTATTTCATTCCCTTTATCATTTTCTGTACCTTTTCTAATTCAGCTGTAATCTTTTTTGAGATGTGGTGACCAGTATTGCACACATTATTTGAGATGTGGTTGCATCATGGAGCTGTACAAAGGCATTATAGCATTCACTGTTTTATTCTCCATTTCTTTCTTAATAATTCCTATTATTCTCTTGCTTTCAGCTGCTGCTGTACACTGAGTAGAGAATTTTTAACCTATTATCATCTGTAACAAATAGATCCTTTTCCTGGGACCATCACGTACCGTAACTATAGTTTGAGCTGCTCTTTCCTACATGCATCGCTTTGCACGTGCTCATTTTAAATCTCACCTACCATTTGGACTTCCAGTCTTGTAAGGCCCTTTTGCGGTGTCTTGCACTCCTTTTGTGATTAAACAGCTTTGAATAACTTTGTGTCATCAACAATTTTGATCTCTCACTCATTAATCCTGTGTCCAGGTAATTTATAAATATGTTAAAAGGAAGCAGCCTCCGTTAGAGAATTACTGTGCCAATGTTTCTGCATTATAATTTTGTATACAGCTATGTTCCTTACATGTTAATGTATAGACTGCTGTGAGTTGCTCTATATTGTTTTACTAACTCTGTTTGACGTTGCTCCTGGGTGACTTTTCTTTTTTGGTCTATTGTTATTCTGTAAGCTATTTGAAAACAAATAAAACTTATTGAACTTAAAAAAAAATAATAAAAGCAGCAGCCCCAGCACAAATCCCTGGGGAACCCCACTATTCACTCTTTTTATTGACCACTAGCCATTACGAGTAGACTTAGTGCAGCAGCCTGAAAACCTGGAGAACTGGATTAGATTCCCTCTTCAGCTCCTTGTGACTCTGGGCAAGGTACAAAATAAATGCCTTTAAATAATATGTAACCACCAATTGATGAATAATTTAAGTTAATGTGTACACCAGAACATTCTCCAATAAATAACTCATTTTCATATATTCCGGGTAATGTTAGTTTTTACGGCCTCAGCCACCACTATTTTAGGGTGAAGAATTACATGGGTTCTCATCAGCCATAAATATATATTTCATTCTCACAATAAATACTTAAATACATATTAATGCCTTGTAGTGTTAAGATTTTTAAATAGATTTTCAAATAAATAAAGCCACTTAGGTTAATAGCTAGTGCTGGCCCGGGAGGAATAGACCCAACATGTTTCGCACATCGTGCTTTGTCAAGGGTCCCCCACGGCTGGTATTGTCATCTGACTCGCAGACAATCTTGCTTGCATCTGCTGTTTTTTTTGTCCTCTGATACTCAGCTTCTGGAAATCGATATGTGGACAAATCAATGTAATACTTGATTCTGCAATTCTATTGTCATATGAGATGTTTATATGTGGTACCTTAGTGTATGTTAAACCCCCATTTGACCGGTATAAAGGCAGGCTTTTCATGATAATGACAGGGATAGCCATCCAAATGATAACAAGAAATTGGAAGAGTTCTGATTCTTTAAATTTTCCTTTTTGGTGGGCAAATTTGTGTTCTAGTTACAAATATGAAACAATGAATGCAGAATTTTGGGGGAATAATAAGGTATTTAAGTTAGTGTGGGGCCCGTTAGCAACTTTTGTTGCATCTATTTAAGATATGTAGTTATATATTTATGTCTTATATCTCTTTTAAATTAGGTTTTGTTCCATATACATCTGGGGGAGGGGAGGGGGATACTGCATATATATTTGATGTATGTTTACATTTCTGAGTTATACAGGGTTGGGGGGTAATGATGTTGGTTTTTTTAAATTTCTGTAGTTCAAAAGTGCTTTATAATCGTTTGATATATTTCAGATGTATATATTTTTATTGCACTGTTCATTTTGGAAAATAAAATCTATTAAAAAAACCCAAAACATTAAAGTCAATGGACGTAAACTCCGGATATTTGTAATTTGGATAAGCACAAAATCCACTTATGCGCACTGATGTCATAGGTCCAACCTCTATTCTTTCACGTTACGTTCAATGCAATCACGTTCTGACTGGGAGGAAAGCCAGGAAAGCAGAACAGATTGGTCACAATGGCTAGGTTTCACACAGCAGCTTAAGTGCTGGGACAGCTGGGAAAGTGAGTGTTCCTCTTCCTCTCAAGCTGTAGGGCATAGCTTTCCTGTACTTTAGGCTCCAGCAGCCCATGTGCCATATTTAAACTGAGCCGGTTTAACTCCCCCTACCCTACCCCCATTAAGCGCACACTCCGTTTAAGCACACGTGGTGACCTGATCTGAAGGGCATGCACTTAAGCAGAGTCAACTGTAATACACAATGATAACCACAAAATTAATCTACACAAAGTGCATTCTTTTTCCCCTCCCCACCACTGCACAGCATTTCTTCTTCTGTCTTCCACCCCCATGTGCAACATCTTCCTCTCTGTCTTTCATTCCCTCCCTCTACTGCCACATCCAATATTTCTCCCTCTTATCCCCCGGATCGCCCCTGCCCATCAGCCCCATGTCCAACATTTCTGCTTCAATCACCCCTCTCCAGTTCCATGCCACATCTCTTCCTCCATTCCCTCCACAACCATGTTTTAACATTCCTCCCTCTTGTATCCATTTCCATCTGTCCCACTGTTTCCTCTGCGCCACATCAAACATTTCTCCCTCTTATCTCTACCTCACGCCTCTCCCATCACCATGTCCAATAATTCTCCTCATTCTTCCTTTCCCCATGTACACCATCTCTTTCCCCTCATACTCACATCCATGCTTAACAATTCTCCCTTTCTATTCCCTCCCCCACCTCAGCATCTCTTTCCCCATCCTTCCATCCTATGTCCCAAGTTCATGCCCTCTCCCAAGAGTGTGTACCCGTGTTCTGGCTGGCTCTAAAACATCCAAGTAGGTCTCCTCCTCATTCTTTCCAGCTGCACTTCTTTTTTTCATAAAGCCACAGGCAGCAGCAGAGTATGGCCAGAGGTCCTGGTGTGCGCCCAAGTATGACATCTCTCACGTCTCACAGTCCCCAGTCCATATTGTCTCTGCCTTTTCCATATTGTCTTCTCTTCCTTCCCTGCTTTTCCCGAGTTGTCCATCTCTCCCTCCCCTTCTGTCCCCTCCCCGAATCTCTCTCCCTTTCCCCATCTTGCTCCCTCCACATCCATTTCTCCCTTCTTTCTCCATTCCCTCCTCTGCCTTCCCTCATGTCCATCTCGCCCTCTCTTACTTCCTCTGTCTATATCTCTCTCTCCTCCTTCTGCCCCCTCCCTGAATCTCTCTCCCTCTCCCAATCTTGCCCCCTCCACATCCATTTCTCCCTTCCCCCCTGCCTTCCCTCAAGTCCATCTCTCCCTCTCTTACTTCCTCTGTCCATATCTCTCCCTTCCCCCAGTCCCATATTCTCTTCCCTTCTACACCTAGCTGTCAGCCAGTGTGCCTGCTGGTTGGCACTCTATAACACGCCCCTTCTGGCATCTACTCCATCCCCTCTCCTCCCTCCCACCTGTTCAAGAGCCCACCGTGTTTAACTTCATAGAAAAACGCTGCGCTGCCCTTAGTGTCTTATCTCCATTACGGCCAGCCCTAGTGGAAACAGGAAGTTGTCGGAGAAGGCGAGCCGCAGTGGAAAGAAGATACTGAGGCCAGTGGCAATGCAGCGCAGCGCTTTTCTATGAAGTTAAATGCAGTGGGCGCAAGAGCAGGCGGGAGGGAGGAGGGGGGAGTAGATGCCGGCAGGGGCGCTTAAGAGCGGCACGCTGGCCAGTAGTAAGCTCCCAGCCTCGCAGGAAGTAGGGGGTTCTCTCCCCCGGATAATTTTTTGGGAGGCCATGGCCCCTGTGGCTCTCCCCCATTCCGACGCCTATAGGTTCTTAAGTTTGACAGAGGGGTTGGACCAAAAGCATCTTTCTATTCCTCCATCCCTCCCATCCCCCTGTGCAGCAGAACCCTTGAGCACCCGCCCCTACCGTGCAGTCAAACCCCCGCTGACCATCCTTCCCCCCCATCCAAACCCCGCCGATTGCGAGTCATACATACCTGCCTCCAGAGCAGCATTGGGCTGGCAGCACTCTAAACAGGCTGCTGTGCGGCCTTCTCTCGTCGGGGCCTTCCATGTGCCGTGTTACTGATGCCATCAGTGATGCAGCAGAGGGAATTCCCCGAGAAGAGAAGGCCGTAAAACAGCCTGTTTAGAGTGCTGCCAGCTCGATGCTGCTCTGGAGGGAGATATGTAGGGCTCGCAGTCGGCGGGAAGGATGGTTGGCAAGTTTTAGTCCAAAATTATTTCAGAACTGATCTTCAAATGCTTCTCCTACAGCTTGTGACCTATAGGTGCAGCATGCTTTGCAAAAATTGTGTCTTAAAAGATCATTATTATCTGGTGGGATACAATAATCCTTATTTGCCAGATGTGAACTTTTATGAAAGGGAGAAAATAACTATTTTATATCAGGACTTGAAGAAAATTGTATCAGGAGTTTACAGATATGAGTTTTATACAAAATTTGTTACTCAAAATGTAATCTGCAATGTGCAAGTCAGCAAGTGCATGTCTGAAATAAGGTTTCAAAATAGCGCCTTGGAGCCATAAGATGTGCAATATATATGTATATGAAAAGAAACCCACATAAGTCAACACTTCTTTTCTTGCAAACAAGCAAAAGCTCTGGCTTGCACCCGTTCTACATGTAATGTGCTTGGCTAGGGTTTTTTTAGAAACCTTCCCGGGAAGAAAAAGTTTTGCAGAGATACGAAGAAGCGTGCGAGCATCTTCCTGGCACCTTCGGTCTGTGCAAGGGGACAGGAGGCGCTGTTTTTACCTTACTTGCTTCAGTTACGGTGCCCAGTGCACAGGGGTGCAGTCCTCGGCCTCTGCCTCTTCATGCAGGCGCCTCTCTAGTTGGAAGCAAGGAGGCAGTTTCTTGCATTTGCTGCAGCCGGACCTTACCTGACCCGGGAGCAGGAGCGCGCTGTCTCTGCCTCTCCGTTCGCCTGCTCACGCCTGTTCTCGCTCAGGCTTACACCGTTGCCAGCAACACCAGGGTACATTGCGCCTCCTTGCTCACACTCCCCGTGTCGCCTAGGCAACCACCTCCCGCCCGGCAGTGGACAGCCCAGCATGCGGTGGGCAGGGTTTGGATGGTCGGCGGGCTGGATATGGCCTGCGGGCCATAGTTTGTCCAAGTCTTTTCTAACCTGTTCTCGAGCCACAAGTGAATATTGCCTCCTAGCCTTTGACTTTTTAATTTCCCCATGAGTCTTCCATAAGGCATTTTCTGATTTCTGAAAATCCAGATATACTATATTAACTGGTCCACTTTTATCCATATGTTTATGCTTTCAAAAATATAGCAGATTGGTGAGGCATGCTTTCCCTTGGCTGCATCCATATTGACTTTGTACCATTAAACCACTCCTATTTAGCACCTTTTACTAAGGTGCGCTAGCGTTTATAGCGCACGCAGGAAATTAACACACGTTACACTGTGCGCTATGCTTCTAGAACTAACACCAGCTCAGTGCTGGAGTTAAGGTCAAGCGCGCGTGGCAATGTAGCACGTGCTATTCCGCGCGTTAACGCCCTAGCGCACCTTAGTAAAAGGAGCCCTATGTTTATGTTCAGTAATTTTGTTCTATTTTATCGTCTCTACCCTTGGCCCTGCACCAAAGCCAGGCTTAATAGTCTCTAGTATCCTGAGTCACCTCTGGGTAAAATGATAGGGTAGCCATATTAATTCACATTTAAAGGTAATAATAGAAATAAAAGAAAATAAGATGATACTTTTTTATTAGACTAACTTAATACATTTTTATGAGCTTTTGAAGGTAACCCTTCTTCAGATCTGAATTTCAGATATTTGGGAGGTGGGAAGGAATCATTGTGGGGCCCATATTTTCATCTCTCCACTGGTCATATGGTCAGTTTGGGTACCTTTTTTTTTGCCCTTATTCGTTTAAAAAATAGCCCCAAATGCCTTGGACGTTTTGTGAAATGTTTTATCACTGTAAAACATCCAAATGCTAATCCCGCTCAAAGCATGCCTCTTAACATGCCTCCTTATGATTTAGATGCACTAGAGACAAAATGACCAGGAAGTCATCTAAAAAGTTAGCTTTGAAAATGCTCACTTCAATGTTTTGGCTAGTAAGAAATCCAGGTGCTGGTTTGGGCATCTATCTTTTAAAAATGAGCCCCAATATAAAGGTATATCATATCCCCATAGGCAGAGTTCTAACTTCACAGTGTCAATTGAAGGGCTTATTTCCAAAACCATCTAAGTCCAATGCCACTACTATGGACTTAGCGAGTTTTGGAAATAAGTCATTCATTTGTTCATGAATGGATAACTTTGTATTCAATCTCCAATTCAGAAGTTCCTGACACTATAAGATCTGTCACCCTTTCATTTCTCATGAAACTACCATTTGAGTCCTTGGACTGTTCCTCAAGCTTATCACCTGAAAGGCGCTCTTTCTAATAGTTGTTTGTTTAGCTAGAAGGATCATAAGAACCCTGCATTTTGTTTCATCATAAAGCAGTTCTTTCTGCTCATCCTAACTTTCTATCAAAGATGGTCATACCTATCCATACAAATGAAGAGGTAATGCTTCTAACATTTTGTCCTAAATTAAACAAGCATACACACAAGAAGACCTTGCACATCCTAGAAAAGAAAAATCCTCTCACTGAACTATATCAAAAGAATGGATTCTTTCTGGAAGTCTACACAGCTGTTTTGTCTTCTTCTAACCAATAACGTCAAATCTCCATAGATCAGAACCACAGAGACTACACAGAGATTACTATGGTATTCCTGAAGACACAAGGGGATTGTGAAGATCTGCAACGTAACATAATCAAGCTTGAGAAATGGGCATCAACATGGCAAATGAGGTTCAACGTGGATAAGTGTAAAGTGATGCATGTCGAGAACAAAAACTGGAGGACACCTGCTCAGCTTAGAGGGAACAGTGCGGAAGGCTGTGTCCATCACTGGTTGCTGTACTTGAAGAAGAACAAGGTACTAATCGAAAGGGTCCAGAGAAGTTTCAAGATTATTAGGTTTTTATATACCGCCTCTCAAGGTTATCTAAGCAGTTTTCAGTCAGGTACTCAAACATTTTCCCTATCTGTCCCGGTGGGCTCACAATCTATCTAACATACCTAGGGCTATGGAGGATTAAGTGACTTGCCCAGGGTCACAGGGAGCTGCGCAGGGTTTGAACCCACAACCCCAGGATGCTGAGACTGTAGCTCCAACCACTGCGCCACACACTCCTAAATGGTTAAGGGGCTGGAGGAGTTGCCGTACAGTGAGAGATTGGAAAAACTGGGCCTTTTCTCCCTTGAAAAGAGGAGACCGAGAGGGGTCTCAATCGAAACGTTCAAAATACTGAAGGGAATAGACTTAGTAGAGAAAGACAGACTGTTCACCCTTTCTAAGGTAGGGAGAACGAAAGGGCACTCTCTAAAGTTGAAAGGGGATAGATTCCGTACAAACGTAAGGAAATTCTTCACCCAGAGAGTGGTGGAAAGCTGGAACGCTCGTCCGGAGTCTGTTATAGGGGAAAACATCCTCCAGGGATTCAAGACAAAGTTGGACAAGTTCCTGCAGGTGAGGCTAGACTCATTTAGAGCACTGGTCTTTGACCTGAGGGCCACCACTTGAGCGGACTGCTGGGCAGGTTGGACCACTAGTTTGACTCAGCAGTGGCATTTCTTATGCTCTTATTATGCTTTGCTAGACAGCATATGCAAAGTTGCTACTTTGTCCTTGCATCATACCTTCACTTCTTCTACTGCTTGGACCAGTCCTCAATTAGAAGCCTGATATCTGCAACCCTTACATCTTCATCTGTTGAGCAGGTTGCTCCTGTACAGTGGACAAATTATCTATAAGCTTGGAGGTCACCCATTTGTGTACCTGATTCAATTCTGCTCATTAAAGGAAAAAAACATTTGCTTACCTCTAGCTGGTGTTTTCCATAGACAGTAGAATCAGGCACACAAATTTTTCCACTTCCCTGAGAGCTACGGAAATAACTGAGAAGCTGAGGAGAGTGCTACATGTGGGAAGGGCTGCACAGGCTCAGAACTTTTTGCATGGTTCTGAGGAATAATGTCTCTAAATGGGTTAGTTTTGCACTTACCATGACAGTAATGAACCTTACTCCTAAACCAGGATATATGAAGCATGATTTCAATCTCTTAAATTTACCAGTAGCTTCTAATATTATATTATTGTGCTTCAAAAATAAAGTATAATGTGAGGATATTTGATCTCACCCTATAGACACTGTTCTATTTCAGCACCATGTGATGACATCACTCATTTGTGTGCCTGATCAATCCTACTGTCTATGGAAAACACCTGTTACAGGTAAGCAGCTTTGCTATCCATATCCATGTCCTATTCCTTTTCAGCCTGCATGTCCTCTGTCTCTTCTAGGGTAAGCTGATTACATAAACACAGACTAACACCTTTGCCTTCATCCTATTAATCCATATTCAGATTTTAAACATCCTTTGGAACAACAGTGTTGTCCAGACTTGCTCTTTTATTCCATACCTACTGCAGTAATGCTTTCTAAATCAAGCCCATACTGGATATTATAGATTTGAGACCTCGATAAATGAGATAACTAAAGATCCTATCACTGAGCTCATTATATACTCATGCAGAAAATATTGCATCCATTAAAAAGCACAACTTGAGCCTTTTCTGATGAGATACAGAAAGTGTCCACAAAATGCACAGAAGTTGTGAGATGATTTTGTTTTTATAGCCATAGGAAATGAGAGGCACAATTTGTAATCCTGAATTCACTAACATACCACACATTCAGAAAATCACTAAAAACACACTTCTTCAACAAATTTGTCTGAACCTCCAAAATGGTTCAACACCTACCTCTTCTTACACGTTCCCCCTCCCACCCCCTATGCTGTCCAACCACATAACCACCCACTTAACCCTTCCCAATTCCAACCGATGTTAACTCGCTGTTATCAGCACCTCTTATTGTACACCGTCTCGAACTGAAAGGTATGACGGGATATAAATAGCTTTTATTATTATTAATTGAATATGAAATATAAATTTATATTTGTTAAGATGTCATGCATTGTGACAAACGGCCTCTTTTACAAAGCCACGCTAGCCGCTGTGCTGCGCTAATGGCCCCCGAAGCCCATAGAGAATTAAAGGGCTTCGGGGCTGTTGCCGCGTGGCTTTGTAAAACGGAGGAGGCAATTCTTTCACCATTTTACACTCTTAAGCAATATTTTATTTACAAACACTGAGCCTGATATAAAGTTTGGGCAAAGACAGTGAAAAAAGTGCTAATAATAATAATAACTTTATTTTTCTGTACCACCACAATCTTGCGACTTCTAGGCGGTTTACATTCAAGAGAGCTGAACATTCAGCGAGTTACAATATGCAGATAGTTAGAGGAAATACAGAGTACATCAACTTTAAGAATGCGAAAGTATAAAGTATACTGTACGCTAAGACGGTTTCGAGAGGACCTGTTAGGAAAAGGTCGCGAATTATAAAAATACATTGAAAAATTACAGTATACAGTTTAGGAAATTTTCAGAGGGGCATATTAGAAGATATGTCCCGAATTGCAAAATACGGTTTGATAAGGATTTCAGAGGGGGGGGGGGGGTAAATTGGGAACGAGAAAAGAAAGAAGTGTTCGGTGAGGAAATTATTTAGGTAATGTATTTGTCGAATAAGGCAGTTTTTATGAGTTTTCTAAAAGTGTTGTAGGTCAGTCTAGCTTCACACAGTTTGCTTGTATAATTTTGGAACTGTATACTTTTACCTGAGAGTTTAATATGCTCTGACTTCTGGAGGAAGAAAAATCTACCAAACATTTGTGTGGTTAAAAGTTTCTGCTAAAACCACAAACACTAGGGGGAACTTCAGTTAATTAATTACATTTATGAACTGTGGTATTTAAGACCAAGGGCTCTTTTTATCAAGCCGCGCTAGCGGTTCAACATGCGTAATACCGCGTGCTGGCTTCGCTAACTGCTACCGCCTCCCTTGAGCAGGCAGTAGTTTTTAGGCCATCATGGGGGTTAACGCGTGATGAAAAGTCGCGCGTGTTAACCCCGCTAGCGCGGCTTGATAAAAGGAGCCCCAAATGTGAAATGCAAAGAATAAAATAACGTAAAAGCATGCATCTGTTCAAAATGACAATAAATATCTAATCTTATTACATTGAATACTGTGCATGCCCAGAAATACTAAATTCAAGAACCGGGTGCTTTTTCTACCAGCATTTGCATGTACAAATTTTATGTGCTCTTGGCTGTTGATCATAGAATGATTGTTACACTAAACTTCGAGTAACTAATTCCACTTGCTGAGAGAATGCCGCTCTGGGATTAATTGTCTTTGGAGTAATTAATGCTGAATTAAATGGATGCGACTGGCATTTTTGACTCGGCTTCAGGATTAAGATTGAACACATCCACCTGGAAATTAATTCACATTTTCATTCCTAATTCCATGGTGTATGTAGAATTGGGAGTGAAGACAGATATAGTGATGCAAGACTGAAAAGGCCTCTGGTGTAAAAGCCATATAGCGTCACTCAGCCAGTCTATCCATATTTCGCTCCCTTCCTCACCTTTCATCAGTACTTTTCTATTTACATTCTTTCATTTGCACAGCTGCTAGTAGTGATCTCACTCCCATAATTTATATAAAAGAATAAATCTACATTGGCATTTATTAAAGTGAACCTCAACTTTCATTGAACCAAGAAATAGCTGTTGACAAAGGCAAATTCAAGATCACTAGCTTCCAGAAGGTGTAACAATTTTAATATGGTTACTGAAAGAAAGGCAAAGACTGTGAAATATGATGTTCTTGAAATGGATGGACTTGTTCTTATCGTCTCAATAAAGATCATTTCAAGAACATTGTATTCTACAGTCTTTGCCTTTTTTGGGGGGGTGGGTGGGGAACTCCTTCTATTCCTGTGGAACCTTTTGGGTTTTGTTGTTTGTCGTGGCAATATGGTTACTGAAACAGAAGTCTTCATGATAGAGATGTATCGGTGTTTTTCCTTGGTGTTTTCTTCACTGAAAAGTTTAGTGATATAGTCCTGTCCAGATTGCATGTTTTTTTTTAAAAATTGCATCAGAGCAAAATGTTAATGCATCTGTTTTAGGATATGTATTCTCTGCAAAGATGTTGCAACTTGCAATTGAAAGTTTGCTTTCTAATTAAAGTTCTTAGTATGGAAATGCATTTTTGATGTGATAAATTATGGATTAGGACATTATTGGCATAGTCCATGCCATAACTAGAATCTGCTGGAGGCACCTGGTGTCAAGAGGTTTCCAGAATTATCTGAAATTGTTGTCGGGCTATCATGAGTTTGGAAATGAAAAGATGTTATGAAAGCAGAGATTCTGAAGCTCCAGTGCAGGATATGTTGCAGTTGGGCGAAAACAGTATGTGCTATTTTTTCAGTGCTTAAAAGAAACTGGAGGATATTTGACCTTATCCTGTGGAGAGTCACTCTTTTTTTGGGGGGTGGGGGCATACTGTACCTATGAATTTCACACAGTCCAGACCCTCTTTGGCACAGTACAAGTAGTATTAAAATGGACACCCGTTGCATTTTACACAGAGCTTATATTACTAGGGATCGGGGAGCAGCAGGACTGGGGGTGGGGGTCGTCGGCTGTTAGTGCAAGGCTGTTAGTGGAAATCTGATACACTCCTTTTTGGAATGTCTGAATTTAATTATCTGGCAGCATGCCTTACCATACTTGGAGAAATTGGTGCAAACTAGTACATCATGGTATTATGGACTCCTACTCTTGGGGGATCAAACTGCCTTAAAAGAAGTTGAACTATCTATACCTTCTAGAACTTTTCTATACGTGGCTGTACTGTTGATTAGGAATATAATATTATGATATTGGGCCACGGAGGATGCTGTTCTGGGTTATCCCTGATATGCCAAGATGCAAGGAATGACCACATATGAGATCCATTCTTACCATAAGAAGGGTAAGGTGGAATGGCAACAATATGTCGTTTTATGGAGATCAGTCACCGCTATACCATTTGAGATCCCTAACAGCTATACAGAGGGAGAAGGGTGAGGGGTGGTGGGTAGGTTTGAATGGAGGATTCTTGGTGTATGTAGGTTGGATGGTACGTGTACTTGTTAGGAGATTGGATGGGTATGAGTGATGTTTGGATGTTTAGGCTTGGGGTTTGCATCAAAAGATGTTGTGACATTGAATGTTTATCTTAATGTATTGATAAGAACATTTTCTATTCTAAATGCTAGTTCCAAAGAGAGAGACTCTGGGATGACTCACTGGGCTGTTTGATATATGTATGGGCTCTGTTTTATGCTGTATGCCAATCTACATTGTACTAGATGACCAGGCATGGCAGTCTCGTTTCTCATTATATTGTGTGCAGTGTTGTTTCAATAAACATATATACAAAAAAAAGGACACTAGCTGTAAACTTCATAGATTAAAATAATATCCAGCATTTCCTAGTTAGGAGTAAGGTTCATGTCTCTTCATTTATGCAAAACTAACCCTTTTGTAGACATTATTCTATGCAATATAGACCCCTTGGTAATCTTGTGTACTTAGTGCTGCACATAGCAAATCACATTGCTCCACAGGAGATGGGAATTCACAGGTATTGTTCCATTCTGCCCTCGTTGTTGGTCTTTCCACCCAATAATTTGATGACAATAATTTGTGACAAAGATTGAAAGGGGGGGGGGGGAGTACTGGAAACTGCAATACTCAAAGGGCACCATTAAGGCAAAGGCTTCAGTTGTCAGGGTCATCTATTACTTACAACATTGGTTTGCAACCTTGTGATTTATTCATGGTCCTATTTGTAAGTGAGTTAAGCTTCATTTCAAGAAATGAATTAGAAAATACTAAGGCCTTCTTTTACTAAGCTGCGATAGAGGTTTCTACTGTAACTTGGAGTGAACCGAGTCAAACTTCTGAATTGGAAGATGACGTGGTATGCAAATCGAAGAATTAGATTAGAGAAAATATTCCGACGCTCAGGAATTCTATGGGTATCGGAGCATTTAGCATTCAGGGCCACGGTAGAAACCTCTAACGCGGCTTAGTAAAAGGAGGCCTTCGATAACAATGTCTTCCGCTCTCGATAGATGGAATCTTGTTTGTTTATTCAACTGAACATACTATATTCTTTCCAATAATCGCCCACCACCTACTTCAGGACCCCAAAACACCATAACATTTGGGTTTTAAAACCAAATCAAAATTCCTTCAGTAATCGCCCCCTCTTGGCATAGCTCTCCTCCAGCCTCCATCTCCCTCCAAGAAGACCAGATCTCTCTTCTTACCTGATCTCGAGGTTATGTGCTGGGTTGATGCAGTGTTTTGAGGATCTGTGCATGCTGAAGGCTTTGCGCAAGTGCATGTGCTCAGGGCCTTGAGCATGCTCAGATACTCAAGGCCTTGCACTATCCCAGCACCATAACCTCAAGGTAAGAAGAGAGATTGGGGGGAGGGGTGGTGAGCAAGGCCAGTTACTGCAGGAGGCAGGATGGAAGACAGAAATGGTGACCATCACAGGCGGCAAGGTGGAAAAGAGAAATGGTCTTCACAGGGAGGAGAGCCAGAGGACAGAAATAATACCTCCATTAATTGACCACCCTAGACTTCAGAAGACCTGCTGTTTATAATACCGGTAATTGCCTGGGTGATTATTAGAGAGAATACGATAGTTTAATAAAAAAAAATTTAAATTACATAAGCGAAGCCATGTTGCGTCAGCTAAGGTCAATTGAACTCAACTTCCTGTCTCAAATACCAGATCTCGGAAAATAGATCTGGACCTGGTGACAAATGTCTGATTAGTTAAATCTCTGAAGCTGTTATACCTTCTCCCCTTCCATCTGCATCACTTTAAAAGAAACATAATTATTTCACTGGGCTTTGTATTCATTTATCTTGAGCTTGTCATGTTTTCAGGCTCTGCTTTAATTTATCGTTCTTTGAGCATTGAATTCTAAGGGAACAGCACAGGTTGTTTTAATGGCAAGCAAATTTCTGAGAAATTCAGCTATGCTTTATGTGAGAAATTTGAGTTTTGTTTTTTTTTTAAATTATTGCAAGTACAGGACAAAATTGGTGGGAAAGGAAAGACGTTGCCTCATTTAAGGAAGAATTTTCACACGCTATGCCTGGATTATTCTAAAACCATTGAGTTTTGTATTCATGCTGCTTTCCATTTAGTTATGACAGCACAATGGCACTGGTTATATTTCTTTATCTCCCTGGACTCCTCAACAAGGACTCCTGTGATATGTCATTGAAATCAGTGAGATGACATGGAAAGGACATATCCTTCAGGACATACAGAGCAGCACACTCAATTATTGTATTACAAGACGTGATTTGCTATAACTACCAGCATTTACATGTGTATATTACATACACATGCAAAACTCAATTTTAGAAAGCTGTAGTACCGGAAGATTGGAGGGTGATCAATGTTACACTGATTTTTAAAAAGGGTTCCAGGGGAGATCTGAGAAATTACAGATGAGTATAACCGCAATGATGATGTATCGAACAGTGGTCTATAAATACCAATAAACATAAACTTCAGTGTTGAGCAAAATAGTGAAAACAATTATAAAAAATATGTAAAATTGTGGAACACGTAGACAGAGATAGCCAAGAAAGATCTTGCCTCACCAATTTGCTTGACTTCTTTGAAGGTATGAATAAACATGTGGATAAAGGTGAGCCGGTTGATATAGTTTATCTAGATTTTCAGAAAGCTTATGACAAAGTTTCTCATGAGAGGCTCCTGAAAAAATTAGAGTCATGGGATAGGAGGTAATGTTCAGTTGGGATTAGGAATTGATTATTGGATAGAAACCAAGGATGGGGTTAAATGGCCATTTACCTCAATGAAGGGAGGGTAAATAGTAGAGTTGCTGCAGGGATCTGTTCTGGGACTATTGCTATTTAACTTACTTATAAATGATCTGGAAATTGGAATGATGAATGAGGTGATTAAATTTGCAGATGACACTAAACTGTTCAAAGTTGTTAAAATGTATGCAGATTGTGAAAAATTGCAGGCAGACCTTAGGAAATTGGAAGATTAGGCATCCAAGTGGCCGAAGAAATTTAATGTGGACAAATGCAAAGTGATGCACATTGAGAAGAATAACCCAAATCTCAGTTACCAGATGCTAGGGTCCACCTGGGGGGTTAGTGCCCAAGAAAAAGATCTGGGTTTCATTGTAGACAATACGATGAAACCTTCTGCCCAATGTGCGGCGGCAGCCAAAAAAGCAAAGATGCTAGGAATTATTTAAAAAGGGATGGTTTACAAGACTTAGAATGTTATAATGCCTCTGTATTGCTCCATGGTGTGACCTCACCTTGGCCAGGATTCTCAAAAACTCGTTAAAAAGCGATGGTCTGCTAATGTAGCCGTTTTGATAGCAAATTGAAAAAGTGAGACATTTTTATAAAATCGCGCATGCAAATGAGGTTGGCGGACAGCAGCAAAGATTCACTAAATTTGCATGTGCCCATCGCTGGTGATAGTGATGGGCACATGCACAGAAAAAACATGTAAAAAAACCAAAACACAACAACAGCGGGAGAAATGCCCACTCTCCCAGCTGCCAAGACACCTGCTGCCGCTCAGCTGTGCGCACTGCATACAGCAGTAGAGATGCCCGTCTTCCTGCTGCAAAGTGACCACCCCCTGCCATAGAATACCTCCCCCCCGCCTCTGACGCCCCCTCCCCCTTACCTTCACATAGATGCATGGAAGGTGGACTCCCTCCTCTCAGCTGGCCTTCCCCTCCCCGGTGCACCTTTGGATTCAAACAATCTAAGGACATGTTTACCATATTAGGGTGCTCAAACGCAGTAGGAACGCATAGGTGTAAACCACTGATGATAGGAAAAAATAAATGCCCCAGGGCCTCGAAAGGTAACATACCATGCAAATAAAAATGGTTGGATTATAACCGAGATTACCATAGAATGGTTTGAAAAGTTTTTTTATGCCAGAGGCCAGAGCACATTGCACATCTGTAAGACTACCAGAAAACTGCAAAATTCTTCTTATTGTAAGAAAAATGTTTACATGGTGTATGTACAACCCAACTATACATCACTTATTCAATCTCAAGACCAAGGAATATTGTGCTCTCTAAAGGCTAAGTATCACTCACTTTTCATGAAACGTATGTTAGATATGGCAAATGTACTGATATTTATTATAGAATTTAACATGAAAGATGTCCTTTGGTTCATTGCTAGAGGATAGGAGAAGGTGGAAACATCTACACTTAAGAAAGCCTGGCATAACTTGTGACATTCCTTGATGTTAATCCACCTGGTCAAAATGTTGATGACAAATTCAAAAAATTTTTATTTATCAAAGGAAAAAGAAATTGTACATGAGTTGCTTGTTTATGCAAAAAAAATGTTACAGGACCTGTTTCTAAGGATAGAGCAAAAAACTTAGTGGAGTGTTTGAATGCTGACGAAGAAACACCTGTTGCGCATCATCTTACAAACTCAGAAATTATAGACACTGTTTTGAATGCTGATGAAAATGTAGGAAGTGATGAAGATGACAGTGATGAAGATGAAACAGATGCAGCTGAAAGACTTTTTTACGGCAAATTAATAGAGTTGGTGAGTGAATTGATCAAAAGGCTAGAGCAATGTACCGCCTTTACGGAACAAGAGCTAATGAATTTGCATTTGTTGCATGAAAATTACATAGGGAAAGATCAAAACATATGAAGCAATTGCGCTTGGATGAAGTGTTTAAAAAAGATTGCCAAGAATGTGTGCCTCTGGCTTCAACTTCAAGTACCCCGGATGTCATACTGGCATCATTGCAAATCAGACAGTAATCATGACAGCTCTCGACTTCCAGACCTTCATGATTAGCTTTATAGTTCCAGCAAAAATTCCACAATTTGCCAATTTGATGGAATTTCTATTTTTGGGTAATTGATAATTATTCATGTTAAAAAATCTTGTTTAATCTGTTTCACTGACACAGGTACCTGTACAGTACAGTACCTTGCACAATAGAGCTTTAAAGAAGTATGTTTATTTAAGATTTAATATACCAACCTAAGTGGTTTACAACATATCAAACTAAAATGAAATTAGGTACTTGAGAAAAACTACTCTATCTGTCCCGAAGGCTCACAATGTAACTAAAGTGCCTGATTAAAATAAAAATATGTAATACATTTCCAAGATCAAAAATCAAAGAAATAGAAATAATGAAAGAAAATAAAAAATAAAATAAAATAAATTTAAGAGATAGAAAAGTCTCTGAGTCTCTGCAAAACCAGGTCAACCGGCTGCCACCAAAGAAGCAGGACCAAAAACCATGCCAATGAAAACTACCATGACACCAGTCACCGGACAAGCAAGGCCAGACGCCGCTGACAGCAGACCCCTGAAGTGAAGTCCAGTTTCCCTTCAATGTGTCCAACAACGCAGCTGCAGGAGTGCAAGTCCGCCGAGGAGAGGAGGAGAGAGGGCAGGCTACAGGAGATTGTCCGACGCCGTCATCAATCCACCGCTGATGACCACGTCAGGGCATGCTGCATCTCGCCTATGGTTTCCCCTATATGGGATGTTTATAATCGGTGGGAAGACAAAAGCTCCCGGACAATTGCGCAAAGACAACTGAGCTAAAATGACTTGTGCGCTATTGTCTTGCACTATAAAGTAGAGAGTTGCACGGGGACAGAAATCCCACCCATCCCCGCCCCTCCCCATCCGTCCTCGTCAGGATGCTCGCCGTCCCCACCAGTGCTCCCTCTAAGCGGGCGGGTGTTGTGAGCAAACTTTTTTCGCTGTGAGCTAAAAATATCGGGCGCCAGCAAGTTATGAGCCAACTCGCCCGATTCTCCTCTCGCCGCCCTGCCATCTGCCGTACGCCGTGCGCTGTGACGAGAAACTTGTGCGCTGCGATGTAATATTTTGTGCGCCAGCGCACGCCAGCGCAGCTTAGCGGGAACACTGGTCCCCACCCATCCCGGCAAGGAATTACCTCCCGTACCCATAAAAAGCAGCAATTACTTCTGACAGGATCATTTTCTTTTGTGTTTGCGCTGCTGTTTTCCTTGTGAAATCTCTTTGGTGGAACCCTTTTTTTTGTTTTCTGTTCAGGTAATTAACTTATAAACCCCCTCTTTTACTAAGGCTGACGTGTCCATTATATTATATGGACGAACCCTGCTTCCAAAACCTTCCATCCCCATGGGAGTCCCATTGGCTAGAGTGGGGTCCCCGTGGGCCAGAGGGGGGTCCCGTGGGAGTCCCGTGGGTTAGGGGAGATTCCGGTGGGACCCCCACGGGACCCGCGGGATTCTCACGATCCCCATTCCCATGCAGACCTCTACTATAAAGTCCTGTGCACTATCATCTTACACTATAAAGTCCTGCGCGCTAATGACTATGAACCATATAATCAGTGGGTTAACAGTGACCACTGTTGGTTTTGTAAAATGTAATCCAACAAGACTTTGGAACGGGGTGGGGAGGGGGTGTGCTGGAAAGTTGGTGGTGTACCTGTATATGTGGGAAAATTTGCACTTTGAGAGTTACACCTGCTCCTTTGCACATGGAAGCTTTTTTCAAAAGTGCTCATTTCAACCAGCCTTTTACAGAAGGGATTAAGGGGGAAAAGTATCAATATGTGCTATTATTAAGATGGGTTGTTGTATCACAAGTTATGCTGTTTTAGCACAGGTCACATTTTATGTAATGAGGTCTATATTCTAATACCAGAGTTAACAATAAAAAAAACTCTACTTTTACAGTAGTCCATGTTGATAATGTCTCCCCTTAATTAAAGAAAAGAGAAATGTCTTTAGAATTCAAAATTGCTGCTCTAAGTAATTAAAAGTAAGCCAAGTATAGGACAATCAAGCCATTGTGACATCACTGATGAGGTTGGCTGTTAGGTGTTGGTTCCTTATACCTTGCTTAATAGTATAAACAACTTGCTTTGAGTTTCACCTCCCATCTGTTTATCCCAATTCACTCTGTTCCACCCATCTTGTCCCCATCTAATATCTACATTTGACCCCTTGGCTATAGATTAAGTTATCTAATATAATAAAATGATAGGCCGCGCATGCGCACTAAAAAAACGTGTTCCCTGGTCCGTCGCGAAAACACGAGTGCGCATGCGCGGGTTTCACGTCACAGCCACCTCACTAAACTAAGCCTTAGGTTTATATACCGCATCTTCTCCACTGAAGTGGAGCTCGACACGGTTTACAGAGTTTAAAAAAATATGGGAAGAGAGAAGAGAAAGAGTTTACAAAGCATAAAAAGAGGGGATGTAATCAGGAGAAGAGATTATTATATGCTAGAGAAAAGCCAGGTTTTCAGTTGTTTTCGGAATAGTTGGAGGGAGTCCAGGTTCCGCAGCGGGACAATGAGGTCGTTCCAGAGGCCGGTGATTTTGGAGAGGAGGGATCTACCCAGTTTACCTGCGTGGAGGATGCCGTGTAGAGAGGGGAAGGATAGTTTATGTCTGTGGGCAGATCTGGTGGTAGTTGGTGTCGGGGCGAGGAAGGATAGAGGGATTCGGGGCGGAAGGATGCCGTGAATGATCTTGAAAGCCAGGCAGGAGCATTTGAAATGAATTCTGGAAAGTACTGGGAGCCAGTGAAGATTGGTAAATAGAGGGGAGACGTTGTCATATTTGCGTTTAGCAAAAATCAGCTTAGCCGCAGTGTTCTGGATAAGCTGGAGTCTGCGAAGACAATATGGAAGTTTCTTTACACGCTGACGATCGCCTTCACAAGCCTGCTCCGAGCCAGCCGACGATCGTCTCCACAAGCCGACTGGGTTACAAAGACCGCCTCCTCCCCCCCACGGGACGAACCGAAAAACTGACCCCGCCGCCCGGGACCCAAGTCCTTTGCCACCCCACCCTTCCCTTCCCGCGGTCCCCAGGAGGAGTCGGTGTCCGTGTAAGCCAGATCGTCATCGCCCCCATCCCCCCCGGCGCACACGAACCCCTTCACGCGGTCTGACTGCTACCCTTACTCCCTTGCTGCCCCCCTTTCACGTGGTCCCCACAAACCTCTCACCTCTAGCAGCGGCCACAGCACTCTACACACGCTGCTTCACGCCCTTCAACTGCCCTGATTGCTCCACCGCGTCCCTGATGACATCATCAGAGATGCAGCAAATCAAATCAGGGCAGTTGAAGGCCGTGAAGCAGTATGTGTAGAGTGCTGCGGCCGCTGCTACAGGCGAGAGATTTGTGAAGAGTTGCTGCTGACCAGGGGAGCAGGGAAGAGAGACCGGGGGAGCAGGGAAGATGTGCTGCTGAACGGGGGATCAGGGAAGAAGGACCAGGGAAGAGGTGCTGCTGAGCATGGAAGAGGTGCTGCTGACCAGGGGAGCATGGAAGAGGTGCTGCTGACCAGTGTAGCAGGGAAGAGGGACCGGGGGAGCAGGGAAGATGTGCTGCTGACCGGGGGATCAGGGAAGAGGGACCGGGGGAGCAGGGAAGAGGTCCTGCTGACCAGGGGAGCAGGGAAGAGGTCCTGCTGACCGGGGGACAGGGAAGATGTGCTGCTGACAGGGGAAGCAGGGAAGAGGGACCGGGGGAGCAGGGAAGAGGTGCTGCTGACAGGGGAAGCAGGGAAGAGGAACCGGGGGAGCAGGAAAGAGGTGCTGCTGACCAGCGAAGCAGGGAAGAGGTGCTGCTGACCGGGGGAGCAGGGAAGAGGTGCTGCTGACCGGGGGCGCAGGGAAGAGGTGCTGTTGGACCGTGGTGGGAGGGAGGGGCGTAAAAATGGGTTTGGAGCTGGGGCTGAAAATAGGGCACATGTGAGGGAAGGAGGCTCTACTAGCACCCATTAATGTAACGGGCTTAAACACTAGTATTATAGAAAAGCATTAGTGCCATGTCTATGCTATTTGAAAGTTCTGATTTGTGCTTATTAAGTAAGTATTATGTCTCCTTTTTAGTATGTATTATATCTCTCTCATTTGAATTTCAGTGCTGTTAATAAGTACCGTATATACTTGAATATAAGTCGATCTGAATATGTCGAGACACCCATTCCCCCCCAAAAAAAAATAAAGGAAGAAAAACGGTTGATTCAAATATAAGATGGGGGCTTAATATTCAAGTGCCATGCCCTGCCAGGATCTGCACCCAGTGTCCCCTCCCTCATGCCCTCCCCTGCCAGCTTCTGCACCCAGCCCCCTTCCTGCCAAGTTCTGCACCCAGCCCCCTTCCCTACAAGTCTCTGCACTGATCCTGTGGCTTAAAGTGCAAGGGTATTTATCCAGTCACAGAGATTTAAAATCAAGTATTCTCACTATTTTTTTTTTTTTTTTTACTAAAGTATGTATATATTTGGCCTTTTTATACTGTTATGCTGTTAACATAATTGTAAATTTTATATTGAATTATACCTGGTGTACTCTGGCTTGGATGAATCTCTTCATAAAGGTGTTTAATAAATCCCAATAAATAAATGAGGCATTATGACATTGCAATATCTCCAGAGACTTTGGGGTACAATTAAGATGGGTTATTTTACTACAGACTCATGCTATTTTAGCACAGGGTCTAGTGGCTGATCGAAACTGCTTTTTTCAGTTTAGGTTGAAACTGCCACCAAAACTGTCTGGAAGTTTTTGGCTGAAACCAAACCTGAAAACCCAAGTTTGGTTGTGTGAATTGAACCAGTGAGAGCCACTGGGGATTATCAGAGCTTGCAGTCTGCATTCCTCAGCTAAACTCACAGTATCCAAGCCAGAATATAATAATGAAAATAATAAAAAAACATATTTTACTTCTGAGCAAAATGGCCTCTACACACATGAACTATAGTTGATGAAAACTAAACCAAAAAACCACGGTGCTTTTACAGTGGCTAATCTTGTGCCACATTCATAGTGATACACTTCCCCCTCCCCATTCGCGGTTTCAGTAATCGCGATTTCACATTCGCGATTTTTTGGGGAGGGGGAAAAAAGAAAAAAAACCACTTCCTTAAGTCTTCCCCCCCACATCCCGGCCTTACCTGGTAGTCTAGCGGGCTTTCGTGGCAGGAGCGATCATCCTACGCTCCTGCCCCGTGCAGATCACCATTAGGAAATAGCTGTAGGGAGTTCCCGTCATAGTCTCGAGAGACTATGGGAACTCACAGTAGGAAGATCGCTCCTGCCCCGAAAGCCCGCTAGACCACCAGGTAAGGCTGGGAAGGCGGGAGGGAGGCGGGGGTGGGTCAGAGCCAGATATTTGCGGTTTTTCACCATTCGCGATCCGGCTCTGCCCCTATCCCCCGCGAATCCGGAGGGAGAAGTGTAGTTTATATCATTTGATGGAGACTCCAGTAGACGGAACCTAAGCACACTACCAGGCAGGGCTCTGGATTTCTGGCCCAGAAATATCTAAGAAGAAAGACCATTTAAACTAAATAATTAATTTATGGAGTATGTATGGTTGGGCAGACTGGATAGACCATTCGGGTCTTTATGTGCCATCATTTACTATATATGTTACTATATAACTGCACAGAGAGGCTAAATGAGCTTATCTTAAATTTACAGACTTAATTCTTGCTATAATTTTGTATCAAAAGCATTTGGAGCACACTATTTACCATATAAATTATTGTTCAAGATCATAACTGCATTACTTGTAATTCCAGTAGAAAAAAAATACAAAGAGTAACCACTCCTCCCAGTACTACCTTAGTGGTGTAGTCAGGGCAAGAACGATGCTGCAGTCACGGCAGTTATTTTGAGAGCAGAGTGGAATGGGCAGGAGTAACTGGGGATTGCTCCTGTCCCATATACAGCCCTAGACCACCAGGATTTGTAAACTAGGCCCAGGGGAACTTATTGGTAGAGGGGATGACACTTTGGGGGGGGGGGGGGTTCCGTGAGAAAGAGCAACTCCTGTTCTTTTGGCTAAGTCTTAATAATAATATAGTAATTTATAGCTAAAGAGACATATGATCAAGAAACCGTTTTATTTTACTTTTGCGATTATGATAAACATACCGAGGGCCTCAAAATAGTACCTGGCGGGCCACATGTGGCCCCCAGGCTGCGAGTTTGAGACCGCTGCTGTAGAGTATCCTATCTTCTGTTTGACATTCTTTGGGCCTATTTTTTGTATATGGCCTGGTTTCTGTGGGACTGATATTGGCATATAGACGGTCACAGCCTGCCCCTGACAGGAATCTCCATCCCTCGTTTGTGCCTGTTTCTTTCTTGGGCTACCTGACCAGATGTGTCATTTCCTATCACCTGGGAGATGCAATATTAATGATGCAGTTTTGGTTATTTGTCTGACGCAGCAAAAGGTTTGTGCAGGACTGCTGGTGTATCCTGCCATGATGCAGGGGAAGGAGGGAGGATATAGAGCCAAAAGACATAAGCAAAACAGGAAAGGAATGAAAAAGAGAAGCAACAGAGGAAACGTTAAAGCAAGGGTGGAAAAATATTGATTTTCCAGTATATTATGGTAAGCTTACCATAATATAAACCCACTAGCATTCATTTAAGAAAAATCTACTCTAATACTATGGCTATAGCTGAATAAATGTGTCAACATTTATGTGCCACTATTATGCCATGCAACGTTGCACATGATAACTGATATAATTAAAATGAATGTTCTTTCCCCTAGGAGCTTATGGATGGCAGGTTTCGAGCTGTATGCTTCTCACTCCCTCTGGAGTAAGGCCTACTAAGTCAGTAGCAGCAGAACTGGTGATTATCCCAGGACAAGCAGGCAGCATATTCTTGACTGATGGGTGACGGCACCGACGGAGCCCCGGTACGGACAATTTTAGAGTGATTGCACTCTAAGAACTTGGAAAGTTCTAGCAGACCGCACCGCACACGCGCGAGTGCCTTCCCGCCCGACGGAGGCGCTCGGTCCCCAGTTTCTTAGTTTCCGCGGAGCTAAGAAGACGCATGTTTCAACAGCTGTTGAAAACTTTTGTTCCTTTCGCCTTCCTGCTCGCGTAAACTTGGTCGGAAATATTGTTTCCTTCTTTTTCTTTTCTTTTCTTTGTTTAAAAAAAACAAAAAACAACTAATTGTGTTTTCTTTTTCATTTTTTTCGGTTTCGCCCCGGCGGGGCCTGTTGCCACCATCGAGGCCTCGGCCTTCGATTTGGCAGAAGCCGTTTTTACCTTCATGCCCCCCCAACCCGGGTTTAAGAAGTGCCAGCGGTGCGCTCGACCAATTTCACTCACAGACCCGCACAACTGGTGTCTGCAGTGTCTTGGTCCTGACCATCGAGCGTCTACCTGCACCCGCTGTGCGAATTTAAAAAAGAGAACTCTTAAAAACCGCCAGATCCAACAGCGGTTATTATTTTGCGCCGAGATGTCTGATACCGCAGCACCGGCACCGACATCGGCCCCATCTCAGTCGGCACCTACTTCATCGACACCGCGCGATACCGCGCCGGCGTCGCACCCCGCAGGTAAGCCGGCTAAGAAGCCTTCCCCGTTGGAGCGTCCTCCGGTCTCAGTAGCAGCGAGTCCAGTCCTGCCGGCCTCGAGGCGCCCACGGAAGCGCTCCGCTCCTATCGAGGTGAGCCCCTCGACATCGGGTTCCTCATCCTCGGAGCGTAGAGCGGCACCACAGGTACCGCAGAAGAAAAAGGCGGTACCGGTGCCTTCGCTGGACGAGCGGATTGCTGCTGTCCTGCAAGTGCAACTTAAGGAGCAGTTACAACAACTCCTTCCCGCACTTTTGACACCGAACCTTCCAGTCCCGGTCCGGTCTGAGCCACCGGTACCGACAGTGGAGCGCCCCCTTTTATCGGCATCCACTTTGTCGGTACCGGTCCACACTGCTTCATCGACTTCGATGCTAATCTTAGCACCGGAACCGAGAGCACAGCACCAGGTGGTGCAGACTTCGGTGCCGATGCAACATGTCACATCTCCCGGTACCGTGTCTATGAGGTCGGGTAAGTCGGCGCGCAAAACCCGACACCTGGAACCCTCCACTCCGGAGTCTCGAGACCGTGGCTCTCATATTAGGGATCTTGATTTGTGGGGTGACTCTGAAGACCCTTTTCTGTCTGAGGGCGAGTGTTCCTCTGACGAAGAGGATCACCTTATTGCAGATCCCTCTTCTAAACAAGATTCCACATCCTTTACCTCTTTCTTAAAAGAGATGTGTGAATCTCTTTCTATTCCCTTGGAGGCTGAGTCTAAGAAATCCAAGGCATTCCTTGATGCTCTGGACTTTGACCAGCCTCCAAGGGAATTTCTCAAACTTCCTCTCCATGACATCTTACGAGAGACGTTTTATAAAAATCTAGAGACTCCCCTGATTGTACCAGGAGCTCCTCGTAAACTGGACTCCTTATACAGGGTTATCCCCATTCCTGGTTTTGACAAACCTCAACTTCCTCTATGGCGTTCAGGAGGAGGAGGGATTGAACCTCCTGAAGGAGAGAAGACTGAGATGTGTTCAAAGCAGACTCTCTTGGCAGACTTTGTGCAGGACGTGTCTGAAAGTTGAGAGAGTAGCCGTGGCGGATGATGTTGAGGACCACTGATCCGATGTGATGTTCTCCCAACGGCTGATGTAACAAGAAAGACGTCCTCCTATGGGTCGAGGGAGAAGAGCAGATGGTGGAATACTGGCTATGCTTTGGAGAACCACGTCAAAAGGGTTGGGTAGACTTTTGTGGTGGAGGAGGTTTCACCTGTTGCTGCTGGGCTGGCCTAGGTAGTTGTCGCTGTTGCTGGCGCTGACGTCTAGGCTGTTGAGTAGCCGGTGGCAAGGGACGGGCAGCATAGCGGCGCTGGTAGGCGGATTGTTGGCGAAAAGGCCGAGCAGGTGGAGTCTTTTTCTTAGTCTTCAGGAGAGTATCCCACCGAGTCTCATGGGTAGACAGCTTTTGTGTAGTGGAATCCATGGACTCTCCGAAGAGCTCATCACCTAAGCAGGGAGCATTTGCTAGGCGGTCCTGATGATTTACATCGAGCTCTGAGACTCTGAGCCATGCCAACCGACGCATGGCAACAGACATAGCCGTGGCCCTAGAAGTCAATTCAAAAGTGTCATAAATTGACCGAACTAGGAACTTTCGTAACTGGAGAAGAGAGAAAGAACAGGCATGAAGAGCAGATTTCTTGCGGTCAGAGAGGTACTTTTCAAAAGCAGCCATGTTTTGAATGAGGTGCTTTAAATAAAATGAAAAATGAAAAGCATAGTCTCTTTTGGTAGAATCCACACTAAAGAAATCAGCGGGAGCTAGTGTGTATGCCTCAGTCCTTCCTGGCAGAGAAGGAAAGTCAATGGACAAATTTGGCAAACGTTTATATCAAAATGCCATGTTAGCCAATAGGTCAGGAAACTATGCTTTTCATTTTTCATTTTATTTAAAGCACCTCATTCAAAACATGGCTGCTTTTGAAAAGTACCTCTCTGACCGCAAGAAATCTGCTCTTCATGCCTGTTCTTTCTCTCTTCTCCAGTTACGAAAGTTCCTAGTTCGGTCAATTTATGACACTTTTGAATTGACTTTTAGGGCCACGGCTATGTCTGTTGCCATGCGTCGGTTGGCATGGCTCAGAGTCTCAGAGCTCGATGTAAATCATCAGGACCGCCTAGCAAATGCTCCCTGCTTAGGTGATGAGCTCTTCGGAGAGTCCATGGATTCCACTACACAAAAGCTGTCTACCCATGAGACTCGGTGGGATACTCTCCTGAAGACTAAGAAAAAGACTCCACCTGCTCGGCCTTTTCGCCAACAATCCGCCTACCAGCGCCGCTATGCTGCCCGTCCCTTGCCACCGGCTACTCAACAGCCTAGACGTCAGCGCCAGCAACAGCGACAACTACCTAGGCCAGCCCAGCAGCAACAGGTGCAACCTCCTCCACCACAAAAGTCTACCCAACCCTTTTGACGTGGTTCTCCAAAGCATAGCCAGTATTCCACCATCTGCTCTTCTCCCTCGACCCATAGGAGGACGTCTTTCTTGTTACATCAGCCGTTGGGAGAACATCACATCGGATCAGTGGTCCTCAACATCATCCGCCACGGCTACTCTCTCAACTTTCAGACACGTCCTGCACAAAGTCTGCCAAGAGAGTCTGCTTTGAACACATCTCAGTCTTCTCTCCTTCAGGAGGTTCAATCCCTCCTCCTCCTGAACGCCATAGAGGAAGTTCCTCTAGATCAGAAGGGGCAGGGATTCTACTCCCGTTATTTTCTGGTCCCCAAAAAAACAGGGGATCTCAGACCCATCCTAGATCTTCGCGATCTCAACAAATGCTTGGTCAAGGAGAAATTCAAGATGCTTTCTCTGGCAACTCTTTATCCTCTTCTCCATCAAGACGACTGGCTATGCTCCCTCGATCTCAAAGAGGCATACACCCGTCAATCTGGCCTCCAGACAGTACCTCCGCTTCATGATCAATCATTGTCATTACCAATACAAGGTGCTGCCCTTCGGTCTTGCCTCCTCACCAAGAGTGTTCACCAAATGTCTGATTGTGGTGGCTGCCTTTCTACGCTCTCACCACCTTCAGGTCTTTCCTTATCTGGACGATTGGTTAATCAAGGCCAATTAATCTCAGACAGTATTCTTGGCCACCAACCAAACCATCCTTTTTCTACAACTTCTGGGGTTCGAGATCAATCTACCCAAATCTCATCTCATCCCCTCTCAGAGACTTCAATTCATTGGAGCGGTGCTGGACACAGTCCTCATGAGAGCATTCCTGCCGTCCAACCGTCTTCAAACTCTTCAATCTCTATGTCAGCAGGTACTTCCACAACGTTCCATCTCTGCCAAGCAAATGATGATACTCTTGGGTCACATGGCCTCCACAGTCCATGTCACACCCTTCGCACGTCTTCACCTGCGCACTCCTCAATGGACCCTAGCTACCCAGTGGTCCCAAGGGACGGATCCTTGCTCACGACACATATCTGTGACATCATCTCTTCGTCAGTCTCTACAATGGTGGTTGATATCCTCGAATCTCTCCAGAGGTCTTCTGTTCCATCTACCTCCTCATCAACTTGTCATCACCACCGACGCCTCCCCTTATGCCTGGGGAGCTCATTTGAACGAATTCCAAACTCAAGGACTTTGGACAGCCCAGGAAATGAAACATCACATCAATTTCCTGGAACTCAGAGCGATGTTTTATGCCCTCAAGGCCTTCCAACATCTTCTCTTTCCTCAAGTCCTCCTGCTGTGCACAGACAATCAAGTTGCAATGTACTACATCAACAAGCAGGGTGGGACAGGCTCTCGCCTCTTGTACCAGGAAGCCCAGAAGATTTGGGCTTGGGCCACAAATCACCAACTATTCCTGAAAGCTATCTACATTCAGGGAGAACAGAATTCCTTAGCGGACAAGCTCAGCAGAATTCTCCAGCCTCACGAGTGGACACTCGATCCTTTAACTCTACAGTCCATCTTCGCTCAATGGGGCACTCCTCAGATAGACCTCTTTGCAGCTCCTCACAATCACCAGCTGCCCCTCTTCTGCTCCAGACTCTACTCTCCTCACCGTCTGGCAGCGGATGCATTTCTCCTCGATTGGTCCAATCTGTTCCTGTACGCTTTCCCTCCTCTGCCTCTCATGTTAAGAACCTTGTTCAAGCTCAAGAGGGAACGAGCCACCATGATTCTGATTGCTCCACGGTGGCCCAGGCAACATTGGTTCTCCCTTCTACTTCAACTCAGTTCCAGGGAGCCTTTTCTTCTTCCATTGTTTCCTTCTCTGCTTATGCAACATCATGAGACCCTTCTGCATCCCAACCTTCCGTCTCTGCACCTGACAGCTTGGTTTCTCTCGGGCTGACTTCTCATGATACTCTTTTGTCTCAGCCCGTTCGTTCCATTCTGGATGCCTCCAGGAAACCGGCCACTCTGCAATGTTACCATCAGAAGTGGACACGGTTTTCTTCCTGGAGTCTTCTTCATCATCATGATCCCACTTCCCTTGCAGTGGAGACCTTGTTAGATTATCTTCTTTCTTTGTCTGACTCTGGCCTCAAGTCTACTTCCATCAGAGTCCACCTCAGTGCTATTGCTGCTTTTCATGAGCCAGTCCATGGAAAAATTCTCTCGGCTCATCCCTTGGTGTCCAGATTCATGCGGGGTCTTTTCAATATGAAACCACCTCTCAAAGCCCCTCCTGTGATCTGGGATCTCAATGTGGTTCTTTCCGCCTTAATGAAGCCTCCATTTGAACCTTTGGCTACCGCTCCTTTCAAGTTTCTTACTTGGAAGGTACTTTTTCTTATTGCTCTTACCTCTGCCAGGAGGATCAGTGAGCTACATGCACTAGTTGCTGATCCACCGTTTACAGTCTTTCATCATGACAAGGTGGTTCTGTGTACACATCCAAAGTTTCTCCCTAAGGTTTTTTCTGAATTCCATCTCAACCAATCTATTGTTCTGCCTGTCTTCTTCCCGAAACCTCACTCTCATTCTGGAGAACAGGCTCTGCATACTTTGGACTGTAAGCGGGCTTTGGCTTACTATTTAGACCGTACTAAGCCCCACAGATCATCTCCCCAACTCTTTCTGTCCTTTGATCCGAATAAATTGGGAATGTCCTGTTTCTAAACGTACGCTGTCAAATTGGCTCGCAGCGTGCATTTCTTTCTGTTATGCTTAGTCCAGACTGACACTGGAAGGTTCTGTCACGGCCCATAGAGTTCGGGCTATGGCAGCATCTGTAGCTTTCCTCCGTTCAACTCTTATTGAGGAAATCTGCAAGGCTGCTACTTGGTCCTCAGTTCATACTTTTACATCTCATTATTGTCTGGATGCTTTCTCCAGACGGGATGGACACTTCGGCCAATCTGTTTTGCAAAATTTGTTTTCCTAATGGCCAACCTTCCCACCATCCCTCTTTTTGTTAGCTTGGAGGTCACCCATCAGTCAAGAATATGCTGCCTGCTTGTCCTGGGATAAAGCACAGTTACTTACTGTAACAGGTGTTATCCAGGGACAGCAGGCAGATATTCTTGCGTCCCACCCTCCTCCCCGGGTTGGCTTCTTAGCTGGCTTATCCTAACTGGGGACCGCGCGCCTCCGTCGGGCGGGAAGGCACTCGCGCGTGCGCGGTGCGGCCTGCTAGAACTTTCCAAGTTCTTAGAGTGCAATCACTCTAAAATTGTCCGTACCTGGGCTCCGTCGGTGCCGTCACCCATCAGTCAAGAATATCTGCCTGCTGTCCCTGGATAACACCTGTTACGGTAAGTAACTGTGCTATAAAGAACTGTAGTGTCACCATCTGCACAACCCATTGCCCCTCCCATATTAAACTTGGGTCCCACCAAAAATCAGTCCTAGCTACACCACTGGCTGTCACCACTACTAATACTTATCACTTATATAGCGCTATACATTTTGACATTTATAGACAGTTTAGACTGTTTCTGCTCAGAAGAGCCTACAATCTAACCTGGACAGACAGACATGGCATAGAGGGTAGGGGATGCAGAACCCAAGGTGAGAGGAATTGAAAGCACTCTCAAAGAGGCAGAGCCCGCCGTAGGGATTGGGGCAGCTTGTTCCAAGCATGGTACAGCAAGGCAGAAGGGATGGAGTCTGGAGATAGCAGTTGAAGAGAAAGGTACAGATAGGAGGGACTTACCAGCTGAGTGGAGCTCACAGGACCGGGGGGGGGGGGGGGGAGAAGATAAGTGAAGAGAGGTATTGAGGGGCAGCTGAGTAAGTGCATTTGTAGGCCAGTAAGAGGAGTTTGAATTGTATTTGGAAACGGATGGGAAGCCAATGAAGTGACTTTAGGAGAGGAGTAATGTGAGTAAAGTGGCTCTCCTGGAATATGAGTCGGGCGGCTGAATTCTGGATGGATTGGAGGGGAGTGAGATGGCTAAGCGGAAGGCCTGCAAGTAGCGAGTTGCAGTAGTCTAAGCGCGAGGATGAGGGTAACATTCTATAAAAAAAGGATGGAATCCAATTAAAACAAAACTTAAATGACCTCGCAACTGGAGTGAGCTTTGATGGCAGCTTCAGAGGTTGGGAAGTAGGACCAATGCTGGGCAGACTTCTGTATGGTATGGGTCCCATAAATGACAAAAACAATTGGGATCAAAGCTTGAGTAGGCTTCCATGGCAACTCCAGTAGTTGGGAAGTAGGACTGGGCTTCCATGGCAACTCCAGTAGTTGGGAAGTAGTGCTGGGCAGACTTCCATGGTTTATGATGTCCTAAAATTGGCAGGGAGAGACAGATTAAGTATACCAGTGTGTAATCATGAAGAAGTAGAACCTGTGCAGAGTGCTAGATGCAACTGTGGTTACTTTGTTGAGCAGACTGGCTGGACCATGCAGGTCTTTATCTGCTGATATTTTACTATATTACTATGAAAAAACTGATGGAAGAGCAGGTTTTCATCTATCAAATGAAAAGCAAAATTCCAGTTTATGATGGGCCTCTCCAGAAATAATCTAAAGATGTGGTCTCAGCCAGGAGGCTTGCTTTTGTATAGCTGTCAGTGTTTAGTCCAGAATTTGGAGACCTGATTTCCTCAGTATGTAATTGGATGCATAGTGAGGTAGATGCTATGTTAATCTACTTTAAAGATTAATAAATAAATATAATAACAAAACATGGTAAACAAGGTGACACTTTTAATTGGATTAAATACATTTTTTGACTAGCTTATAGAGGCCAAAACCTTCCTATGGTTGGGACAGAATGAGCAAAATATGGCCATATCAGAATATATAAGGGAGACATAAAGCATTTTGATGGCTGTCTCACATATTTTACTCCTAGTGGAATTTTTCACTGCTGCGCAATGCAGAATTTGCACAGAATTCCTCAAGCACGCATAATTACCCAAGGTCTGTGCAGAATTTTGTATCGTGCCACACTCCTCCTCTGAATCACTACCAGCAACAACTTCAGGCAGTCTGCGTGGACTCTGCAGGCTTCCCTCTACCACGTCCCCACTCTCGATGATGTCACGTCCTCTTTCTTTGGTGGGATGTGGAAGAGGAAAGCCTGCAGAGCCGTCAGCGGGCTGCCATTGACTGGAATCAGCATTGCTGAGGTAGTGGACAATGGGGAGAGATTGAAAGATGCTGGCTAAGGGGTTAGGGGTGAAAGAGATGCTGGCTGGGGGGGGGGGCAGGAATGCTGGTTGGGAAGAGAGGTTCTGGCTCAGGAGGATAGGGGATGATGGCGTGAGATGCTGGCTGGGGGTGTTGATGGGGGAGAGAGATTCTTGCTTAGGAGAGGATGGGGACAGTGAGAGGGATGAGTGAGAGATACAGACTTGTGGAGTGAGAGACGGCTCAGGGGTAGAAGATTCTGCACAGGGAGCGGCATAGAAACAGAGAGAAGAGATCCTAGATGGGGACTTTACATAGAGACAGAGACATTAAAGCAATGTTTGACCTAGAGACAGAGACTTGACATAGAGACAGAGACAATGAAGCAATGCTTGACATAGAGACAGAGACATTGAAGCAATGCTTGACGTAGAGACAGAGACATTGAAGCAATGCTTGATGTAGAGACAGAGACTTGACGTAGAGACAGAGACATTGAAGCAATGCTGAGCACAAAAAGGGACAGATGTGGAGAAGAATGCTTGATGGGAAGAGTGCATTGAGGCAGGGGCATAGGAGTGCTAGACACAGGGACATTGCTTGAAAAGAGATGATTCTGACAGAGGGATGATTGTTGCGGGAATGAAGAGGGACACAGAGGGGAGAAGCTCAGGATAGAGATGAGGGGATAAATGCTGGACAGAACAGATAAGGGATAAAATGTAAAATGAACAGGCAAGCCGGGGAAGACAGTTATGAAAACCCCCCAAAACAAAGAAAAGGGGACTCTGGGACCTAAGTGAATAGAAAAATAAACTGTTCAGACGATAAAAGAGAAAAAAGTTTTTTATATTCTGAATTTATTGAACTTTCTGAAATGTTTTTCAACAACATAAAGGCGAAGTAAAGTTCTTTGAAAACAAACCAACCAAACTTCACTAAGGTGGGCTTTTACAAGGGTGTGCCGCTAGAAGAAAGTCACTAAGCGAGAAAAACTTGAAGGCTGGTTTTTCTAGTATAATTTAATGAAAATACCGAATTGTACTGAAATTCAGGATAATAATTAGCAAAAATATTGCAAATTCCCCCCCCCCTTTTTTTTTAAACTAAGCTGTGGTAGAAGTTTCTACCATGGCCCCGAGCACTAAAGGCTCTGACAGTCATAGAATTCCTATGAGCGTCAGAGCACTATTGGAGCATTTAACGCCCTGGACTGCGATAGAAACCTCTACCATGGCTTAGTAAAAAAGGGCTTATGTGCACATGATTTTGAATTTTTTTGCGCAGAATTCCGCCAGGAGTAATATTTGGTATTATTACCTTTTGCTCAGATTGTCCTCACCTAAGGAAGAAGGTCTTGTCCTTCGAAAGCCAAAAAATTATTAAATTAATTCAATAAAAAGATATCACCCTATTGTTCATTTTTTTAAATTAACCTCTGTAATCAAAATATCTAGGGACCTATTTACTGAAGTGCAGTAAAGTATTGTTCTTCTCATGTGTTAGATACAAAAATTAACACATGATATATGCAAAACAATTGGCTGTTTAAATCACCTGTCCAGGATTAACTGAGTATTTTCAGCAGCACTTAACTGGGTAGTGCCCTAAAAGTGTCCGATTAGCACCCATGCCAAACCTGGCTATTTTGGAAGCATTCTGGGGGGTGGAGTTGGCACTTAGCTAGTTAAGTTTCAATTTTCAGCACTTAACTGGATAAGATAAATGCAGAAATAGGACCACATAAAACGCAGTCCTATCTTTGTGTTTTGTCATAGCTGGTCAAGTACTGAATATCGTACTTGACTGTTTATGGGCTCCTTTTTTTTTATGAAGGAGCGTTAGGGCCTTAACGTGCGAAATAGCATGCGCTAAATTGCCACGCACGCTAGCCGCTACCGCCTCCTTTTAAGCAGGCGGTAGATTTTCAGCTAGTGCACGCTATAGCGCACGCTAATCTTTGCGTACGGTAAAACCAGTAGCGCACCTTCGTAGAAAGAGCCCTGTGTATTTGACTCCATATATCTGTAAATTCAATGCTGGAACCCAGACGTGACCTGACATTGAATTTATGGGTATAACGCATGTGGCGGTCAACAAAAAGCTAATTGCGACCGGCTGAATATCAAGCATTTTACTTTCAATAGCTCTTTCTTTTGAGTGCTGAGGGGTTTTATTCTTTTTGTTCCATTTTTAGATGATCTTTAAGATGTTATTCAGTGTCTCAATAAGTACTGCAGTGTTTTTCTCCAAAGGGATCAAGATTTAAAAATATCCTCAGCATAGATATAGTAAGTTAATTCAGACAATTTGAGATTTTCATCAAAGGAGCAAACTAAATATTGAACAAAATGTAATTGGCCAATTTTTGAGTCCAATTTTTGGGCTCATCAACAAGCACATTTTGAGAACTCCCAGCTACAAAGGAGTTGTGTGCTCCTAAAATGCTTTGCTTTTAATTGAGATTAGAGGTGAGGATGAGATAGGTCACAAAAACAAATAAGGGAAAGTGAAGTTCACAAAAAGGGGGTTTGCGCAGAAAGCTTTGTTGTGCAGGAGTTGAATTTTAAAATACATGCTAAAAAAAAAAAAAAAAATCCCTTGGCATTGGCTGTAATGTGAGATGTTTGAAACCAGTGGCCGAGCTCACACTAAGGATCACATACCACACATGTCTCATGGACCAGAATCGCAAAATACTAAAAACCACAGGGATAGGCAATTCCGGTGCTCGAAAGCCGGAGCCAGGTCAGGTTTTCAGGATATCCACAATGAATATGTATGAGATGGATTTGCATGCACTGCCTCCTTGAGATGCAAATCTATCTCATGCATATTTATTGTGGATATCCTGAAAACCTGACCTGGCTCTGACTCTCGAAGATCAGAATTGCCTACCCCTGACATAGGTCATTGAAAGTTGCATTGCCTGTTACCTTGGATGGCATTTCACCTTGTCTATCTATTTTTGTCACTTCTCCTCCTTATATGGCTGCTTACTACTGCTACTATTAATTATTTCTATAGCGCTACCAGAAGCACGCAGCGCAATACAGAGTCACAAAGAAGAAAACAGTCCCTGCTCAAAAGAGCTTACAATCTAAATCAGTGGTCTCAAGCTCATGGCCCGGGGGCCACATGCGACCCGCCAGGTCCTATTTTGAGGCCTTCGTCTACTGAAGGAGGCGAGAGCTGTTGATACTTTTTCACTTTCTGCATGTTGCACTGCTTCCAGCTGTGTCTAGCTGAAATTATCAGAAGCAATTAAAGAAAGATTTATAAACTAAGGGCTCCTTTTATCAAGGCGCGCTACGAAGGTTAGCGCATCGGACATTTCATCACGCGCTAGCCCCCGCGGCAGCCTAAAATCCTAACGCCTCGTCAGGTACTAGCCCGGCAGGCAGTTTAACGCGCGGTATTCCGCGCATTAAACCGCTACCACGCCTTTGTAAAAGGACCCCTAAATCTTTCCTTAACTGCTTCTGATAATCCACATTTTGGATTTGTAGATGAGGGCCGCAGAAAAAATAGTTAGGGGTCCTTTTACTAAGGTGCACTAGCCGATTTAGCGCATTCTAAATATTAGCGCGCGCTAAACGCTAACACAGCCATAGAATCTAATGGACGCGTTAGCATTTAGCGCGCGCCATAGTAAAAGAAGCCCTAACTATTTTTCCTGTGGCCCTCCAAGTACCTACAAATTCAAAATGTGGCCCTGCAAAAGGTTTGAGTTTGAGACCGCTGATCTAAATGGACAAGACAGATAAACAGGATGTCATGGATTCAGTTAAGGGGAACGGTTAATCAGCTGGCTGGGTTGGTGGGCAGAGGAGTAGGGTTATAGATTGAAGGCTATATCAAAAAGGTGGGTTTTCAGTCTACTTTTAAACAAAGGGAAGGGGCTTGGCGGACAAACTCAGGTAATTTATTCCAGGCATAGGGGACAGCTAGATGAAGGCTTCACAGCCTTCTCTTATGCCGATGACATCCAACTAATCCACCCTCTTAATCCGGAAAATTCAGATGAAATAAAAATTATCAACGACAAACTTGAACTAATAAAAAATTGGTTAAATAATAATAAACTGGCTCTAAATACTCAAAAAACAAAAACAATGCTTTTTACTTGGAAAGGAGACATAATTCAAAAAATACCATTCATAATAGATAATATTCCACTTGAACCAGTATCTCAATTGAAAATTCTAGGAATATTAATCGATACAGATCTTTCATTTCACAGTCATAAGTGAAATAGTTAAATCTTGCTTCTATAGATTGCGGCTTCTTCGATCTATTTCCTCCTTTCTAGATTCTAAATCAATCAATATACTAGTACACTCATTGATTATCTCAAAACTAGATTATTGTAACTCCCTTTTGATCAATATAACCCAAAAAGAAAAGAGACGGCTTCAAATAATCCAAAATACCGCAATCAAACTAATTCATAAAGCAAAAAAATACGATCATGTAACCCCTCTTTTTATTAAATCACACTGGCTCCCTATCTCCCATCGAATCACTTTTAAAGTAATATTTTTGGTTTGTAAAACATTAATCTTTAATGAGCCTCTATTCATATCAAAAATGATTATCCCTCACAGTTCTTCTCGTTCCCTACGATCGTCTTCAATGAATCTACTTTCAATCCCGTCTTTGAGGGTTATCGGCACAAGACGAAATGATATGTTTTCAGTTGTAGCACCTTCCTTGTGGAATGCCCTCCCAAATTTTATTAAACTTGAAAAAGATATCACTACTTTTAAAAAAATTTTTAAAACATATTTATTTCAAGATGCATTTGATTTATAACAAATATATTCTAATTTCCAGTATTTTCATAACAATCAACAAAAACCTTTTATATTTCTATCCCATTCTTACCTAATGTATTTTCCATTCTATGTAATTTCACTAAATATTACAATTGTAACTTTTCCCCTCTTACCCACTTACTCATGTATGTCCAATCCCTTTGTCTAATGTCTTGTCCAACAATATTAAATGTATTACCAAAATCTGTTGGTTTTTAATATGTACATCGCTTAGATATTGTAATAGGCGATCCATCAAATGTAAATAAACTTGAAACTTGAAACTTGAAGAAAAGTCTGGAATTGGCAGTGGAGGAAAAGGGTACAGCTAAGAGTGGCTTATCTGAGGTGTATAAGAAGAGAGGAGAGATATTGTAGGTCAGTAATAGGAGCTTGAACTATATGTGAAGGCGGATAGGGAGCCAGTGAAGTGATTTAAGGATAGGGGTGACAGGAGAGTAGTGAGGTTGGTGGAAGATGAATCGTGCAGCAGAGTTTTGCACAGATTGCAAGGGGGGAGAGGCGGCACCTTGGGAGACCAGTTAGAAGTAGATTGCAGTAATCTAAGCGTGAGGTTATGTGTGCTTAGGGTTTAATTATTCTCTGCTTACCTCCCCCTTCTCTATAATATACACATTTGTTACCTAGCTTCCCTTTGTGGTTCTCCCTTAGTTCTTTTTAATTTGTGCTTCTTTTAATTTAATATTGTGAATCATTTAGATACCTGTCAATTTTGTATATTAAATAAAGTTGAACCTTAACCCAGAACTAAAAAATATATTGCATGTAAGATGACAGATTTTGTCTCTCTGCTTGTATAGTTAGACCATACCACAGATTCTGTGCACATGTGAAGAGACAAAGACCCTTCAATTGTCTGTAGTGCAGAGCTCAGGTAGGCTTGGGAATAACCTGATTCCTTCCAAGTTGTGCTAACTTAGGGCTCCTTTTACAAAGCTGAGCTGAGGCCCATAGGGATTTAATGGGAGGGTTGGAGTGTTAGCCACACGGTAGCCTCTACTGTGGCTTTGTGAAAGGGGAGGGGGAGGGGGTTAATATTGAACTAAGATTATCCAAAGATGATATAGTACATGCACTTTAGGGAGCTCTCCCCCATCCCATCCCCTCACTGATCACAAGGAAAAGACAATCCATTTTGGCTCTTGCTTACATTTTAAAGTAGTTTTAGTTAAGTTTAATAATTTGATATACTACATTTCATTAAGCATACTAAAGTGGTTTACAAGTAGCCACCCCCTCCCCCAAATAGCTAAAGCAAAGCAATTAATAGTAACATAGTCAAAACATCAAATATAGGAATCATAAAGGCACAATCAATATTCAGCACATGCCGATTAACCACCTCAGGCTGAATTAAACCCAGTTATTCAGTGCTGGCCATATCTGGGTACTGGCATTGAATATTGAGGTCTTCGACAGCTTCTGGAAGATATCTAGGTTCCACTGATATTCAATGGGCAAATTAGGACTGCTATAGATGTGGTCCTCCTCGCCTGGACAGTTATCTGGACATTGGTACGGGATATCAATGGAACTCGTAGAACTCCGTTCTCTGCTTTTGTTCTTACAGACACTGCAGAAAACCGCTTATAAATGTCTTTTAGGAAACATAAGAAGGTTTGACCATGTTGCTCCCATGCTCTTGAAGTAGCATTGGTTGCTGGTTTGGTTAAGGATACTGCCATCAGCCTGTTTATTTATATTCTTTAGTAATTCCATATACGTCTTTTATAGCAGTGTTCTTCAACTGCCGGGCCGCAGAAATTTTCTGCCGGTCCACAGGGCCGGCACATCCATTGGGCCTAAGACAGCGTTCTTCAGCCCCCGGTCCACGGTGCAATCAACGCGGCGTCTTAGGGCCAGCTCCCTGAGTTCTGCAGTACACAAAGCCGTGGGAAAAGGCTCCTACATGCGGCCTGCGCCTGAACCGGAAGCTTCTCTGACGTCGTAACGTCAGAGGGAAGACTTCCAGATGAGGCGCAGGATGCACCCAAGGAAACGCTGCCCACAGCTTTGTGCAATGCAGCACTCAGGGAGCCAGCCCGAAAACGCTGCGTTGATCGCACAGTGGATCGGCCCAAAGATAACACCGGGGGGCAGGCCAGAAGGCAAGGCACATGGAGGGAGACAACAACGGTAGGGGAAATTGCTTTTATTTTTTTTATTTAGTGATTGATTTGTCTGTTTAGGAAGAAATGCAATTGTTTCTTTTCCTCTGGGGTTGTACTGCTTGCAGAGTTTTGCATCTTAGGGTTTGTTTGTAAATATTAGTACTTTTAGTTTTTGGTCCTGCATTTGCATGGGGTTATCTGTTTTCTGATAGGAATGAATGTTGAAAAACATACAGTGTGCTTTGTGTATTTTAATTTTGTGGTTAACCATTATGTGTTGTTAATACAATTATATTGTGTGGATATGAAAAATGAATGGAAAAAATGGTGTTACAATTAGTACTATTATGGGGGCGGGGTCTGGGGTGGAGATTGGGCAGAGATTGGCATAACTTAGCCGGTCCACAAAATAATTATTTTATTTCTGCCGGTCCAAAGGTGTCAAAAGGTTGAAGAACACCTTTTAGAGTATTAAGACCATTGCAAGATCATAGGCTAGCTGTACCACATTTGTCGTGAGTTAAATAGACATCAACCCACTCTAGGGCTTTTTATTAGTTAGCATATACATTATGGCGTAATCTTCCAAAGGAAATACGATCAGAAGCAAGTTTTACAAAGTTTAGGATATTGTTGAAAACATACCCCCTGATATTCAGTGGTATTTATTATTATTATTATTTTTTTTACTTGTTAAACTGCCTGTACGAAACAAAAGACCCAGGTGGCTCCTGGTTATCTGCCAGTTATCTCCCACTGAATATCTGGCTCGCTATATTGGCTGGTAACCGGCTATGTCGTGCAATAGTCAATCACCACGAGTATTCAGCAGCTGGCCAGTTAAAACATAAACCCCAGACACTTAACTGGAGAATGTCATAGCAGTCTGTGCCAATATTCAGCAGAACTCTCTGGCTAAGTGCTGTTGATTATAACCATTAAACCCAGTCAGTGGGATGTAACCTATAAGGACTGTCCTACCTGGATAAACCACACTGAATATTGACCCCCCCCCCCCCAAAGAGACCAAAGGGAGGATATGGGGAATTTAAATGATACTGGCTGCTTCCTCTGGTGGTATATTCTTGGAATACTTGACAGGGATAGGATAGATCTAACTTTTCAGACTAGGGAGAGGTTTCAGAAATGTTTTCCTACTGGAGATTTATATCAGTTTGTGTGGTGGATTTTTTATAGCTGGGGGGAGGGGGGGTGTAGTGGTGTGGGTGGGTGTTTGTGTGTCTGTTTATGTGTGTGAGCAGAGAAATTATGGAACATAGGGTATGTAGGATGAAGGGTGAGGGAGGAGATCTTCATCAACAAACAGGATGAATCTCTCATGAGTGCATGATATCAACTGCTGGTGTCAGTGCAGATTCGATCTTTTGTTGCTTAGAAAAACCCAGTAGGTTCTCATGAGCATATCTAGGAATTCCTGTGCTGCCAATACCTTATAAGTCAGTGAGATCTGCGGTGGATTGGGAGCTGATTAAAAGATAGAAAACAGAGATTGAAAGTCTAAACTAAACGCCCTACTCTAAGGCAGGAATGGCTACAAGCAACTAGAGTGGGAGCATTTTCTTGTTGCTGGTCCGGACGCTTGGAATCATATTCCATTTTACAATAGAAAGCAAAAAGATGTGACTGTTTTTAAGAAGCTTTTGAAAAGACATCTGTTTTGCTAAATGAAATATGGGTACTGAGCACTTATCTTACCTGCTGAATTTGTGTGATATGTGGATGAAATTTATATATGTCTGTATTTATGGTTGTTTGTAATACTTATTGTGAATGTAAACTAAACTAAAACTAAACTAAACCTTAGGTTTGTATACCGCACCATCTCCACAAGCGTAGAGCTCGGCACGGTATTGTAACCCACCTTGTTAAAGAGGGGCTAGAACTAAAAAAACTATAAATGACCAATTCTGTCAGTGGAGGAAGGTGGAATGCCCCAGGGATCTTAATTGGGACCAATGTGGAAACGGGAACAATGAGTAAACTAAACTAAACCTTAAGTTTATATACGCATCATCTCCATGGATGTTGTGGAGCTCGGCACGGTTTACAAGAACTTAAAATATAGGAAGAGAAGGAAAAAAAAAAGGTTTACATGAACTTATATATAGAAGAGAAGAGTAAGGGGGGGATAGAATTACATTTTAGTGAAAAGCCAGGTTTTCAGTTGCTTGTGGAATAATTGGAGGGAGCCCAGGTTCTGCAGCGGGGTAGTAAGGTTGTTCCAAAGACCTGTAATTATGAAGAGAAGGGATTTTCCCAGTTTGCCTGCATAGCGAATACCATGTAGAGAGGGGAAGGATAATTTATACCTTTGGGTGGGTCTGGTAGATTCAGGACTCGAGGAGTTATAAAATAGTGGGATTAAGGGAGGAAGGATGCCGTGAATGATCTTAAAAGCCAGGCAGGAGCATTTGAAATGGATTCTGGAAATCACTGGGAGCCAGTGAAATTTGGCTAGGAGTGAGGCGACATGGTCAGACTTGCGTTTTGCAAAGATCAACTTGGCTGCAGTATTCTGGATTAGCTGGAGTCTTTGAAGACTTTTTTTGATAGGCTTAAGTAGATGGCATTGCAGTAGTCTAATTTGTAGAGGATAATGAATTGGACATGGATGGCAAAATGTTGTTGGCGAAAATACTTTCCTCAGCATGTGGAGGCTGAAAAAGCATGATTTAGCCAAGGAGTTGAGGTGGTCATTGAGGGAGAGAGAAGAATCGATAATGATGCCAAGGACCTTGCTTGAGAACTCAAGCTGCAGTGCAGCGCCTGAGGGTAGTGCGAAGAGGATGGGCAGGTGTTCTAATTTTGGGCCGAGCCAGAGTAATTTTGTTTTTGATTCATTCAATTTCATCTGTACCGAGAAGGACCAGGAATGGAGTCTCATTATGCAAGCTGTAATGTTTTTGTGGAGGTTGGTGAGGTTCTGGTCTGTCTCAAGGAGGACAAGGATGTCATCAGCGTATGTGTAGATTGTTTCAAGGGGGGATAATTGGAGGAGTTTCAGGGAGGACATATAGATGTTAAAGAGAATAGGGGATAGGGGTGATCCCTGAGGAACACCGCAAGATGGTGTCCAAGAAACGGACATGGTGCCATTTGTGTTGACAGTGTAGGAGCGAGAGCGTAGGAAGTTTGAGAACCACTTTAGGACGGTGGATTCAATTCCTATCTCGGAAAGTAGATAAAGTAGTATGTCGTGGTGGACAACATCGAAAGCTGCAGAGAGATCGAATTGTAATAGGACAGCGAATTTGTTACGAGAATGTAGTTGTTGCACCTTAGAAATTAAGAAAACTAGGAGGGATTCGGTGCTGAAGCTGGGTCTGAAGCCATATTGGTAGGATAGAGGATGGAGAATCTCTCTAGGTAAGAAGAGAGCTGGGTGGCGACTATGGCCTCTAGCAGTTTAGTTAGGAGAGGGATATTTGCTATGGGGCGGTAGTTAGATTTTAAGGAAGGGTCGAGATCGGCTTTTTTCAGAAGAGGGGACAAGGCAATGTGTCCCATTTCTGTGGAAAACAGGCTCGATAGTAAAGCAGAATTTATAAGCCTGGTAAGGGAGGAGATGACCTGCACGGGAATGTTTTCGTAAAGGTAGGAAGGGAAAGGATCCAGGATGCAATTGCAGGATTTCAGTTTGAGACAGAGTTTAGAGAATTGGGATTTGGATACAAGTTCAAAGGCAGTCCAGGATCTATCAGCAGGGATAGGGTTGGAGTCATTGGGAGGCAGAGAATTGTAAGAGACTGCTGGGGGGAAAGAACTCCGTAAGGTAGTAATCTTTTCATTGAAAAATTTAGCTAGGTCGTTTGCGGATGGGGGGAAAGGGGAAAGGTGGAGTCGATTTTTAAGGTTAGGTTGCACCAGATATTGAACAGTGTACTATTTTGGTTTTTTGATCTGGTGATTTTATCTCCATAGAAATTCTTCCTTGCTTTTTTTAGTACTGTGTTATAGAACTTGATGTTGTCTCTCCAGGATTGTCTGTCTGAAGGGGATTTCGAATTTTTCCATTTACGTTCCAAGGCTCGACATTTCTGCTTTAATTCCTTGTGGCATGGAAGATACCAGGGAGCCTTGCAGGAGTGGGAGATAGGTTTAGTAGACAAAGGGGCAAGAGCACGGTAGGTAGTCCCGGAAAGGGTTACCCAATTATGCAAATTGGAATCTGGATCGGCATGTGTAGGAAAAGGGGGGAGTTGGTTGAGAAATTGGGTCCAGAACAGTTCACTCGTGATTTTTTTGCGGTAGGTGATAGAGTTTGTGGGTCGGGGTGGAGTGCCAAGATGAGACATGAAAATGGGAAGGCAGAAAGAGCCTAGAAGGTGATCAGACCAGGGGACATGTTCCCAACGGTAAGTAAGATGGTTAAATTTGCAAATGGCACAAAACTATCCAAAGTAAATTACATGCAGACTCTGAGAAATTGCAGGAGGACCTTACAAGGTTGAAATACTGAGCATCTGATTGGCCGATGAAATTTGGGACTCAGTTCTGTAAAAAATGCTCAGAGTTGGACACCGTTTATAGAATAGTGCTTAACACCAGGATCCGTGATCATTTTTGGGCGCAAGGATTTATACCAACTGAATCCTGATGTAAATCCCCATGCCTAAATTAGGCATGGCTTCCCAGAACGCTATAATATTGTGTGCAAATCCTAGAAAGGCCCCATCAGCACACCTCTTTTCAGATCTACCGGGAAAAATTTATATGCACAATTTTATAGAATAGCCCAAGTAATTCCAATTAATGGCAATTATTGATTGTTAGCATAAGAACATAAGCCGTGCCTCTGCTGGGTCAGACCTGAGGTCCATCATGCCCAGCAGTCCGCTCACGCGGCGGCCCATCAGGTCCAGGACCTGTATACTAGCCCTCTATCTATACCTTTAGCAGCCAATTATTGTTGCTAATGGTCTCATTAAGCAAATTGCATGTACAATTTGGGCACATACCCAAATTTGTGCATGCAATTTTGAGTGCTTTTTGTAGAATTAGGAGGTTAATGTGGGCAAGTGCAAAGTGATGCACTTTTGGAAACAAAACTGTAAATCCTAGCTACATGATAAGTTCCATCATAAGAGTCGGCACTCATTAGAAAGATCTAGGGTTATCTTGGACAATACGTTGAAATCTTCTACATATTGTGTGATGGCAGCCAAAAGAGCAAACAAGATTAGAAAATTATTTAAAAAAACAGGAATAAAAAAAAAGACAAATATTATAATGCCTCTGTATTGCTACATGGAGCAACCTCACCTTGAGAATTGCGTGCAGTTCTGGTCACCGCATCTCAACAAAGATATAGCAGAATTTGAAAAGGTAAAAAGAAGGGTGGCCAAAATGATTAAGGGGATGGATGGAACTCCTCTCATATGAAGAAAGGTTAAGAGGTTAGGGCTTTTCAGCTTAGAGAAGAGAGATGGCTGAGGGGGAATGTGTAGAGGTCTATAAAATCCTCAGTGGAGTAGAACAAGGAAATGTGAATCGCTTGCTCTTTCAAAAAGTACTAAGACTAGGGGACACTCAATGACAACATGGTGATATTTTTAAAACAAATAGAAAATAGTTAAGCTGTGGATGTAGTAGCAGCAGTTAACATATCTGGATTTTAAAAAGGTTTGGAGAAGTTCCTGGAGGAAACATCTATAAACTGCTATTGAAGTAAACATGCAGAGTGTTTGATAATAATTTTGTACAGAAATAAACCATGTTTATTTAAATTACACTATCATCTAACTTTGTTTAATAATCTAGGGGTTCCCTGTTTTCTAATCATCATATATGTTAAAATGTTGATTTCTATTGAAAGGGAACCATAAATAACACATACACATTTATATCTAGATCAGGTGTGGGTAACCCCAGTCCTCAAGGGCCAAACTCAGTCGGGTTTTCAAGATTTCCACAAAGAATATGCATCAGATTGATTTGTATATACTACTTCCATTGCATGCGGATATTCATGCATATTTATTGTGGAGCTCTTGAAAACCTGATTGGGTAGTGCCCCTTGGATTGTGGTTGCCCACTCTTGATCTAGATCAGGGGTAGGGAACTCCGGTCCTTGAGAACCGTATTCCAGTCGGGCTTTCAGGATTTCCCCAATGAATATGCATGAGATCTTTCAATGCATATTCATTGGGGAAATCCTGAAAACCCTACTGGAATACGGCTCTCGAGGACTGGAGTTCCCTACCCTGATCTAGATCTACAAAAGAGGGTGGGGGTGGGAGGTAACCTTCATGGAATAATAATAATACAGCAGCTTCTTATATCCTACAATTTTCAACAGGGAATCATTGCAGCTCACAGCAAGAAAGAATGCATTTGTGATTCCAGATTAAAGTGAGCAGATTTAGCGTAGATAGTAGAGAATGACACGGTGAAGAGGTATGTTTTTAGTCTTTTCCTGAAGAGACAGTGTGTGGGAATCAGCTATAGGTGAGCTGGTAGATTGTTCCAGATGTATGGTCCGAGGAATTCAGATACAAAGCTATCTTTATGGGTAGATTGGATACACCGCTCTGTGTGCTGTCATTCACTGCAAGGAAAGCTAGTACTTATCCCGGGATCAGCTGAATGGAATCTAACTACTTTTGGGGATTCTGCCAGGTACTTGTGACCTGGATTGGCCACTGTTGGGTGAAGGATGGACTTTTGGTCTGACCCAGTATATTAAGTCTTATGTTCTAACTGGAGCAAGAAGGTCAATCTCTTCCCTATTCCTCAGAGTCATGCAGTTAATCCTGGGACCAAGGTACAGTGAAGCAAATCATAGGGAGAGTTTATGGATAAAAGTATCCTTTTTTTTTTCTTTTCTGTGTGGTAAGGCATTGCTACTGAGCCTACTGATTTTACCCCTATGAATGCATGAAGATGTAATCGTCCTATTTGGAGGGGGGGGGGGAAGGAAGAGGGGAGGCGTGAATTACAGCTACTTCTCCATAGGTAAAACCAGACTCTATCCAAAGCTGCCATAAAGGCTGCCAGCAAGAAGGATGACTGCCTGGGGCATCAGGCCTGAAGATGGTGCCATCCCACCCTTCTATCTATGAGAATGCAAACATCAAAGGGTAAAAGGGGAGAGGCGCTAAGAGAAACCCTTGTTTAGCGTGCCCTAATAAATGGATCAGCCACTTTGAGTTGAACTTAAATCCTGTGTATGGATCACTGAGGGAAAGATTGTCAAAACTTTAGCGTGGTCGCTAAACTGGTTCCAGCTAGTATAGTGTTCATGTATTTTAGTGGCAGATTATCAAAACAGCTTACTGTGGTCTTTTACGAGCTACCTAGCAGTCTGCTTTGCAAATGTATTACAATAAGGTCATTAATATTTAAACGAGCACTCCGGGCGATTATTATCACCGGGTGATTCCCTAACCTCGCTGTCCTACATTTGCGAGCAAAATTTTATGGCAGTTCTGAGCTCTCCTAGCCTTACTTTCTGGTCAGTGCCTGAAAATTTTGCTGCCGTCAAGCAATCCCCCAACCCCTCCTCCCCCCCCTGGCAGCGGGAGGGATCTCATTCCTTCTTGCTGCTGCTGTTAAGCAATTCCCCCCACTGGCTGCAGGAGGGATGCCCACTCCCTTCCACTGCTGCTGTCGTGCCCCCGACTACCCCCCATCCCCCCTTGTTTACAAAGGCCGAGGAGTACCTACTCCCTCTAGCCAGCAGACCCACCTCATAGGAGGGGCCTTAAGTAACTTGGGCCAATTAGAGCCTTAGGCCTCTCCCCAGCACATCCCAGGTTGCACCGTGGAGGGGAAGACTCTCCATTTTGAAGAGGTGGACCTGCTGGCATTAGAGAGTAGGTATCCCTCTGACCGGTCTTCGTAAACAAGGTAAAGAGGGAGGATGTTGGGGATGTCGGGGGCACAATGACAATGGCGGGAGGGAGTGGATATCTCTCTCACTGTCTGTCTGTGTGTGTGTGGGGGGAGTTTGCTTAACAGTGGTGGGGAGGGAGTGGGCATCCCTCCCGCAGCCAGGAGGGGGGGTTGTTTGCTTAACAACAGTGGCAGGAGGAGAGTATGGTGTAGTGATTAGAGCTACATCCTCAGCACCCTGAGGTTGTGGGTTGTAACCCGCACGCTCCAGGCAGAGGGCCTGGGAATACTGGCTACAATTAAACTCTTGTGAGTTGCTTCATGTCTCACAAGGATAGCTTATTTTTTTCGTTTCAGAAAAAGGACAGCCTTCAAACAATAATACAGGTTTGTATTTAATTGTTCAAAATAAAAAAAAACCATAAGTTGTTTGTCAGGATTACAAAACTTTCATAGCATCAAGCACAAAGTTCCAAAAAGAAGTCTCTGGTTAAGAAACTCAAAAAAAATCAAACTTAAACAAACTCTCATTCCAATTATAGTCCAAGTAGAGTTCCTAATCAAAGCAGGAAAGTAAAACACTTTTTCTCCCAAAAATCAAAATCACCAGACAATACAAAAGTACTGGCTTCTTCAGCCGCTTGAGGCAAGAAGGACAGTGTGCTCCGTGTGGTCTTATTTTTGCCCAAACTTAGGCCCGCTATCCCACCACGTAACACGGGGCTTACCCCACTGTCTCAGCACAGCAAGCATGCTTCAATTTCAAAAAGAAAAAAAAACATTATTTAACTTTCAAGGAAGAAAACTTCCAAACTTCCAAAAGAAAAGTACTTGCTTAATTTAGCATATTCCAATCCACTCTTTAACTTGAGTAAGATTAATTCAGACAGCACAATTCAAAGAAAAGTCCAAAACAAACTCCAGCAAAATTCAAATTGTACTTGCTTTTGTGGTGCAAACTTCCATGGGAGTATAATCAGGAATCATTTCAACACAGGTTTCAGGGCTTGTTTCTAATTCCATAGCCAATGGTTCCTCACTCAGGCTGGTAGGCAATTCTCCTTCAGCCTCAGTAATCTCCATGTCCTCTGGAGCTGGTCTGCCATCAGGAGCTCTCAACCCTGAGCCTTGCGACCTTCCCTGTTGCTGTTCCTCTCCCTTCTGTCTCTCCAGGAGCCTGGCCTTCAGAGAAAATAGCTTGCTGCCCCGCCCCCAACCCTCAGGTGAAAAAGGATTTCCTGAGATTCATCTTGTGACTCAGAGGGGGATGGGAATTCAGCACTGCTGCTTTCTTACTCCCTCTACTGGCCCTAGCAGGAAATTCAGACAGAGTGGCAGAATATGGGGAAAAAGGCAGATTCTGAACTGTGTCAGGACTTAACCTAGAATCTGAGCTAGGGACACTCCTAGCAGGCATAGTCCGCTTATCACAGTGCTCCTTGTGACTCTGGGCAAGTCACTTAATCCTCCACTGAGACAGATAAGGAAAAATGTTTGAAGTACTTGTATGTAAAACCTCTTAGAATATGATTGTAAAACTACAAAAAAAAAGGCATCCCTCCTGCTTCCAGGGGTTGGGGGTTTTGTTTAACAACAATGGTGGGATGGAGTGGGCATCCCTTCCGCAGCTGGGGGAGGGGGGATTGCTTGACGGCAGCGGGAGGGAGTGGGTGTGTTTCCTGCCGATCTTCGATTTGTGGGTAATTTTTGCTTTTTAAAAAAATAATATATGGGTTTATTCTGCACATTTGCCAATCGCTATCACCAGCAATCGGCGCATGCATATTTAGCAACCCTCCGCGAACCTCATTTGCATGCATTTTTTTTAAAGAACGACTCGCCTTTTTGAAATCGTTACAGTAGCAGCTGCTACAACGGTCCATTGGGTTTTACCACGAACATTTGAGACTCTTCCCCTGAGTTACATGGATTAGATAAGAGATGGATAATTGTTTTCCTGTAATCAGGAGTGTCAAAATCCCTCCTTGAGGGCCGCAATCCAGTCGGGTTTTCAGGATTTTCCCAATGAATATGCATGAGATCTATTTGCATGCAGTGCTTTCATTGTATGCTAATATATCTCATGCATATTCATTGGGGAAATCCTGTAAACCCGACTGGATTGCGGCCCTCGAGGAGGGACTTTGACACCCCTGGTGTAGATGCTGCAGCCTATTGTACTGTGGAATTGTATGAAAAACTACTAAGATAAGCAGGGCCTCTTAGACCTTAGCTGAAGAAAGAATGAGGTGAAAGAAGGGAAGGCAATTTTTTTTTTTTTAACTTCAGGAAATCGGATGCTTCAGGAGAGACGGGATGAACACTGAGCTGCAGCCATTAAGGCCCAAAGTGAATAATTCACAAGGTTGACTTCAGCAGTTTTATCTAATAGGACCTGCCACCAACAGGCCATGCACACATACTTAGAGGAAAAGAATGGCTGCAAGAAGGACATGAAGAGAGGGGAAAGAGCGGGTGTCGCACATCACGTTAAGAAAGAAAAGAAATAACACCTAGGGGCAATTCGATAAAGAGCCACCTAGACAGAGGCAACAAGAACACACATAAATGCCATTATTCTAGTGAGACGTGTACAAATGACCCTATTCCAGTTTTGTGCTATTCTGTATGTGCCAGGCTTCATTGATGCTGACAGTACTTTGCAGGCGATCATCATTCACATTTCCTCATGGCGATCTGCACAGGGCAGGAGCGTAGGAAGATCGCTCCTGCCCCAAAAGCCCTCTAGACCACCAGGTAAGGCCGGGAAAGCAGCAGGGAGGTGGGGGTGAGTCAGAGCTTGATAATCGCGGTTTTTCGCCATTCGCGGTCCGGCTCTGCCCGTATCCCCCGCGAATAATGAGGGAGAAGTGTATAGCAATTCTGTAGCTTTGTGCTTACACTTATGCACAACTGAAATACATCAGAAGCACCATACACCAGAAGCGCTATTCTGTAAAGTCGTGCCCAAGTGTTTTAGTGCTGTATCCCGCAAACTTTTTTCCTTTTTTGCTCCAGCACACGAACAGAGCAAATGTTTTTCTGTGGCACATCCACAACCCTGCCCCCAGGGTTGTCTCGTTTTTCCTGAGCTTGGGGCCACGTCTGGAGGGCATTAATGCGATGACATTGCGCACATGCACACGACTTCTGCACATGCTTGGAGGCCCTCCAGGCACAGCCCCGAGCTCAGGAAAAAGAGATGTGGTTCGTGTGGGGGCAAAGAGGAGGAGAGGCGCCGACGCTGGAAATGATTCTCATGTGTCCTTCAATCCCTGGCAGCACATCCGGAATATCGTAGTGTTCTGCGGCGCACAGTTTGTGATTCACTGGCTTTTGTATGTAACTTCAAGGGGGTGTATGTGTGGGCAGAGCATGGGTGGGCTAAGGAGCTTGTTCCCGGCTTATGCTCATAACTAATAGAATACCAAAAGTTATTCACTTTGCATGGTGCACCTAGGCACACTATTTATGACTGCCATTAAACTGGCCTAAATAGTTTGTACCTAAATCTGTTTGTACTAGTATTTTATAAAGACATCTTGGTGAACAGATGTTGTCGTGGCATTGGCATACCTAAATGGCACCAAATTATAGAATTGCCCTTATATAGAGGCACAGAAAACAGCTATAGTCATAGCAGAGAGGGAAACCTATGGAGAATAGTAAACATCTATAGATGCAGAGAAAACAGCCGAGTGCATGAGGATCTGGTGCTCACAGAAGCACAAACGAGTGGATTTAAGATTTACGATTTATTCAAGATCAAGGCCAGTTCCTATCAGGTACACAAGTTTATTTCCCTGCCTGAGGCAGGGATGCCTAAGCAAAATATCAGAAACCGAAGAGCCAGCTCTGTGGGTGTTTAAGCCCTCCCAGTATTGAGCAAACTCCTTAACTGTGCATTGGGGGGGGGGGGGGTAATTTCCATTGGGTTTATCACCCCCAGTCATTTTGAAAAGTTGACTCAGAAAGGTCCTGTACCACCTGTTGCTGGCTAAATCAATAAACGGTTAACAAAAAAGTATTAGGTCCCAGAACAGAGTAGGTGAGAATGGGACCCCCTGAAGTGACTTGTCCAAGGTCAGGAGGAGCGTCAGTGAGAGATAAAGAAAGACGGAGGCAAAAGTAGAGTATTAGAATCAGAAAGATCCAGGCTGAGCCTTGCAGGGCAGACATTGCTGCACATAAGTAGACTACAGAAGTTGCAAGAGAAGAGCCGTATAGCGTATTGGTAGAGGGTAGAAGGAGAAGAGTCACAGATCATGCAGTACAAGAGAGTACAGCTGTGAGAGATGTACATATGCATAGAAGCATAAAGCAATCCTGAGAGAGACTGACAGGAGGGAGGGACCCTCAACACATCGGGGAAGGGGAGGGGGGGAGAGAGACCTACACTGGCAGGAGGAGGTTCAGCTATGAGAGGGAATCCGCTGCAGCCACTGAGCTCTGAGGCAAACACAGAGGGTTCCCCACAAATCCTGAAAACCTCCTCCCTTCCTCTGCCAGAAGGGCCGTGAGATGGTTTTGGAGGTGAGTACCCTCCCTCCCTCCTCACCGGCTTCCCCCTCCCATCTCGCTGCTGGAGTGCATGAATGAATGAAAACGCTGCACCGCTCCGCTCTCTACTCCAGTCCTTAATGGCTACCAGGTTAGTGCTTCAGTGGACGTTTAGCTTTTGCACTCTGTCTTCTTTTTTGTGCCGGCTGCCTGCTTTGGCTTAGTGCTGCTTTGGGGGCTGGGGGTGCAGATGTGAGCGGAATCCATGTTTTAGCGTGGCCGGGAAAGGCAGTGACATCATGTTGCCTGCTCACTGCTGTTGCATCGCAGCTTCTGGCTGCTAATAGGCAGGGCTTGCTAGGCTGCTATTCTCTCACCTCCTCGGACAAAATAAAAGATCTCTTCTTGCCAGATGCCTGCCCACATCTGAGGGATGCTGAAATTAGCAATGCGCCATAGACCAAACTCACTACTGAGGCTGTGTGTGTATCTGACATTCTCAGCGGCAGCTTTTATGGGTTGTGATATTTTTTTTTTTTTTATAAACGAATGTTAAAAAAAAGCTATTCCAATACATGAGCGCTTGAGACCACACAGGGCCCTTGGTCAGCTGTCACAGCAAAGCTGAAAGAAGGCAAGCAGCTTGCACGTTTTTGTTGCATTTATATGATTGGCCAGTGAGTGTCGCTGGGTGTGTTTTTGGAGAAGTGTTTGAAATGTGTGTTACTTTGTTTGGCTGTGTAGAATGCATGCCATGACGACTGAACATGTGTGTGTATGCATGTTTAATTATTTTGCTATTTGTGGGCCTGTATGTGTTTAACTCAACCTTGGGTGAATCTCATCATAAAGGTGGTTCATAAATCCCAATAAATATGTGCTTGCATGTGTGCATATTTGACAGGGTGTCCTTGTGTGCGTCTCCATGTTTGTATGTCCTCGTGTGTTTCACTGAGTTTACACGTGTTTTATGACTGTCAGCATATGTTTTCATATGTTCATGAATTCCGTTATTGCATGTTTGCTTCAGTGTGTTCATGGCCATTTGTGTGTTTGCATATGTTTGGCAGTGTATGCTTGTGGATTAAGGTGTTTGGCTATCACTGTATATGTGTGTGTACTAGTGTTATGCTCTCATATATTTGAAAATATGTTTGCATTAATATGATAGTATATATGTGCTTGTGTATGTTGGCAGCATGTGTTGTATGACAGCTAGTGTGTACATGCTTCTGTATTCTTGTGCTCTCCAGTTCACAGTAGACTCTAGTCAGTGTTTGCATTCCTCTCTGGTTTTATATGCTGCTGATGGTCGAGGAGCCCTCCAGTATGAACAGGTGCTTAACTAGGGGATGGTTGATTCTGTCCTGTTTCTAGCCATGCATAAGAAACTGATCGATTTCTTAGTGAGGTAACAATAGTAGTGGATCAAGGAATACAGTGGCCTATTTGGACATTAGTAATCCTTTGACACTGTTTAGCTCACACATTTTCAGTTGCAATTCAAGGTGAGTTATTCTCATGTAGAGTAGATGTTTCCCTCTCCCTGGAGAGCTTGCAGTATAAGTTTGTACCTGAGGCAATGGAGGGTTGACTGATTTACCAAGATCACAAGGAGATCACTGATATGCTTAGAAAACTGGCAAAAGAGCCAGATGGAGTGGGAGCAGGATAGAATGTTGTAAATCGACTGAGGAATAGCTGCATGACAGAATACAGAGGATGGTGGAAAGAAGATAAAATGTGGTATCCCAGAGCTCAGCTCTAGGACTTTTTTTGTGGGTTTTTTTTTTTTTTTGGCCAAATCTTTATTGCAGGTGAAGTTGAGAAAAGATATGTTTCAGAGAACCTGGAAGAGAGTAGATATGCCAGGACAGGGTTGCCGTTAGGGGGGAGGGGGTGTGTGTGTGTGTGCAAACAAGTAATTTGTTCTAGGCCTCCATTCCAGAAGGGGGTCCTGAGCCTGTCCAAAACTGAAGGTAGCACCGTCTCCTGGTAGGCTTTGTGGTGAGCTCCTTGCAGATTTTTGTCCTAGGCCTCATCCAGCGTGTCAAACATTTGTTCTGCACTGGAAAAGGTGAAAAAAGAGAAAGGAGCTTGAAAAAAAACCCCAGAAAGCATGATCAAGGTTTTTGGAAATAAGCTTCAGAGAAAATATCAAGCATACATGGAGAATCAGAAAATAATATTAAATATTGAACTAGGCCAGTTACTGGGCAGACTTGCACGGTCTGTGTCTGTGTATGGCCGTTTGGAGGGGGATGGGCAGGGGAGGGCTTCAATGGCTGGGAGGGTGTAGATGGGCTGGAGTAAGTCTTAACAGAGATTTCGGCAGTTGGAACCCAAGCATAGTACCGGGTAAAGCTTTGGATTCTCGCCCAGAAATAGCTAAGAAGAAAAAAAAAAAAATTTAAATTGAATCAGGTTGGGCAGACTGGATGGACCATTCGGGTCTTTATCTGCCGTCATCTACTATGTTACTATGTTACTATATTAATTAATTAATTAATAATCTATTCAATATTTCTATAAATGGTTAAATATAGATTAAAGGGAAAAGGGGTGGGACTTGATATACTGCCTTTCTGTGGTTAATATACAAGTACTTATTTTGTACTTGGGGCACTAGAGGGTAAGTGACTTGCCCAGAGTTACAAGGAGCACAATGCAGAAAAAAACATTTGAGGGTACTTCTAAAATTTATGTTCTAGTTCCATGTGTGAATGATTACAATAATTCCAGTGCCATGCATAATACCAAAAAATTTCACCTAAGAGCTATTATGTGAACACAAGCATATCTCACAGAATATTTTACAAGGCAGATGTACACATAGGTGGAGTCCTGGCAGAGTGTAGGCAAGACTTGCATTTATCCCAGGATCTATAAATATCACCTAAATTTTGGTACCCCTATGTAGGCGCAATCCTGAGTTGCGTGCACAACTGAATTAGGGACACATTCTCAAAACTAAAATCTGCCTTTAATGTGCTTGCTAAACCAGTTCAAGCCAGTTTAGCGTGCATGTATTATAGCGGCGGATTATTAAAACAGCTTACTGTGGTCTTTTCCAAGTTTTCTAGCAGTCTCCGATGCTGCCATGCAAATGTAGTACAATAAGGTCATTAATATTAAAATGAGCACTCTTGAGTGATTCTCTATAATTGCCGAGTTATTCTTTAACCTTGTTGTGTCACATTTGCGGCCAAAATTTTCTGACAGGTCATTGCCTTACTTTCTGATCAGTGCCTGAGCGCTGATTGACTCGGATACTGATAAGAAAATAAGACTTGACAGCTAAGACCTGTCAGAAAATTTTGCCACTGTTAAGCAACCCCCCCGACACCCCCTGGCAGCGGGAGAGATGTGTACTCCCTTCTGCCGCCAAGTAACGCCCACCCCCAACATAGAGAAAGATGCCCATTTCCTCCTGCCGCCAAGCGACACCCCCCTGGCAGCAGGAGACATGAACCACTCCTGCCACCAAGCAATGGCCCCCACGACATCCCCTGGCAGCGAGAGAGATGCCCATTCCCTCCTGCTGCCAAGCAATGCTCCCCTGACACCCCCAGCAGTGAGAGAGATGCCCACTCCCTCCTGCCACTACACAACCCACCCCACCCCGCCCCCCCTGTTCATCTGACAACCCCCTATCCCCTCCCTGTTACCTTGTTTATTATGGCTGGCCATAGGGATGCCTACTCCCTCCGGCCAGCAAGCCCACCTCTTCAAGTTGCAGGCCTTCTCTTCAGTGCATCCTAGGATGCACCGGGGAGAGGCCTAAGGCTCTGATTGACCCAGGTTGTTTAAGGTCCCTCCTATGGGAGGGGCCTTAGGCATTTGGGCCAATCAGAGACTTAGTCCCTTCTTCAAATGCATCGGGGTTGTGTAGCAGCGTAAGGGAGTGGGCATCTCTCCTGCTGCCTGGGCGGGGGTGTTGCTTGGTGGCGGGAGTGAGTGAGCTCCTGCTGCCTTTGTGGGGAGAGGGGGTTGCTTGATTTCAGCAGCAGAAGGGAGTGGGCATCTCTCCTGCCAATCTTCAATTTGGGGGGGGGATGTTGTGCGTTTATTCTGCACATGTACCAATTGCTATCACCAGCAATGGGCACATGCAAATTTAGCAAACTTTCGCTGCTCTCTGGCAACCTCATTTGCATATGCGTTTGTTTTTTTGAGAATGTCTTACCTTTTTGAAATCATTACAATAACAATTACGACAGCAGCCCATCGGTTTTTAATGCAAAATTTTGAGAATCTAGCCCTTAATGAGCAATTAACACTCAATAATTGGCTATATCAATCAATTATTGGCATTAATTAACACTAATCTGGTGCTGCATGTGCAACTGCATTTCTGTGATTATATAAAGAATCGTACGAAAATCTTTTTGCAAGCAGCCCAAAAGGGGGCATGGCCACGGGAAGGGCATGGGTGGGTCAGAGACCTTCCAGAAAGTTGCATGCAGTGTTACTGAATTTGGGACTTGTGTACCAGGATTTATCCTTAGGCAAGCAGGTAGCATATTCTCACATGTGAGTGACGTCCTCCATGAAGTCCCGGACAGTGAAAAGTGTAGAATCACTTTAAGCTTTAACAAGCTTTTAGACTGCCCACACCACATATGCTTGAGTGCTTTCCCGCCCGACACTATCTATCAAAGTCGTCAGTTTTTTGTTTTCTGCAGAGTGAAGGCGTTTCTCCATCAAGTTGCCTTCCCGTCTTGTTTTTTATAAACTTTCAACTATTTCTAGTTGTTGTTCTTTCTTTTCAAAAATAAGTAATCTAGAAAAGGAAAATGAAGTTTTGGACTTTTTTCAGACTTCGTTCAAAGTTCAGCAGCCTTCACACAATTTTCCATCCTTCCTGTTGTGATGGGGTCGGACTTCCAGCAACTGGGATTGGCTGGAATCGATAGACATTGATACCTCAATCTACTTGCATCGGTGGCATATTAGCATTGATTCCGGTTGATGCATGCCTTTCTGTAATCGATGTTTCCACCATGTCGATGCAGATGCACCGCAGTGGAGAATGCCCTGCCAGTTAAGCCACGAGTCCCATTTGATGCAGATTGTCTTTTCTAAAGTGCATTGCCTTTTCAGGCATTTACGCTTCAATGCCTGTTGCACCTTCGATACCGCTTGATGCTACATGGTCACGGTGCCTCCTCTTCATTAATGAACAGCGTCACAGGTCTTAGCAGACCGAACAGCAACGCTATCGTTCTCCACCCTTGCAAGTTTCTCACCCTCATTAAGGTCATACATTCGGAGACGACCTGCTGCACTGATGGGACCGGCAGTTGAGCCATCGGTACTGGTGCATGCTTTCATGGAGAATTCAGCACGCTAGCTGGCATTAAAAACCTCCTGTGCGGTTTTGCAAAAGGGGAGGTTATTGTGGAAAAGAACAGATTCTTTTATTCCTAAGCTAGCCCTCCCATGAAAATGAAAAAAAAAAAAATGTTTCTGATATGAAATCAGCTGACAGAGTTTCAACACACACATTCACACAATATCTGAGCCACCTCAGCTTTATCCATATATCCAAGTATTTTTGATTTAGAAATAATGAAACTCATCAGTAATTACTCCACAGTCTCACAGCTCCCTTACATAGAGCCTGTGAGTATAGGACTACTGACTGGACACAGCTCTGCACCACAGAACTTCTTAGAATTCTAAGACAGAGAGATCATTCTTAAGGCTTTAGACCAGTGTTTCTCAAACTTTCTCGAGCCAGGGCACACTAAAGGTAGTGGGCACGGCTCGAGGCCCCCGATTGTGCGTGGACGTCACCGTGATAACATCATGCACATGAGTGACATCATCATGTCGATGTCTGCACATGCGCCGAGGCCCTCCAGACAGGCCCTGAGACACCAGTAGGGGGTGCCAGCAGGGAAGAGGGCCGGAGAGTAGAGGCGCTGGCGCCATCTGATTGCCTTCAGCAGTGTTTTTCAACTACTTCAAGCTAAGTATCCCTAAGTTCTAACAAATATTAACTGAGTACCCCAACCACAGACCTCCATAGGCCCACCCAAGCTCTGCCCCAGATTCCACCCCCTTTACTAATTGTAATGCAATTTTTTCCATTAATTTTTTCATATATACACAGCAGATATAAATTCTCAAAACTGACACATTTCAATCACTATATTGAAAATAAAATCATTTTCCCTACCTTTGTTGTTTGGTGACTTTATTTTTCTGTGCTTTTAACTATGTTTCTAGTGCCGCCTTATCCGTTGACTGTTTTTCTCTCCTTCACTTTCTGCTTTGCATCCATCTTTAGCATTAACTTAACATTCAGTTTTTCCATTTTCCTGCTTTCTTCTCAAAATCTACTTTTCCATGTCTTCCCTTCCTATCTCTCTCTCCTTCCCTCCCCATTTCTATGGTCTGACATCTTTCTCCTTCCCTCCTTCCCCCCCCCCCCCGTACTCCTTCCTCCCCCCATGTAGTTCAACATCTCTTGCCTTCCTTTCCTCCCTTCCCAGTCTGGCATCTCTCTCCTTCCCATAATCTGGCATCTCTCTCTATTACTACTACTGTTACTATTTCTGTAGCACTACCAGACTCCCCTCTTTCCCTTCCATTCCCTGGTCTAGTATCTTTCCCTTCCTTTAGTTATCTCTCCTCCCCCCCAGTGTAACATTTCTCTCTCCCTTCCTTCTTTCTGCCCCCTGTAGTCCATCTCCTTTCCCTTCCTCCTTTCTGACCCCTCTCCCAGTCCAACATTTAACCCTCCTTTCCACCAGTCCAACATTTCTTTCTCTCTTCCTCCTGAATGCTTACTTCTCCTCCGGTCCTCTTTCCCTCCCCCCAACCAACTTCTCTCCATGAGTCCAACTTTTCACTCTCTGCCCTCTCACCCTTTCCCTGAGTGTGACATTTATCCTTCCCTCCTTTTTGCCCTCCCCATCCATCTCGCCCTCTCTATGAGTCCAACACTTTCTGCCTTCTACATGCTTTTCTCTCTCTCCTTACCTTTACCCTTCTTCCCACCCCCCAGCCCAATATGCTCTCTCCCTATGCACCATTTCTCCTTCTCCATCCCATGCCCATTTCTCCCTCTCTCATCACTCTCGCTCCTCATTTCTTTCTTTCCTTCCCTCCCCAACCCCATTCACAACTAATATGATCTCTTCCCATGCACCATCTCACCCTCCCTTCCAGTGTGTAGCACCTTTCCTTTCACTCTCCTTCTCCCAGGTCCAGCAGCACCTCTTCTCCCTTCCCTTTCCTTCCTCCCTGTCCAGCAGCACCTCTCCTTCTCCCCATGTCCAGCAGAACCTCTCTTCCCTTTTCAGTACCTCTCCTCTCTCTAGCGGCAGCTCACTATGCTTTTAACTTCCCCACACAGCTGCCACTAGCATTAGTTTAGATGTGGTTCCATCAGGCAGCCTCGGGGCCTTTGCTAGGCTGGCCTGCCTCTGACGAAAGAGGAAGTTGTATCATTGAAGCGGATCGGCCTAGCAAAGGCCCCGAGGCTGCCTAATGGAACCACGTCTAAACTAATGCTAGCGATAGCTGTGTGGCAAAGTTAAAACGCACACTGAGCTGCTGCTGCTGGTCTGGGGGTGGGGAGAGAAGACGAGGAAGGCAGGAGTCCCAGGAGATATGCGACAACAGCAGGAAGTCGCTAGACATGCAGCACTGGTGCTGTACCACGTGTTGAGAATCTCTGGCCCTACAGGACATGCCTCTCGTGGTGAGAGGCACATGCTGTAGGAAAGTCATCTGGCTGGCACTTCTCTTCCTCCTCAGTGTGCTGCGGCACACTTGGAATCTCAGGAGGCACACTAGTGTACCGCAGCACACAGTTTACGATACACTGCTTTAGACCTTCTGTTCTCAAAAGAGCATTTAGCTTTCAAAAAATAGTTTTAGATTCTCCAAGCTTCACACAACTATGTATAAAGGTTAAGTCTCAGCAAATTAGTAATCAGAAAAGACTGCAGGAATGCAATCCAGCAGAAAAACAGCTGAATACTAGATTACATACAAAACACTTGCTGTAAACACCAATATTAGGCAATCTAAAGAATTAAAGTTCTCTATTTCCCAGTATCTAACACTTCTTTTTAGCAACAGGAATCACAAAAATCCAATTTAAATTCTGAAACACACTTTAAAAGTTCTTATCAATTTTCCTTTGAAATATAACTCCAAACTTGATTTAGAAATCTCAATAAATCATGAGAACTAGCATCAGACAAGTTCTTAACCCAGAATTCACAGAAACTCAACTGTATCCTCCTTCACAGCATTCTCTTTACACACCTCAGCTCAAAAGCCCTTAAGCAGGTTTAATTTGCAGTATTTCTCATGAAATCAAACATTTATAGGAAATATTTTAAAAAATATTCACTCCTTCCACACATGACAAACTCCAGAGCTTACATATAAAGTTTAACTCAGCACACACCATTTCTTCACTAACTCCTTGTACTGCCTTAAACTCTCTGCTCTCCTGTAGATTACAATAACAGTTCTGGGGGCTCTTAATGAGACAGCTGCTATCAAGTGCAGCTTCCCTTATCTCTCTGTCTTTTGATCTTCCTGCATCTCCCAGGCTCTGTGAATGGTCTAACCTCCAAGCAGCTCTCAGCATTTCCCTTCTGCCTCTCATGTCAGATGCTGGAGATTTTAGTGCCATTTATCACCAGCATCTTGAGCAAGTGCCTCACCTGGTCTAATGGTTAAGTTGGCCTTGGCAGCTGGGCAGTATGGCTTACAATGATCTTAAGAACAGAGGAAAGGAAAGAGATAAGAAAAAAAAATGAAACATGGATATAGGAAGCATATCCCAATTGGAATCAGCGAACTATAACTCCCCAGAAACCATAAGAGTAAGTACCAGAAGGCTGGTGGAGACCAGTAGAGCAATAAGGAGAAAATACAAGGCACATAAAGGAACCAGAAAGAGAGAGAGAGGCTGTGCTGTGGGTTGTGGCAGTATAGGGGCAAGACTTTTGGGATGGAGGGGGGTGGAGCAAGGCAATGTGGGTAGGGCAAGGTTGGGATATTAGCAGTGCCAGGGTCAGGGTCTTCTATTTTGGCTTAACAAATATGGTAACCCTACTGAAGATGCTAGAGAACTAGTGAGGAAGACAGCAAACCATGGTTAGGATAAGAAGCGGCATTGTACAAGTGGACAGTCTTCTATGGCTGGTAGCTGGGATATATCCTTAGCAATGCAGGGAGGAATAACTGGGCAAACTGAATGACTTTCAGGGTCTATTTCTGCAGTTTTCTGGGCACCAGAAAGCTCATGTGATCCTAAAAAGAATCACTACTATTTTGTTTCCAGCTATCCACTGCCCTTCACCATTCCTGACCTCGTATTATAAAAAAAACAATCATTTTAACACCACTCATATAATCTATTTGCAATTGTTTTGACCTCTTACCTTCCCCTGTGTTTATATCTGTACTCCTCCCCTGATTATTTTTTCACTCTGTACTTTAGTGTTATTGAGGGGATTTCTGAAATGGCAGTATTGACATGTCCAGATTACTAACTTGGAGTCACTTTATACCACTGTCTATGGCAGAATCAGTTTTGTCCCATTCATAGAGAGAGAGAGAGAGTGTCCCTCTCCTATAAGTGTGATATGAGAAAGATGTGAAGCATTGCTCCTGCAGCTGACAGGAACATATTGTGTCTCATTAGATGCTATACCTAACTGTGCCTTCTTATACCAATAAAGAAACCACCCACACAGCCTCAGTGTGATCAAACTAATACTTCACTCGACACAACCCTGAGGTGAAAATGAAACAACAAAAAGCACCTTTATAAGGGCACAAATCATATCTAAGTTCATAAGCTTTAAATCAGATTATTATGACCAGGTATGCAAAACAAACAAACACATACACCCTTCTGACGGTATAGAATTTTTTTTTTTAAATAAATAAATAAACACACAATTCAACTCAACAAAATATTGAGAATTTTCTTGTACTTTATGCATGTAGAAGATTCCTTTGAAATGAGGGGGAATAGGATGAAGGTGAAAAGGGATAGACCCTTGAGATAATCTGAGGAAATACTTCTTCATGGATAGGGTGGCGATTTGTGGACAAGTATGTAGGATCTTAAAGGGAGTGAAAGGGAGAGTAGATGGCATGGGTGAGCAGACTGGATAGGCCATATGGTCTTTTTATGTGTCTTCAGTTATTTCTGTTTCACCAACTCATGAACATGCCCCAGAGATCCATGTACTCAGTCAGGTTTTCCACATGTCTACTGCCTTTTCTATTTCAATGGCATAGCCAGGACTGGTTTGTTGATGTAACTGGGGGTTAACATTGGTGGGTATTAGGCAATGTGGATGATGACACCACCTTCAGTTTTCCTCTCACTGGCCTATGGAGCTGTTATAGACTGAGTGGACCTGACTCCAAAGAGAAGATGGAGGAATGGAACAAGTCCCAACCAGGTCCATCCATGGCTATGTTGCTGCACTGTCTTTTTTTGTGGAAAGAAAGATGTTATTTTTCTGTTATGGTGATTCTTTTTGCATTTATTGAGGACAGTGCGGTACAAAAAAGACTTAATGATTTCCAAGTGGTGGTGGTATTGTCCTTCAGACAAGATGGGTGCTTGGTGCCTTCATTATATGTGCTCACTTTACCTTCAAGTGCATGGGTAACCACCAGTGATCTCAAACTCAAACCCTTTGCAGCGCCACATTTTGGATTTGTAGGTACTTGGAGGGCCTCAGAAAAAAATAGTTAATGTCTTAATAAAGAAATGACAATTTTGCATGAGGTAAAACTCTTTATAGTTTATAAATCTTTCCTTTTGGCTAAGTCTTAATAATAATAATAATAATGTAAAAGAGTGACGTGATTGATAAAAGGTATGGAAAACCTTTCATATGCTGAAAGATTAGAGAAACTGGGGCTCTTTTCCCTGGAAAAGCGGAGGCTTAGAGGGGACATGATAGAGACTTACAAGATCATGAAGGGCATAGAGAAAGTGGAGAGGGACAGATTCTTCAAACTTTTGAAAACTACAAGAACGAGAGGGCATTCGGAAAAATTAAGAGGGGACAGATTCAGAACCAATGTTAGGAAGTTCTTCTTCACCCAAAGGGTGGTGGATACCTGGAATGCGCTTCCAGAGGGTGTGATAGGACAGAGTATGGTATTGGGGGTTCAAGAAAGGATTAGATGATTTCCTGAAGGAAAAGGGTATAGATAGAGGATTACTCTACAGGTCCTGGACCTGTATAGGCTGCCACTTGAGCAGACTGCTGGGCATGATGGACCTCTGGTCTGACCCAGCAGAGGCACTGCTTATGTTCTTAATTTATAGCTAAAGAGACATATGATCAAGAAACTGTTTTATTTTACTTTTGTGATTATGATAAACATACCGAGGGCCTCAAAATAGTACCTGGCGGGCCACATGTGGCTCCCAGGCTGTGAGTTTGAGACCACTGTTCTATACTAAGCCTCCTTTCCCTAGTGCTTGTGCATACCACTCCCATTTCACCCCTTGCTTCATCAGCTTTTTGAAAAGCTGTCAGACTAAATCATTGCATACTGGCAAAGATTTGTATTCAAGGAAGGTAATTTTCCAAGCCATTTTTGCAGGTAAAGTAGCCCTTTATTCAAAGAAATGAGATTTTACAAAATAACCTGCCCAATATGTATGTAAAAATATGCCTATGTGTACAAGATGCAGGCAGAATTTATTGTGACAAATATAAATATGGAATAAAAAATCATAAACCAAAAGATCCAATGTGCCGAGAATCGCCAACCTTTTGGTTTATGATTTTTTATTCCATATTTTTTGTGGCATATTTTTCAAACCTTTTTGCATATTGGACCCCTGACGAAGGTTTGTCCGAAACACGGACCGTGTCGGGTCCCTTGTTTGGGAAAAAGGTTTTTATAAATTTATATTTGTCACAATAAATTCTGCCTTCATCTTGTACACATCTGCAGTTGGTTTTTGTTTGTTCCTGGTTGGTTTTTTCTGCAGATAAGGTTGGATCTCTCCTTCCTTTTTTGTTGCTCTGTAAAAATATGCCTGCCTGTTTGCAAGCAGAGTTGTTATTGGGGTCAGGAAGTGGCTTGAACTTAATGCACATTGAAGAAAAAAGAAAAAAAATCAAACATTCATATTTGTTTTTACTGAAAACTGTGTGCCCCAAATAGCAGGTGTAATATTGAAAGCAGAAATTTGCAAATTCTTTTGCTTTGAAAATCCAGGAATGGTTTCTTATAACCCCCAACAATCTCTCCCCCTTCGCACATGACTGGCAGAAGTTACTGAGAACTCTTTGCCCCAGTAGGGAAGAATTTTTAATTTATCACGTACCTGTGTGCTCCACTCAAACTTCACCCATGTATACTTCCACTGGCAAAGTACACTCCATCAAATCATGGTGCATACCTTACTGCTGGTCTGTATTCTGTAGAAGGCCATTTACACACATGAGACACATAAAGGTGGTAGAATTAGAGGATAAACATGAATGGAGTTTGCAAGGAGATAGATTAACAAAGAAGCAAAGAAGACCAGATCTTCAAACTGAAGCTTTATTGTCACCAATAGAAATTGGAACAAGAAAAACAGACCTAACAAGGACTGTATTTTGGCTACAAAGCCTGCATCAGGAGTCCTCAGGTTGTCCACTCGACAATTAGACAATAAAAATACGCTAATGTAGCCTTGGAGATAGGGCAAGCTACGAGTATTTTACAGTTTAGGAAGATGTTAAAAATGCGCTCCCAAGAGAGGTGGTGGAGATGAAAACGGTGACGTAGTTCAAAAAAGCGTGGGATGAACACAGAGGATCTAGAATCAGAAAATAATAGTAAATATTGAAGAACTAAGGCCTGTACTGGGCAGACTTGCACGGTCTATGTCTGTATATGGCCGTTTGGTGGAGGATGGGCTGGGGAGGGCTTCAATGGCTGGGATGGTGTAGATGGGCTGGAGTGAGCTTTGACGGAGACTTCAGTAGTTGGAACCTAAGAACAGTACCGGGCAGAGCTTTGGATTCTTGCCCAGAAATAGATGAGAAGAAGAAGAAAAAAAAACCAACAAATTTTTAGATTGAATCAGGTTGGGCAGACTAGATGGACCATTTGGGTCTTTATCTGCTGTCATCTACTATGTTACTATGTGTCGTTTGAACATACTTTTGCTAAATGAGTCAGAGTGTTTTGACATTTGTTTGCTTGTTAATTGGCGAGAAGACTTTATACTTAAGGTTTTCTAGTGGAGTTTAGCAATTTGAAGTTTTCATTTTTGTCATGTGTTTTTTGGTTTTTTTTATATAATTTTAAAAGTGAAGTTGTATTTAATTGAGAAATGAAGCATTTAAAGGTTTAAAAGTGAAGCATATTATATTGAATTGAGAATGTGATTTGTTTTGTTGTATTGTTATATGGTGTATGTTGACTGTATGTTACCTATGTTTTTTGTGTAACTTTGTTATGTATGTTTTATTGTTACCCGCATAGAAATAAGAACATAAGAATTGCCACTGCTTGGTCAGATCAGTGGTCCATCGTGCCCAGCAGTCCGCTCACGCGGTAGCCCTTAGGTCAAAGACCAGTGCCCTAACTGAGACTAGCCCTAACTGAGACTAGCCTCTAATTTTTTATTATGTCCTTCCCTCATTTATTGAATTACCTGTAAACCGTGTCGAGCTCTATCTTTATGGAGATGATGCGGTATACAAACTTAAGGTTTAGTTTAGTTTAGTTTTAGTTTAGCCTTACCTGCGTACATTCTGCTTCAGCAGGAACTTGTTTAACTTTGTCTTGAATCCCTGGAGGGTGCTGGATATGCGGACTATAAATTTTTAAATAAATAAATCTAATTCAACAGAAGCTTTCATTGAATTAGATTGCTACATTAGCTTATTTTTATTGTCTAATTGTTCAGTGGACAACCTGAGGACTCCTGATGCTTTGTAGCTGAAACACAGTTCGTGCCAGGTCCGTTTTTCTTGTTTCGCTGCCTATTGGTGACATTAAAGCTTCAATTTGAGGGCTGGTCTTCCCTGCTCTTTTGTTTTATCCATTGAGTTTTGTTGTTGTCTTTTTGCTTTCAGTTGCAAGGAGATAGACATAGGAGTAACATCAGGAAGTACTTTTTCACAGAGAGGGTAGTGGACCCCTGGAATGCCCTTCCAGGAGAGGTGGTAAAGTCAAAAACAGTGAGCAAATTCAAATATGCATGGAATAGACAGAGGATAGGCCTAAATAGAAAGAAGATGGAATGCAACAAGTATCACATTGGGTAAATGTAGATAGAACTAAGGCTGATGCCGGACAGACTTTTATAGTTTGTGTCACATAAATGGCAAAAGACTGAAAGAAGATTAGCCAAATCCAGCATGGGATAACTAAGGCCAATGCTGGACAGACCTTTTGGTCTGTGTCACACAAATGGCAAAGGACAGATGAAACTTTGGCAACTGCAGTGTTGTACTGTGCAGTAGAGAATGACACGGTGGCAGTTACAAAACGGTGAGGGGGGAGGAAGTGCTCACTGCGGGCATGGGGACAAGACCATCCACTGCCCCGTGGAGCGGTGAATGGCCATGTTCCCGCAGTTAAGGGAGGGAAGGCGCGTGGTCACAAACCACACACAGTCCATCCCTCCCTCCCTACCTATGGCCAAATCTATCTCCCTCTCCCTTACCTTCACGGCGCTTTTGTAAAAAACTTACTGAAGCCGGCAAAGCCTGCCTGCCTGCAGTCACGTGTGTGTGGGCGGAAGCTTCTCCTCTGACACAACTTCCGGCTAAACAAATATGATAACCCTACCAAAGATGCTAGAGAACTAGTGAGGAAGACAGCAAATTGTGGGGCATTGTACAAGTGGACAGTCTTCTATGGCTGGTAGCTGGGATATATCATTAGCAGTGCAGGGAGGAATAACTGGACAAACTGAATGACTTCCGGTTGCGTCAGAGGAGAAGCAACCGCCCACACACACTGTATGCAGGCAGGCTTTGCCGGCATCTGTAAGTTTTTACAAAAGTGCCGTGAAGGTAAGGAGGAGGGAGGGAGATAGATTTGGCCAGAGGGAGGGAGGGAGGGGGCGGTTTAAATTCTTTACTAACACGCCGTGAAGGTAAGGGGGAGAGAGGGAGATTCTCGGGCCGCCGAGGGGCGGTGAGATGTCGAGAGGGAAGGGTGGATGCTGCAGGGACGGGGCGGTGAAGGGGACGGCGGGGACGGGGCGGTGAAGGTGACAGCAGGGACGGGGCGGTGAAGGGGATAATAATAATAATAATAACTTTATTTTTCTGTACCGCCATAGTCAAGCGACTTCTAGGCGGTTCACATTGAAAGAAGGCTGGACAGTCAGCGAATAACAATAAGCCTAAATAGAAAGCTTACATACTAATTGGAGTTCCATGGTGGTCCGGTGACGGGGCAGTGATGGGGACAGATTTTTTTCCCCGTGTCATTCTCTACTGTGCAGCTCAGGGGGAAGGGGAAGATATCTTGACTGGTAAGTTGAATACTGTTAGCGGTACCTGGTGATGATATGTGGTTATAACCAAGACTCCCATCATGTCTAGCTACCTATATGATTGACCTGATGGAAACTTGACAATCAGCATATAAGCATGGGTGACTGCAGCTCTGGCCACTTTGCTGGATAGACTGAATGGACCATGCAGGTCTTTTTCTGCCATCATTTACTGTGTTATTGGTCACATACATGCGTAAATGATGAAATACTGCCATTTATGCAGCTTCCTATTGCCTAAAATGAGGATCCTTAAGATTATCTGCATTATGTACTATGCCCCCACCATAAATATAATAAATTAACATAACAGTTTTTAACTTAGGGCTCCTTTTATGAAGCCGCATGCACATTTTTAGCGCGAGGTAGCCGAAAAACTACTGTCTGCTCAAGAGGAGGCGGTAGCGGCTAGCGCGGTCGGCAAATTAGCACGCGCTATTAGGCGCATTAAACCACTAACACGGCTTCGTAAAAGGAGCCCTTAGATGAAAGTTAACTCATTAGTTTATAGTTAGTTTATTATTATTTGTATCCCACTTTATGCAAAGCGGGTCACAACAAATACATACATAATAAAACAACCATACATATACAATAAAATAACAAACAGTTACAGAACATGTTAGCAACTAGCACTGAAATAAACAACGGGACACTCAGGTTTCCATATTTCATCTTGCAGAATAAATGCCTTTTTAATAATCTTTTAAAATTACTCCAATTATCCTGCTTCTGAATGGGGACATTTTGTCTCTCAGATCACAATTCGACATAGGCAGACCTGCCAAGTCTCCTACTTTCAGCTGGAGACTCCTGCTTTTGAGTGTAGTGTCCTGCACTCCCACAGACCAAGTGTGATCTCCTGCTGAGTAGCTTCCCCACCCAGCTGCAGTAGAAAGTTTTTTGAAGCATTTCCTGCTGCTGCTAGACTGGAAGGCCACTCTTTTTGCTTCTGATTGCCAACTGACTGTGCCAGGGTAGAGCAATGGAAGGACCAGGCAGAACAATGGACAGGGGTGGGTAGAGCGGGGCTGGCTGGAGGTGGACCATAAATCTGCTCAGTGGGTTGGCCCCCTTGGCAGCTGTGCACTGGGCAAATCGCCACTCATGCCTGTTGAGATAATCTCGGATTTCTATGTAGTTAGTGTCATAACCAGCTCATCTCCCTGATATTTTGGTTTTATCTGGGGTTTTCACAACTCTATATTTCCACTTTTTTATCAGCATCCAGATCAGGTCTTGCAGAACAGGTATAATATGGTCAAACCCAGCAGTTGTGGTATTCGCTTATGCCAAACTGCCACAGGAACGTCTCTCTGCTGGAAAAGTCCTACAAAATTTACAATAGCACTGCAAGATATGTGCAGTGCCATACAGATAAACATCATGGACAGTCTCTTCTCCTGGGAGGTTATAATACAAAAGATGAAAATATTTCCAAAATAGATATGTCACTGCCTTGTACTATCTGTAACCTTACAGGGATTGTACAATGGATGCTGCTGCCTTGTCGTGTTGCTGCTGTTAGAGCATTTGAAACTTAAAGTCTGTATATTTGACGAGGCAAAAATCAATCTGTCCCGTATGACCACAGAGTTATCTGGTCACTCACATTCTCTATGCCTCTTATTGGGAGACCATGGTGCCCCAGGTTCAGTATACCATCCTGATACTGACCTCTCTCTCTCTCTCCACCTAGGACAAGTTTGGATGTCGGTTAAGTCTCATGTTAATGTGAATTTCTCCCCAAACTGGGTCAAAGCTGTTTTGGCTTTTCCAGTGTTCCCAATTTGTGGTTCTATCACAGGCCTCTGTAACCATGGAAACAGGGAAAGACATTCATCCTTCCTCCTCCCCTCCACCAGGCTCCGGCTTCTGAAATGACAGAGTAGCTTGGTGGGGGGGAGGGGGGCGTACTTGACAGAAGTGTGTTCCCACATTCTGTTATTCAGTGGAGGGTCGAAGGGGTGAAGGGGGAGGTAAGGTTTGATGTGACAGGTGTCCAGTTGCTCTTTTCCTCTCTAAGGCTCAGGTTGAATTGATAAATATGCACTGAACTGGGGATTTTCTGTTGCAGTTCATTTCAGGGCACCCGAGGCTCATGTTAGAACTCACATCACTGGATATTTTTATCAAGGTGTCCTCAGGATGGTGTACCTTGAAGAAGCCATGCTGGAACTCAGGGTGTCTTGTCTGCCATGAGGCTGAGAAAGCCCTTTAAGGATACGCAATACATCTCTGTCTCATGTTAGGCAGTCCTGGAAAGGGCCTCCCATTTTCTCACTTGTTTAACATGCGGTATGGGTAATAGACCTCCAAGCGATATTCATAGTAACTGTGAGCAGGAACAAGGTCACTGCTGTGCTGCCACACTAGTGTGAAACCCAGTGTGAAGTGGCTGCATTTGCATTGTGAAATTAAATGTATCTGAATAGATGGAGAGCTGTAGGTTGATATATAAAGGAAGATATAGCCTGCTTTAATAGCAGTTCTGTACCCTGCTTTCCCTTCATGCTTCCCTGTGTTGTAACTGTAATTATCTTCTCTCCTAGACAGCTAGCTCTGTGCCTGGTTATATGAGACCACGCTATGCAGCCGGTGCTGTACCTTCCTTCCTCACAAACCAGCGACAAGCTGTGCAGCAGAATTCACAGATTTATAGGGATTTGATTTAAGCCATGATGTCAACACTTAACTACGATGGCCTCTTGGGAATGGACCAGACTGCACCATGCTGAAACCACCGACTTGTTTCACGTAGGCTGCCTTTTTTGTGTTACTTCTGACCTGAGCTAAATTTGAGCAGGCATCGTAGGGTTTATTTCTCTGGTTGTGCAGAAATGTTTCTCTGGGGCTAAGTTGTTTCTTGTTCTTGAACTGGCAGTTATCTCCTTCTCCTTCCCATCTCCATTTGGAACCAGGTGCCAGGAGCAGCCTCAATTTCCTGAGGTTGAGGGGGAGGTCGTATTTTACATCCTCTCCCAATTTGTTTAAACCTACGGTAATCATTTAAGCAGCAACTTTTCAGCCTGGAAATATCAGCACTCCTTTTGGAACTCTGTAATCATGTACCCTAAATTTGATCACTAGGTATCGCCATTGTCCAGTGGCTCCTTTCCTCTTTGGCATATGACTAGTCTGTGCAGCTTCGTGAGCTGAGCTAGGAATGGAGGAAAGGGCAGAAGAACTGAGCCAGCCATCAAAGCCAGTTCTCTTTTTACAGCACTGTCTATTTCAAAGTAGTTATTAAATGTGTTTTTTTTGGAGGTGTGTTTATGTGCAGTTTAGGTTGGTAGTGAGTATAATTGGTCCCCAATGTAGTTTTCTTGTACTACTATTAATTATTTCTATAATGCTACCAGATCTTAATTAATGGAGATTCTTCTGAAGGAAAGGGTAGGGTTGTAGGACCCAACACAGTATGTTTTTTAATCAGACAAATCTGATGGATTTCTTCACTTGGGTGACAGGAGAATTAAATCAGGGATGGAAATTAGAAATGTTTTTTTTTTGTTTAAAATGAAATAAGAAATATCAACAACATTGTGTATGCTACTACCTTTATTTTTATAAAGGAAACAAAAGGAAAAATGAACCAAAATGTTGTTTGTTGTGCATTTCATTTGCTTTGCTTCCACCTCACCCTTAATGACTAAACTCTCTTTTAAATTTAAAAAAGGCCCTACTCTCATCATGACAACATCCTTCACCTTTATCACAGACCATCTCCCCCCCCCCCCCCCCCCCACACACAGCTTGGTATGATCTTCATATTGGCCATCATAATTTTGGATGATGGTACTGGGGATCACTTCTGCACCAGTTCCACCCCAGGAGTGGGGAAAGATCTTAGATGGGGTTTGGGATATCCATGGAAGTGGGCAACTCAGTTCAGGTGAAGGATCTTTTGTTTTTGGAATTTGTTATTTTAAAATTCACATAAATTGAACTGATAATGTAGAGAAAAAGAAGTGAAAAATGAAATGGAGAGGAAGACATTTTTCAGATCACTAATGGGCATTGAATGTGGTATATGTGGATTTCAGCAAATGCCATGATACTGTCCCACATGGTGATATTTTTATTTATTTAAAAAATTTCCTCACCACCTAAACCTAGGAAAGACAGTGGAACCTGACGTGATGGGCTGGATCAGAAACTGGTTGAAGCATGAACACAGAGATTGGTGATAAATTTAATTCACTTGGAAGGCTGGTGATGAGTGGACTGCCTCAGGAATTGATCCTGCAGCCAGTGTTATTCGATATCTTCTTGAGCAGTATTGTATGCAAATATTTCTCATGCATACTCATTTTGGTATCTTACCTTGAATACCTGATTAACTCGGTATATGCTGAAATCTGGGTTCAGACCTCCTGCCCTAGAGGGAAGGCGAGATAAGATAGCTAGACATTTAAAACACCACATAACCCCCACCCCCCCCCTCCAAAAAAAGCTAATATTAACAGCTTAACCTTGCTTCCAGAGGGTGTGATAGGATAGAGTACGGTATTGGGGTTCAAGAAGGGGTTAGATGATTTCCTGAAGGAAAAGGGGATAGAAGGGGATAGATAGAGGATTACTATGCAGGTCCTCGACCTGATGGGCCACCGTGTGAGCGGACTGCTGGGCATGATGGACCTCAGGTCTGACCCAGCAGCTTATGTTCTTATGTGCCCTTAATTAGGTAATCAATGTAGATTACATAATGAAATATTTGTGTTGGCTCTTTGATGACTCCCAATGGCCATCCTAGCTGCCATGTTTTTATCAAGCAGCAGTAGATCATTTTGCTGCAGGCTGGGGAAGTAAATGTTCTGACGCTTATTCAGTTCCTATGAACTTTGGAGTATTTATCTTACCGGCCCATGGTAAAACGCTCTACCGCTGCTTGATAAAAGGAGCCCTTATTCTTTTCAACAGTGCCAGAACTAGGAGACATTCCCTGAAACTAACTAATAGGCAGATTTCAAACAAGCTGTAGAACATTTTTTCAGTCATCACATAACCTATGCAATTTGGTGCCAGAGAACACATTCAAATCTAGTAATTTAGCTGGGTTTAGAAAACATTTATTTAATCAGATAGCCTTAAGTTTCAAGTTTATTAATGATTTGATATGCCACCTTATTTATTTCAAGGTGGTTATACAGTTTTAAAAAAGGGTAAAAACAGGTAATACAAGTAACAAAACTTAACAAAAGATAAGGTACTTCCTGGAACAAATGGTGGGAGAGCCGACGAGAAGAAACGCCATCTTGGACTTGGTCCTAAATGGCATTACGGGACCAACAAAAGAAGTAGAAGTCACGGTCCCGCTGGGGACGAGCGATCACAACATGATCAACTTTAAACTTGACCAAAACCTTAACCAAGACCTTAAACTTCAAAAAGGGAAGATACAATAGCATGAGAGCCATGAAACAACGGTCCAAGAAAAAGATGGACACAGTTAAAACGGTAGATCAGGCATGGTCCCTACTGAAAAATACTATCATGGAAGCACAAAATCTCTACATTCCACGGATTTCCAAAGAAAGGAAAACTAAAGGCAAAGGAGAACCGGCATGACTTACTAGAGAGGTGAAGGAAGCCATAAAAGGAAATAAGGATTCTTTTAAAAAATGGAAACGCACAAAAACAACCGAAGCATGGAACAAACACAAAGATGATCAGAAGAAATGTCACAAGGCGGCAAGGGATGCCAAAAAGGACTATGAGGAGAAAATAGTGCAAGAGCCAAAAATTTCAAGCCCTTCTTTAGATACGTAAAAGGGGAAAAAACCGCAAAAGAGGCGGTGGGACCGCTGGACGACCAGGGAAGAAAAGGGTACATCAGGGAAAACAAACAAATTGCAGACAGACTAAATTCTTTCTTCGCGTCTGTCTTTACAAAGGAGGACACCGCAACAATACCAGAAACAGTAAAAGTGTTCAAAGAAGTAATAAAGGACAGCCTCACCACAGTAGAAGTGGACTTGGACCAGATATACTACCAGATCGACAAACTTAAAAGTGACAAATCCCCTGGACCGGATGGAATTCACCTGATAGTCTTAAAAGAACGGAAGGTTGAACTCGGAGAACTATTGCAAAAACTTGCTAACTTGTCAATTAGAACTGGACAGATACCGGACGACTGGAAGATAGCGAACGTCACGCCAATTTTCAAAAGAGAATCAAGAGGAGAACCGGGCAACTACAGACCTGTGAGTCTTATGTCTGTCCCTGGAAAGATGGTCGAAGCACTGATTAAAGATAGCATAGTCCGGCATTTGAATACACATGACCTGATGAGAGCCAGTCAACATGGCTTCAGGAAAGGGAAATCATGTTTGACAACAGTGAACAAATATATTGATTTTTTGAGACAGTGAACAAATATATTGATAGTGGAGAATCGGTGGACATAATATACTTGGACTTCCAGAAAGCGTTCGACAAGGTTCCATATGAAAGACTTCTCAGGAAACTACAAAGCCATGGAATAGAGGGAGACATACTAAGATGGATAGGCAAATGGCTGGAAAACAGAAAGCAGAGAGTGGGCATAAATGGGAAGTTCTCAGACTGGGAGAAAGTGACTAGCGGTGTACCCCAGGGCCCATCTTATTTAATATTGGGCTCATCTTATTTAATATTTTCATCAATGACCTAGAAGAAGGAACATCTATTGAGATCATCAAGTTTTCAGACGACACAAAGCTATGCCGGGCAGTCAGATTGCAGAAGGTTAGCAAGGAACTCCAGAGTGTCTTGTGTCAGTTAGAGAAATGGGCAGAGAAATGGCAGATGAAATTTAATGTGGAAAAGTGCAAAGTAATGCATTTAGGCAGAAAGAACAAGGAACACAAGTATAGAATGTCAGGTGCAACTCTGGGTAAGAGCAAACAAGAAAAGGACCTGGGTGTACTGATAGATAGGACCCTGAAGCCGTCGGAACAATGCGCAGCAGCGGCAAAGAAAGAAAATAAAATGTTAGGCATGATAAAGAAGGGAATCACGAGTAGATCGGAGAGGGTTATAATGCCGCTTTATAGAGCAATGGTCAGACCACACTTGGAATACTGTGTCCAACATTGCTCTCCCAACCTAAAGAAGAAACTGCTGGAGAGGGTGCAGAGACGAGCAACAAAGCTAGTAAAAGGTATGGAGAATTTGGAATACGAGGAACGACTTAGGAGACTGGGATTGTTCTCCCTTGGGAAGAGGAGACTGCAAGGGGATATGATCGAGACTTTCAAAATACTGAAAGGAATCGACAAAATAGAGCAGGAAAAAAAGTTATTTACAATGTCCAATGTGACAAGGACAAGAGGACATGGACTGAAGCTGAGGGGGGACAAGCCAAGGACAAATATCAGGAAGTTCTGCTTCACGCAGCGAGTGGTGGACACCTGGAATGCTCTCCCAGATGAGGTTATTGTGGAATCCACCGTTCTAGGATTTAAAAGCAAACTAGATGCATATCTCCTTAAGAGAGGCATAGAGGGATATGGGTGACTAAAATTATGCCAGGTGTACACCTGGCTGGGCCTCTTGAGTGTGCGGATCGCCGGACTTGATGGATCGAAGGTCTGATCCAGAGATGGCAGTTCTTATGTTCTTATGTACTACTGGACGGACAGGTACGAATGGAACGAAATGAAGAACTACAATAGTAAAAGGAAAGTAAGGTACAAAGGGAGAAATAGAAGGATGGGGATTAAAAACAAGTAAGTACAATACAAGTGGACTAATAAAATAAAAAAGTTTAAAAATCCTTAAAAGGACACTCAAACTTGAAAAGCATCTTTAAAAAGAAATGTCTTAAGAAAAGACTTAAATTTCTCGAGGTTAGTTATATCTCTTAATGCGTTCGGCGCTGAGTTCCAGAGGGATGGGGCAACTACTGAAAAAATAGTATTTCTTCTAGTGTTTATATGGTTCAGTGATGGGATTGCTAATAGATTTTGATCCGAGGAATGAAGAAGATGCGATGAAGTATACGGTATCAGGAGTTTATTAATAAATTCTTGTTTTAAAGGTCAGTAAATGTGTTTCATAAGTGATACGGTGTTGGATGGGAAGCTAATGGGCTTTTATCAGGAAAGAAGTTACTTGGTCAAATTTTTTTGGCCTTGTAGATAACTTTTACTGCGATGTTCTGGACTATTTGTAGATGTCTTAACTCTTTTTTGGTAATTCCATGATATAAGGCATTACCGTAATCAAGACAAGATATAACCAATGAGTGAATTAAAGTATTTAGAGCAGATATGTCAAGAAATTTGGCTAGTGAACATATCATTCGTAGATGATAAAAGCATTTTCTTACAACTGCACTTATATGTTTGTGGAAAGTAAGGGTATCATCAAAAGTGATACCTAAGAGCTTACCTGCAAACCTACAAACACACTTCACTCTACACAACCCCAGACGAGCAACCAGAAACAAAAACATCTTCGCCTATCCTAAAATCACTGGCTACAAATACAAATCCTTCCTTGACAGAACCTTCATGTTCCAAGCTAACAGACAACAATCCTGGCTGGGAAATTACATAAATAAAACCAGACAGACTTACAACGCATTCCGAAAATCAATCAAAACCACTCTGTTTGACAAATTCATCACCTAAACAGACCGACCTTTGCTCTACGCATTTTTCCCCCTACAAACCCAAACAAGTTTCAAGTTTATTGGTTTTTAATATACCGACCATCAAAGAATATCTGGACGGTTTACAATAAATCTAAAAAGAGATAAAAGTAAGATAAAATGTTGAGCATTTAAAAATGATTAGGTGAACATAAATAACATCGACTGGACAGACTTGAAAGTGAGGGTAGAAGGGAAGGGAAGGGAAAAGTTACATGTTGGAGAAGAAATGGAGACAGTGGGAAAGGGGAAAAAACATATAGGGTGGGTCGCTTTATCAAAGCGGTTGGTTGTTTTGGAAGAGGAAAAGAGAGAGAGAATAGAAAGAAAAAAAGAAAAAGAAGAAAGGAAAAAAAAAAAAAAATCTCTCAGGCAATCCCAACCCCCTCTCACATCCCCTCCCCTCTCAACCCCGCTTACATTCCCTCCCCTCCCCCTTTCTTCTGCAACATTCCCCTCACACATTTGTAATTCGCTGAATGTCCAGCCTTTTTTCGATGTGAATCGCCTAGAAGTCGTCTGACTATGGCGGTATAGAAAAATAAAGTTATTATTATTATTATTATTAACTAGTGTTTTAGCCCGTTACATTTGTTACAGTAACGAGTGCTAGAATAGCCCTACCTATACCCTGACCCTGATTCTGACCACACCCATGCCCCGCCTCTATCATGCCCAGACCTTGCCTCCCTCTGATCCCAGTCCCACCACCTCACCTTTCACCATTTCCTTTGTACTCTTTTGGCCCTCCTGACAGGGTCTTTACTTACCCGAGACGGCAGCAGCAGTCCTGATGTACCAACCTTTCCTCCCTCAGTGCCCCAAAGCAGCAGTGGTCCTACCATTTCCATCTCTCCCTTTCCCCCTTTCACACCCTCTACCATCTCTCTCTGACCCTGTTTCACCTCTTTTGCCATCTTTACCTTTCCTGTCCCCCTCTGTCCTTCCCCAAGACCATCTCTCTCTCCTGCCCCCTCCACACTCCCTGAAGTCTATCTCTCCCTATCCCCTACCATCTCTCCTGGTCCCCCTAGTAGCCCCTCTGTCCTTCTCATCCATCTGTCTCTGTCTCTATCTCCTCACCTCCTGCCTCTGTGGAGCCCTCACAGCTCCTCTTCGTCCTCCTCCAGCCAGGCTTCAGCTATCTGCCGCCGTGGCCTGCAGCCGCCGACAGCCACCGCGGCCGACATCCACCTCGGGGGATTCTCGCGCATACGCACTCCTACCTGCAGTGCCCTACAGTGCACGGAAAATGGGAGCACGCAGGTGGGAGTGCGCATGTGCGCTTTGGGCTTTATTATATTAGATACTGCGAGCTGACTGTATTGGTATAGATTTGAGTTTTATAGGAGAGAGAAGAAGACTACCTTTCTTAAATGAAAAACCATTGTTTTGATTTTGGTGATGTTGAGGGATAAATTGTTTGAATTTAACCAGTCATGGATCTTGTCGAGCTTTTTATTGATGGTAAGAATGTCAGTTGGATTATCCAGGTTGATGGGATGTATTAGTTGGATATCGTCTGCGTAAACATAAATGGTGAAACCAATTGTTTGTCCTAACGTAATCAGAAAAATATTAAAAAGAAGTGGAGAGAGTATAGACCCTTGAGGTATACCGTAGTCGTTTGAAAATGTGTAAGTTTTGAGCTATTGAATGATACTTTTGAAGTACGTTCCTTGAAATATGAGATAAACCAATCAAGGATTTGGCCAGAAATCCCTATTTCCTCCAGTTGATGGATAAGCAAAAGGTGATCAATTGTATTGAATGCAGAGGATAAGTCAAGAGAAATTAGTAAGACAGAGTTATGATGGTCTAGGTCAGTGTTTTTCAACCTTTTTACACCTATGGACCGACAGAAATAAAAAAATTATTCTGTGGACCGGCATCGGTCCGTGGACCAGCGGTTGAGGAACACGGGGCTAAGTCGTGGGCCAGACCCCGCCCAGCTCTACCCAATACCCACCCCAGACCCCGCCCCCATAATAGCACTAATTGCACCTTGCACATCCCGTGCCTCATCTGGAAGCCTTCCCTCTGACGTTGCGACGTCAAAGAGAAGGCTTCCGGTTCAGGCGCAGGATGCCTGTAGGAGCCACTGCCCATGGCTTTGTGCACTGAATCAGTTAGGAAGAGGGAGCTGGCTTGAAAATAACGCCGCATCGATCGCACCATGGACCGGCGGTTGAAGAACACTGTTTTGGGCCTGATGCACGTGCTGGCCCTGTGGACCAGCAGGAAATTTCTGTGGACCGGCACTGGTCCATGGACCGGTGGTTGAAGAACACTGGTCTAGGTGGTAGTTAATGTTGGTGAAAAGGCCAATTATAGAAAGTTCAGTTGAATGATGTTTTTAAAATCCTGTCTGATTTGGGTGCTTTCCACAAAATCAGATATTTGGTTGAAGACGATCTTATCATCTCTACCTTCTGCTTCTGGGAGAGAGAAACATGGAGGGGGATTTCACTTGTTGAGGGTGTGTATCTTTCTGTTTATTTGTTCATGTGCCCATATGGCTGTGGAGTGCTGGGAAAGCCTAGGATAGGGAAGAAGAAGCAGTTTGGAGCCGATGGGTGGTGGAGAGCCAGGCTTTATTACTTGAAGAGATTCTGAGCAGTGGTTGTGGCAGCGGCAGGCCCTGCAACTCAATAATGATTGGGAGCCAGCAAAGACAGCAAGAGGGAGGTTATAGGATTGAAGTGCAAAGGTTGAGGGGTTAAGAAAGGAAGAGGTGGGGAAGGAAAAAGAATGGACAAGGAAATGTGGTAGAAGGGAAGAAGAGAGGGAAAAGTGAACAGGATACATGGGAAAGGAATGTGACTCCTAAGGTATATCCTTCCATCACCATACACATGCACATATCCCTCTTAAAACACATTCCCTCCCGAACCCCAATGCAACACATATATACAACACCATATACATGCATCTATCTGTGTGATATCCAAGCCTGTATATCCCCTCCCTGTACACATGCACACTTTCACCACCACTCCCACCTAACCTTAAAACACACACACACACACTCACTCGCACTCTCACACACTTTCCCATTCCAATATAAACACACATAGGGGTAATTTTTGATAAATTGTCTAAAGTTAGGGGTGATGCATGCTAAATGCAACTACAATTAGAGAATGTTAGCGTAAGTCTGCCGACTAAGGGCTGTTGCATGCATAACTGCCAATTAATGGTAGTTAGTGCCAATTCACACCAATTACGAGTATAGCCAATAATTGTTTGGCAAGGCCAGTTAGCTTCTACTTAATCTATTAAGTTATATGCTTAACTGACTTTAGTCCATAATTTCAGTGCACAAAGTTGTGCACAAGTTGGAAATTTGGTCATGCAAAATTTTAGAATTAGGGTGATACTATACAGTCTTTACATATTCATTCCCCTATGTATACAAATTCATATTTCATCACATATATTGTATATATTTATACCCTTCCATGCACCACAACCCCATATCCCTTCTTCTGGATGTGCACACTCATATACACCCACATGCACATATCCCAAAAACACATACGTCTAACATACCTATAAAACACTCTTTATAGAATTGCCCCTAATTGTACAGTTGAGTTTTCAGTTTCTTGGCATCTGATGGTGAATTCTAAACAACTCAGACTGTCCTGTCTTGGACACAGGCTGCTGGTCTTGATGGATCATTGTTGTGATATAACGTGGCACTTTTTATGTTTGTATCTGACATAAATGAAACCCATCTATAAACTGGATTTTGATGGACTATAATTTCTGTTAATCAGACTGGCATTTTGATCTGTGAGGTTTTCTCTGTCAGTTTTTGATGATGTAATATGTGCTTGACTAGAAGAGGCTGTCAGAAAATTTATCAGTTTCCCTTCTCCCTGACAACCAGTGCTATGGAGAAGGGGAGGCGCTTTCTGAGGAGGGAAAATATCAGTGAATGTTTTCTTTGCTGAGGGAGGGGGAAGGAATTGTATGGAAACTATCAATGAGGGCAGAACTCGGATGAAAGAGATGTGATAGATTTTAAAAGAGTTGAATTCACATAGTTTTTGTTGTAGTTTCTTGGAGGAAAGGGAGGGAAATTTTACCCATTAAGTCCCCTTTCCTACAGGTAGAAGCATCAGGTGCAGTGGCATAGTAAAAGGAGGGGGAGAGGGGGGGCAGACTCTGGGGATGCCGGCACCTCGCCTCCTCTCCGTTCACCGTACCTCTTTAACTCTTTGCCAACACGAAGAGTTAAAGAGGTATGGAGGGGGGGGGGGGGGGGGAAGGAACAGGACAGAGGAGCACCACCACCCCAGGCACCTCCTACTCTCTCTACACCACTAATCAGATGCGATATATATATAGAGTAATATCAACAGTAATTTAGTCAGGGTAATGTGTATATACCACTGGAAATAGGAAACAGTCTACCTAGGTATACCAGCATATATACAAAATATGTAATGTTTCTCCTATTGTTCCAACCCAAAACCTTAAAGACAGTCAAGGATTGATATATTTCCGTATGCGTAGAAGTGTGTAACTCTGTTGGAGGGCTTGTCAACCCTCCTCATGGAGTTTTGTTTTCCAGTCATTGCATATAGTTCACGTTTTCAATCAAAAGCTCGTTCCTGCCCATACACCGCTGGACCACCAGGGATGCGAAAAAAGGTACGCGGGGTATGGGTGCACTCAAGGGACGTCGTGGGGGGTGCACAGTTTAGCAATGCTGAGTGCCACCGCCCTAGCTATGCCATAGGTATCCTGAAAACCTGACTGGCTAGGATTGTCCTGAGACTATCTTGCACATGCTTAGTGAGTTTTCCCTTGTGCTCTAAACATCAATTATGCCCCATACTGTACCCTTCATACCACTGATTCCCTGTGCACTCAAACTTTCTCTGATTAAATGTATGGTGTTTGATTAATGCCTCTCCTTGCAAAATGATTTTGTTTGTCAGTTAATGGTGTTTATTGTTTAGTAAGAAGTTTTCTTGGTCTTTATCTACCAAGTGTATCCCAGATGGACACCATCTGCTGACTAAAAATTTGCCCTGAAGCAGAAGGTGTGAACTCAGAAGCAAGGTCTAATCTTGCTTCATGACACGTGTCCCGTGGGCATGCCATGAACTGAGGGAGGCAGGTGAGACAGCACTCTGCATTAGAGCAGGAGCAGGAGGAGACAGAGGCAGAAGAATGGGATTTGGGATGGCTCAGGGGCTGACTGAGAAAATTATTCAGTTTACCTCTCCTTTTCCAACTTTTATCTTTGGAACAAACATAAAAATCTAATCATCTTCTTTGTCTGCATTTTGCTTTTCACCATTCCATGCCTCTGTCTCTGTCTCCACATGCGTAAGAATAGAACATCACAGACCTGTACATGAAATTTCTGAGCTTAGACCTATGCATGAGGTTTTAGGTAAGTTTGGGAATATGTCTATGTGCTTGCATTGATTATTCAGTCTTAAATAATGAAAAGCATTAATTTTTTGGTTCTGGCTGAAAAGCTGGCTAAAGTATGTCTGTTCTGTATATTTTGTGGAGTTTTTTCTTTCTATCTTGTTTGAATTATGTAAACCACTTTGACCTGTAATGCAGAAATGGCAGTATAGCAAGAATTTTAATAAGTAATACATTTTAAAATCTCTATAGCTTGTTCAGCTTTAGAGCTGTATTCTTTTGCTGTAAAGGTTTTGAAGGTACTGTATTTGGTATCTTTATATTATGTATGTAATGTGATCCACCTCATATAAAGGCAGAGTATAAATAATAAACTATACTGTAAAATACAAGAAACATGCTAAACAATACTTTTCTGATATTTAAAGTTTCAGTTCTATTAATATTAATTTTTCTTAACATTATGTTAAATGATAAGTTTGTTTGGTAAAGATCATTACCGTCCTATTTCCTCTTTGAATTTTTTTAGCAAAGGTGTTGGAAAAAAATCGTACTTGTTCAGTTGCAGTAGTTTTTGGGATAATTATGATATTTTGGACAGTTTTCAGTTTGGTTTCCAGCCCAAATATTCTACAGAATTATTGTTGATATCTATGTTGGAATGTTTGAAACAAGGTATTGCGAAGGAGAATTGTTTTCTTATGATCTTTCTTGATATGTCAGTGGCTTTCAATACAGTGAATCATAGAATCTTACAAGAATTTAGGTATTGGAGGCATAATTTCAGATTGGTTTGAGTCATTTCTTTCTGGTAGAATGTTTCAAGTAGAGATTGCTCAGGAATGTTTAGATTGGGCAGTTCTTGAAAAAGGTGTACCCAAGGTTCCGCATGATCAATAGTACTATTTATTATATATCTGATGCCCCACTGTAAAGAATTAAGAAAATTGGATGTGAGCTTCCGAGTATATGCTGATGACATACAATTCATGATCCCAGTACATGAATCGAGGGTTGATACACCTTCGGAATTGTTTCTGAACTGTTGAAACATGGCTTCATCAAAATCAGATAAAGCTGAATGTTGGTAGGTCAAAAAGAGCAGTTAGAAAGATTCCCATGAACAATAATGCTGGATAAGATGGAGGTTCCTGTTCTTCACCAATGTAAATTTTGGGGAGTCCTGTTAGATTCAACATTATCATTTAAGCCTCAAATCGGGTCCGTAATGTTGCATGTATTTTCTAAGGTTTGTAGGTAAGGAGATTGAGAGATTATCTTTCCATGGAAAATTTTCGGTCAGTGATCACTATGTAATAACTCTGTTACTTGACTACTTTAATTCATTATATTTTGGCCTGCCTAAGTATGTGTTCCATACTTTACAGCTTGCACAAAATGCTGCAGCAGGAATTATAGTTTGAACTCCCAGATATGAGCATATAACACCAATTTCATATAGCTTACCCTGGCTTCCTGTTCTGTGTATTGAATTCAAAACTTTGGGCTCCTTTTACGAATGCGCTTTAGGGCCTTAACGCGCGGAATAGCGCGCGCGCTAGCCGCTACCACCTCCTTATGAGTAGGCGGTAGATTTTTGTACGTGCGTACGCTAAAACGCTTGGTGCACCTTCGTAAAAGGAGCCCTTTGTGTCTGATTTTCAAAGTGCTGAATGATAAAGGTTCTGTTGTCTTGAATTTCATGTTTCATTTTTAGCAGCCAGAGAGAACTTTGCACTCTGAGAATCAGACGAAACTTGAAATTCTATCATTGAGTATGGTAAGATCAACAAGAATTTGTCAAGCTGTGCTGTCAATACAAGGAGCAGTACTGTGGGATTTGTTACCAATTGAAATTAAGCAGTCTTCAGTTGTGATGCAATTAAAACACTCGTATAATAAAATATTCCAGTCATTAACTTGTTCAATAGTCTGTGGGAAAGAGAAAAGACCTCAGACCGTATGTTCGTGTCACATGCCAGCCAAATGGCTGTTCAGCCAGTACGAACAGTAATCATTCTGAATACTGATTCTGACGGGCCTGTTTCGCCACTTCTTCTTCAGAGAATCAGATCAACAATGCAGATCGGACAACCTGTCTGCAACAAATACCTTACTAATTTTGAGAGATATAAGTTCCTATTTTTTGTACATCAGTATCATAAGAACATAAGAATAGCCTTGCTAGGTCAGACCAATGGTCCATCAAACCCAGTAGCCCGTTCTCATGGTGGCCAATCCAGGTCACTAGTTTCACCACATGTGTAATGATAAATGGGAATTATCTTTCCATTAATGATAAGTTTTAAAGCTATAGAAATAAAGAACAACATTTCTTAATATCTTTAGCTTGTTGAATGTGCTTGCTTAAAAAAAAAAAAAAAAAAAAGAAAATGCTCAAACCAACTAAATACAGCACCTAAGATTCCTAACGGCTGATTCCTTTTAACGGCTGTAAATAATGTATTTACTGCATCAAAGGTTGTTGACATATCCAATAGTACCAACTCAAATGTCTTGTTTGAATCAAAACCCTGGCAACTCCACATTTGGATAAGGTGCACCAGTGTGGTTGAGGAAGAAGAGTTCACAGGGAAACAAAACTTTGAGGGATTGGGGAAAGTCTAAGACAAGGAATGTGACAGATAGAGAGGCTAGGTTGTGGGAGGAGTTTCCAAGCAAAATGGTTCTCAGTAGTTCTCATCCATCCCTGTTGTCACTAATGTAAGATAAGTTACAGTGGGACAGGTGAGTCAAGAGGTGGAGGCAGAGTAAGCAAGGCTGAGGTGGACAAAAGACAATTACTATATCTCCGAAGAGCTTGATATGCTTTTGCTATCCTGCTTGAACGCCTGAATTGCTTGCCGTACTAAGGTGTTCTTCTGAAGAAGAAGTGGCGAAACGAGCCTGTCAGAATCAGTATTCAGAATGATTAACCTGACACCACTAAGATGAGTGGTTTTTTAATGTTATGTATTATTGAAACACTTGAAATATATGCACATTGCTAATTTGCACATTTAAATAATAGTGGTGGAGGAAGACTGGTGATTACAATCTGTTCGTACTGGCTGAGCAACCCTTTGGCTGGCATGTGACACCAACATACGATCTGAGGTCTTTCCTCTTTCCCACAGACTATTGAACAAGTTAATGACTGGAATATGTTATTATATGAGTTTTTGAATATGTCAGACAACTGAGGGCATACCATCACACAAATTTTGAATTCCATTTTTGCATGGCAGGGAGGGGGGCTGAGTGCAAAACCTGGCAGGGCAGGGCATGAGGGAGGGGACACTGGGTGCAGAATATTAAGCCCCCGTCTTATATTTGAGTCAACCATTTTTCCTCCTTTTTGGCGGAGAAAATGGAGGTCTCAACTTATATTCGAGTATATACGGTATTTATCATTTTTACTTTTTTTATTGTTACCCTCCAAAGATTGCTCCTTTCTCATTTTTCAATCTTACAACTCCACCTCTGACTTTCCTCCTTTTTCTGATATCTAAAAAAATTTCTTATGCCCCAACTTGACTTCTTTAGCAGTCTTTTCTTCCACTTGCATTTTTGCCAGCCTAATTTCTTTCATCGTTTCTCTAAACTTTTCTACATATCCTTTGTATTTTTGAATGCTAATTTTTTTCCTATGTATTTTTGTACTCACCTTTTCAGAGAATCATAATAGTTTCTCTGACCCCCCCCCCTTTCCTCTTTCATTGCATTTACATTTTTTTGCCATTATCCTAGCTCCTTTCAGGTTAGCCCACTGTTCTTCCACTTTACTTATCTCCGCCCATCCTGCCAACTCCTCCTCCAGCTACTTCCCCAAATCATTGTTTTTGAAATCCATGACTGTAAGCTTTGTGTGACTTTTCTCTGCCCTGAACATTTCATCAGGCCGTGGGCTGAACTAACCCTATTTATTTAGTTCTGGGGCATGTTCAATTCCCATCATTGAATATCCGGGTATGTATGCTGATCTGGAAATAAACCAGACACTGGCTAATATTCAGATTGGTGCTGGTTAACTTTGTGAATAAAGTTAGTGCTAACCAACTAAGGGCAGGATTCACTAAACCTCCAAACCGTGTGCGATCTGTTTCCGTTTGCTTGCCGGCCGACCCAATTCAGTAAAGGCCTGCATGCAAATGGGGATAATCGTTAACACGCCCCCCTACCCACGGCCAGAGCGATCCCCGAGTCTAACACGGAGCCTATCCGTGATTGACTCACTTTGCCTTGGCGATCTACCGGTCGATCGCGATCGACCTATTGGGCATCCCTGTCCTAAACAAATTATAACCCAATTTGGCTGTATCCTATTCATGGGATTTATGCTAATATAGTGAATGACAGAAAATAAAATATTAATATGTAAATCCTTCTCTCCCTTTAGGGTGTAATTCTATAACTGGGCACCTGGTAGAGCCTTCATTGAATACTAACTTAACAGCAAAATAGCATGCCTACAAGTTAAGTAGACCGTTTACACCAGCCATAGAGGTAGTGTGTGCCTAAGTTCCAGTTATACGTGCATAGTTCATGGTATTATATATATCATGCATATAAGCGTGAGTTCCAACTAGAGAATGACATGGGAACAAAATTTCCCTACCCCATCTCCACGAGTTTGTTGCTCTCCCTGTCTCTGCCCCATTCCTGTAAGCTCTGCCTTAACCGCACAAGCCTCGACCGCTTATGATTTTAAAGTGTCTGAGGCTTGTGCAGATGAGGACAGAGTTTAGGCATTGGTGGAATGAGGCATTATGACATCACAATCTGAGCTCTAGAATGTTGCTAATTACGATTTTAAGATGTCTGAGGCTTGTGCAGATGAGGACAGAGCTTAGGCATTGGTGGAATGAGGCATTATGACTTCACAATCTGAGCTCTAGAATGTTGCTACTTATGATTTTAAAGTGTTTGAGGCTTGTGCAGATGAGGACAGAGCTGGAAGGAATGGGGCAGGGACGGGATGGGAAAATGAGTTCTTGTGGGGACGGGGCAAAATTTGTTCCCATGCCATTCTCTAGTTCCAACCAGACTCCTCCACCTATGTGTGCACCCAGCTGTAAAATACCCACTAGCCAAAATTCTATATATGGTGCTGAAAAATTGGTGCTGATGAAATTTTACACTAAGCACTATTCTATAAACGGCACTTAGAGTTGAACGCCATTTATAGAATAGCATTTGGTGCTGGGATCCATAACCAATTATAACCACAAGGATTTACACCTAGTAAAACCTGGCACAAATTAGCATGCCTAAATTACTTGTGGATCTCCCTTATTCCCTATAAGACTGCATGTAAATTCCAGGAATGCCCCCCCCCCCCTCAACCTCTGATCTGCACATAAAATTTGTGTGTGTTCCTGGTGCCTAAAATGCTCAATTAGTGCTGATGATTGATTATTAGTGCCCAGTTAATGGCGCTAATTGGCTTGTTATTCAATTAGGGCCCCTTTCACAAAGCAAGAGAAGTAGCAATTCTCCTTTGGCAAATACACAAAAGCCCATAGGAATTGAATGGGCTTCGGTGCATTTGCCGCAGCAGAATCGCTACCGGGGCTTTGTGAAAGGGACCCATAAATTGCACATGAAAATTGGGTATGTGCCCAAATTTCTGCACACCATTTTGAGCGCCATATATAGAATTAGGCCGTATATAAGATACATATGTACTTACAGAATAGTGCGTAGGTGGAATTTGACATGTGCAAATATGTGCACACATAGTGTATGTGCATTTCTGTTCTAATGAATTATGCACAGAATTGGTGCGTAACTGTTCATTACTTTAGAGAATTGTCCTCTGTGTGCTTGCTTATTTATTTTATTAATTTTTATTTTGCCTAAGCGGATTACAATAAAAGCATATATAAAAGCAACATACAACAAAGCAAATGAAGTGATGCACTGGAAAGTCTCACATCACAGTGTCTACACTGTACTTCAAATGACTGGGTATGCCAAAAACCCCAGATCTTCAAAAGTATCTTAAACTGTAGTACGTTCCTACATAGACATAAATATCTATGCAAGAGTAGACCTGCAATGGAAAACATCCATCCTTGTGTTAGCATAGTGTATCTTTTCCAGATGCACGAACGCCAAGCAGCTCATGTTCACAGATTGCAGTGCATGTGCTCATTGGTACACTGCCAAAATCTGCAGAAAGTACCAAGTTGTTGTCTTATACATTGCTTGATGAAAATGTTAACCTGGAACTTTATTATCTAGGGCCCTAAACTAGGAATATTAGTGTCCATAGCTGTTCAGCTAGTTCTCCTTGGCTTGCTGATCTTATCTCCTCGTCTACCCTCTTACTAAAAAGTGGGCTATTGAGCAGATTTCTTTTAAGTTTCACTGTTGCCTTTATGTGCCTGCTGGAGGTGTTATCCTAAATTTTATGGGGTTTTATGTAAAATCTTTTCTATATAATTTGCTTACTTCATGGGTTTACCTTTGTTTTGTTTTTATTTTCTGGATTGGTTTAGCGTAATATGTGCTATTCAAATTGATTTACATATTTATTTTATTTTTCTGGTTTGTTGTTGTAATCTGCTCTGTACTCTTTTTGGACTGAGAGAGAAGAATATAAGTGCTGTTATAAATGAAATTAATCAGCTTCCATCTGCCATAATTTTCCATTAGTTTAAACACCTGTGTTTGATCTGAATGTCTCACTTAACAGGCAGGATCCCTTTTCTTGTCAGAGAAGACCTAGGCCCTCTTTACTGTGTAGCCTTTTATTTTCTATATGTGGCCCCATCCTCCTATATATGTCTTAGAATAAAATAAGCTGCCTGATGAACTTAGGTGGGAAGGAGTTGGGCTGGCTATTTAGAAAGGCAGTGAAAGTGCTACTGTTTTCTTGATGTTATGCTAATTGGGTTTTTAACATTTTATTTTTGTATACTATCTTAACTGGCATTTTGTGATGCTAAGGAAAGGGTATAAAAATTTTTATAAATAAATAACAAATAAGGACATATATCTGAAGCCTTTACATTGGGTTTTGAATCGCATAAGTCTACTGTATGATGACTATGCCATATGCCGAAGATCCTACCATAAATTCTTAAAAATCTCTCTGTACTGCACAGATGTTTTTTCTAACTATGTCATTGGTCCTCAAGTGAATTATAAAATTGATATTAGAAGCATCACTTGCTTTTATTATCACATGAACACTCTATCTTGTATTTCTTCTAGCTGATGGATCCTAGGATGCATTTAACCTTTTTATGCCCTTCAAAATGAGGCATCGAGCCAAAATCTTTGAAAGTGTTGCCACTCAGAAGGAGTTTTCTGTTTTGCAATCAGCATTCTGGGATTTTTTTTGTGCATAGATGCCTTGATTTCTATATATGTCACCTAAAAAAAATCAGTACTGACTAGTGTGACACTAAGCTCAATTCTGTAAAAGTTAGGGGCACTGCTTATCACCGCCTAAGTGGCCTTAGGCATCACCACACATCCTTACTATTAATAATAATAATAATAATAATTTTATTTTTATATACTGCCAAAGCCATAGTAGTTCGAGGCGGTTTACAGCAAGAAGAGCTGGACAGTCAGCAAAAAAATAACAATGAAGTCATTGGTTACATAAAGTCACAATGTGGGGATATCGAGTACATGTGAAAGAGTACAGGGGAAGGTTTAAGAGTTCTTGGTTACAAATCAGTTAACAGGTTGGTTTTAACTAGTTTTCTGAAGTTAAGCTAGGATGAGGAGTGCTTGATGATGTTGCCTAGCCAGCCATTCTGTTGACTTGCTTGGAAGGCTAGAGTTCTGTCAAGAAATCTTTTGTATCGGAAGGTTTTTATTATACGGTGGCTGAACATATGAATTCTGCGTGTAGGCCTGGTGGAGCTATCCAATTTAAAATGGGAGACCAGGTATAGGGGGCCATACCAAGAATAGATTTGAAACAAAGGCAGGCAAATTTGAACAGCCCTCTTGCTTCTAGGGGCAGCCAGTGGAATTTTTGATAGTAGGGGTTATGTGATCCCATTTTTTAAAGCCGAAAATCAGTCGCACTGCTGAATTAGGCATATTGTATTTAATGCCAGGGTTTTCATGGCCTAAATGCCTGCACCTAAGTTAGGTGCACAACGGCGCCTAACTCAAATACATGTCCACAATCCGCCCTTAATCACGCCCATTTTTTGGTAAGCGCTTTGGATTAGGTGCCTACTTTTTATAGAATCACATTTTTCAAATTAAGCACCTAACTTTCAACTAAGTCAAATTAATAGCAAGTATCAGGGGTTAAATGCCAATTAGTAGCAATTAAGCCTATCAATTAAGTTAGGCGCTATATCAGCTAGGCATACCGATGTAGGTGCCTAACTTTAGGTGGACTTTATAGAGTTTGGGGGTGTTTTTTCGTTATAAGAATTGCTGCTGCTGGGTCAGACCAGTAGTCCATCGTGCGCAGCAGTCCGCTCACGTGGCGACCCTTAGGTCAAAGACCAGTGCCCTATTTGAGTCTAGCCCAGGGGTGGGCAACTCCGGTCCTCAAGGGTCGGAATCCAGTCGTGTTTTCAGGATTTCCCCAATGAATATGCATTGAAAGCAGTGCATTCAAACAAATCTCATGTATATTCATTGGGGAAATCCTGAAAACCCGACTGGATTCCTGCCCTCGAGGACCGGAGTTGCCCACCCCTGGTCTAGCTTTACCTGAGTACGTTCTGGTTCAGCAGGAACTTATCTAACCTTTTCTTGAATCCCTGGAGGGTGTTTTCCCCTATAACAGCCTCCGGATGAGCGTTCCTTATTTCTACCACTGGATGAAGAAGAACTTCCTTTCGTTTGTACGGAATCTATCCTATTTTAACTTTAGAGAGTGCCCTCTCGTTCTCATCTCTCTTTCTCTACTAAGTCAATTCCCTTCAATATCTTGAATGTTTCGATCATGTCCCCTCTCTGTCTTCTCTTTTCAAGGGAGAAGAAGCCCAGTTTCTCTAGCCTCTCATTGTACGACAACTCCTCCAGTCCCTTAACCATTTTTGTCGCTCGTCTCTGGACCCTTTTGAGTAGTACTATGTCCTTTTACATGTACGGCGACCAGTATTCCAGTTTGGGGCACACCATGGCCCGGTACAGCCGCATGATAATCTTCTCTGATCTGTTTGTGATCCCCTTCTTAATCATTCCTAGCATTCTGCTCGCCCTTTTCGCCGCTTCATTTTCAATTGCTGTAGCATCTCCATTTTTTTGTGCAGTAGAGGCATTTTCTGTTGTATCATTTGGGGAACAGTATATATCTTTATCATAGATCTACCCACTGCAACCCATCTATAATCTGGGTTTTTGAATTCTTTATGGGTGTGGGGGTAGATTTTCTGAATGCTGTATAATGGGGGGGAGGGGAGCTCTTCTTATTGTAATTGATGTCTCTCTAAGTTGAATCAACTTCTTTTTCATCACAGAACTGGAGACAGATGAGGAAGCTCTTAAGTTTCTAGATGGTCTGCTTCAGGAGCAATGCACCACAATTGTTCTGATATAGAGCATCTTTATTTCGATAAAGCAAAGTGAAAGTACCTTGTATTACTGTGTAATTAAATTATTAATTCAGAATGGAGGAATAGCCTAATTCAGTGTTCTTCAACCACCGGTCCGTGGACCAGTGCCGGTCTGCAGAAATTTCCTGCCGGTCTACAGGGCCGGCACGTGCATTGGGCTCAAGATAGTGTTCTTCAGCCGCCATTCCACGGTGCAATCGATGCGGTGTTGTCTTTGGGTTGACTCCCTCTTCCTCAGTGCTGCAGTGCAAAAAGCTGTGGGCAGAGGCTCTTACGTGTGTCCTGCGCCTGAACCAGAAGCCTTCTCTCTGATGTCGTAACGTCATAGGGAAGGCTTCCAGATGAGGTGCAGGACGTGCGAGGAGCCCACAGATTTGTGCACTGCAGCACTGAGAAAGAGAGAGCCGGCCCGAAGATAACACCGGGGGGTGGCATAAAACGGCCAGGCAGGAGCAGGCCATAAGACAAGGCACAGCATGGAGGGAGGAAGACAACAACGGTAGGAGGAATAATTTTATTTTTTAATTTAGTGATTAATTTACATCTGCTGTCTGTTCATGAAGAAATGCATTTGTTTGTTTTCCTCTGGGGTTGTAGTGCATGCCAAGTCTCACATCTTAGGGTTTGTTTGTATATATTAGTACTGTACTTTTGGTCCCATATTTGCATAGGGTTATCTGTGTTCTGGTAGGAATGAATATTGAGAAGCATATACAGTGTGCTTTGTGTAGTTTAATTTTGTGGTTAACTATTATGTGTTGTTACTATGATTATATTGTGTGTCTGTATTAGTGCTGCCCGATTCAGGAAAAAAATTTCGATTCGATTCAGCCTATTGAATCGATTTTTCGATTCGATTTTCCTGCCCAATTGGGTATTGTTTTTTTTAAACATCCTGGTGGGTTTATTTTATAACCTCTTCACCCGTTTTATAGCCTCTTCACTCCCTTTGCCTTCTCCTAACCACATTGGCGCTGTGGTGTAAACAAACAAAAAAGATTTTTCCTCTCTCTGTTAAATCCTAGCTCACATTTGCGGTCTAACACCAGCTCTGGCATGATACACGTTTCAAATCTGACATATTGTAATCACAAAACAGAAAATAAAATTATTTTTTTCTACCTTTTGTTGTCTGGTCATTATTCAAATCTTGTTGGTCCCAGGCTCTGGTTGTCTTCTGATAACTTGCTTGCCAGGGTCTCCTTCTTTCTTCTTTCTCTGTGCTAATCATCCATATGCCATCTCTGTCCTCCCCTTCCGTTTCCCTTCCCTCCCCCAGAGGTCTGGCATCTTTCCTTTTTTTTATCTCCATCCACAGATCCACCTTTTCTCAACTACCCTTTCATCCAGCATCTCTCCCTCCTTCCCCACCACCCCAGAGTCCACCATCTCTCACTTTCTTTTCCCAACTACCCTCCTATCCAGTATCTCTATCCCACCCTCCACACTATCCCTTGTGTCCAACTTCTCTCCCTTTCTGTTCCTTCCCTCCCTAAATCCCATTGTCCATCATCTCTCTCCCTCTCCTCTATTTTTAGACCCATTATTTCTTCCCCCCCAAGTCCGGCATATGCACGTCTCTTTGAACCCCCCCTTCCCTCCCTCCCTCCGTGTACTTCTACACCGGGGCCCATTCCCCTGAAGGTTTGTCCCCCCTGAAGATCTGTCCCCCATGAAGGCCTACACCCCACCCCTGAAGGCATGCCTGTCCCCCCTGAAGGCCTGCACCCAAGGCCTGCCTGTCCTCCCTGAAGGCCTGCATCCAAGGCCTGCCTGTCCCCCCTGAAGGCCTGCAACCAAGGCCTACAACCAAGGCCTGCTTGTCCCCCCTAAAGGCCTGCACCCCAAACCTGAAGGCCTGCCCCCAAGGCCTGCCTGTCCCCCCTGAAGGCCTGTACAACCCCCCCTTCCAAAGGACTGCACCCTCCTTGGAAGGCCTGTACAAACCCCACCCCCCCCAGAAGGCCTGCGTATTCCCCCTGGCCTCCCAGCATCAATTTACCTCATTTCAGCAACCTGGATAAGATCGCTAGTGCTAGTGATCTTTGCAAGCTGCCATCGGGTCTTCTGAGCTGCCTTCTCTCTGCCACGGTCCCGCCCCTCATCTGATGTCCGAGGTAAATTGATGCCTCTGATGTCAGAGGAGGGACAGGACCGTGGCAGAGAGAAGGCAGCTCGGAAGCCCCGATGGCAGCTTGCTAAGATCGCTAGCATTAGCGATCTTATCCAGGCTGCTGAAATGAGGTAAATTGATGCCAGGGGGACAGGGAGGAAGTTGGACAGAAGCACTTTCCGACTGATACTCCCCACTCGCCCTCTAAAGCAGGAGCGGCAGCGGCTGGCCAGCAAGAGGCAGCGCTGCCGATCCTGCTTTAGAGGGCGAAGGGGGGAGGGTCAGTTGCTGAATCAGGAGGCCGATTTTTTTTTTGTTTTGTTTGTTTATTTGTTTTTGAATCGATTCGAACCGATTCACCTGAAATGGCTGTATATATAAAAAATGAATGGAAAAATGGTGTTACAATTAGTACCATTATGGGGGTGGGGTCTGGGGCGGAGATTGGGTGGAGATGGGCAGAGTCTGGCCCACGACTTAGCCCAGTGTTCTTCAACTGCCGTTCCACAAAATAATTATTTTATTTCCGCCGGTCCGTAGGTATCAAAAAGGTTGAAGAACACTGGCCTAATTGTTAGAACAGCAGGCTGAGAACCAGGGAAGTCTGGTTCAAATATCACGGTAAATCACTGGCATAGTAAGTAGGGTACGGAGGGGGGACAGTCCACCCCGGGTGTGGTCTTTGTAAAGGGCGCAGGCATCCATCCTCCTCTCTGCCCCCCCTCCTTCCCGCTCCCCCTGCTATCCGCGTGTTCCCCTTTCCTTTTTAATTACTTCTGCGCAAGCAGCATTACAAACTTGCTGCCCCGTGTCGGTGTCGCCTCTCTCTGATGTCACTTCTGGGCCTAGGAAGTGATGTCAGAGGGATAACTGGCATGACGTGGGCAGCAAGTTTGTGCTGTTGCTCTCACCAGGAAAATTAAAAAGGTACGAGGGAAGGGGGTGCGTGCACGGCAGGGGGGTGTAGGAAGGCTTCTGAGGGTATGTGATCTACATTCTTCAATTGCTTTTTAAGCAATTCACATCATTTTATTAGTTGTTCAACTTACCCTTGCTATGCCACTGCCACCAGTCACACAACCCTACTTTGCCTCATGTAAAAGCTTATATTGTAAGCCCTTTGGAGATAGAGAAATTGAATTTGAATGTAACACACCTTGAACAACTAGTGAAATGATGTGAATTGCTTAGAAAGCAATTGAAGAATGTAGATCACATACCCTCAAAAGCCTTTTTATTGAATGCTGGTCCATGCAGATAATTTTACACATTAGGTATTTGTCTAGGCATATACAGTAATTATAACTCTGGCTATGTTGGTTATATATACAATAATGAAAACATCTCTGTGTTGCTCCATACGTGCACATATAGAGGAGAGCTCTTTGCCAGACTGTACTTACTGTTTTGGTTTGTGTGCAGTCATTAAATCATATTCCAACTGATTCAGTATACCACAGCGTGACTAATAGAAGTTTGTATGTGATATGACTGCATCAACCATTACTGCCTAAACTTTACTGGCTACCAGTACAATACAGAGCTAAATTTTAAACTCTTAGTCAGCCGATTCAAAGTGATTTAGCTGGCTGCTGACTGGCTAAATCGTTTGGTTGGGGCTAGCCACAAATTTTCAGAGGGATTTAACCTGCTAATTCCTGCTGAAATTTGCAGTTATGCCCGGATTCTCTAACTGGCATCGAAATCGGCGGCTGCCTTAAAAAGCAGCCCTCGATTGGGTATCAATCATGCAAAGGTGCCTATTAGAGAATCATGCCTGAAAAATCTAAATAGTCCAGGGCTTGCCATCAGCTGATCATGGTGGGAGAATCCCCGATCAGCTTAGCCGGCAGGACCCCCCAAACTGCTGATGACAAGCTGCCCCTGCAAAGATAGGCACTGGAAATGTAGGCCAGGGTTTTCCGGGCCTATATTTCCGGCGCCTATCTTTGCATGAGTCGTGCCTAAGTAGGCGCTTTAGGCCATCTAATACCACTTCTGGCATTGGCTAAGTCTATTTTGACATTCGCCTATGTAAGTATGATTTCAGTTCTTTTAATTTAGGTGCCAGTTGGCTCTTTATTTTTACCATTTTAAACAACATTTCTCAATTAACTTAGGCGTCTAAGTTTCGGCGCTGTTTATAGAATATCGCCCTTAGTGCCTAACTCAAAGACAGCTATGCTGGGAGCATTCTGGGGGCTGATATTCAGCCTTTAAGCGTCCATGTTTACTGCATAAATGGGACCACATAAAAGTATTTCCTGTCTGTGCTGTGGCTGCTTAAGTGCTGAATATATATATTTAGGTACAGCAGGTATTTTTCAATCCCTGGAAGGCTTTACAATTTAAAAGAAAAAAAAAAAGCTGAAGTGGGGTTTGAACCTTGGCCCCTTGATTCTCAGACCACTGCACTAACCATTAGACACGTTACTCTTTAGACTTGGTACTCTATTAAAAATGTCTATAATACCCAAAGCTGTTATCCCTTGCCAGTTTCACATTCCACATTCAGGGGAGAGTGAGGGGAACAGCAACCACTGGGATTTAAAGGAGATGTCATACCTAAATCCCTCCAGTGAACAGCTGCTCAGAGTACCTTTCTATAACCTGGACATGACAAATACCTGGTCTAAATACGGGGTTGGAGTTGGATGTCCATATTTGGGACCTCCCTAGTCCCACCTAAAACATGCCCAGAACATGCAGTATTAGAAGTCCCTATCCAGCCTTTGTAAAATTGGGATTTGGACATCCACGCAATATGGACATCTAAATGCCAGTTTTCAGATATCCAAAACAAGAATAGAACTAAAATAACCAGGTTATTCTGGCTGTATGCCTCCTTGGGTGAATTTCTTCAAAAAGGTAGCAAATAAATAAATGCACACATACATACATACTTTGAAAGAAGATAAATGTTCATCAAACTCAGCTTTCTTTCTATTATGTACATGTAATCCATGTTTGATTTTCTATTTCAGTCAAATAGTAGTAAATTATCTATGTGTGCTGGTCCCTGTCACTGAATAACACTGTATGCTGGATCTATGCCTAGAATAGTAGGATAATTATCTTGAATCATCTGTGCAGTGGTAAATTAGTTCTGTGTGATAGAGCCATGCAGTCAAGTGGAATGCTATTTCTGTGCGTTTTAGGTGCATGCATACGAATAAGCTTATTCTTGGCTCTAATTGCAGACATTTTAGGGATAATTTATAAAGCTTTTTCCATATAAAAAGCCTATTTTACTTGAGTATAAGCATTATAGAGACTGTAAGTAATTATGGACCTAATTCTATATCTTGCACCTAAAAAACTGACACTAAAAACCCCCCAACTAAGCGCTATCTTGTAAACTGTGCCTAAAGCTAGACATGGTTTATAGATTAACACTTACGCCCAGGAGCTGCACCTAACTTTAGGCATGGCCATTTGCACAAGGAAAGTATCACAAATCCTTATGCCTAAAGTTTAGGCATGGATGCCCCTTATTCTTTAATTATGCATGTAAATGTGAGGAACGCCCCTGATCTAACCATGACCCTTCCTTCTGCACCTCCTTTTTGGCGCCACACCTAAATTTACATGCATAAATTTAACTTAAATCCAATTAACACTGATAATTGCTTGTGAGGAGGGGCTTAGTGGTAGTGGTTAGAGCTCTAAGGCTGTGGGTTGAAGCCCAGCGCTCCTCCTTGTGACCCTGGGCAAGTCACTTAGGGCTAGATTGACTAAGCAAACCGATCGTGTACCGATTGGTTTGCGAGCCCTTTCCAACCTGATTTCCCTCTGACCTGATTCACTAACCTGTTCAGCGATTCGATCCCGATCCTCCCATGCAAATTAGTAAAATCCCATGCAAAATAGCCAAGTGATTGATTCACTAACAATTGCTTGGCTATTTTGAATTGGGCTTTACTACTGGCAAACCCGACTGCTGCAGACCTGTCGGTAACTGTGCTATCGACAGGTCTGCTATTTTTTGGACAGGCCTACTCACACAAAATATCTGCCCCATAAAAAAAATAAAATAAAAGACAGGCAGGCCTGTTCAAAAAGTGTGCCCCCCCCAAACGGGCCTTCCCCTCAAGATGCTGCCCCCCCATCAAGCGTGAATATGGCAGGAGGGATGCCAACTCCCTCCTGCCATCACAAACCATAGGCCGGCTTTCAAGTTGGGAGCAGGAGGGGTGCTCAGTTCCTCCTGCTCCGTAGGGCTCCTCTGTGGGCGGGGCTGGGCCCTCCCCTCCCTGTACTTGAAAAAGTTGGGAGTACGAGTGGTGCTGAGTCCCTCCTACTCTGTAGGGCTCCTCCATGCAATGCGGGCGTTAGGCCCCACCCCGGTGCATCATATGATGCATGGGAAGGGGCTTAAGGTCATGATTGGCTGAGGCGCCTCAGGTTCCTCCTTTGGGAGGGGCCTGGGGCACTTTAGCCAATCAGAGACTTCCTTAGGGAGGAGTCTAAGGAAGTCCCTGATTGGCCATTGTTTTTGAAGCAGGTATAAACGTGTGCGAGGAGTTGCATACTATTGAGCTGGGCTATTGGTGTTTTATTTTAGAAAGGTTCACAGTTGCCAATATTACTTTTATAAAAAAAAGAAGCCTTTTTTGTTACTTTAATGTAGGCATCCTCTTACGGAATTAGCCCCTACATCTATTAAAAGTCAAGACTCAAATCTCTGATAGTGTTTCTTTTTTTGCCTCTTGCAGCACCGCCAGTAACTCAAACCGCAGCACGCCTGCTTGTTCCCCCATCCTCCGTAAACGCTCCCGGTCTCCAACACCTCAGAACAACGAGGGGGACACCATGGTGGAGAAGAGCTCGGACCATTCTTCTGACAAATCCCCATCTACGCCAGAGCAGTGTGTGCAGCGCAGCTGTTCCTCACAATCAGGCCGAAGTGGAGGCAAGAACTCCAAGGTAAGGGATGTTTCCTCTGAGTTGCTTAACAGTGATTTTATTGCCTTCATTAATTTATTTTGTATTTCATGCTATTTCTGAAAATGATTAGAAGGACTCTTATTCTTTATTGAAACGTCTTAGCTCGAGCCTTTTATCTCAGAATACCAGAACATTGATATTGACTGTACAGTCTCCATATTATTTCCTGTTGGTGACTGATTTCTGAATTCTGCTTTACTAGTTCTCATTAAGTCAAATGAAATCAGGGAACAAGTAATACTCTAGAGATCAGAAGAAGAAAGTTAAGAACTTACTGACAGTTATTAGGGTGTTTTGAATGAAGTATTGAGCATGGGTATTGGATGCCAGCGCACTCATAAAGCTGCAGTTACGCTGCTAGCTTTCACTCAAGGTGTGCAGAATAACAAAAATATGTAAAATGAACGCATAACGCATGGTTACCAAAATATAATTTTTATTTATTTTTTTATTTTTCCATCATGAAACTCAAAAGACTAGGTGCGCTAGCGGGAGGTCGTTATAGTTGTCAAAATGCTGGCCTTCTGATAACGAGCTCAGCTCGATACTTTGAAGCTCCTCATTATATACCTTAAGTCCAGTATGACATCATTGGCCGTGTGGGCCAATCAAAAACAGAAGTGGTCTTTAAAGTTAGACAAAGAAAATTCCTCTACTTGTTTAAAAGTTTCAGAAATCATATTTGTTTTGTTTACATTCATTTCTGAATATACATTAACATTTTATTACATATCCAATATTCTTTCTTTGTCCTTTCCAAAAAGGTATATTAAGAGAATCTGCATTTGTTAAAAAAAAGGTGCTGAAATATTCTCAGCCTTATCCTGGAGGAGGGATACTCCCTCCTCGTGCTTTGAACAACTAACAATTTCATGTTACACCTAAAAACAGTGCTGAAAACTGGTCAGCCTTAGAGGAAAAGGAGGGGCTGTTTCCCCCCTTTCTATGCTAGAGACTGCTACAGATCTGATTCTAACTTAACCATTTCATTTTAAGTACAAATTATTTTACAAATCTATTCATACCACACATTCAGGGGCCCCATATCCATACATTCATAGCTTCACACATTATATGTCATTCATATTTAATACATGTTATATCTCAGTTTGGGATACGTAATCTACTATGCTCCTCCTAACCAGCCTAAGGCACATCTGGTATCAATTAGAACCACTAGGCTAGAAGCAGGAAAACTAAACAAAGACAGGGATATAGGCTGAACACAACATGGAGTAAAAACCAAGCAGAAGATACAGAAAGACAGAGAACAAAATGGAGTCCATATATATCCTGATTTCCTTTATGATCTAGCTTAATAGCAAAGTGCATAAAAAGAATATTATTATGCTTTTCCTTAATATTAATCTGTAGTGTGTTTTTCTGGCCCTGGCTACATCCATATTCAGATTTTTATTCACCAATTTTTCGTACGCTTCTATTGGGTGTGGCCTTAACTAACACATATGCTTGTATCTAACTAGAGTTACCCAGAATCATACGAAAAACAGGCCATTTTGTAGAAACATTCCACAAAAATGCTGCACTAGCATGTCCTGACGTCCATTCCATTATCGTACCATAGACATCACCCCCTACTGGCCAGGGGCCACTACTCCTCAGTATTTAACATTGCTATTTGGGTTCCTTGAGACAAACATCGAAACGTGGTCCTTGTCGGGACCCTCAAGGATTTTAAGTTAAGTTCATTTGATTATATTAATGAGCATTTTATATATTAGGAATTGCACCTTTCAAAGGGGCTTTTTTCATTTTTTCACTGTGTCACATATGAAATGATTGGTGGTGGGTCTTTCTTGCTACATGGACTTCGGTCTTTGGCAGGGCTACACATCTCTGAGCACATGTTATAAATCAATTAGTTACTTATAACTTCATGGATTTACTAATTCTCATTGGCTGTTCAGTTTCAGACTACCCTTACACTAAATCTGATTTGCTGCATGGTTTCAGAAGGCCTAGACATTAATTTATTTTCTAAATTCTGAGTGGCACTATAGATCTTTTTGCTCACTGTGAGCTGACTCACTGCTGGATTTGATCTATGTTTCACTGTCAGCTCCAGCAGATGATACCAATCTTTTGGACTAATATATCCTTTTAGCACTACCCAAATTATGGCAAATTACAATACTGAGTCAACCAATCAATGCTAGTGAAAACCTTGGGACCTTATGTTCAAGGTCATATGGAGGTGCTTAAGCTCTGGCCAGTTCAGCTCAAATGTTGAGGATTTTTCCCTATTGGTTGCTCTCTCAGTTACAATATTATGGGGTAAATTCTATATATGACGGCTAAAAAAAAATCAGAAAAATACCCCACTCAGTGCTATTCTATAAATGGCACTTAGAAATGGGCACAGTTTATAGAACAGCACTTATGCCTGAAAATCGTGTCTAATATCAGGCACATCCATTTGCACCAACTGAAATGTGATGCAAAACCTCAAACCAAAATTAGGCATGTAAATTCTAAGAACGCCCCCCACCCAATTCGCCCATGACCCTCCCATTTCTGCACACATGCATAAAAAGTAGGCGAAGATCCATTGCCTAATTTTGCACATGCAACTTTTAATTAAACCCAATTAGCATTAATAATTGCTTGTTAGGATGCCAATTATCAGCACTAATTAACTCATTCAATTAAGTTGCATGCAGAAATTAAGTGTGTCAAGTTTCCAAGTTTTATTAAAAAGTTTATAGAACGCTTATAAAAATTTCTAAGCGATGTACATTAAGGGCTCCTTTTACAAAGCCGCGCTAGGCCCTTAACACGTGGAATAGCGCGCACTAGATTGCCGTACAAGCTAGCCGCTACTGCCTCCTTCGGCAGGCGGTAGATTTCTGGCTAGCGCGCACTATAGCGCGCGCTAATCCGGTGCGTGCGATAAAACCGCTAGCGTGGCTTTGTAAAAGGACCCCTAAAAGTTAGGATAAAAACACATAGACAACACTGAGACATAACAGACAACATTGTGTGCCCAAATCTGCACATGCAACTCAAAGTACCATATATAGAATTTACCTCTATCCACTAGGCTAGTGGTAACACCATCATTGATGGTCTTTGCTGAAACAGTGTTAAGAGAAGTCCGAGATAGGGTGGACAGTTAGAGTAAATTTTCTATATTGTTAAAATAAGGAGAAATGGTTTTGCTTTGTTAATCTGAAATGATCAATAAAATTTGGAATGGTTTGAAATGAGGTCAGTATTTTGACAGAATGTATTTACACTTTTTCCTGTCTCATGTATTAAAACTCAAGCTAATTTTTTTTTTAGCATGCATGTTAAAATATTAACTCTTACAATAAAATATTGTTTAACTTGTGAAGCACTACATTTTTTAGCACACACTGAAAAATAGCTTCCATTTTTTGCGTGAGCATGCATGGTAACCCACAAAGTACAGAGAACAATAATAAAGCCAGTTGGGCAAGTAAAACAATATTTTCCCCATGGAAATGGGCTCTTTGGAGCCGATATTCAGCTGGCAAGATGCAGCCCGCATAACTACTTCAGTCAGGTCCAACCCCAGATATTCAATGCTGGGCCATTTCTGGTGATTGACATTAAATATTCAGGTATTTTTTAGCCGGCACTAACTGAGCATGGGAATTGGACGCCCGCGCACTCACAAAGCTGCAGCTGTAAATTAAGCTGCTAGCTTTCACTCAAGGTGTGAAAAATAATAAAAAACATGCTAAATGACGCTAAATGCAAAGGCTTTGTTACCAAAATATAATTATTGTTTTTATTTTTTCAATCATGACACCAAAAGAATAAAGCATAATTGCGTTAGCCGTTGCATTAGCGGGAGGTCGTTATAGTTGCCAAAATGCTGGCCTTCTGATAACGAGCTCAGTTCAATATCTCGAAACACCCCCATTATATACCTTTGGCTCAGTATGACATCATCAGTTTCTTAACCAATCAAAATTAACAAAGGAGGTGTTTAAAAGTTAGACAAAGAAAAAAGTTTCAGAAAATTACTTTTGTTCTGTTTACATTCATTTCTGAATATACATTAACATTTTATAACATTTCCAATAATCCTTTATCATTCTTAAAACTTATTTCAGACAATTTGTCTATGTGTCAGGCAAGCTGCTGAAATGTTCTAAACCCTACAGTGCTGAAAATTTGTCAGCCTTAGAAGAAGCGAGGGGCTGCCTCCCCCTGAGCTGACAGCTTCAAATCTCACTAATCTTCACACAGAAGCCTTCCTATGTAAGAGACTGGAACAGCAGTTTCTGACTTTAAGTTAACCATTTCTGGATGTTGTGTCTTCCATCTTTAACACCAATTCTTTCATATCCACACATTCATACTTGTTTGGGCCCAAGCATTCATAATTTTCATTCATATCTCGGCCATTCATATTTCGTAAATGTAATGTTATATCTCAGTTTAGGATACATAATCCAATATACTTTTCCTACCCAGCCTAAGGCACATCTGGTATCAATTAACACCACGATGCTGAGAAGCGGGAAAACTAAACAAAGACAGGGAAAAAACTGAACACAAAATGGAGTCCAAAGCACAAAATGGAGTCCATGCACATCCCAATTTCCTCCATGATCTAGCCAATAGCAAAGTACATAAAAAGAATATTATTATACTTTCCCTTATATTAATCTGTAGTGTGTTTTTCTGGCTTTGACTGCATCCATATTCAGATTTATATTCACCTGTTTTCGTACGCTTCTATTGGGCGTGGCCTTAACTGACACATATGCTTGTAACTAACTAGTTACCCAGAATCATACGAAAAACAGGCACTTTTGTAGAAAAACTCTACAAAAATACTGCACTATCATGTTGTGATATCTATTCCATTACCGTCCCATAAACATCACCCCTTACTGGCCACGAGCCACTACTGCTCATAACTTATTCAGCTAAGTGAATATTCAGTACTAGCAGATTAACTAATAATGGGCAAAGATAGGCCTTTTTATTTATGTGGTCCGATTTACCTCCTAAACTTAACTGGTCAGTGCTGAATATTGCCAGTTATTGCACAGTATAACTGGTTAACTTTTTGGCAGTGGTCACGAAAATTCAGCACAAGATACTGGTTATCTCTTGCTGAATATTTACGGTTAGGCACCAAAATGCTATTTAACCAGTCAGTGGCCGTTTCTGGCCGATTAAATAGTTTTGAATGTTGGGGGGAAGGGGAGTGTTGATAATTGCTCACCCTCAATGCAAAATAAAAGCGCATGCTTTTTCAATAATGTGCATACTTTACGTGCCTTGTTTTTGAGGGTGTCATGAGGATGGAGTTGACATTTTTCTGATTTTGGAGGACTCCCAATCTGAGTTCTTACCTGAGGCAGTTTTGCTTAGATTATTGGTACAAACTGCTGTTAAAAAAAGCTACTTCTGGGGTTTGCAACAGTGAAGACAAGCCAGCCATCCTATTTTATGTAGTATTATGCCAGTTTTAGTAAATATGATCCTTTATCTTTTTTATGATTCAAGTTCAGCCAGTGACCCTTTCTGTTCTTGCATGTTATATGCTTTTTATACTTTACATTCCTCAAATCAAAACTTACTATCTATCTCTTGTCGTGCTCCCGGTACCGGATTCTGAGATGGATACCGGGCAGAGCACAAATCACTGACTTGGCGTGCCTTCAAAGGTTGAAAGCCCTGCTGGGATAACAATATTCTGAGAGAATAATAGTCAGAATGGTCACAGTTCTCTCAACACAATAAGGCTCACGTTCAGTCTCTGTTACAATAAGGAAGGCTTTATTTAGTAGTGTAGCCAATGTTCAAAATATATCCAAAATAAGAAAAAAAAACAAACTCAAATGGTACACTTGTTCTGGCTATTAGCCCTGCAGTCCTTCTGGCTGCCAAATCAGCACATTGCTGGTCACACCCTTGCCTCAGGGTAAGTATTAGAAGTTCCTCACTGGCTTCTTTCAAGCAAACAAAAACATCAAAAATGAGTAAGTATTGCACAGTCCTGCAAACACCAACTTGTCCTTGTAAAGTACACTGTGCCTGCCTAAGCTTATTCAGGCTTCCCCCTACCAACCCTAGTAAGTTGGTGGGGGTGGGGAATTGCTGAATCCACTCTTAAAAATAGCCTAATAGGCCCCGCAATCCCAACCCTGTGGATCTTGTGTGGATTCTGCCCCACAATCCCCACTGTAGCTCTCAGTGACTTCACCTTCTCAAAACAGAGGAAAAAAAACAATACAAAGTCCTTTCCTGGTAAGGTAGCCTTTCCCTACAATGGACTTTAAAAGTCTCAAACAGCCAGCAAACATATAGCTCCTTTCTTCCACAACTCAGTGCAGTGGAAAGTCTTTTCAAGCAAAAGAAATCAAAAAGAAGACTTAACTTTCGTCCATCCGGTCATCAACTGGATCCAGAACAATGTCCATGGCTTCCTCTGGCCTCAGGCAGTCTGTCTGATTTTCCAGTAAAGATTCCTCTGAATCTTGCATTTCCACTTCATTACCTTGCCTGACCTCTGGAGCACCCAGCCAAAAGTCTGCTTCCTCTGCTGGCTCAGCTCTCTCCCTTCCTGGCTTGCACTGCTTCACCTGACTTGCTCTGGGAGAGTCACGCCCCAGCCTGGGTGGGGGATGGGCAGGCTTCTGCTTTCCCTGAGCTCTCTCCTGTTCTTCAGTCAGTTTCAGCAGGTGTGCGCCTAAAGGACTGGGAGCCTGTTTTCCTAAGCTGTATCTTACTAGAGCCTAGTCTAGGTTTAAAGGAGTGTTTGTCTTCATCCTGCTCTCACTCCTCCCAGGGCTCCTGCTCTTGTGAAATCTCTCCAGAAACAGGGTCTTGCTCCATGTTAGTTGGAGAGCTGCTGCACTGATCGGCTCTCCTCAGCTTCAGAGTTAGGTTTCTCTGCTTCCTGGCTGGAACAAGGATGGCTATATTGCTGGGCTTGTGACACCCTTCACTAAGATGCACTAACGCCATGCGTACTAGCATTTTTTCAGTTAGGGCCCCTACTATCTGGAATTCAGCACCAAATCACATAAGAGAAATTACACTCCTCGATAAATTTAAAAGTAGCTTAAAGGCCTTTCTTTTTAAAGATGCATAATATGTATGATTGTTCTTTTAAGGACGGTAATGGAAGTCTGCTCCCTTCCATTAGCCTCGTATTTTAGATTTGCCTGTTTTTCCCTTCCTCTTGTTTTTACCCTCTTCCCAGCTTTTTCTATCTAAATATTGTACTTCTGCCCAGTTATCTCTCGTATCAGTATGTCATTCTTTGTCAGTGTGTCAGACTGTTAGGGCTCCTAGTATGAAGGCGCGTTAGGGCCTTAACGCGCAAAATAGCGCATGCTAAAATGGCACGCGCACTAGCTGCTACTGCTTCCTCTTGAGCAGGCGGTAGTTTTTCGGCTAGCGCACGCTAATCTGGTGCGTGCGCTAAAGACGCTAGCTCACCTTCGTAAAAGGAGCCCTTAGTGTTATTGTATTGAAATTTGTTTTTTATATATGTTTTTATAATTTCTTGGTTTTTTATATATACTATGTAAAATTGCTTTGATGTTTGATAAGGCAGTATATCAAATTGTAAATAAATCTGAAACCTGATATGGATTTTCCCTTTTCAATTGTAGCTCAAAATGAGTTGCATTCACATATAGTACAATATTTTTTTTTGTCCCCAGTGGACTCGCATTTGTTTGTACCTCAGACAATGGAAGGTTAAATGACTTTTGACACCATGAGGGAGTCATTTTCAAAGCACTTCCTTTCACTGTACTAGAACGTAACATCAGAAGGGAACCGAGGGCGGCGGAAGATGCTGCTTGCACCCGCAAACATTTATGGAGGTATAATTTCAATTATTACGTGCCACAAAAAACATTTGCTCTGTTTAATGTGCTGGCACTAAAAATGTTTGCGAGACACTGCTCTAGCTTCTATTATAGAGTAGGGTTATGACTGTGATTGAAAGTTTCTAGAGTAAGGAAGTTCCCCAAGAGTGATGTAACTTTTGGGTGATGCCTTATCCTATCATCAAGATAGGTCCTAGTCAATAGAGGTCATAAAGTTGACACCTTAAGTCACTAGGGGAAGATCTCATCGAGAGATCAGAAAAAGCAATAAGATACTACTGTTTTCTCAGTTTTAGGGAGCTGAGGAGCAGCTATGGGCTGTGGTCTCAGACTCAGGGAAAGGAGACAGATGTGTCTGTTTTCTCAGTCAGAGAGTGAGATACTCATGCTTTCTGTTTGAAAGATTAGAGGAGTCCTAAGGAGGGACACCAGTTTGAAGTGGTCTAGAAAACTTTTGTCCCAAGTCCCCAGATAAAGGATCTGCCTGAGATAAGGGCACCAACCAGGGGCTAGATTCTCAAAACTTACCATGCCTTTAACGATGGCTGCTAAACTGGCTTCAGCTGGTTTGGCATGGCAGTATTTTACTGGCCGAAATTACCAGAACGGATCATCATGGTCTTTTCCGAACTTCCTAGCAGACTCTGACTCTGCCATGCAAATGTATTACAATGAGGTCATTAATATTAAAGTGGTAGTAAAATGGGTTCATTAATATTTAAATGAACACTTTGGGTGATTCTCTATCATTGCCAGATGATTCTCTAAGCGCGGCGCTGGCTTTTGACAACCAAAAATTACTGTGCAGTACTGTGCAGTACTGTGAAAAGCACATCTCAGGCATGTGTTTCTGGCTGTAGCTCATGATAAAATATTAAAAATACACCATTCACCTAAATTATAGTAGTATAATAGTTTTGGGGGAAAAAATCTCAAAAGCATACACCTCAGGCATGTGTGGTAAAGGTGTGTCTTATGCATGCTTGTTGAAAGCAGACACTTGCACCTCCCCTTCTGGAGGATCCTTGCAATATAATGATGAGAAAATGCGGCATATATTGTGCTCCAATAAGGTACACCCACAGCATGCGTGCCTATGGCGTAGCTTATCCCAGCACATGGGCACATATACACCTTTTTCTGTGAACTATTCTGCGCATGTGCCGATCGCTATCACCAGCAACTCATCTCATGTAAATATGGCGCCCCTCTGTGAACCTCCAAGAACCTCATTTGCTTGCACGGTTCTTCAAATATGACTCGCCTTTTTGAAATTGTTTCATTTACAGCCGCGATAGTGGCCTGTCGGATTTTACTAGCAATATTAGAGAACCCAGCCCTAAAGGTTTGTTAGAGAGAGAGAGAAGAGAAATCCAGTAGTTCAGAAGAGGGCTCTTCTGAAAACACAGGCCCAAAAAGACGATAAGGGAAGTTCTTGCTTTTTATTTGCTACTAGTTTCCTCAGTGTGTAGGAAAAGCTCTGTATGTGGATTTTTTTCTTTGAACTCTTATTTTGGTGAAGTTTACACTGTGTAATTCCACAAACTGTTATGGGCTTCTTACACCACCTTATTTTATTTTTGGACTTCTGTAAAATTTATTTTGGGCTCTGAACAGCATTTATAAATGTTAAACCCCCTTGGGCCTTTGAGCTGTAGCCTCAGCCCATCTCAGAATCCATGTTCCAGACACTGCAGTCAGTTTTCTTTGATCTGCAGCTTCTGAAGGGTGTCCCCTAGGATTTTCTGAGGAGTGTTCTGTTACAGGATTATACAGTTGTTTTGAAAAGTTTTGTGCTGAGGCAATAGAAAAAAAGAAAGTAGTGTGCCTTAGAATTTTTAGTAACATTTATAAGTACAGTAATATGGTGTGCTTTACATTCTGTAGAGCTAAAACAGATCTGCACCAATAGCTTTCATGTTGGCAGCCTTTCTGTTTCCAAGCATGTAGCTCTTCTGTGAACCATGGAGACGACATTTTAACAAGAGATGCCCTTATAGAGTGGGGAGTGGAATCAACCACTTGGCTTAAGAGAGTTGACAATTACCCAATCCCAGGAGAGAGATTTTTAGGTCAGTCCTGGTTGTGAACTTACTTGGAGTATGGTAGTTGGAAATCCTGATTCTGTCCAATGAAGCTGGCACTACAGGACTCACAATGCATCAGGATGGGGTGGTCTGAAATCCAGGACTAGCTTAAAATCTTCCTGGAACTAGACAACTTGACTGCTCTGCATTGGTTAAGTATTAGAGGTGTCTATCATATTATCCACTTTACTGTTGTTCCAAATTTTCTAAATCACCCCCAAAATTAGAGTCACTTTTGTTTCTGGCATGCTTTAGTTTGAAAGAATCCCTAGTGTCAGTTTCCTAAGGGATTTATACAGATGCAAGCTGCCAGTATCCATATAAATAACCATATCTATGGAATTTCAAAATTTATGCTGATGATATAGGGCTGAATTTGTGACTGGCCCCAAACCATCTGTATAAAATGGTGCCAAGGTGAGGCTAAAAATTATATGGATAGTGGGGATATTCAGCTGTTATTGAGATACCCTGTGGCAGTGTTCTTCATTATAAGGCCCAGAGGCCAGTATCAGCCGCCATGTAGCCTAAGTGTGGCCCTCTATCTCTCTTCTCTCAATATATGCTTCCTCTCATCTTGCCAAAACAGTTTCTGCTAGCACTGTGGTACTGTCTCCAGAACAACTTCTCTGTTTTTCAGGATTCTGCAGCTCTCAGTGAATTTCATTTAGACAGCATACAAAACACCATGTTACTCCTGCAAGACTGTGAGATCAAAATAAAACTCTTTTCAAACTTTGGAGATCTCTTACTTCTGCAAACGATAATACACAATGGACTTGTAAACCAACTGTTGACGAGCTAGCAAAGTTTTTTAAAAGATAAAATCCTGCTTATAAAGGCCACATTTCCTAACATAAATCACAATGATCTACTCTCTGAGGATGTAAATTCAGAGGATATTCCTGGTGTACTTTTGAAACTGTAACCGATGAACAGGTTATGAAATTGTGTGACAAATTAAGAAAATGTAGGAGTTCTTTAGATCCTTTCCCCTCTTACATTTTCCGTGATATCCCTTTACAAGCAATCTGTTGGCTTACATCACTGATAAACTATTCTCTAGGTAACCCTATTACTGAAGGGTATAGATAGTTCAGGGATCCAGCAGTTTCATCTCATTATCGACTAATTGCCAATATTCCTCTAGTAACAAAAATGCTGGAAACAATTGTCTCTGTTCAGCTTTCTAATTATTTAGATATGTTTTCTAGCCTTTTGCCATTCCAACATGGTTTTCGACCTAATTTCAGTACATAAGTACATAAGTACATAAGTAGTCGCCTCCGCCGGGGCAGACCAGAGGTCCATCCAGCCCAGCGGTCCGCTCACGCGGCGGCCCATCAGGCATATTGCCTGGTCAGCGGTCCCTGACTAATTTTATTGCCTACCTCTACAGTTATCTCTAAACCTTCCACTGCTCTTATCTGTACCCCTCAATCCCTTTGTCTTCCAGGAACCTATCCAGGTCATCCTTGAAACCCTGTACTGTGCTATTTCTTATCACGGCCTCCGGAAGGGTGTTCCATGTGTCCACCACCCTCTGTGTGAAAAAGTACTTCCTTGCGTTTGTTTTAAACCTGTCCCCCTTCAATTTCATCGAGTGACCCCTTGTTCTTGTGGTTTCTTTCAAATTGAAAAATCTGTCTTTGTCAACCTTTTCGATGCCCCTCAGGATCTTGAAGGTCTCTATCATATCTCCTCTGAGTCTCCGCTTTTCCAGGGAGAACAGCCCCAGCTTCTTCAGTCTGTCAGTGTATGTAAGGTTTTCCATACCCTTAATCAGTTTAGTTGCTCTTCTCTGGACTCCCTCAAGCATTGCCATGTCCTTTTTGAGGTACGGTGACCAGTACTGTACACAGTATTCCAGATGCGGGCGCACCATAGCCCGGTACAGTGGCAGGATGACTTCCTTCGTTCTGGTCGAGATACCCTTCTTAATGATACCTAACATTTGGTTTGCTTTCCTCGAGGCTGTGGCGCATTGTGCCGACGCCTTCAATGTCGTGTCTACCATCACTCCCAAGTCTCTTTCCAGATTACTGACCCCTAGCATTGATCCCCCCATTTTGTAAGTGAACATCGGGTTCCTTCTCCCTATATGCATGACCTTGCATTTCCCTACATTGAAGCTCATTTGCCACTTTTTCGCCCATTCTTCCAATGTCGTAAGATCCCTTTGGAGATTCTCGCAGTCAACCGTGGTTTCAACCTTGCTGAATAGTTTGGTGTCATCTGCAAATTTGATGACCTCGCATTTTGTTCCCGCCTCCAGGTCGTCAATGAATATGTTAAACAGGAGCGGTCCCAGCACCGATCCTTGAGGAACCCCGCTCGTGACCCCTTGCCAGTCCGAGTAATGGCCCTTTACACCAACCCTCTGCTTCCTGTCTGCCAGCCAGTTTTTGATCCATCGGTGGACCTCCCCGTGCACCCCATGGTTCCATAGCTTCCTGAGCAACCGCTCATGTGGTACCTTATCGAAGGCTTTCTGGAAGTCTAGGTAAATTATGTCTATGGGTTCTCCTTTGTCCACCTGGTTGTTTACCCCCTCAAAGAAGTACAACAAGTTTGTGAGGCACGACCTACCCTTGCAGAACCCATGCTGGCTCGACCTTAGCTGTCCATTTTTTTTGATATGGTCACAGATGCTGTCCTTAATCAGTGCCTCCATCATCTTTCCCGGGACCGATGTGAGGCTTACCGGCCTATAGTTTCCCGGGTCGCCCCTCGAACCCTTCTTGAAGATGGGCGTGACATTAGCTATTTTCCAGTCCTCCGGGATCTCTCCAGTTTTTAGGGATAGGTTGCATATTTGCTGAAGTGTCTCTGCTATTTCATTCCTTAATTCCTTGAGCACCCTTGGGTGAATGCTATCCGGACCTGGCGACTTGTCGCTCTTTAGCTTGTCTATCTGCCTGAGGACATCCTCCTGGCTCACCTCTAATTTGACCAGCTTGTTATCTTGATCTCCATTTTCTATTTCCTCTGGTTCCGGAATGTTGGATGTGTCCTCCCTCGTGAAGACCGACGTAAAGAAGTCATTTAACTTGTCAGCTATTTCTTTTTCCTCCCTCACTACTCCCTTTCTATCCCCATCATCCAAGGGCCCCACTTCCTCCCTCGCTGGTTGCTTCCCCTTTACGTACCTGAAGAATGATTTGAAATTTTTTGCCTCTCCCGCTAGTCTCTCTTCATATTCCCTCTTTGCTCTCCTAACCACTCGGTGGCACTCCTTCTGGCTTTCCTTGTGTTCCTTTTGGTTGGCCTGCGTTTGATCCTGTTTCCATTTTTTGAACGATGCTTTCTTGTTACTGATCGCCTTTTTTACAGCTGCCGTTATCCATGCTGGGTTCTTTATTCGATTTTTCTTGCACTCTTTTCTGAACCTGGGGACGTACAGGTTCTGTGCTTCGTGCACCGTACGCTTGAGCAGGGTCCAGGCGCTTTCTACGGACTCTACCTTCCTTGTGCTGCCGTTGAGTTTCTTCCCCACCATTTTCCTCATTGCATCATAATTCCCTTTTCTGAAGTTGAGCGCTGTTGTTGTGGTTCTTTTCATCCTGGATGATCCCAGTTCTAGTCTGCACTGGATCATGTTGTGATCGCTGTTTCCCAGTGGGTCTAATACCGCTACTTCCTTTGCAGGTCCCCCCAGTCCACTGAAGATTAGATCAAGAGTAGCTTCTCCTCGTGTAGGTTCCATGACCAGCTGTTCCAGGAAGCAGTCCCTCGTGGCTTCCAGGAATTTGGTCTCTCTCTCGCAACTTGAGTGCCCGATACTCCAGTCTATCCCAGGGTAGTTGAAGTCTCCCATCACCACCACACTTCCATTCTTGCATACCTGCCGCAGTTCCGTCTCCAGGTCCCGGTCGATTTCTTCCGATTGGCCAGGCGGACGATAGTATAGACCCAATTTGATGTCTGCTCCAGATCCTCCTGGTAGCTTAACCCATATTGATTCCAAGCCTTCCGACCTTACTGCTGTTTCCATTTTGGTTGAGGGTATGGAGTCTTTTATGTATAGCGCTATTCCTCCACCCTTCTTGTGTGTCCTGTCTCTCCTGTAAAGTTTGTACCCTGGTATGACCACATCCCATTTATTATCATCAGCCCACCACGTTTCTGTGATTCCAATTATGTCCAGGGCTTTTTGACTGGCTATAATTTCCAGCTCTCCCATTTTGGCCCTGAGGCTCCTCGCATTTGTGTAGAGGCAATATAGGTCCTGATTTGTCGCCCGCCCTGCTGTTTTCTTTCCATGGCTCGGCGCTCCCACCTGGCTTGCCTTTACTCGGTTATTATTGCCTTTAATATCAAAAACTCAAAGTTTACTGTTTCAAAATAGATATGCAATTTTGCTGCAGTTCAATCTTTCATCAGTGTTTGATGTGGTACATCAAGATATTTTAATTCGCTTATTAGCTGAAATAGGTCTGGATCAAAAACTATTGGATTGGTTTATAAAATTTCTAACGTTATGCACTTATGAGGTAAACACCGATGGCAAAATTTCCGTTCCATGGATGTCCACTTGAGTCCCACAGGGTTCTCCATTGTCCCCATTACTTTTCAATGTCTACATGATTTTATTAAAGAGAATCAGTCTAACTGCTTTTGAAACAATATTTACTTATGCTGACGACATCTTTATTTTATTAGAAGCAGATTCTGATTTAAATAATTTTGAATCAAACATAGACGCTTGTATATCTATTTTTTTTATACTTATATACCGCGTTACCAAAAAGTTCTACGCAGTTTACAAAAGATTATAAACATTAAACATAATCATATATTTGAATGAGTCAGCTAGTCAGGTATTTGGAGAAAAGATAGGTTTTCTAAAATGTCTGAAAGAAACAGCTGTGAGCAAAAATGATCAAAATTCTTTTTCATAAGATGCTGAAGAGTGATTTAGAAATTTCTTGCTTTTACAACCTTTTACAGACTTTAATTATGGTCAAATTCCATCCAAATGAAACTTAATGCAGCTAAGACAAAATTGTTGTGGTTTGGTCCAATATTAGAACGCTTCCTTATGCGGTTATTCTGAAATCTGGAGAATCTCTGAAAACTGAATTTTCATCTAAAATATTGGGAATTTTGCTGGATTCCTCTCTCACATTTCAATGTCAAGTTAATCATTTTACGAAGAAATAATTTTTTAGCCTATGAGTGCTAAAAAAAAGTTACATAAGAACATAAGCAATGCCTCTGCTGGGTCAGACCTGAGGTCCATCGTGCCCAGCAATCCGGTCACGCGGCGGCCCAACAGGTCCAGGACCTGTGCAGTAATCCTCTCTCTATACCCCTCTATCCCCTTTAACAGCAGGAAATTGTCCAATCCTTTCTTGAACCCCAGTACCGTACTCTGCCCTATTACACTCTCTGGAAGCGCATTCCAGGTGTCCACCACACGTTGGGTAAAGAAGAACTTCCTAGCAAGTTAGATACCTATTTCATGAACAACATTTTACATTTTATAATTCCCTCTGTAATTCCCCCGACTGAGCACACTGTATTGATGCCCTTTCTTGTCCAGTTTTTGTCTTGACTAGATTATAAGCTCTTTTGAGCAGAAACTGTCTCTTCTGTGTTTTGATGTACAGCACTGTGTATGTCTAGAAATGAGTAGTAGTAGTAGTAGTAGTAGTATGTTAAGGCCACTGAGTTCCTGTTGTGGACAGGATAAAGGGGATGGGACTTGCTATACTTCTTTTTCTGTGTGGATACAATCAAAGTGGATTGCATATTTTTAGACAGGTGAATTACTTGCCCAGAGTCATAAGGAGCTGCAGTAGGAGTCAAACTTACAACCTCAGGTTGCTGAGGCACCTGCTCTATCCACTAGGCCACTCCTCCACAGTATTTTTTCATGCAGCTTGAGGATGTGGTCAAGGAAACTAAAAAATAGCTAACAGCAGGGTTCAAAAGAGAAAATTGGACAAGGTCCTGGAAGAAAAGTCCCTAAAAAATTATTAGCTAGATAGACCTGGAAGAGGCATTGTTTATCCCTGAAAACAAGTTTTAAGAATTAGATCTGGCCACTGTCGGAGACATGATGGTGGACTTGATGGATCTTGATCCAACAACATTTATCTTATGTTCTTATATTTTCATGGAGGATGAGAGATGTTATGTTAGATACTGCTATTTTGAGGTGGGAAGTGTTATAGGAAGATTGTAAAGGGAGAGGGAATGCAAGAGATACTGGCTATACAGCAGAAGGGAAGGGAGGGCAATACTGGGGAAAGCATGGAGGTCAGAGAGGAGGGAGGGAGAGACCAGGTGGACTATGAGAGAGAGAGAAAGGAAGACACTTGGCAGTAGTGTGGGGAAGGGAGAGATGGAGAAGAGCATTAAGAGAAAAAGTGATTCTGTGTAGAGTTTTAGAAGCTGTGAGAGTACAGGGGAGAAAGAGGGCATGGTATGGGGTAGAGATAAATACTGGCAGATCATGGAGATAATGTAAGGAGAAAAAGACAGATCATGGGCAGAGCCTAGCAGGAGGAAAGATGCTGCCACCACCCTCCATCGTCAAAAGAAAGCTGTTCTTGGAAGTCTGAGGTTTTTCAGTACCATGCCTTTTGGTTGCTTGACTGCTGTTGTTTGAAAGGTAGGCAACCCCGTGAATTCCAGCATGAGAGTAGGACGCATTCATCTTTTATTTTATACTGACTGTGATGCTTCATTATCACCACTAGAGGTCTGTATACGCTTATTTATTTTCACAGACGTTCTCTGTCAAAAATGTGGTGAGTACATCCAAACAAAAGGTTGTCACTTGGAACTTATTTATTGACTCTTTTTTTAGCATACTCCAAGTGGATTAAATCTATAGCCACAACATTTTGCTTAACCCTTTAATTGGCAGATGGTAAAAATGGTTGCTTTACATAACTTGTACATGCTTTACATAAAGCTGTTGAACGAGGGCAACGGTGCCAAGTAACAAGCATTTGAAGATCTCCCATAAGAGCCATAGAAAACACATGTTGCTTCTGAGCAACAATGCCAAATAAAGGGTTAAGATGAAAAATACAGCATATGGCAAAATGCAGAAACAGATGCACAGTTTCACAGAAAAGGAAACCAGCCGCATTTACTTTCTCTCTCACTACAAGGCAACTTTGTGACTAGCTTAGTCTGTACTATTTAAACCTAAAATAATTATCTTCACACTGACCTGATGAAGGAAATTTAGCTTCTAAAAGCTGTATCACAACACTTGAGAAAAACATCCAGTGTCCAAATTACTTTTTAATACGTGGATTCCAAAAGGATCAGATGATTCAATGAACAAGTCAAAATATAATGTAGCAAAATACCATGAATACAAGTGTCATGTTACCCTGGATTAAGAATACCCCTTCACTGTTTTGAGTGTACACATCCAACACTGCATTTCCATTTTCCCTGAGGAAGCCGTTGGTAAAAAAGGAGGCTCTCCATCAGGACTTTATTGAAGATAAGTGCTGTGGATTTATCTGAGAAGTGTTTGATATATGATTATGTAAACATGTTAATGGGATTTTTGCAAGATAAAAAGTTTATAGAAGTGGATTATTTTGGAAGTTGTTAACCAATGATTGGAATGGAAGTCTTAGTTGTCAGCGCTTTGGATAAGCAGTAAACCACGCAGTGTGACCGTACCCACTGAGGTCTTTTTTTTCTCCTTTATACTTCAACTTGTTCATTAAAAAAAAAAAAAAAAGTTTTTGAATCATGTGGTCCTTTTGGGATCCACATTTTTTAGCTTCTAAAAGCTAGTCATGGACATGTTGATTTAATCCAGGAGGTTTCAATCTAGTTCCCAGGACAGACCCAGCTAATCTGGTTTTCAGCATATTCACAAGGAATATGCATAAGAGAGATTTGCATTCAGTGAAAGGTCACAACAGCCCGCAAAGCCCCCACTTGATCACCTGGGATGCTTGGAAGGCTGTTCTGGGGGACGGGGTATCGGTAGAGACATTCCTGGGGGGATGGGACAAGAAGGGGTTGGAGGGGCTAGGAAACATTTTTAATGTTGTTTGGATCCAGGCCTATATTCAACTAGGGCATACTTAATTGCCTTAAATGGATCCTGGCTGAATATCGACTGGGACCTGTATAAGATCTAGTGGCCACTGGTTTTCCAGTTAACCCCAGCTTTTCAGTGTTGGCCTGACAGAGTTTCTGAGACCAATTTAGCTGCTGACCATCATTGGCTGGTATTTTTCCAATGAAATATTTTTGAGAATTAATTACAGTAGACGGCAGAAATAATGAATTCATATCAAAGAGAGTTTTTTAAAAATTAAACTATTAACAAATTTCCAATAAAATTAAGGTCCTATTTTACAAAACCACGGTAGCAATTCCCATGTGGCAAATACAACACAGCCAATTCAATTCCTATGGGCTGTGTCATATTTGCCGCACCGGGACTCGTTACCGCAGCTTTGTAAAAGGGGCCCTAAGAGTTTTAAATAGTAAAGTTATATATTTTTTTTTATAGTAGATTGACCCCTAATAGTAGTACAGTACTTTGAAAATACCACTGGGGATCATCAGTCCCATTTTGAATCTAGAGCAGCACCAGGGTGGAAATGGGAGGAGACTTATCTTATCCCAGCCTACTAGACTACCAGAGTGACCCCTGGAAAAATCATAGGTCATTGGGGGTGGGGGGATATCAGGGAAGTCCCTGTTTGGAGGTAGGATAGCTCTGGAGAGGGGAGGCATCCTGTTGGGGAAGTTGCCAGTCAGTTGGGGTCTTGATCAAGGAGGATCAAATAAAAGGCTTAATGGGGAGGAGGCTTATGCATTGGGGGTGGGGGGGGGAAAGTAGATAGGGAGAGTTCATGTTGTTCTACCTTGGCTTCTTGCTGTCAGTTTCTTTTTGAACCAGAGCTTGCCTTACATTCATTACTAAATAGCATGGGTGCCCCTATGCTATCTGTCAGTGCCTATAATATGGGGCTTATGCAGTAAGTATCAGCCCTATGTGTTGAATGCAGGGCTTTTACCACCTGAGCTTTGCACTAACACCACCTTGACCTTTGCAGTTAAGGTGCAGTAAGTGCAAAAACTTACACTCTTTAGTAAACAGGGCCCTCATTAATGTATGAGTTCTATGACATTAGGTAGTTAATTAATTTTGTTTATTGAATTCAATGGGGATATCTTGAAAACCCCAATGAACTGGCTGTGCCCCAAGGACTTGATTGAAAACCTCAGCCTGGTATAGACTTATCACCTTTGTTTATTGTTTATGGCTTTGTGAGGACTCCCGATGCAGGCTCTGTAACCGAAACACATTCCATGTCGGGTCTGGTTTCATGTTCCACTTTATATGGTTGTCATTAAAGTATATCTTTCAGCTTAAAGTTCTGGTCTTCTCTGCTCTTTTTTGTATCCATTTGACAAAGAGTTTGTTGCTTCTCTTTTTGTGGACATCCTAGTCTGTACATCACACGGCTGTCCATTTCTCTTGCATTTTAGAACAGAATCTGCCCACATATAGCTTATTTTAAAATATATAAGAATAAACATCTAAGTGCTGGCTATGCTTGAACATCTATTTTACAAACTGAAATGTCCAAACTATTAAGAAGGCAAAACAAAGGGCGAGGAGTCTTTGTGACAGCAGAGGATCATCCATATTATAAGATGGCCAGATAGACTTCTACATGGAGGAATAGTCTAATGATTAGAACATCCAGACTAGAAAATTACATGGTGACAAAATTCATCACCATTCCTGTTCCCATGGATAACCGCGGGAAACAATCCCATGTCATTTTTAAGTGTCTATCTCAACCTCAGTCCTTCTACACCAGCATTCTTCAATGCAAGGCATTAGGGTCAGTGGTTGTGCCCATTCATACTCTGATTTTTCCCTCTCTTTAACCCTTTCAGGACCAAGGGACATATTTGTCCCATAACTTTAAAATCCTATAAATTTTGATTGGGATAGTCTACAGTTCTAAATTTGATATGTACGGATTCCATATGATACTGCCTTTATGTAAACAAACTGGTTCCGACATTCATTCATTAGCGTCGTTGCCAGATTGACGAGAAGATTCACTTGCCACACTGTCCATAAGCCAGAAGTGTGATTTTTTAAATAAAAATAATGATATTTCACAAAAAAAAATCAATTTTTTGGCATCTGCAAGCCCATTTTACCATAAAAATGTCGTCAAAACCACAAAAATTGGCCTACGATCCTTATGGTCCTGAAAGGGTTAAAGAATGACATGGTTATCCGCAGGTATGGGAGCAGTGATAAATTTTGTCACCGTATCATTCTTTAATCCAGTTGACAACCAGCGCAGAGACCCTGATGTTACTGGTTCAGATCCTACTATAGCTGCTTGCAATTTTCTTTTACTTTATTTTTAATTGTGAGCCCCCCCAGGGACAGAAAAATACCCACTGTGACTTCCTTATTCCACTCAGTAGAGAATTGCGCAATTGGAGCACTTTTCTGTAACCTGGACGTGCTAAGTTCTAGGTCTGTTTATTTGTTTAATAATTACATTTATACCCCACCTATAACTAAATAGAAATGCCCATCTTTTTGGACATGGATGTCCCATTCCCTTCTGAAATCAATGGCTATCTATATTTTGGCTACTCCCTAATCCGTCCTGAAACATGTCCAGACCACACCCTCGTGCTATATGGATGTGCTACAGTTTTAGATATCCATATCCCAGCTTTATAAAATCAGGATTTGGTTGTCCATGCAATATGAATATCAAAATGCCAGTTTTCAGACATCTAAAGCATGAATAGAGCTTTTAAAATAACCCCTTATATGTGGCAGCATTGTAAAGGGGGAAAATAAGTAGTGTGGTCTTCCATTGCAGTGTCTGGATACTTTATCTGAAAGAGAAAATAGAACAATGGAATGTGTTTTGTGCAGACAGGATTATCAGCTAAGGTGGCAGCTGTGAGTCGGTTCTGGTTTTTAAAAGAGTAAATTTATACAGTAAACATAGAATTAAGGTTCTCATTTTAAAGTAAACATAGAATTAAGGTTCTCATTTTGATAAAAATAAACCCATCTAGAAAACTTTTCTATAGAGATTCCATACACCTATATAAATGTTTGGAGCCCCTTCTCCCCCCCCCCCCCCTTATGCCTCTCTGTAGAAACCTGGAGGTTTCTCATGCCTCTCTGTGATGTGTGTGGGCTCCTCATTCCTTTTTATGGAGACCTGGAAATCCTCTGTAGAAGTCTGGAGATACCTCACACCTGTCCGTGGACATCTAGGAGCTCCCACTCATCTCTGTAGTTGTTTTAGGTCTGCTCATGACTTTCTATAAATATTTGGAGGTTTCATATGCCTTTCTGTGCTGTGCAAGGGCTCCTCACACCTTTCTTTAGAGACTTGGGACTCCTGTAGATTTGTAGAAATTTTTCATGCCTCTCTGTACATGTTGGAGGGTCTTCCCACACCTCTCTGTAAATATTCGGGGTTTGTAGATCTCTGTAGAGGTTTGGAGGTTCTTTTCTACATATAATCTGGAATCTGTCATCCTTCACTGTGAATATTAAAATTATATTTTCTCCATTTTTTTGTGTGCATATTGATGATGAGAGTATCGTATTCCTTAATTTTCTGTTTTCTGTTTTGTCCTCTTCTTTATCAATTCTAATGTTTCTGCTTTATTTTTGGTTTCAGTATGACCGACTTAACCTGCTCAAAGTAAGAATTCCTTTCCTTCACAGACTTCTATGTTCTTCCCTCTCTTGTTTTTCTTGTTGACTAAAGATCCTCTGTTTTGCTGCTTCACTTCCTTACCCCAACTCCGGGTCATGCCGCACATTTCTCTGAGGGACTGGCTAGATTTCTAATAGAACCTGCATTTGCAATCATCTGGTCAGCAGAATTATAGAAAGGTCTGGCTATATCCCTTTGTGCCCTACCACCAGCCATTTTTCTCTGTGAGGGATGATGGAATGCCAGGCTTCTCTTACTCGTAACTATGCCACTGATTCCTGTCATTCCCCCAATGATATTTTAGGCATGTATGAAGTTATTTTCTTAAACTGTGTACAGTATTTACTTCCAGAGTTGTCTGGTCGGGGCCATCTGTTGAGCGCTTCCTAAATTTAACTAGTGCTCCTTGGTTCAGCGGCAGATTTAATTTCCATGTCCTTCTTAGAGATGTCCCTTTCCTACTTTTTGCAGTGATGTAAGAAGATCTGCTGAATCCGATGAAGATGTTTCAGATTTCTTGTTTCCTTTTGTTCCTTCTGATCTCATAGTGCAGTCTCTGCCATATATTAATATTGAGAGGAAAAAGTCCCTCTGGTGTATTTTCTTCATTCACAGTTGTGTGCCATTACCATTCATCAAGCTTTCATTCCCTCTCTGCCAACCTATCATAGTCATTCTAATAACAATGCTTCATTCTTTGTTTTGACAACTTGCCCCTAGTTATTCTTTAGCATCCCTCCAGACTGGCACAGAATGGATGGGTTTACGCTCCTACCAGCAAGTTGAGACTGAGACATATTGACATTTGGCAGTAATACAAGTGGGCTGTGCAGTCCCATCTACAATCAATCTGTTCTCAGTCTCTAGCAGGTGAAGGTGGTAAGCCTGTGCAGCCTTTCCTTTGGTTAGTTAGGGCCTGTTGGATCTGATTAGTGACCTTTCTCTTGTCCCTTTTTGAGGTCCGGACAGAGCTTGTGAGAACCTTTCGGGGGGTCCTGTCAACTTCGAGGGTGCCACACTCGAAAGGGTTGAGTCCCTCCCCCCATTTCCCCCCCACCTCCCCAATTTTTGTTTCAGGCGTACACATTTCAGGCACAGACTACAGTTTAGAGTGCTTGTGAGGTTTGCTCTCTTGATCTTTACAGCTGTGGGCTGTGAGATTACAAAAAAAAAAAAAACCAAAACATAAAAGGGCCTGAGGCAGCCGTGTTTATCCGGTGATTTTGTGTGTAGATCTCCTGCACATACATTATGAGCACTTTTAAAGGTGAGAGGATAATCGCGCGCCAGACACCAGCGCGCCGACAAGCCAACGCTGACAATTCGGCGCAAGAAAGAAGCGCGCTGCGGGAAAATTTTATTTTAAAGAGCTCTGATGAGGGTGTGGGGGGGAAACCCCCCCCCCACTTTACTGCATCATGTTTGCGCTGCCGTTGGGGGGTGCAACCCCCCACATTATAGAGAAAACGGAACTTTTCCCAAAAAAAATCAGAAAAAGTTCCGTTTTCTCTATAATACAAAGTTCCAAACCCCCCCAACAGCAGCACGAACACTATGCTATAAAGGGGGGGGTTTCCCCAAGTGGGTGCTCACACCCTGCTTCGGAGCTCTTTAAAATTAAGTTTTGCTGCAGCTCGCTTCTTTCTTGTGCCGAATTGTCAGCGCTGGATTGTCGGCGCTCTGGTGTCTCGGGCGTGACAGACTATGAACCCTTTTAAAAACCAGAAAAAGTGTGTTTTATGTGCATGCTGAGCGTTGGATATGACCAGTGTGTGCGCAAAGTGTTCAGCTGCTTTGAGGATGACTCGGCTTCGGGTGCTGGCATGCAGGGTTCCCTTTCACGCATGCACCACTTATCAAGTTTCAAGTTTATTTACATTTGATGGATCGCCTATTACAATATCTAAGCGATGTACATATTAAAAACCAACAGATTTTGGTAATACATTTAATTTTGTAGGACAAGACATTAGACAGAGGGATTGAACATACATGAATGAGTGGGTAAGAGGGGAAAAAGTTACAATTGTAATGTTTAGTGAAATTACATAAAACGGGAAATACATTAGGTAAGAATGGGATAGAAATGTAAAAAATTTTAGTTAATTGTTATGAAAATGCAGGAAATTGGAATATATTTGTTATAAATCAAATGCATCTTGAAATAAATATCGGTGGGAAGCAGTGGGGAAGCCCAAGATTCCTCTGCTGGCAATGCTGGGGTTTCCTACAGCATCTGCTGCATGCGGTTCTGATTTAGCGGTGGGGTCTAGTCAGGCCTCGTTGCCGCTTCTTATCTCAGGAGACAGTTTTTCAGCAGGCCTTCCTTCAGTTTTGATGGGAAGCTCTGCAATTTTGCCCCTGGCCTCAAGCAATCTTCTTCCTGTTTTTAGAAAGATAGGAACAAGTTCTAGCTGTTTCTTCTGCACCTGCAGTGAGTTCTGTGATGCCGCCTGGGGTTTTTTTTGCCATGATTTTGATTTAGCCATGTACAAGGCTTATTTACAGGTGGCTAGGGGGTCCAGTTTCTATCCCAGGGATCTCGGGGTATTTGGGGGGAGAGGGGGGAAGGTATTTTCCTTCCACGGCCGCCCCTATTCAGTTTCATGCTACGACTGCCTCCGTCCAGTCTCCCCAGCTATCATCCAAACGGCCGCAGGTGTCTTGGGACAAAGACTTTTTTTATGCCTAATCTGATTTTGCCGGATGAGGACTTGGACCTTGGGGTGGTCCTCCAAAATCCACTAGTGGGGACAGATGATTTGGATGAAGGATTTTTGGAGATGCCGGTTGGCGAGGATGCATTGGTTGTGTGCATTTTTCACTGGGATGAGCTGCAGTAGCTTATTATCTTTGGTTTTGCGCTTTGAGGAGGAAGCTAAGGACCCCACTCGAGTTATGGACCCTCTGCTTCGGGTGATCTTTTCAGCATCCCACTCTTTTTCTATTCATCAGTCCACGGTCAGACTTTATCCAATTCTTGATGGGGATAGGGATACCTTTAAGTCTCCTATGATTGATGCGGTGGTCTCTGCTATCACACGCCGACTTACTGTGCCAGTTCAGGACCATAAGTTGGAGGCTCTTCTTAAGCAGAGTTTTGATGTGGCTGCCTTGGCTTTCCAGGTGGCAGTCTGGTGGCCCAGGCTTGTTTCTGGTAGTCTGAGGGGGTCCTTGATGGGGAGTCAGCTGACTGGTCTTTAGTGGATCAGGAGGTAGCGAAGATTGAGCTCGGCGTTTCTTATCTCTCTGATGCCATGTATGATCTGTTGAGGGCATTGGCCAAGTCCATAGCCCTCAGAGTGGTATCTCGCCGTAACCTGTGGCTTTGGGGTTCATCGGCGGATGCAGTCTTTAAGTCTAAGCTCAGTAAATTTCCCTTTCGAGGCTCTTTCCTCTTTGGGGAGGAGTTGGATAAGCTGATTTTCAGGCTTTGAGTGACTCTTAAGGTGCCTTGGCTTCTGGAGGATTGCCCTTGCCAAGCACTGTGGGGTGGCGCCACCCATAGGCATTTGCTGGACTTTCATAGGTACCACCCTGGCAGGGGCCCGGCTCTTTCTCCTTCCAGAGGGCTCTTCTTTCAACACATGCAGTCCTTTCGGGGACTCCGCCGGTGTCTCTTTCTTCGCCCGTCCGGCCCAATGACTTACTGTGGGTCCTTTCCCTAGTTTCCTAGGAGCCCAGTTGCGGGAGTTTTGCTGGGGGTGGGCCAAGATCACCATGGATCAGTGGATCCTAGAAGTGATTTCGGTCGGCTATTCTCTAGAGTTTTCCTGACCTTTACCATATCGTTTCCTCTCTTCTCCTTGTCAGGCAACTTGGAAGAAGAGGGCATTTTGTCAGACGCTGCTCAGGTTGTTAGACCTCACAGTGCTTCCTCAGGAGATTTGCAACAGCAGGTACTCTATTTACTTCGTTGTGCCCAAGAAAGAAGGGTCTTTTTTGCCCATTTTGGATCTGAAACCTGAAATCTGTGATTCTTGCTGTCCAGCCTGGGGAATTTCTGACTTCTCTCGACCTCATGGAGGCCTACCTGCATGTTCCAATTTGGGCCTCCCATCAATGATTCCTATCTGGACGACTGTCGTGGAGTCGTTTCAGAAAGCTCCCGGGTCAAGTCTCAAGTGGTGGAGTTTCTGCAATCGCTAGGCTGGTTAACCTGTCTAAAAGCTGGTTGACTCTGTTGCAGTACTTGGAGTATCTCGACACAGGCTTGGGGAGGGTCTTCCTTCCCGAGGCCTGGGTATTGAAATTGCAGCTGCAGATTCATTTCCTAATGGATTGTCATTGCCCTTGGGCGCAGGATTTTTTGCAGGTCTTGGGGGTCGATGGTGGCCTCCCTGTAAGTGAACAGGTGGGCTCGGGCTCACAGGCATCCTCTTCAGTATGCTCTTCTTCAGCGGTGGTTTCCGTAGATTCAAAATATGGACTCTCATGTCCCTCTTCGAGGGTTAGTTTATCGCAGCCTGCGCTGATGGCTACAGTCTTCCAATCTAGCTCAGGGAGTAAGTCTAGCTCAGCCTCAGTGGACAGCACTTCTCACAGATGCCAGTCTCCTCGGATGAGAGCTCAATGTCTTGGTTGTTTGGCTCAGGGCAGCTGGTCACCAGTGGAAGTGTCCTGGTCGATCAATGTTCTGGAGACTAGAGCCATTCAGTTGGCATTGGTAGCTTTCCAGGCATTGCTGGAGGGCATGTCGGCGCAGGTTCTCTTGGACAATGCCATGGCGGTGGCTTACATCAATTGTCAGGGAGGAACCAAAAGTCATCTAGTAGCGCAAGAGGTCACTCTTCTCATGGAATGGGCAGATGCTCATCTTTTGGACATCTTGGCTTCCCACATAGCAATAGACAATGTTCAGGTGGACTTCCTCAGTCATCTGCTGGATCCTGGCAAGTAGTGTCTCAGACTGAAAGCCTTCGAATTGATTGTTCAGTCATGGGGCCGTCCAAAGCACTGAGGTTCTTCAGTCAGTGCAGGGATTATCAGACCAAGTGGCTGGATGCTCTGGTGCAGGCTTGGCTGATGCTTGGCCTGTGTTTCTCTTCCCTTCTTGACCACTGGTGGGCAGAGTTCATCTTTAGATTTCCTGGTACGCAGGCCACGTGATCCTAGTGGCCCTGGAATGGCCCAGACACCCATAGTACATAGATCTGGTTCATCTTCAAGTGGCAGATCCTCTTCCTTTGCCCCTATTGCCTGACTTTCTGCAATCCCATTCCCATGTTCGATCCCGGTCCCTTTTGTCTTACGGCTTGACTCTTGAAAGGGAACGCCTAATTAAGAAAGGATATTCGGATAAGGTAATCTCCACCGTCTTGAGGTCTCAGAGACTTTTTACCTCTCGAGCTTATGTGCACATTTTGCGTCTTTTGGAGGAGTGGTGTTCTGCGTGTGGTGTGATTCCCCTTCGTGCATCTTTGCCTCCCATCTTGTAATTTTTGCAGGAGGCCTGGAGTGGGGCCTTGCCTGGTCCTCCCTCAGGGTTCAGATCACAGCTTTGTCTTCTTTTCATGGTCCGCATTTGACCGCTTCTCCGGATGTGATTCGATTCTTGAGAGCGTCGAAATTGCTCCGGCTGCCGGTTCGTCTTTCAGTTCCAGCCTGGGATCTCAGTCTAATTCTTTCTGTGCTTGTACATCCTATTTTTGAGCCTCTCAGCTCCTGCATGCTGAAGGATCTTACTCTTAAGGCAGTGTTCCTGGTGGCCATTACTTCCGTAAGGCGTGTTTCCAAACTGCAGGCCTTTTCATGTAGGCCTCCATTCCTGGAGTTCTCCAGGGAGCGGGTCATGCTGCGGCTGGTTCCCTCCTCCTTCTGCCGAAGGTGGTTTTTCCTCTTCATATTTGTTGTCCTTTCAGTCTTGGGTAGCCGGGAGGGCACTTTGAAGTAGAGACAGTTGCGCAAATTGTATGTCCGTAGGGTCCTTTGTGCTTATGTTCAGCGGACCCAGGAGTTCCGTCAGTTGGATCGTCTTTTTGTCCTTTTAGCAGGCCCTCGTAAGGGGGATGCTTCCAAGGCTACAATTGCGTGCTGGATCAAGGCGGCTATCGCTTCGGCATACCTTCTTCAGAAGAAACCGATTCTGGATTTTATCAAAGCTCATTCCACTCGGGGGCAGGCGGCCTCATGGACTGAGAGTTCTCTTTTGCCTCCGGTGGATATCTGTAAAGCTACGGTTTGGTCTTCTCTCCATTCCTTTGTTCACCACTATCGTGTGGATGTGCAGGCGGGTCAGGACGCAGTGTTCAGTAAGCATGTTCTTGTGGCAGCTTTTCAGGGGTTCCATCCATGATGGGCACTGCTTTGGTATGTCCCATCCATTCTGTGCTGGTCTGGAGAGCCGCTAAAGAAGGAGAAATTAGGTTCTTACCTCCTAATTTTCTTTCTTTTAGTCCCTCCAGACTGGCACAGACCCAGTCCTGTCGTATATTTTGGTGTTTTTTGCGAAGAGTACATTTTTTTCTGCAGTATTGTTTTTGTTTTGGTTGTTGGGGAATATAATAAGAGCAGCGGCATTTGGTTCATCTGGTTTAGCTGGCGAACCATAGTGATGTTTTTGAAGATTTTTGTTCTAATCAGTATCCAACCAGTGTTCACATGTCTGATTTGGGCACTTCCTTTGTCTTCTCCATGTGAGTGTGAAGTTGGAATGTTTTCCTGTTTAGTTTAGTTTTCTGCTTGGCTATTTATCAGACTGATTTTAGATGGGACTGCACAGCCCACATGTTCTATTGCCAAAAGTCAATATGTCTCAGTCTCCACCTGCTGGCAGAGAAGCGTAAACGCATCCGTTCTGTGCCAGTCTGGAGGGACTAAAAAAGAAAATTAGCAGGTAAGAACCTAATTTCTCCTTTTTTAGCTTTCTTTTATAGCCTTTTTGTTTTGCTAGAGGTGCCTTTCTGATAGTACTTATCTACCTATGTATCTTTATGGATAGATGGAAAAAGGGTGGTCATTTTATGAATTCTAATATTTCTTCATAAGTGCAGGTTTTCATTATTGCCAGTTATGGGGGTATTTCTAAAACTAAGCTCAGCATTCAATAAATGGAAGAGAAGGGACATGCCTACCTTCTGGTGAGAGTATCGCAATTCTTAAAAGGCAGAGGATGGTGAGCAAGGGCAGATTCACACAGAAGTGACAGACTGGGTGTTTTTTTTTAAAAATTATATTGGCCCATTTCCTTACCTTGCCTTGTCTAACTAGTTGGCCATAAAGATCCATATAACATGAAGTGGATGACCCAGAACAAATGCTAAGAAGTTCTTCTTCACTCAGAGGGTGGTGGACACCTGGAATGCGCTTCCAGAGGAGGTGGTAGGGCAGAGTACGATTTTGGGTTTCAAAATGGGATTGGATGATTTCCTGAAGGAAAAGGGGATTGAAGGGTACAGATAAAGGGTTACTATACAGGTTATTAAATGATTAGGGAATAAAATGTTTTAGGTAAAAGATCATTTACAGGTCATGGACCTGGGGGGGGCCGCCGCAGGAGCGGATTGCTGGGCAAGATGGACCCATGGTCTGACTCGGCAGAGGCGATGCTTATGTTCTTAAATTAAAAGAAAAGAACAAAATGACGGTCATAAAGCTTGGGACTCTGAGTCACTGCAGTTCTCAAACCCCTGCCATGCTCTTGTTCTCTCTTTTGACACATCAGGGACTTCTGAATTAGCAGGAAATCTATGCTGGAGGAGAGAACAGGACCATGGTAGGTCTTTGAGCCCTGCAGCAGCTGAGAGAACCTGTGCTTTATTATTTTTTTTTCTCTTCCTTCTTTGGTGACAGCACAGCAGGTGCTTTCCTGTCTGAGACTCCTGGCAGCATTCTTCCCACCAGGGTATGCCTGAAAGTCTGATAAGGCAAGCCACTACTGCCTGTAAGTTATTGGCCAACCTCTATTCTGATTCCCATTGCTTTTTCTTGCTAGAAGCAATGACCGTTCCTTGTTCAGTTCTAAGATCCCCCTATGTTTCAAAACCAAAACAGCCGATGCCAGAAGTTAACCTGCTTAAAGCATTGAGGCTCACGAGATCACTTTCACGGAGCAGTTTGGGTCTCAGCACAGGCAGGTTGAGTGGCTTGCTGAAGTTCCCACAGTGATAGGTTAACAGGAGAAGTGAAAAGAGGTCTCTAGGTTTGCAGCCCTGATTTTTACATCAGTTGAAAAATGACTGGCTTTTGATTGCTTCAGAACCAATTAAAACCAGTTTAGGTGCATTCTGTTGAAAGTAAATATACAGGCTTCAGTGTCATGCCTTTCGAATGATAAGTAAGCCTGGAAAGCAAATCACCTGAAATAAAACATACAGAACAGACAAAGGGGGCTCCTTTTACAAAGGCGCATTAGGGCCTTACGCGCGCTAGCCGCTACCGCCTCCTTTTGAGCAGGCAGTAGTTTTTCAGGTAGGGCGCGCTAATCCGGTGCATGTGCTAAAAACGCTAGCGCACCTTGGTAAAAGGAGCCCTGGGGTTTGTGCACTAGGGCTTGTGTTTGGCGCAACGCTTTCCGTGTGGGTCCTCCTGGGTCCCGTGTGCACTTGAGCCCTTGTGCTATTTTTCTGCTACATACGTAAGATCAGATTGGACGTGTGGACAGGACTGGGGTCCGCTATTCAGCCTAAGCAGAGAGTGTTTGTACAAGTCTTCTTTGTTCCATTTTATGTATGTTACTATTTGTAAAAGCCACCTAGGAATAGGCGGTTGAGAAATCTTTTAAATAAATAAATAAATCGTAGCTGATGTGTATGTATGCAAGTGCGGTCACATTAGCTGATTAGCCAAAAACCAGTAGAGATACTATTAACCAGAAAAATGTCTGCAAGAACCAAAAAAATCTCTCTATACGTGCACTGCACCTGCAATTAAGGTAGAAATCATATTAGTCATCACACCTTTGAATTTTCCAGTCTCCTGCACTTTGGCCAGTGCAGTAACAGATCTTTACCATCCCTGTTAAATCCTTTTCCCCGTAGCCTGTCTTTATATCCTTAATTATCAGGCTCCTTCTGTGAGTCTCCCAGCTTGTGTCTACTATTTGTCTCTGAAAGATCAGTAAAATACTGCATAAGCCAGTTACTCAAATTAATTTCTCTTTTTCTGATTTTTCTCCTTACAGAAGAGCCAGAGTTGGTATAATGTAAGTACTGCAAGTTATTTATCTTGTTTGTGTATATGTTGGTGAGAAAGAGGGCTCGCCTGTTTTTGGTAATGAGTTGTGTGTGTGTGTTAGGATGGGGGGGGGGATTGGTTGCACCGATAGGACTCAACATTCAGAGGATTTATGGTCCTTACTTTGTGCTCCTTTCACAAAGCCACGGTAGAGCATCAAAACATTTACCTCACCGGCCCGTGGTAGAAACCTCAACTATAGCTTTATAAAAGCCAGTGTTTGAGAGTTGTGCTCCTAACTTGGCATCATTGAAAATGTATTAGGACCAAGCGCTTAAATTTATACTCAGAAATTCATTAAACTTTAAATTAAATTTAGGAGCATGAAAAGTAGATGGGACCAGAAGCAAATTTAGGATGGGGAAGAAAGATTATGATTTTTCAGCACTAAACTGGTTAGGCTTATAAATCTAGGCAAATGAACGGCAAGCCTAAATTTATAGATTGCCCAAACAGCACAATAGTTCAAGTTAAATTGTCTGTGAGAGTATAGCCCAAACTTCAGATTGGAAGGGTGTATTATCTTACCCCTCCTAAGTCTCTTCACAGTAAATAGTGCAACGTTTATAGATCCTCAAAAGTACCACCTAGCACTCATAGAAATTCATTGTGTCAGGCTTTATGTACTACTTCCTCATCAGATCTTCCATACTTTGCTATTAAATTTATAAATACTTTTTTCCACCTTGGTGTTAGGGTTGGAGAGGGTGGATGGGGTTCTTTTTGGGGTGAGGAATGGCTGGGTCCGGGCTATAAGAACACAGGCCCGGACTCTACTTGTATTCAGGGTTCTATTTGTAGGTTGTGTGGTTCCTGTTGTGTATTGGAAAATGTTATTTCTGCTTTATACGTGCATTTTGTCTCTTGAATAAACAGTTATATATATAAAATATATATATATATATATATAATAATTTAATTACTTAGCTTAAAGCTTGTGGTCATGCTTTCAGGGGTTTATACCGCCAACATGTTTCACCCGAAGGGGTTTTATCAAGGCACCATGTCACTTTCTAAAGCTTAACGCCTCTGTACCTGACCACTGAATAGTTAATTTTTTGAGTTAACTATTCAGTGTTCAGGTACAGCGACGTTAAGCTTTAGAAAGGGATATGGTGCCTTGATAAAACCCCTTCGAGTGAAACATGTTGGCGATATAAATCCCTGAAAGCATGATCACAAGTTTTAAACTAAGTATTTAAACTATTTATACACTAAGGTGGGAAAAAGTATTTATAAATTTAATAGCAAAGTATGGACATCTGGTGAGGAAGTAGTACATAAAGCCTGACACAATGAATTTGTATGTGTACTAGGTGGTACTTCTGAGGATCTATAAACGTTGTACTATTTACTGTGAAGAGAGTTAGGAGGGGTAAGATAATATACACCCTTCCAATCTGAAGTTAAGCCTAAATTTATAAGCATAACTTAAGTCCCTAAACTAAGATGAATTATCAGCTGAAAATTTATACTCATAAATTTGGTTGAAAATAGGGTACAATTTTAGGAGCCTAACTTAGGAACTAAGAGGGCCTCCTGCCCCGCCCTTGTTATACCACTGGAAAAATATTTAGAAGTCATTTCAAGATCTAAAAATAATTATCTTGCACTTCTAAGGTCTCTAGTTGGGGGAGGATTAAGCCTGTCTAGTCCTATGGATGGAATAGTCTTCATTCTGTACATTTCATGTAGAGAATGACATGGGGGCAGATTTTTCCCCATCCCCGTAGGAACTCAATTTCCCGTCCCCACGTGTTTGTCGCTCTCACTGTCCCTGCCTCATTCCTGGAAGCTCTGCCTTAACCGCACAAGCCTCGGATACTTTTAATTTTAAAGTGTTTGAGGCTTGTGCAGATGAGGACAGAGTTTGCAGGAATGGGGCAGGGACAGGAAAAGAACTGACCGGGATTGGATGGGAAAATGAGTTTCCGCGGGAACGGGGAAAAATGTGCCCTGTGTCATCTGATTTCATGTATCTATAATTTGTACTTCTTTCTGACTCCTTTGCTTCCTGTCTCATCCTTTCAGCTATTCTTGTCTTATGTTTGTTTTCTCATATATTTTTTATCCTTTCATTTTCTGGTTCAGCATGAAAGGCATCACATCAGAAGAGTAAGCACCAGCTCTTTGAATTAATGTCCTTGTGTAAAGGTTCTGGAGCATTTTCTCTGCCTTTCCCCTTGCTCCATCTACTGCTTGCCCATCCCTGTAGATAAGCATGCATCAGAATCGTGACCACAATGGGGCATTCCGAACATCCCTACTTTGCATTTCACAATGACTGTAGGAAAATTATAGGATAGTAGATCCATGCTAAAATATGTAGATTGATCATTTTGCTGTACCTGTAGTGTCTGCAGCAGCATTCTGCTTTTTGTCTCCTTTTTTTCTTTTTTGTAAAAGCATAGGGTTAGAGCTTGATTCACTAAGGGCTCCTTTTATCAAGTTGCGGTAGGCGGTTAACGCGCGGAATACCGCGTGTTCAACCGCCTGCCGCACTAGTCACTAACGCCTCCATTGATGAGGCATTAGTTTTTTGGCGTGCCGCGGGGGTTGGCGCGTGATGAAATGTCCGAAGCGCTAACCCCCGTAGCGCACCTTGATAAAAGGAGCCCTAAGACTTTTCTCTCAGTTTGTGGCTATGAAAATAAAGCTTAGTGCTTCAGGTCCATTGTGAGTTGGTGGTACTTGCTCAAGGAATGAGACATATTGCTGATTTACTTTCCATAGGATAGGTTACTATGGATGTGTTGCTCATTAGTTGCTATAGGACACTGTACTGAGGAATATATCGTGGTTATTTTCCTTGTGATTGATGGAGAAACTATTTCTTGTTACTTCCTATAGGATAGATGCCAGGGAATGATTGCAGGTCATTCTGTATGAGATATTGATTGATGGCATGTTGCCGGTAATGCTTTGTGGGTGGGCTATAGGTACGCTATAGTTTACTTTTCTTAGGATGGAATGCTGTGTGTATGTTGCTGGTCAACACTCCATAGACAGGGGCTGGAGAAAGATTGCAGATTAATCTTGGATAGAACACTAGTGATGTGCGTTGGGAACATTCTGTGAGAAGGTCACGGGGAAGAGTTTTGGTTATTCTTTTTAGGAGATGCCTACTGTGGATGTGTTGCTAGTTTAATTTTCTTTGATAGTGTTGGGAAAACATTGTTGAATACTGTCTCTGAGATGGGGTCAAGCAATATATCCATCAGTGGTATCTGTATGTTGGGCTTGCACTGAGCAATGATGACCTTCCATGGCAATGAGCGACTATGATTACAACAAAAACCGTCCAATTAGTTCTGAGCTCAGGTGCTACCCACTGCAGCATCCCAGAATTCTTTGCACACCAGAGACTTGATATTATTATAACAGGGAATTGGAAAACCTATTGAAATAACAGATTTCACAAATCTTGGTGAATTTCAAAATGAACTATTAATGATTGTCATTGATGAATTTGTTGTAATAAGATGAGCCAGTTCAGAGACTTCTCCATAGATAGTTGCTTGGTAGGTGGATTACAATCCCTGCTTCTGTTCCTGGCTTTAGAAACCATCTGGTCAAACAGATGGTGTAGTGGACCAGTCCAAAATGAATCACACACTGTTAAGGGTTCACTAGACTTATCTAATTAGTGTTGCTACCTGGCCAAGCTACGCTCTGGGCAGTCTGGGAGTGGAAGGGCTAGCCATGGACGCCTTATGTTTCTTAAATACATGTATGATGTAACTAACAAGAGTGTTCTTTTTATTTTATCATGCGTTAGTTCTCTTATACATTTCCCATTGATTGTGTGGAAGAAATTCAGTAATTCAGGGACCTTGATAGTTGCTCAAGTTTAAGCCCACCGGGGTTATATCCTACAGCAAGTTCACTTTAAAAAGGTGCATCATAGGTATACCCTTTACATCATATATTGTCCCACGACATATACAAAATATATATAAAAATCCAAACCATGTGAAGAAAATAAAAAAGTAAGGAGTGCGAATCACTAATGATATGTTTGTCAATTTAAAATTATCATATATCTATTCAAGTAGTGTATATAATGTTTTATAATAAAGAATTGGAGGGATACTTATCTCAAAAGTATGAGGACTGGTTGCCCGACCGAGTACCCAGTTTTATTTCCTTCATCAGGAGCAATTACAGGCTCACGACTTCTTAACTCTATTACCCACCCTTTTTCATATCTCTATGTATATTCTGGTCTTCTGATTTTTGTTAACCGAGTCGAGCTCGGTTTGGAGATGACCCGGTAGATTAGATAAGTCTTTCACCCTCTCCGCCAAAACAGCTTGAGTCCATTGTTATGGTTTATGGTTTTTATTTATATCCCGCTTTATACAAAACGGGTTCCAAAAACACATACATAGTAAAAAAAAAAACCACACATTACAAAACACATACATGCAAGCACGAACTTGCCTTAACTGCCTTGTCCTACATAAAATGCACATCAAAAACAATACTCGCTCACATACAATACTCGCCCACATGCCACAAATAGCCACCCCTGTCTCTTTGTATTATTTATACATTCAAGTTGTAACACAATATTGTCTTCTCTCTTAGCACCCATATTTCATCTAACAAAACAGATATCAGTAATTCTGTTATCTGGTATGGTAGCGTGCTCAGAGCGATCCACCAGAGCAGCAGGACGCAAAAACCACTTCATATGTTGAAGTGAAAGTGAAATGAAACCAGCTTCCCAAGTTCCCCTGTAATGATGCAACACCAACTCTAACTTCCATATAGGAGCTGTTCATACTGGCTTAACAGTGAGGTTCATTACTCTCATGGTGTGTGCAAAACTAATCCAGAACACACAAGAAAGGGACAGAAAAGTCAAATGCCTAAAGAAAGCGTGGGGAGTGGGATAGACTGGGGTAGACAATCTTTATTTGTGCAAATCAACTTACAAATATAATACATATAAAATCACATTAAAAAGTCCAAGTATAAAAGTCCTGTGCACAATGACCCAAGACCCGACACAGTCCGTGTTTCGGCCTTCAAAGAGAGGCCTGCCTCAGGGGTATAATATGTCGGTCTGCCCACTATATGTCACTGCAATGTCAGCAATACACTGCAAACTGAAGGCGTTTGTACAAATCAGAGCAGCCAATCAAGAGAGAGTAAGCAGCTCTCTTGGAAAAGTCACAGAATGAGTATGCAAAACTAATTCATACATATTTGCTTGCTGAAATCCTACCCACAATACCAAATAAAGTTCAAGCTTTCTTGGGACAAATACAACTTAAGGGGAAAGAAAACTTCAGTGCTAAATGCTCCCCACAAAGTAGCAGAGATTCACAATGAGGACTACAGTGCTACATTTATTTTTAAGCCATTGTACTTTTTTCTCCACTTTCTTATTGAATTATAAAAACAGAGAGAAGTTTTGGAAAACTAATAACAGTGTAATCTGTTATCAGTTTTCCAAAACTTCTCCCTGTTTTTCTAATTCAATAAGAAAATGGAGATTAAAGTACAGTGGCTAAAAAAATAAATAAATAAATCTTTACTCGCTTCTTATTTATAATCCAGGGAATACCCAACTGTGATATAATCAAACCTATCACACTAAATAATGGCCACTTGTTTCTCTTTAGAGCTGCGTCAGGGGTTAATCACTTGAGAACATAACCACAGTACTTTGCTTGGTGAGTTCCTCCCCAGTGATCAATCCCTGTTCAGCTCTAAAGTAAAACAAGTGAGTCCTTGTCAGGTGTAATGGGATTGGCTCCTTTTTCACCTGGAAGTTGACGGGGATAGACTTAAGATAAATGTCCTCTTTCCTGATAGCTATTATGATTGATTGGAGCTGTCAATTATTGAAGATGCCTTTTTGATTATCACATTTGGACTGGAGAGGTGTTAGTGGAAGAGCTGGGAGATCCAAAAACAAAAGAAGTGCAAGGCTTTGGTGATGTATATTGGTGGGTCCAAATGTAAACACTCACCCACAGCTGCTGAAAACCCACAGTCTGCCACCGCTGTGAGGATCGGTAAGGATTCACTGTAGTTCAAGAGGCAGACGATGACCAAAGAGATATCTGGGGACAGAAGAGAGGCAGACGATTTGCAATGTAAATACAGCTAGGCAATCAGCAGACTAGCAAATGGACTGTGTAAATGTTTAGAATAATGGCATACATAAGCATATGTGTGCACATATGCACATAAGTGCCAAAATTTCACATAACCGCTATTCTGTAAGGGCCCAATTCTATATATGTCGCCAGTGGCGTACCTAGGGTATGTGGCACCCGGGGCCCATCATTTTTTGACACCCCCCCCCATGTAAAAAAATATTTTTTTGTAATGACCATGAAACGGAATAAATGGTCAGAATAGAAACAGGCAGTGAAAATTTTCTTATATTCCAAACATAACATAACATAAATTATGTCTGAATTGTCATGACATCAGAAGTACATATGGAGTAGTTGCAGGTGATGCTTGGGACAGTTCTGATTGTGTTAGTTCGGTTTTATGTGTTTTTTGAATAGAAGGGTTTTTATTTCTTTTTGAAGGTTTTGCAGTCTGTGGTTGATGTCAATTGGTTGTAGAGTTGGGGGTTGAGTGTTGCAGCTCGTATGGCTAGGAGGTTGTCGAACAGTTTTTTTCTTTTGACGTTTTTGGTTGGAGGGTGTGTGAATGGTGCGTGAGTTCTCCTATGTCTGTTTGAAGTGGATTGAATTATTTAGCTGAAGAAATTAGTTACCCCCTCATCCCCCACACATTAATTCTCTTCCATTTTTGTTCCCATTATAAAAAACACTGATAAGTTCCCAGAAAAAAAATACATTAAAATAAGAAGTGAAAACAAAGGCCCCTACAGATGAGAACATAACATAAGAATAGCCTACCTGGGTCAGACCAATGGTCCATCATGCCCAGTAGCCCATTCTCATGGTAGCCAATCCAGGACACTAATACCTGGTCAAAACCCAAAGAGTAGCAACATTCCATGCTACCGATCCAGGGCAAGCAGACACTTCCCCCATGTCTTAATAACAGATTATGGACTTTTCCTCCAGGAATTTGTCCAAATCTTTCTTAAAACCAGCTACACTATCTGCTTTTACCATAATTTCTGGCCACTTCATTTTTAAGTTTAGATCTTTCCTTTCAAACAGAGACCTTGCTAGATGTCAAATACTGCACAAGGTAACTTCACATGGACTTAGCTGTGCAGGAAATGTGAATCTCCTCATACACCCACCATATAGTGCAAAAATGTGCAAAGGTCTGTTTTTTTCTTTCGATCACTACATAGCCTAATGCCACACAAGCAGCGCTGTTTCAAACATATTCTGTAGGTCAATGCTAAGGATAACAAAGTTTCCTTCCTTGGACCAGAAGGAGATACTGATAAACCACTGGAAGAGATCCCAAAACAACACCCAAAGACCCACTCAGTGTGTGATCCAGTTGAGTGGAGTGGACTAACTGGGGGGTGGAAATGGGCCCGGAGTTTGCTCAGCAGAATTTCCCAGACCACCTCTTCCTCTCAACACATTGACACGCTGCCACCACCACCACTAGGAACACCTCACTGGGTAGGCCAGCTATGCTATAAACTTTATAAAACACATTATTATATTTTCTTATAAAGCACATATTTTAACTGAACTCTCTGACATCCTCAGCCTTTCCATTCACAAAAATGGAAGAAAAGTTCCCATTTCCTGCTGTCTCATGTCCCCGGCCTATACAATATTTTTTTTCTGCAGACCCTTCAAAAGTCTGACCAAATCCTCGTTTCACTTGCATTATAAAGTACTGAGGATGCCATCTCTCCCCAATCCCAGGTCCTAAAGTCTAAGACAGTAACGCAAACTAATGCTGCCAGATTCAGGAAAAAAAATTTTGATTCGATTCAGCCTATTGAATTGGTTTTTCAATTCGATTTTCCTGCCCAGTTGGGTGATTTTTTTCAAAACTCCTGGGGTTTTATATCTTTTTCACCCCCTTTGGCTTCTCCTAATCACACTGGCGCTGTGGTGTAAATAAAATAAAGAAACAAAAAGGACTTTTCCTCTCTCTGTTAAATCCTAGCTCACGTTTGCAGTCCAACACCAGCTCTGGCAGGATACACATTTCAAATCTGACATATTATAATCACAAAACAGAAAATAAAATTAATTTTTCTACCTTTTGTTGTCTGGTTATATTTCAAATCTTGTTGGTCCAAGGCTCTGGTTTTCTTCTGATAACTTGGGGTCTCCTTCTTTCTTCTTTCTGCATGCTAACCATCCATCTGCCAACTCTGTCCTCCCTTTCCATTTCCCTTCCCTCCCCAGGAAGTCTGGTATCTTTCCTTTTTTTCATCTCCCTCCACAGATCCACCTTTTCTTAACTACCCTTTCATCCGGCATCTCTCCCTCCTTCCCCACCACCCGAGTCCACAATCTCTCCCTTTCTTTTCCCAATTACCCTCCTATCCAGTATCTCTATCCCTCCTCCACACCATCCCTTGTGTCCAATTTCTCTCCCTTTCTGTTCCTTCCCTCCCTAAATCCCATGGTCCATCATCTCTCTCCCTCTCCTCTATTTTCAGACCCATTATTTCTTCCTCCCCCCCAAAGTTTGGCATATGCACGTCTCTTTGAACACCCCCTTCCCTCCGTGTACTTCTAAACCAGGGTCCCCCCCAAAGGCCTGTCCCCCCTTAAAGGTCTGCCTGTCCCCCCTTGAAGGCCTGCACTCCCCTTGAAGGCCTGTCCCACCTCCTTGAAGGCCTGTCCCCCCCCCCTTGTAGGCCTGTCCCCCCCTTGAAGGCCTGCCTGCCTGTCCCCCCCTTGAAGGCCTGTCCCCCCCTTGAAGGTCTGAACCCCCCCAAGGCCTGCACCCCCCCGAAGGCCTGTCCTCCCCCCCTTGTAGGCCTGCCTTCCTGTCCCCCCCTTGAAGGCCTGTCCCCCCCCCTTGAAGGCCTGTCCCCCCCCTTGAAGGCCTGCACCCCCCCTTGAAGGCCTGCACCCCCCTGAAGGCCTGCACCCCCCTGAAGGCCTGTCCCCCCTTGAAGGCCTGTCCCCCCTTGAAGGTCTGCACCCCCCCCCCGAAGGCTTGCACCCCCCTTGAAGGCCTGTCCCACCCCCTTGTAGGCCTGTTCCCCCTTGAAGGCCTGCACCCCCCTTGAAGGCCTGCACCCCCCTTGAAGGCCTGCACCCCCCCGAAGGCCTGCACCCCCTCCCCGAAGGCCTGTTCCCCCCATGAAGGCCTGTCCCACCCCCTTGTAGACCTGTCCCCCCCTTGAAGGCCTGCCTGCCCCCCCCTGAAGGCCTGTCCCTCCCCCTTGAAGGTCTGCACACACCCCCAAAGGCCTGTCCCCCCCCTTGAAGGCCTGCCTGTCCCCCCCTTTGAAGGCCTGTCTGCCTGTCTGTCACCCCCCTCCTCCTTGAAAGCCTGCCTGCCTGCCCGCCCACCCCACCCCGAAGGACCTCTCGCCCCCTGGCCTCTCCGCACCACTATGAAGCAGCACTACCTATGCTCCCGGCCTTGCCGTTCAGTCCTTCCACCACCACCCCCGAAGGACCGCTCGCCCCACTGACCTTCCTGCACCACCTATGAAGCAGCCGCAGCAGGATCCCGACGTCAGCGATCTCTGCTCTGCTTAGGCGCTGCTTCCTGCGCCGCATTCCCGCCCCTCCTCTGACGTCAGAGGAGGGGCGGGACCGCGGCGCAGGAAGCAGCGCCCAAGCAGCTCAGGTATCGCTGAAGTCGCGATCCTGCTGCGGGCTGCTTCACAGGTGGTGCAGGAAGGTCAGTGGGGCGAGCGGTCCTTCGGGGGTGGTGGGGGGGAATGAACGGCAAGGTCGGGAACACCCCCTCATGGCTGGCACCCGGGGCGGACCGCCCCTCCCGCCCCCCCCTTAGTACGCCACTGTATGTCGCCTAAAAAATTGGCGCTGACTAGTGCAGCACTAAGCATGATTCTATAAAAGCTAGGAATCACACTTAGCTGTACTTACTAACTTTTAGGCGTACCCTATTTATGCCAAGGTTTTTTTGGAAAAAATGTGTGCGCCTAAGTTGTGTGCACAACAACTCCTAAGACAAAAACAGACAGAAATCCTGAAAACACACCCACGATCCACCCCTAACCATGCCCACTTTTAGATTGGTGCTTCCAGCTAGGCTGGGGGGGGAGGAATGAGGGCCGCAATCCAGTCGGGTTTTCAGGATTTCCCCAATGAATATGCATGGAATCTGTTTGCATACAATGGAGGCAGTGCATGCAAATAGTTCTCATGCATATTCGTTGGGGAAAACCTGACTGAATTGCGGCCGTCATTCCCCAGCCCTGAACTAGGCACATAACCATTTTGGGCTAGATTCACAAAGCAAACCAATTGGTTTGCGACCCCTTAGCGACCAAATTCCCCTCTGGCCCGATTCACTTACCTCTCTGCCGACCATCCTCTGATCCGCGCAAGCAAATGAGGGGAGGAACATTCAAAAGTAGGGAAGGCAGCGATTCACAACACAAAATTCTTGATCTGACTGGGCTGGCCAATCAACTCCTAAAACGACTGCTAGGGACCAGTCGCACACCTCTCTACCGACTCTGCCTCTGCCTCTGCCTCTGCCATTGCTGCCTCTGCACTGCTCTCGCTGCCTGTTTCAGGGGCTGCAGAAGCCCTGGGACAGGGGGGAGAGCAGTGCCTGTTGGCTTCCTGTCTTCCAATTATGCTGCATACATTACAGAAATCAGTATTAGCAGGACATTACTGTAGATGTGGATACGTTAAAAACACATGCTGCTCTCAAAATTAATTAATATACTGTACAATACATCTGTGCACTGCCGTAGATCTGCCACTCAGTTTTCATACAAAGGCAAAACGACACGAAACCTTCTAAATGAACATTCAGTGCAATAAGGGGGCCAAACACGAGAAAACTGATCTCTGCTGCCCTCCCTGCAGTGCGAGCCCACGGGTTTAAAGCAGGGCTGCATGTCACAATGCAGCCCCGATTTAAAACTGTGGGCTCACACTGCAGGGAAGGAGGGAAGAGGCTGCCGCCACCACCGGGAAGAGGCTGCCGCCGGCAGAGATAGGAGCAGGAGAGTTGGACCCAAAATAAAACCCAGTAAAAAAAAAAAGGACACAAAACGCATGTGCAGACCATCTGCAGGGAAAGCTTATTAATCAATTAAATTAGCTTAATCAGCACCAATAATTGGCAATTAACTCATAACTGATTTTAATTGGACTTAATTGAAAGCTAGGGCTAGCTGTGCCAATGTAGGTGCCTAACTTTAAGCGGACTTTGTAGAATTTGGGGGTAAATGCACAAATATCTTACATAGCATGTAATAGACCAGTGGTCTCAATCCCGCGGCCCACCAGGTACTATTTTGAGGCCCTCAGTATGTTTATCATAATCACAAAAGGAAAATAAAACAGTTTCTTGATCATGTGTCTCTTTAGCTATAAATTACAATATTATTATTAAGACTTAGCCAAAAGGAAAGATTTATAAATTATAAAGAGTTTTACCTCATGCAAAATTGTCATTTCTTTAATAAGACATTAACTATTTTTCTTCTGAGGCCCTCCCAAGTACCTACAAATCCAAAATGTAGCCCTGCAAAGGGTTTGAGTTTGAGACCACTGTATTAGACAGATTTATTATTTATTTATTTCTGATTTGCTATATCACCTTTAACTGACAGTATAGGACAAAATGGTACACAAGTCTAACAAACAAGAAAGTTACTACAAATATTTGATTGTAAAGTATTTCACTCATAACAGCACACCAAGATACAGAGAATCAAACAGGTCCAGTGGTTACCATCACCAAATACCTGCCAAATCAGTCTGAGTCTGGAGCAGGAGAAGGACTCACATTTAGGTGTGTAACTTATAGAATAAAAGAAGTTGCATTGTGTCTCTGGCACTTACATGAGCACTTAACAATGGCTCTATGACTGTGTCCCTACTTTCCTTTTAAGAACATACAACCGGTGGGTGCCCAGATTTAGGCTCAGTAACCACTAGAGAATGACACGGTGACTGTTACCTATGACTAGCCGCAGATAACCCACAGGAACAGGGAGAAAAAAAAGACTGGTTGCTGTGGGTACGGGGACAATGCCATTCACCGCCCTGTGGAGCGGTGAATGGCCTTGTCCCACAGTAAAGTATCTGCCGCGAGTTGCCTCCCTTCCCACCACTCCCAGTCAGCAGCCCTCCTCACATTCGCACATCCAGCAGCCCCCCCCCTCCATTGCAAGTCCAGCAGCTCCCCTTCCTCCTTATCACGGGTCCAACAGCCCCCGCCCTTGCTACCAAACCTGCGACTCTCCTGATTCGGGCTCTTCACGCCTCCTGGGGTGGGCCTACCACCCTCTTAAAAGCTTCCTGCACACAGGGCTGCTCTGACAGGAACCTTCTTGCTGCCGAGTCCCTCCTTCCAATGTAACTTCCGGCCGGAAGGGAAATCCTGATTTGTGATTTATAAAATGCCAATTGCACAGAATATTGTTTCTTTTTAGACTTTAATAAAATAAGTTCAGTATAAAACTATTCAAGGCTTGTGCGGGTAGGAACAGATGGTTTGTGGGGATAGAACAGGGACAGAGCTCGTGGGGACTGGACGGGGCCCAAGCTCATGGGGATGGATGAGGATGGGACTGAGCTCACGGGAATAAGATGGGGGCGGGGACAAATTTTTTTTTCCCCTTGTCATTCTCTAGTTATCACCCACAGGGTTTCACAGACTGTTTCACCAAGGACTTAAAGGAATGCAATATTGTTATCAAGCATAGCTCAAAGATATAGTACATGGAAGCACCGGGCCCACTCTATAGGAAGTCTAGATATGACCATGCTACACCTTTATTAGTGAACCTTCCATGGCTCTAGGCCGAACTGTGTATTGAGTAAGTTATGTTGTTTGGTCTTTAAAATTCTGCATGGAGAAGTATCAGAAGGTTTTCCCAACTTATTTCATTTGCTAGGTTGCTTCACCAAGAGCCATAATCAGAACCGTTATTATCCTTACCATCAATGAAAGGAATTAAACTTAAATCTGTATCTGAAAAATCTATCTGCTATCAAACGGTTAAGACTCGGAATGCATTACCTTTAGAAATTTGTTTGATTCCTTTTTATATGTGATTTTTTCTTTGTAAAAAAACCTATTTTTAATAAGTTTTTATGATTTCCCTCCTCTAGTGGCTTATTATGTTTAGAAGGATGTACTTATATTGTTATTGTGACCCTCTCAACCTGTTCTGTGGGGATACAGTGAAATACAAATCTCTAATAACATAACATGGGGCTACTTGTGTTTATATGGGAAAACAATTTAGAGCAGAAGTACCATTTTCAGCTTGTAATCCAGTTGGGTCTTCAGGGACCTGAAGATCCCCAGCCTTTACCATCTTGTAACTGCAGGGGCTGAAGTTCATTGTCTAAATATGTCAGCTCTTTTCTGTTTGGGTCTGAACTCAATCTGATATTGACAAACACCTGCGACCTGGCCTCCAAAAATGTTATCCAGTCTCAACTTGTGGGGATTTTTTTTATGAGCCAGGGCTTAAGTGTGTGTGCTGTGAGCCCTCTAAATGTATTAATGTTACAGCTGAAAGTTAAAGGTTAATAGCAAAGAACTCTGGACTCAGGTCACTCTCCTGTATACCACCTCTTTTCCCTCCTTCCTCTCTCCCTCCTCTACCAGCCACCTCCTACTCTGTTTTCTACCAGGACAACTAAGCCCGGCTTTACTTTAAAATTTGGAACTACACTGGGCCTAGAAATGTCATGTCATCTATTAAAATCTAGATTGATTCATAACAATCCACTTGCTTTCCCCTTATAATATATTACCCCACGTACATTAGATAGATTGTAAGCTCGCCAAGACAGACAGGGAAAAATGCTTAAATATCTTGGTATAGAAAATTGAATAAATAAATAAACTGAGGTTCCTGCATTAGAATTCCCTGGAGCTGCTGATGTGCTTCCAAGATATTTGAGAAAACTTTATTTGAAACTAAAGAAATAACAATAAACATTTCTGTTAAAATTCAGATACAAGTGCAGATTTTTATATAGTGTAAATCATAATTTATGTCATTTGTTAATGGTGGCGTTGATATCTTGCAAAATAAGAAAAGGTTGGCAAATCCCATTAGTAATAAATTCATCACTAAACCAATGCACTTGCAAGTAACATGACTCTATATAATCATTCAACATCTCCTTATAGAAACCTTATTCATAACAGAAAGGAGTGGCATATCTCATCATATCAAGATAAATCCCTCTGTTGTAGTTCAAATGCACTAGAATTTGACCTGGGTGTTAACTACTGTAAAACTCTGTTTCTCTTTAACACACCCATCCCAGGAATCACATTTTAAAATCCATGTCCTAATGTTCAGATATTGGTCTGGAAAAATCTGCCAGATGAGAACCTTTGTTGATGAGGGAGATGGGAGAGGAGGGATTAGGGAAAGACTTATATTAATGCATCATTGACTGCCTTAATGGAGGATACATATAGTAAAATAAGTATGCACCTCTGCCACATTAACCCTTTAAATGCGGATTTACATGGGTCATGATTTTTTTTGTAAGTGATGTCATTGAAGCAATTTACTGCACGGTCAAACAGCATGAGGATATTATCTCAGCTGGTTGCCCACAATTCCATCATTGGTCTCGGTGGCAGAAGAAAAATGTATCAGTTTTATACATATGTCAGATTCTTTTTTTATAGAATCTATATATATAAAATCGGAGGTATGTATGTATGTGTGTGTGTGTGTATGTGCCGTGATCACGCAAAAACGGCTTGACCGATTTGAACGAAACTTGGTATGCAGATCCCTCACTACCGGGGATGATATGTTCTGGGGGTCTCGCGGCCCACCTGCACACGTGGGCGGAGCTACAAACAGAACATCAGATTTCAGCCATTCATGTCAATGGAAAAAATGTAAAAAGCTGCCATTCTCACAGTAATTCAAAAACGGCTTGACCGATTTGAACGAAACTTGGTATGCAGATCCCTCACTACCTGGGGTGATATGTTCTGGGGGTCTCGCGGCCCACCTGCACACGTGGGCGGAGCTACAAACAGAAAATCATATTTCACCCATTCATGTCAATGGAAAAAATGTAAAAAGCTGCCATTCTCACTGTAATTCAAAAACGGCTTGACCGATTTGAACGAAACTTGGTATGCTGATCCCTCACTACCTGGGGTGATATGTTCTGGAGGTCTCGCGGCCCACAACTCTATGTTGCTTGCTCAAGGCTGGGTTCACCCAATAATTTATATGTTCTTGCTCCAGGAGGTGAAACTAAAATTGTTGTTTATAATCACGTTTTGCGTTAGTTGTATTGTATTCATTTTGTCAACTATTTCACATTATAATTTGAATATTGTACTTTTTATTAAGCTGTAAAAAAATAATTTCATTCACCACTATAAAGCATCTTTATTTGAATCCATTTACAGTGTTATTGCTATAATTAAATACCCGTGCAACGCCGGGGCATCAGCTAGTCATTTTATATAGAAAAAGAAGCTGTGCAACTAAAGGTTTTTGATGTATGTGTTCAGCTGATACATTTGTTTTGCCCTTGGGGGACCGATGATTGAGTTTTGATTGAGATAATAGAATGATGATGGTCCCTTTTACTACACTTTTGTTCTATGAAAATGTTATTGTAAGTTTTTCTTTGAGGAGATTGCATTTTGAAGATATTGCCTTTATAAAATAGGCACTTTCTGGATGTTTCATTGGCATTCTTTTATGAAATTGCCCCCTTGAAGTACATATTTATGATGTAAACTACTTCTAAGAAGAGAGAAGGGCCCCATTGGACAGGGTGAATGAAAGTAGCTTGTGTTAACATGCTTCATTCAGTTGCTGCCTCTGACTGCTTGAATTGATGTGTGTGTATATGTGGTGGTTGTGGTGGTGGTGGGAGGCCGTCTTATTCTAATGGTTTTACGTGGTGAAAAGAAGGTCCATATGAGTGGAGATAGTGATGCATCTCTCCAGTCTCTGGAACAGGGGAAGCCTGAGAAACTAAGTACCAGGGATATTCCTGAGTATGATTCAGAATGACAGAATCTCTCTGAGTAAATAGTCAAACCTTGTTCACACAAAACGAATTAAATTATGTAAATATTCAAACCTTGTTCACATGAAACAAGTAACCCATAAACAGGCTAAATAAGATCAGAAGTTTGTCATGTCTAACTTTCATCCGATTGTATTAGAGCTCATCTCTCCATTCCTCCGGTTCACTGTTTCTGTCTTGATTCTGTCCACCACTGGGAAAGGCAGTGAAGTTTTTTGTCATCAAATAGACCAGTTGCAAATCCCATTTTGACTGCACTTGCTGGCTCTGCTGGGTGGAGGAAGGAAGCTGAAATTGGAAGGTTTGCCATGCTGTCTCGGTTATATGTTGAACTGCCCATCACACACCGCGTTACTTACAAAACCATCATGCTGACATTCAAAATCAAACTCTCCCATCAACCTTCCTTCCTTGATAAGCTCCTCATTCCTCTGCGCCCTACACGGACGCTTAGATCAGCACACCAGAATTTACTCTCCATTCCTTCTATAAAGGACTTTTTCTATACAAGGAAATTGAATTTTTCCGTAGTAGCCCCAACTCAATGGAACGCCCTACCATCTCATCTCCGCCATGAAAAACTAATCAATAAATCTAAGATTAACTTAAAAACTTTCCTATTTCAAGATGCTTTCAACTGCTCTTGAATTACCTCTTTCTCATTCAACCAACCGCTTTTAAGAAGCGATCCCATCCTCATGTTTTACTCCTCTCCCTCCGTTTCCTTTCAGCTCTTTTTTTTTTTCTCTCCCCTCTCTTCTTTCCCTCTCCTTTCTAATAATGTAACTTTACCCCTCTCCCTCCTCCTTATCCTCACTTTCAAGTTTGTCCTGTCTATGTCCTTAATGTACACCCCCTTTTCTTCCTCACAAAATTTTACTTTTATAAGCTTAACCTTTTATCTCAATTTTAAAATTTTATTGTAAATCGGCTAGATACCTGTTGATGGTCGGTATATTAAAAATTAATAAAACTTGAAACAAAAACTTGAACTCATTACTAATAGAGTTGAGGACATATTGGGGATAATTCTATATAGATAGCCTCAAATTAGGCACTAGAGCGATGAATGTTAAATTCAAATTCTATATCAGCAGTTAGCTTAAGCCCATAGTTGCATACTTAACGTTAGGTGCAAGCCCTTACGCCAGCTCAATAGCTGGTGTAAATACACATGACTATCTGCAGGCAGTTAGGCGTGTTACTATTGGTATTCTACAGTGTAACCCATATGAGTAAGTGCTGACTCCCTCCCAGGCCCACGCCCCATCGCGATTCTGCACTATGGATTTTGTGCATTCAATTTGCAGAATCCCAGCTAAAAGCAGTTATGTATATAACTGCTAATTAGTGCCAATTAACACAATTATATTCAATAATTGATAACATTGTCAGCAGCTATTTATATTAAGCTACTTGTGCTACTGACAGTATTCTATAACTTGTGCACATAACTTTGCACACAAAGCAAAAAAATTGTGCACACAAGTATAAAGAATTGGGGGGAGTATGACTACTTGAAGTTTCAAAAACAACTGTATATACTCAAATATAAGTCGATCCGAATATAATTCGAGAACCCCCATTTTCCCCCCAAAGGAGGAAAAATGGTTGACTCGAATATAAGTTGGGGGCTTAATATTCAAGTGCCATGCCCTGCCAGGATCTGCACCCAGTGTCCCCTCTGTCACGCCCTCCCCTGCAAGGATCTGCACTCAGCCCCCGTCCATGCCAAGTTCTGCACCCAGCCCCCTTCCCTCCCTACCCTGCACTCAGTCCCATTTCCTACCAGGCTGTGAACCAAGCCCCCTTCCCTGACAGGTTCTGAATACTCTGCCCCCTCCCTGCCAGGCTGTGAACACTGTCCCACCTTCCTTCCCTATACCTTCTTCCCCCTAAAAAGAACCAACCTCATCAGTGATGCCACAACGGCTTGATTGCCCCGTACTCCCCTCTGCCCTCCAATCCAGCCTGCAGATTAACCCATCTCCTTAACTGAAGGCTAACTGAACCCTAACAAACCACCTAGTGGTAGGCCGGGACAGGAGGGATCCCTCCCGTCTCCTGCCCCAGCTGACACTAATACTAATTACCACCCTCCCTCCTTCCCTCCCTCACTAATTGTTCCCTGGTGGTCCAGCATGTATCCTGCGCTGAGATTCTTTGTAAAGGTAGCAGCCAGTGGCGCACCTGGGCCGGCATGCAGGAGTGAGCTTTTCATGCTGCCGGCCGGCCCTGCATCGCTCCTTGATAGGCTGTCGCGAGTTCTCACGGGATTCGCGTTTCTCGCATCAGCCTATCAAGGAGCGGTGCAGGGCTGGCCAGCAGCACGAAAAGCTCGCTCCTGCGTGCTGGCCCGAGTGCACCACTGGCTGCTACCTTTACAAAGAATCTCAGCGCAGGATACACGCTGGACCACCAGGGAACAGGTAGTGAGGGAGGGAAGGAGGGAGGGTGGTTATTAGTATTAGTTTGCCATGGCAGGAGACGGGAGGGATCTCTCATGTCCCGGCCTAAGGCAGGCCTGCAGGAAGTCCAGGAGGGTTTCGGGTAGTCACTAGGGGATGATCCAAATATAAACCAGAACCCCCATTTTTGGTCCAATTTTTTGGCCCCCCAAATCCCGGTTTATATTTGAGTATATATGGTACTTAAAACTTAGCTATTGTAGAAGTTTTATAATATTGTGTGTATTCTTAATTTCTTCTTTGTTTCATGTGCTTGTTTCTTGTAAACTGCATAGAACCTTAGATTTAGACAGTATATAAATATATAATAAAGTTGTTGTTGTTATTATTATTAATAGTAGTAGTAGTAATATATAAAATGACAGTGTCCTCATGCTTTCCCTCTCAGATTTCACAGCTATTCTCAGCTCTGAGCAGTAGTTTTAAGAATCTTTCTGGTCCTTCCCTGTCCCCCCTTTCCCCAAAATAATTGGCAGCAGCCAAGGATTTTAACCTATCTATGCCGTATGTTTGTGTTCATGAGTGTCCTCTTTCTTCATGCAGGTAGGGTACCACCTGGTCCCAGCTCGCTCTGTTTGCCTTAGAGTTAATGTTTACCGCCACTTCCACAGGGTTGGGAGTGTTTCGGACTGGTACTCTGTACTGAGGAGGAGGGGGTGTAAGCAGATAAATATCAGTGACTGTTGCTGCGCTGTATGTCCAGTCTGCAGCTCGCTCTCTCTGCCCAAGAGAGCAGGGTTTTCAAGTATCCCACCTGATTGCTTGGATCTGGTCATTTATTCCATTTGCTGCTTCATCTCTGATTTTTAATTTTCTCTCCACCTTGGGAGCATTGGACTCTGAAAGCCAGATCCTTTATTGCAGCTCTAGACTGTCTATGAATCCAGTCCATTGTTGACATTCCGGAGCCTCGGATAGAAATTTGTTTTGTTCTAGCCCTGGAATCCTTCTGTGAGATTTCTCTTATCAGAACTCTGGGGCTGCCGAGGGGTGAAATACAGCTGTGATAGAGTCCAATTTTTTTCCAGCAAATATCTGTGTGGCTAGCAAACTGGAATTAACAGGAAGAGCATGTTTCTGAGCCTGAAGTGGTGTGGAGAGAAGGGAATAGAAGTCAGTTCAACACCCCCTTCTTCCAAATTTAATAAGAGAACGAGCCCTGTACAATGTCTTGCATGGTATAGTTGCTTTTTATTTTGAATCTGTCAAAGACATCGACAGCCTTGCAGAAACAAATCTTAACAGGAACTATTACCACGTGTTTTCTCTGATTGCTCAGAGCCAAAAGACGGAGGGCACAGAGGCATCGGCTGGCAGAAAAAAGTGCTACCATTCAGTTCCTTTACAGAGTAAGCCCTAAGCACATCAGATGTCTTAAGAAGTTCATCACACAGCCTCAGTTTTAACAGGAAGGTTTAAAGACTGTTGTCCTGATCCCACAGTGAAGCTGGAAAGCTGAATTCTGCTCCAGGCAGATCCAGCTGTGAGCCTCCCACGTGCTCCTCCTTTGCTCAGCTTTTGCAAGACAATTTTTTTTTATTGTTTTTCAACCCCAATAAATTTTCTTGGCTAGAGGAAGCATCTGCTGAGAGGCAGGGCTAGGTTACTACAGGTCATTGGCCGCATATGGACCCTGGGAGGAGAACATTATTCGGATAATTTCAAGCATGTGCAACTTTCTGCTCAGTCTTCAACAAAGAGGGCAAGAAGGGGCAGAAGGGTTGGCACTATCGAGGAGAAGCACCTGAAGGGATGGTATGAGGTGGATCCTGTGGACAATCTTGGAGAACCACAGCAAGTACAATGATCAGAGCACAGCTCTAGAGAAATGCTGTCAGTTATTGTGTTCTGTGGGCTGAAAAGTGCTTGTGGTTGCTGTGGCATGCTTTAAAGATAAACCTGTGAGAAGTGCTGGGAGTTATGGTGATCTTTAAATGCTAGATGCTTTTACCCTATGCAGGGGTGCTACAGAATTGAGAGACACACCCTGGTGACAAGACAGCAACTGGAGCTTCAGAGCCACTCTGTCCTAGCTTATAGGAAGGATTCAGTAACGAGGCACTGAAGGGAGCTGCCACCTGGCTGTCTTTGGTTTCATTCACTTTCTTCATTCAGATGTCTGCTCCTGAGCAGGACTTTTGGGGCTCCTGGAAGCTACTGCAATAAAAGGATTGAAGGTTACAGGCCTATAACACTGTCGAAAGGGTGGAGGTCACAGACCTTTAGAGCAGTGCCCTGAGTCAGTGCTGGAAGGCAAAAGCTGTCAAACCTATCAGACTGTATCTGGAAAGGGTGAAGGTAACTGTATGATACTGTCCCAGGATTTACAGCTTCTGATTTTCTGGGATCTTCAGACTATCTCAAATCAGTTTTTCCTGAGGAACAGGTGGAAGGAAATCCCTATACTTCGTGGAAGAAGCAGGGAAATAACTGAGGACAAGAAGAGGAGCTACCTAGGATCAAGAGATAAGGATGCCAGGGAGAAACTCCCCAGGCCAGATGATGGAAAAGTCTGGCAGGTCCTGGGATAACGTGCCGGAGGAAGAGCAAGAAGCTTTACTCTGGTACTTGGAGAGACTGTACTATTCATCCCAAGCATGGGATACACAGAGCAGCCCAGAGCAAGAGGAAATTCCTGCTGTAAGTTAAAAATAAAGAACCCGATTCCTTTTCTTATACTTACTGAGACAAATTTATTATCTAATATAATAAAACGGTAAGCCGCGCATGCGCACTTCCTATGCGTGCACTGGTTTTCCGTGAGCTGTAGCGACCCATAGGAAGTGCGCATGTGCGGCTTACGGTCTGGCCTGCTCCCTGCCGTATTGCATTTTTTAGTTGAAAGATGCAGCGGTGGCTACTCTCACGATCCCCGCCTGCGTCGGACTTCCGACGCAGGTGGGGATCATGAGAGGAGCCACCGCCGCGTGTTTCAACTAAAAAAAAAAATACGGCAAGGCGAGCAGGCCAGACCAGACCGGCAAAAGTGAGAGGTGGAAGCCTAATAGCTGTCGGCCACTGCAGCTGTAGACCACGGTGGCTGTCAGCGGCTGCAGACTGTGGCGGCTGTCAGCAGCTGCAGGCCGCCGCGGCTAAGCACGGAGCCACCACAAGCGACGGCGAGGAGGGAGTGGGAGCAGGCCGCAGAGGCTGTCGGTGTCTGCAGGCCGCGGCGGCTTTAGGCAGATGTCGGTGGAGGGCAGACAAAAAATAAAGGAGGTAAGGGTTGCTGCTGGACAGGAGAAGAGGTACTGATGGATGGGGGGGCAGAAAAGAGGTACTGCTGGACATGGGAAAAGGTTCTGATGCACGGGGGGGGCAAAAAAAGGGGGGACAAAAAAAGGAAGGGAGGCCTACTGCTGGACAGGGTGAGCAAAAAATAGGTGCTGATGGACAGGGGAAGAGGTGCTGATGGACAGGGGGGCAGAAAAAGGAAGGGAGGCCTACTGCTGGACAGGGGGAGCAAAAAATAGGTGCTGATGGACAGGGGAAGAGGTGCTGATGGATAGGGGGGCAGAAAAAGGAAGGGAAGCCTACTGCTGGACAGGGGGAACAGAAAAGAGGTACTGCTGGACAGGGGAAAAGGTGCTGATGGACGGGGGGATCAAAAAAAGGAAGGGAGGCCTACTGCTGGACAGGGAGAGCAAAAAAGAGATTCTGCTGGACAGAGGAAGAGGTGCTGAGGGACAGGGGGGCAGAAAAAGGAAGGGAGGTCTACTGCTGGACAGGGGGAGCAGGAAAGAGGTGCTGCTGGACAGGGGGGGGAGTTAAAACAAAGGGAGAAGGGCTGCTGCTGGAAAAGGGGACCAGTGAAGGGGTGGTGGTGGGCACAGGGGAAGAAAAAGGAAGGGAGAATGGACAGGGGGAGCAGGCAAGGGGTGGTGGTGGACAGCCGAGGAAAAAGAAAGACAGAAAGAAATACAGAAACAGGCTAAGGAGAGAGAGAGAAATAAATAAATACAGACACACATACATATTCTAGCACCCGTTAATGTAACGGGCTTAAAGACTAGTATATCATATTAGGGATAAATCTTCAAAGACTTAGGGGTGTAGTTATCAATGTGGGCTACCATTAAGACATGTTAATTTACCATTCACTCTGCTATATTAACCTAAATCTTATTTTATGCAGTGAGACCTAGTTACTAATAACTCAGATTAAAAGTAAAATAACACATCTTAACGGTAGAAATGTCTCTAGTATTCACAATCACTGCTTTATGTAATAAGTGAGCCAAGTATAAGACAGTGAAGCCATGCTGACATCACTGATGAGGTTGGCTCTTAGGTATTGGTGGAATGAGGCATTATGACATCACAATATCTGCTCTGGTTACACTAAGGGGAAGATGTGTTGTTTTTCTACTGGCTCATGCTATTTTAGCACAGGGCCCATTTCATGCAATGAGACCTTGTTACTAATAACTAGGATTAACAATTAAATAACACATCTTAATGGAAACTCACATTGATAACTCCCCCTCATTCTCAACATGTATGTGTAAACTAAGAAGTTACGTGAATAAAATTGCCCTTATACTCTTAAGCTACAAGTGGATTGATTTTTCATTCCATCAAAAATTACAAAGACTAAGGGACACTCGATGAAGTTACAGGGAAATACTTTTAAAAATAATAGGAGGAAATATTTTTTAGTTAAACTCTGGAATGCGTTGCCAGAGGTTGTGGTAAGAGCGGATAGCGCAGCTGGTTTTAAGAAAGGTTTGGACAAGTTCCTGGAGGAAAAGTCATAGTCTGTTATTGAGAAAGACATGGAGGAAGCCACTGCTTGCCCTGGATCGGTAGCATGTAATATTGCTACTCCTTGGGTTTTGGCAGGTAATGGCCTGAATTGACCACCCTGAGAATGGGCTACTGGGCTTAATGGACCTTTGCTCTGACCCAGTAAGGCTATTCTTATGTTCTTATGGTTTTTAGCAACATAAAAATAGGCATGCAACTTCATAATGCACAGATACATTTGACTGGGTGTTCTGGTAGGATGGGAGTGGGACTTTAGGAAGATGTGTTTATGAACTTGCACATGTAATTTAAATGTTCAGGAATCCTGTACAGAAAAAGCATGGGGATTGCGCATGTAGAAGCCCATTTTTTTAAATTAATGTGTGTTAGCTGAATGTATAAAAACTTTGTAGTAATCATAGAAGGCATTAGTGACACTTGGTTGATAGCCACCACTGCACGTTAATATGGAATTTAGTTAATTACACCCTTGGAGGTGTCGTTAATCATTCTGCATTATTTACCATGTTAATAGTTAGCACATACTAATGGCACCCTACATTAAATACAAGGAGATCTCCCACCTCTTCCCACACCTTAATAAGACATTTCACCATGGGTGTTTAACATTGTAGTTACAATGCACTAATAGTTAACACAGCACATTAACCCCTCTCATTCCATAACAGGTCACCTAAATTTAAGAATTCAGGCCTTTACATGCCTAGGTGTCCACATATATGCATAAGTGATAGTTTGTATAATTGCACACTAAAATGGCATAGCACATTTTGAGGGGCCTTCACAGGGGAGAGCCATAGGCAGGACATAGGTGGGGTTGACATTTACTCACACAGAATACTGCTAACACTAGTAATATCCCCCCACCTCAACTACTGGAATGCTTTTTACGCTGACCTACCTCTCTCTTCACTTAAACATTTACAACTCATTCAATCTACTTCAGTTAAGTTTCTTCGTTCGGCACATCACTTTGACCTTGCCAAGCCTTTGCTTAACAAACTCATCATTCCTTATATTCCTCATTGCTTCCTGCAGTCTGTTTCTCACCGCCCTCTGAACTTTACTTAACCTCTTCTCGATCTACTGCCTTCCACTACATTGGCCTTAAATTATGGACGAGCTGCCACTCAACATCAATAATCAACCTACCCTTTCTAGCTTTAAAAAACTGTTCAAAAACTCATCTGTTTGCTCAAATATTTGGCCCACCATGCGCTTAGACATTTCTCTCTTGTTCCTTTCTTTTCTTCTTCCTCTTGGCTTTACTTCTAGTTTGCTTTTTCCATATTTTATACTTTGTAAACCGTTGTGAAGCTTAGCACAGGTCATTTGGTGACATATCAAATGACAATAAGTAAATTATTAGGGCATGTGAATGGTTACTCCCTCCTATAGTGACACCTCCTGTTTATGGAACTCTGCATTAATGTAATGTAATTTATTTCTTATATACCGCTAAACTCCGTTAGGATTCTAAGCGGTTTACAGAAAATAGACAATAGTATGCATTAAAATTATAAGTAATATAGGTTTACAGAGAAAATATACATTAAAGGATACAATAAAAATAAGATAGATAAATAAATAAATAAAGATAAATAAATAAAGAATAGGTACTTAGAAATTCCAACAGCACACGTTAAAACCTGTGTTACACATCTAGCATAATTTAGTAAATAGGTGACAGAGCTGAATTCAACACCCTTGGCCCAATTTTCAAAGGCATTTATTAGTGGTGGGCAATGAGGGCTGGAATCCAGTTGGGTTTTCAGGATTTCCCCAATGAATATGCATGTGATCTATTTGCATGCATTGCCTCCCATTGTATACAAATAGATCTCATGCATATTCATTGAGGAAATCCTGAAAACCCAACTGGATTCCAGCCCTCGTTGCCCACCCCTGTTATAGACTATCTGAACGCTTTGGGGCTCATTTTCAAAAAACACAGACATCCAAAAGATGGCAGAATTTGGCACTTGGATATTGTAATCAACAAAACATCAAGTGCTGGTTTTTGAAACTGATTATCTGTAACAGCAGGACTTGGTATGGGAAATCCTAGTAGAGCGGCAAGCAGGTGTCTGGAGTAACCTGGATAGGTGGGATAGTGAACCATAGAGAGGGGGACCCAGGCCTATTTCCCACCCTACCCACTACTTTTATGGTGGAAAATGTGAGCATACCAAATACCACCAGAATTCTACTGTACTGCCACATAGGTGACACCTGCAGCCATAAGGGCTATTGGAGTGGTAAACATGTGTGAATAGTAGGTTTTGAGGGAGTTATGGTGAGATGTACTCCTGGCACCCATTATGTGACGTTCACAGAAGTGCCCTCTAAGATCCCCCACTGCTCTGCTGGCATATCTGTTTGGCCAGTGTAGTATAAATGGTGGCCCTGCCTACTTCCAAATGGCTTGACTTGGATGATTTTCTTTTCAAAAATGGGCAAAAAGTTATACGACATCTAATAGGCCAAAATAGGTGATTTTTTTGGGAAAAAAAAAGATGTTTAGCAGTTTCAAAAATGGACATTTGTACCTCCCGATTTTTGGCCTCACATCTCAAGATGTCCTATCAAAAATGGCCCCCTGTCTCAGTTATGCCGAGGTGATATTTCTAACATTTTCAATTGTTGCTCAAGAGAAGTTACATTTGGGTGCAGTAAGTACTGTATATGGGTATCCCTCCTGCCATTTTTTTCTGGTTCGGTGAGGGAGGGGACGCTTTGTCGGGGGGGGGGTGCTGTCGGGAGGCTTCTTTTTTTTAACGTGTGTAATACATTCAAAATATATGTGCCATTAAAAAAAAAAAAATGAAAGAAAAGCAAAACAACAACCTGGCAGAAGCCCTGATAGCAGTGACAGGAGGCTGCTTCCCCTGTCACTACTGTCGGGGCTCTGCGCATGTCTCAATCGCTCACAGAGCAATTGAGTCAGTGGGTTTGCATGCAAATGATTTGCACCTCCGTGCAAATCATTTGTATGCAACCTTAATAGTGAATCGGTCGCTGTTGGAGAATCGGCCGACAGCGATTGAGTCCCTATTGTTAGTGAATCTAGCCCAAAGTTGCATAGTTTGTGTGTACTTTGAGTCTTTGCAGCATTTCAAATAATCGGAAGTGAATTTGATGCTAATGGCAGCCTTTGCAAGCAGGAGGAGCAGCACCTGTCATGGCTGGTGAGTAACAGTCTTGGAGCACGGTAATAGGTATCCTTCTGGAATGCTATGAATGATGACACCCCCTTTAAATTTATTTAACTTGTTTCTGTTCCGTTCTCCCCAAAGAGCTCAGAATGGGTTACAGGTTAGCATATATAATATACAGTATAGCCACAATTTGCCATTGGCATGTTAAGTTTAGTCAGGTTTATCTGGAAGTGTATTAGAAGTACATCAGAGGTCAGAGAAATTTGTCAGAGATAGGTTTTTATTGACTTTCTAAACGTTTGGTACCTTTGGTTTACAGGATGCAGTTTGGCATAGTTACAGTGCAAGAATTTTCAATAAAGTTTTTATCCAAACTTAACACATACTGAGGGTCTGTTACATATACATTCTTTGTGATCCACTGCCCGTAGGAGAAGAGGTATGTTTTTATTGCTTTCCTAAAGTTCAGGAGTCCTTCAAGGGATCTGATCTGGGGGGGGGGGGGGGGCAGTCGATTCCAGTGACTTGGTATGAAGTGGGAGTAGGACCGTCATTTGGCAGTTTGCAGTTGAAGGGCCCGACCAGGGGACATTTTGAGGTGTATTAATCCTGAGAGTGGAGAGGCCTGTTAGGCTGCAACTGTGCCCCTAAAAGAGCAGCGCATATGGAACATACCTCTAAAATCATCCCTTTAAAAGAGGGTATGAAGGCCTGAGTATATCTTTGAAATTTTATCATTTATTCATGATGATCTGTTCTAACCAAATTGCACCTTCCTTCTCCCCATTCACACCTCTTTCTACTATGGTTAAGCGTATGCACATTCTGACTGAAAATCCACCTGGGCAAATTCAGGATTTCTACCTGCATAATTCTGTTTGTGTAAAAGCCTATAATCAGGGCTGTTTGGGTTGAGATCGTCCCAAGCCCCTATGTCAGGTAAATCTTTTCCAGTTACTTCTGTGAGCCAGTGGATCTTAGTTATAGTAGCGAATGCAGAGTTCAGAGGCCTGACTCTAGCAGTAATAGATATAGAGCTACTCCCCCCCTTGCTTTTCATCTTCCAGAGCCCTAAAGTTTTCAGCTTCCGAGGGGAGGGAGGGGGCCCACTCTGATAAACTCATCAAAGGTCCTGCGTTTCCTTAAGGCCAGCAACGTGCTCGATTTTAAGAAAAAATGGGATAAATATGTGGGTTCACTTCAATGAAGTGCTTAGAGGGGAGGGTTCTTCGAGTGGGCAGACTTGTTGGGCCAATGGCCCTTTTCTGCCGTCATATTCTATTCTATGTTATTAATTTTGATGGGATTTTAGTGATCCTATTGTGCTTGAAGGAATTCATGCTTGGCCTGAGCACTTCTGGCCTGATTCACACGCTCCCAGTCTTTGCTATACAGAAGAGATTCAAATGCCCCAAATTATTAAACTATTCTTTTCCTCCCCTCAATCCCATCTTTGCCTGGGATACTCGCTGAGAATGGAGGTTTGAATTGCACCCTTTGTTTCATGATTTAGATTTCTGAAGTGAAAAGCAATTCTCATTCTGTTTTTGACTGGAAAAAATTACAAAGACCTATAGAGAAAAAGCTAAGAAAACAATCAGTCTGTGTAAGACCGGTCACAGATTTGCTGCATATCGGCACCATACCCCTAGAACACTAGCCCAAAGTAGTCTGTACTTTTTGTTGATATTTATTTATTTATCTGCTTTGACAAAAAAAAACAAAAAAACTGTGTAATTTCAGAAATAAATCACATTCACATTACAAGAAAAAACCCAAAATATAGCCCACATCAATGGAATCTGAGTGCAATAATCCAAAATTTTTTCTCAGGAAAATCAAATTCCTTTGCATATTCTTTACTATGAACAAATCTGTTTAACCTATCCTAACTCATTGCCAGAAGATTCTTTTTCAATAATTAACCTCTCTAATTGTAATGAATCAAAAAATACATAATGGATAAGTAATCAAACATTTACATGAAAATTTTAAAAAGAATGTTGCTCCTAAAGTCAATAACCAGGACTTCAAGTCAAGAAATTTGTTTCCTCTTTTCCTCAGTGGCCCTAGCTAGAGTCTCAATTTTTGACCACAAAATAATTTCTCCTTATTCTTAAAGTAATTATGGAGAGCAAGTAGTTTATCGTTGTCACATATAAAGGAAGCCAATAAAGTAGAACGTTGAATCAATTCATCCTGAGAGGTCTCCAAAAATTTGGTTAAACCAACATCAGAATTATTTTCAAGAAACTTTCCTATCTGTTCCTCAACATTCATAGCAATCTCTTTGTGTGTGGTATATAAAACAACTAGAAAAAAATGTGTTGAATTGGCATTAGTAATTAAGACCTCTTTCAAATATTTACAGAGTAAGATTTCTGATGACAGTAACCTAGTTTATAGATCTATAAACATTTTCTAACTCTTCATATTTAATATGAAGAAATAGATCCCATCCTCTTATCTGAATTCACAGTTTTAAGATCTAAAGTTTATAAATTCTGAGTAACCTGTTCCATATAATCACATAATTGGGAAACAGAATTCTTCAACATAACTTCAACTCTGGACAGCGAACTCCAAATATCTACTAAGGTTAAGTCAGGCAGAGTAGAGCTTACTCGAGTCGATTAAACCACAGGTTTCATAACCAGAATCGGAAGTCCAGTGTTCAAGTCCAAAGGAGTCTTAGCTGATAGAAATCCATAATAGTAATCTTAGCTGATAGTAATCTTAGCTGATAGTTCTCCAACAGGAACGGAAACTGATTCAGAAAACCCCTCCTTGGAGAATTTCAAGGAAGCCCCCAGGACTTAAAGAAGCTCCCGAACTAGTGGCTGCGGTAGAAGACAAATTCTGAGAATTTGTCATAGGAAACACATGTTTATCCATTGGTCAAGAAGACATTTTAGAAACAGTTATTGAGGAGACATATTTACCTTTCCTCTTCCTTCCCATTCTCACAGCTAACCAGCTGCCTCAAGAGAGCAGACCCCACAAGGCACTCGAAACTGTGGTCTGTTCTGGACAGGTGGCCAGGCATACAGTTGAGGCTCCTCTAAACACAGAAAATGTGGGGAGGGACTCGACCCTTTCGAGTGTGGCACCCCCAAGGTCGGTAGGACCAGTTCATTAAAACAGAAGTCCGATCCAGGGTTCTTGGCTCTTCCTTGCTCCCGCCCCACATTAAAGACTCTTACTCAAACTTAACCCTAACCTTCTCAAACCCTACCCCTTTATGCAATAAGACAAAGTCAGCTGTCCCCAATGACCTGGCACCATCTGCTAACCCTAACTGAAGGGGAAGCTTGGAAGAAGGAGACCTGACAGGGTGAGCTCTTCTCTGTGGTAAGGAAATTTTGCACAGCATGCATGTTCTTGCTATAGAGAGCTTGGAGGCTCATCTTGCTCCCGGTGAGAGAGAGATAACCCATGACTGGGCATGCAGAATGGGAGCTCATTATAGCATGGCCTCTCTGGTGCACCTGATTCCTACCAGAAGGGAAACTTGGGTATGGTTCTTTTGCTTTCTGCTGCCTTTTTTGTTATTCATCTCTTCAAGGAGATGCCCACGTTCCTGCAGCATCCCCTTACTAGTAAAGACAAGAAGGCTAAGGGCTATTCTTACAGCCAGCACTCCTATACCATATCCTGTAGCAGTGCTCCATGAAATAGGAGTGGCTCAAGCCAGTGGCAGTGACAAGGACTGGACCCCCAAATATAAATTGTGTGCTGTCGGTTATATGAGAAGGTCTGTGGGATGCTGTGTTACTGAATGGGGACCTCTGGTGCAGGGGACTGTTATTGGTAGAAGCTGGAACTCAAGGAGCTCTTAGGAGGTAATGTATAAGAGCCACTTAATGTCAGAGAGCAAGTATTTGTGTAAAAGCCCTTTATGATTTGGCTAGGAATTTCTTATTAGCTTTCAAGTTATAGAATGCTCGTCCACCAATAATTCATACACAACCTTCATTTTCTGAATTGAAGAATCTACTTAAAACTCACTCTTTTGAATTAACTTATGACACAGATTAAGTTTGTGCAATCGGTATGTTTTGGATTGCCTGGAAGATTAGATGGCTTTGCCTCCCGCGCTCTGCTTCTTTGGTTTATTCTGTTTTAATGTGATTGGTATGAATGTGTCCTTTCCTGTCCATTTTATGGTGTTTTGATTTTAACTAGACTGTTGTAAACAGCTCTGACCTGAATACCAGCAAATTTGTTCAATAAACATATTCATTTCTGTGTATATGTGAACATGCAGTATACATAAATATCTATAGTCTATGTCTTTGTGCTATTCTGTAAGTGCACATATAGCTTCAATAATGCTTACTTTACAGGTGGGTGTTCACATGGGTGGAGTCTGGAGAAGCATGGGCGGGGCATATCTCCTCAAGCTAGGTGTGAGCATTTACAACAAATGCTCACACCTAAGCACAAACACACATTTATAGGCTACTTTCATTTATAGAACAGACTTCTAGACACTTAAAATAGGTGTCTTTTATAGAAAAGCCCCCTATGTGTTTTCCCATAACCAGTGTCCCCTCCCTTTGTCCCCGCTTTTCACTAGCCTGCATCCTACAGTACAGGATGCTGATCACCCATTATCATTATTCTTCAGTTTTGAGTAAGATGTTCCATTGTTCAAAATCTTTTCATTACAACTATAAATTTTCATTTGCTGTCATTTTCTCTGTCTCTTCCTAGTGAACTCTTAGGGCTCCTTTTACTAAGCTGGGGTAGCGTTTTTAGCGCACGCTGCACCAAAAACTAACGCCAGCTCAGTGGTGGCGTTAGCATCTAGCGCATGCGGCAATGTAGTACGTGCTAAGCGTGCGTTAAAACCGCAAGCACGGCTTAGTGAAAGGAGCCCTCAATTTTTTTCCCTGCCTTACTCGTAAAAATACAGCCCTTCGTCTATCGCCCCTTTTCCACAAATGTGTCCAAATGCATATACTTTCTCATTTAAACTTGGGTGTTGACTTTTCAGGTTCTAAGTCCAACGTACAAGCAGCGAAATGAAGATTTTCGAAAGCTTTTCAAACAGCTCCCGGATAGCGAGCGTCTCATTGTAGGTAAGAAAATAGTGAGCCTTGGGAATACATCCTTGTCTCATACTTCATTCTTCATTCCCTGAGGGCAGTGTGTCCACTCTCTGAATTCTCAAGGGGCAGGAGGACTGGAGGGTGGTAAGCAGTGGGAGGGATATTCAGCCTGTGTTGTTTGTTGTCCCTTACACATTCCAATAAGCATCCTGAAATTGTCCTTTTCTGCTGTTACAGCATGAAGTCAAATTAGATACAAACTACAAAGCTGTTTTCAACTAGTACATTTTATTATAAAATGACAAAAACAAGACATTTGGAAAAAAATGTAAATCAGATTAGAGAAGGACAAGAGCTATATCTCTGCTGGGCTCTTCTCGTCTACAGTCAAGCCTCATACCACATCTATGCTTGTATGGCATTCGGCATTAAAATTAGTTTGCAGCATGTGCGAATATTCTGGTGTCACAGTTGTCCTTTCCTGTACGTTTGCAGATTATTCCTGTGCCCTTCAAAGAGACATTCTCTTGCAAGGTCGACTCTACCTCTCTGAAAACTGGATCTGTTTCTACAGCAACATCTTCCGTTGGGAAACTCTGGTGAGTGTTCTTCCGGTTTCCTCACTGTCTCTTTGCTGGTAGTCTTCTTGTGTGATGAAAGGTAATGCATAACCAGGAGTGCCCTGTACAAAAGATGCTCTAAAGCAGTGGTCCCCAACCCTGTCCTGGAGGACCACCAGGCCAATCGGGTTTTCAGGCTAGCCTTAATGAATATGCATGAGAGAGATTTGCATATAATGAAAGTGACAGACATGCAAATTTGCTCCATGCATATTCATTAGGGCTAGCCTGAAAACCCAATTGGCCTGGTGGTCCTCCAGGTCAGGGTTGGGGACCACTGCTCTAAAGGGTTGCTACCTAGTCTTACGTTCACTGTACCCAGTGCTTTCTGCCTTTGTGGGGTAGTTCGATAAATGGTTGTCAACTATAGGTGCTCCAGTACCTCATGGTGATAACCTACTCTATTATGGCAGTTGGGCACCCAGTTTCTATTACAAATATTAGCCTAACCCAGACTTGCTGCGCCTAAAATCTAGGCACCTACAATGACACCCAGGGCAGAATTAAAGGATAGGCAAAGTAGGCATGTACCTTAGGCCTGAAGGGTTCAGGGGGGCCTGGTGTGCTGATTCAATGATGTCATTGCATGTAGCCACGCTGATGTTCTGCTCTTGCAGCAACATGTTGGAGTGGACTTTGTCGGCATCCATCATTTATTGTTTTCTCAAGGTTTGCTGCATATCAAAGAAGACTGGCTGGTGGCTATCCTTGATAGAAACATAGAAACATGACAGCAGATAAAGGCCAAATGGCCCATCTAGTCTGCCCATCCATAGTAACCATTATCTGAGAGATCCCGCGTGCCTATCCCAGGCCCTCTTGAATTCAGACACAGTCTCTATTTCCACCACCTCTTCCAGGAGACTGGGTAACAAAGAAGCTGGATGTGGGGGAGTCCCTCGACGTCATGTACTTAGACTTCAGTAAAGCTTTTGATAGCGTCCCACACCGCAGGTTATTGAGCAAGATGAAATCTATGGGTCTGGGAGAAACATTGACTGCATGGGTCAATGATTGGCTAAGCGGTAGACTTCAGAGAGTGGTGGTAAACGGTACCCCTTCCAAAACGTTGGAGGTGACCAGTGGAGTGCCGCAGGGTTCGGTCTTGGGCCCGATCCTTTTCAACATATTCGTAGGAGATCTGACTCAGGGGCTTCAAGGTAAAATCACATTATTCGCCGATGACGCCAAACTATGCAACATAGTAAGTAAGAGCACTTTGCCCGACAGTATGACGCAGGACCTACTTCTATTGGAACAGTGGTTCTCGACTTGGCAGCTAAGCTTCAATGCTAAAAAATGTAAAGTCATGCACCTTGGCAGCAGAAATCTGTGCAGAACTTACACACTAAATGGTGAAACCTTAGCCAGGACTAAGGCAGAACGTGATTTGGGGGTGATCATTAGCAAAGACATGAAAACTGCCAATCAAGTGGAGAAGGCTTCATCGAAAGCAAGGCAAATGATGGGTTGTATCAATAGAAGTTTTGTCAGCCGGAAGCCCGAAGTCATAATGCCGTTGTACAGATCCATGGTGAGACCTCATCTGGAATATTGTGTACAATTCTGGAGACCACATTACCAAACAGATGTGCTGAGAGTTGAGTCGGTACAACGAATGGCCACCAGGATGGTCTCGGTACTCAAAGATCTCCTGTATGAGGAAAGGCTGAATAAATTGCAGCTATACTCGCTCGAGGAACGTAGAGAGAGAGGAGACATGATAGAGACGTTTAAATATATCACAGGCCGTATCGAGGTGGAAGATGATATCTTCTTTCTTAAAGGGCCCTCGGCCACAAGAAAATCAAGGGTGGGAAATTTCATGGTGACACCAGGAAGTATTTCTTCACCGAAAGGGTGGTTGATCATTGGAATTAACTTCCACTTCAGGAGATTGAGGCTAGCAGTGTGCCGGATTTTAAAAGGAAATGGGATACACACGTGGGTTCTCTAAGGAGGTAAAATCAAGGGGGGTAGGTCAATAGAGTGGGCAGACTTGTTGGGCTATGGCCCTTTTCTGCCGTCATCTTCTATGTTTCTATACCACCCTTTCTGTAAAAAAGTATTTCTTAACTTCATCCTATTCCCTCTCATTGCAGTTTCCTTTCAAATGAAATAGACTCGACTCATGCACATTTATATTATGTAGGCATTTAAACAACTCTATCATATCTCCTCTCTACCACCTTTCCTCCAAAGTATACAGATTGAGATCTTTAAATCTGTTCCCATACACCTTATGATGAAGACCACATACCATTTTAGTAGCCTTCCTCTGGACCGATTCCATCCTGTTTATATATTTTTGAAGGTGCAGCCTCCAGAATTGTACCCAATATTCTAAATGAGATCTCACCAGAGTCTTATACAGAGGCATCAGTACCTCCTTTTTCCTACTGCCATACCACTCCCTATGCAAATTAGCATAGGAAGAGGAAGACTGTGTGCTTTGGCATTTTCTGTTGTGTACTGCTGATGCTGTGGCAGAATTGAGAGGTGTATGCTGCAGATTAGGCCCTTGTCCAGCCTTGGGAGAGAGGAGGAGTAACAGGAATCAGTGCCTCTTGGATCTTACACATTCCAATAAGCATCCTTAAATTGTCCTTTTCTGCTGTTACAGCATGAAGTCAAATTTGATAGAAACTACAAAGCTGTTTTCAACTATTACATTTTAAACCCACGGGCTCGCACTGCAGGGAAGGCGGCAGAGAGCAGGAGAGTCTGGGTGGGGAGAGCAGGAGGGCGCATGCAGAAAAGTGAAAACAAAACGGCCCTACAGATAGTCTGCGCATGTGCGCGGATCGCACACTAGCGATCTGGGCAGGCAGATGGGGGCGTTCCTCCGGTCTCCCCTCATCTACATATTTGTTTTTTGTGAATTCGTCGGACCTGCCCGGATCGGGCCCGATTGGGCAGGTTAGGGAATCCGGCCCTATACCCCTTTCAGATTCGCTCACTCAATCTGACACACAACATTTTGGGCAGTGCACCTACCAAGTTCTACACGCAACCCTAAATTAACTCCAGTTAGCGTCCATTATGAGGTGTTAATTGCCGATTAGGCCTATTACTGTAATTAAGTTGTGCACATACACTGACTACAAGCACTGGTGTACGTGCACAACTTTAAGCACCATATATAGAATTTGGGAGTTACCCACTAAAGTGCTGCTTAGCTCAAGTGACACATAAACGTGAGCGCCCAGTTGTGGAATTACCGTTTGTATGTGGTTGAGGGTTGTTCACCACCAAAGCTTGTAGCCAAAAATACCCTTCAGAAGAACTATTGGTTATTTAAATTTCTTGGACCAGTGTCACATGCTAAGTATTTGCTGCAAGATTCCTGACCCAGTCTAAATGAGAACCTAGAAGAGGGCCAACAGTCAGTCACGAGCTCATGGTTTAAAGCAGTGTCTCTCAAACAGCACAGTGGTGTGCCCCAAAGAGATTCTGGGTGTGCCACGAGAGATTCCAGAATTTCATTTTATTAAAAAAAAAAATTCCCTTCATAAATATACACTAGAATAGATGACATGTACATTGCGTACACAGAATATCTTTGTGCATAAGGATACAACCACCAAGACAGGCATCATTCTTGAAAACTAACGGCAAATAATTTTATTTTTTTATGCAGTAGTTATCCTACCTTGAGCAACAAAGCAATCAAGGCTTTGTTACCGTTTGGATCTTCTTGCCTTTGCAAACTTGGATTTTCAGCTCTGATAGAAACTTGATGGCAGATAAAGGTCAAGTGGCCCATCTAGTCTGCCCATCCGCAAATGTGGATGATGAAATGCATGTTTGCTTGTCGATTATCGAGTCCCGTTATGAGTTAATTTGCACTGAAAAACAAGCACATCTACCACATTGATTAGCAATTCTATCTACTTCAGTTACAATTACCCATATATACGAGTAGCTTAAAAAACTTTAAATAAATAATTTTTTGTTGGTTTTACAATTTTATAATTTCAATTATAAAGTACTGTGATAAACATTTGCTCTGTTTAGTGTTTTGAAAAATATTTGCTCTGTTTAGTGTGCCAGAGCTAAAAAAAGTTTGAGAGACACTGGTTTAGAGTAAAGTATTTTCAGAGGATACTATTAAAACAAGGAAGTTAGATTAACCTGATAGTGAAGACATAATTAAAGTTGATTTAGCGCAAGAGGGCTCAAAATTATCTGATTCAGCTACTAATAATGAACAAATGGTTGACAGAAGCAAAAAACCATGGATTCTATTGTCTCTTTGTGAATGCCATTATTCTCTGGGATCCCCTTCAAGTTATCTGGCAAGTCTGGGCCCTACAATCGCTGTTAAGTTAATCAAGTTACTTTATCTGGTAAATGTTAGGCCAGTGTATTCAGCAGCACCTGTATAACTGGGTAATAAATTTGGTATTAGTTGACTGGATAAATTGCAGCTGAATTATAATCTCTCATGTTTTGCTGTACTGTATGTGTTTCCGACGGCGCAAATATTTGCCTTATCCACTGATTTTCTCTCTTGCAATATTTTTCTTTTTTGGTCTGGATTCTCTTTGATGGGGCTTCAATCTTTTAGCTGACAGTTCGTTTAAAGGATATTTGTTCCATGACGAAGGAGAAAACGGCCCGGCTGATTCCAAACGCCATCCAAGTTTGCACGGACACTGAGAAGGTACGTAGCCATGGCCTATGCAGCATATCATCCAAAGGTTTTGGCTGCAGTGTCCATAAGAGTGCAGTTCTAGGGTTCCTAGATCTTAAAATTGGATGTACAAATTTGGGAGCCTGCTGAATTTGCATGTGCAATTTAATCTCTCAGTGAGTCGATTACCGCTGATAATATTGACGCTAATTGGCAATAATTGAAATTTATGCAGTATTTTAGAGTCGCCATTCTGTAAAGTTGCACATTTACATTTTTCTACATGGATCTAAAAAGGGGGTGTGGCCATGGCAGGGGCATGGGTGGGTCAGGTTCCTAGAATTCACGGCAATGTTACAGAATAAAATCGATCTGCACCTAATTTAAGAATGAGGATTTATACCAGGCTCCATGTGATGTAAATCCTTGCACCTAAAATTTGACACAGATCCTGGCACCAAATGCTGTTCTATAAAAGGTGTCCAGCTCGGAGTGCCTTTTTTGAGGTGCCATATCAGAATTTAGCCCATTGTGTGCAAATGAAAAGAGGGCATTTACATGGGTGGGGCTACCACTTATGCATGCAACTTACAAAATACAGTAAGATATGCACTCCCTTGCTGCGTTTGGGTGCCCAAAGTTAAACCAGATTTATGGCTAGTGTAAATGTGGGCACCTAAATGTAAGTCTTGCTGGTACTGGGTTATTTAAATATTCTGTAATGGAATATGGTTGCCTAGATGTCACTATAGAATAGACTCCCACTACATGGCATTGGAGTGCCTACAAGGAGGTGCTCACTTATAGACTTAACCTTTAAGGAATCAATTCTATAAAGTGTGCCAAAACTTAGGCACCAAAATATAGCATACTGAATGTGACTTTTATAATGGAATCTAGTACCAGTATCTGGTAATTCCGGTATGCTGTACTTCTGGGTGTAGGGATAGGGCCTGCAGAGGGGGGGGGGGGGGAGGCAGGGGTGGATGCAGGTAGGGCTAAAAGCCTCTATTTCTTTGGGTGGGGTAAGGTGGAGAAGAGAGTGCAGAGTAGAGAATGACACAGTGGCTCTTACCTGCAGCTAGCCACTGGTAGCCGTGGATAACCTGCCAAAACAGTGGTGGAGGGAAGTCCTCACTGCAGGTACAGGGACAAGGCCATCCACTGCCCGTGGAGCAGTGAATGGCCTTGTTCCCGCAGTTAAGGGAGGGAGCACGCGCGGTCACCTCCCTCCTTCCTACCTACCGGCCGAATCTATCTATCTCCATCCTTCCACCTTACCTTCGCAGCGTGTTTTTAAGTTTACAAAGTAACTTGCTCAAGCCACCGGAGCCTGCCTGCATCACGTGCTACTTCCGGTTGCGTCAGAGGAGAAGCTTCCACCCACAGACGCACGTGACTACAGGCAGGCTTCGGCGGCTTGAGCAAGTTACTTTGTAAACTTAAAACACGCCGCAGGGAGGGAGATGCTCGGACCGCGCAAGGGGTGCTGAAGGGCGGTGAGGTAGCGAGAGGGAAAGGTGGTGGTGGAAAGGAAAGTAGCCAATGCTGAAGGGGGTGGAGAGGAACAGACGCTGAAAGGAAATGGGGAACAGAGAGTGGGGAGAAGATGCTGAAGGGAAATGTGGAAGACAGAATGGGGAGATGACACTGAAGGGAAATGGGGAACAGAGAGTGGGGAGAAGACGCTGGAAGGGGAGAAGACAGAGATGCCAGACTATGGGGGAGCGGAAGGAAGAAGATGGGTGCCAGACCTAATGGGGGGGGGGTGAAGGGAGAAGCACAGTAACAGATCAAATGGAAGACGCAGAGAGAAGACAGACAGTGGATGGAAGGAATTGAATGAGAAGATGAGGAAAGCAGAAACCAGACAACAAAGATAGAAAAAAAAGTTTATATTTATTTATTTATTGCTTTAGGATAAAGTAGTATATTAGTTGTGTTGATAAAAATTTATAAACAAAGCCCTGCCAGCTGAACATCTCTTTCTCTAGTTCAGCAGCCAGAACTTTGATTTATAAGGAAGGAATAAGCTAAATATTGCAGTACTGAGGATTGTATGGATGCTGCGGGGATAGTAGTCGCGGGGACGGGGCGGGGACAGTGGTTGCGGGGACAGGGCGATGACGGACAAATTCTCTAGCGCGGAGTCATCAACAAACACATTAGCCCAGTGGCGTAATAGGGTGAGCAGCGCCCCCTTCCCTTTCCCCGTACCTTTTTAACTTCTCATGCCCATGTCGGTGTCCGCTCGCCCTTTGACGCCATTTCCTAGGCGCAGGTCCTGGAAGTGACATCAGAGAGCGCTGATGTGGGCAGCAACCTTGTGCAGGGAAAGTAAAAAAGGTATGGGGGCAGGCAAGGAGCGCATGCATGGCAAGGAGAGGAGCAAGGGGGGGGGGGGAGCGGAGAGGAGGAGGGGTGCCGTGCACATAAGAAGACCAAGCCCAGGGCGGACCACCTCCTGCACCCCCTTTACTATGCCACTGCATTAGCCTACTGATGTCCTAGTCCAAAGTCAACTGCACTTCTCTAAATGTAGTTAATTTCTTTAGGTATAGCACAGATTGCCTGGTATAATGTGATTTGCATTAAACCATTTTAGTATTGACAAGCTGGATGTAGCTTGTTAGTATTTTATTTGGGGATTGAATTGAGCTGGTGGGGGGGGAGGGCAATAGTGCTCATAGAAACATAGAAATAGACGGCAGATAAGGGCCACGGCCCATCTAGTCTGCCCACCCTAATGTCCCTCCCCTACCTTTGCCCTGTGAATAGATCCCATGTGCCGATCCCATTTGGCCTTAAAATCAGGCACGCTGCTGGCCTCAATCACCTGTAGTGGAAGACTATTCCAGCGATCAACCACCCTTTCAGTGAAAAAGAATTTCCTGGTGTCACCTCGTAGTTTCCCGCCCCTGATTTTCCACGGATGCCCTCTTGTTGTCGTGGGACCCTTGAAAAAGAAGATATCTTCCTCAGCCTCGATGCGGCCCGTAAGATACTTGAACGTCTCGATCATGTCTCCCCTCTCTCTGCGCTCCTCGAGCGAGTATAGCTGTAATTTGTCAAGCCGTTCTTCGTATGGAAGATCCTTGAGTCCCGAGACCATGCTCTGTTGGGTAGTGAGAAATATGTTCTGGTGAATGTTCACTAGGCAACAGCCAGCAAGAATGCATGTGTGTATTTTTGTTTCCTGTATTTGTATATAACCAGGGTGCTTATTATTCACATGGTACAAAACCTTTAGTAAGATCAAAGTCCAGATTTACTTCAGTAACATAGGAAGAGCAGACAGGAGAGGGAGAAATGATGTATGACAATAAGGATGGAGGAGAGTGAAGAGGTGATGTTAACAGTGGAAAAATATGGGGGCATAACAGGAAACTGGAATGTTGACGATAGATATGTGAGACATTGAGAGTATCTCTTTTGAGTCATTTTTCCTTCTTTTCTTTCAGCACTTTTTCACTTCTTTTGGGGCCCGGGACAGGACGTACATGATGATGTTCAGACTATGGCAGAATGCTCTCCTGGACAAGGTACATGACACTGTTACTATCCATCAGGGGACTCGAAGGAAGCAGTGGGGAAAGGCTTGAGCAGGGAGGGGCAATGTCTGAAGCAAGATGTTTCCAGGTGATTCCAGCTGTGAAGAGCCTAAGAAACAGAAGAAAAACCATGCTGAGTCAGGCCACAGTCCATGGAGCCTAGCATCCTATCTCTAAGAGTAGCCAGTTCAGGTCACAAGAACCCAGCAGATCTCAAAAAAGTACATCCAATTTCTCCTGTCTCACTTCAAAAGATCAGAAAAAGCTTTTTTGTATGGATTTTTCCTTCAGAATCTTGCCCAATATCCTCCCCATACTCACATTAGTTTCTTTGATCACATCTTATGGCAACGGTTTAATTATACACTTCTTGTAAAACAACTTTGCACAGTTTCTTTTCAGTCTACTTAGGATGTGAAATACAGGAAAGAGCACGAGTTGTTTTCTTAGGCTTCCACGGCTGGCGTCATGATTGTTGCAGTTCTCTGGGTCTTACCACGCCTGGGTAGGTAGAACTGACGTTTCAGCCATCATGCCAATTGGCTGGTTTGAAGACCCACTATATATAAAGGCAAACTGCAGACCTCGCAGCACACCCTGAAGAAAGCCACACCATGATGGCTAAAACGTCAGTTCTACCTACCCAGATGTGGCGAGACTCAGACAACTGCAATAAGAGTAAGGTTGTTTAAGGACAAGAATATTTTATTTATTTTTTTAAATTTCTATACTAAACAGTTTCCATAAAAACACATACACTTGAGGCTCCTTTTTCGAAGATGCGCTAACGTTTTTAGTGTGCGCTAGCCGAAAAACTACCGCCTGCTCAAGAGGAGGCGGTAGCGGCTAGCACGCGCGGCATTTTAGCTCGCGCTATTCTGCGCGTTAAGGCCCAAACGCGCCTTCGTAAAAGGAGCCCTTGGTCTCGCTGAGTCAAGTTTCCAAGTTTATTTAACATCTGATATACCGCAAAGGCAAAACATCTATGTGGTTTACATTTAGTTATAATAAGAATGTGTAAAAAAATAAATTAAAAAAATTAAATAAAGTAAAAGATGGAACTACAAAATTTTTGTAATCCTTGGCTGATGCACAAATTTATGGGATTCACACTTAAATATGTCCAAGGAAAAATGATTTCAAAAGGGAATAGGAAAGAAAACAACAACCATAAAGAAATAAAAGATACCAGAGGCAGAAGTTAGAGTATGGAGAGACTGACCACATGACTGACTTAGAGGGGAAATAATCAATGTGGGCTACCAGTGAGACGTGTTATTTTACTGTTAACCTCAGTTATTGTACCCAGGTCTCATTGCATAAAGTGGAACCTTTGTTAAAACAGCACAAGTTACTAATAAAATAACCCATCTTAACAGTAGCCCTCCTTGAAATTTACTCCCTTAGAAGCACTTACAGACTGTCATTGATTTGGCCTGATGGCTTCATCCCTATCACTGCACACCTCAAGTCAGTTCCTCCATTAAGCATGATGGACTGTTTCTCCTTTCTTTTCCTATAGCCTCTCTGTCCAAAAGAACTGTGGCACTTTGTTCATCAGTGTTACGGGAATGAACTGGGATTGACCAGCGATGATGAGGACTATGTACCCCCTGACGATGACTTCAACACTATGGGGTAAGAACATAAGGATTGCTGCTGCTGGGTCAGACCAGTGGCCCATTCTGCCCAGCAGTCCACTCACATGGCAGCCCCTAGGTCAAGACCTGCGCTGCAAATGAGTCCAATCTCGCCAGTTTAGCATGAACTTGCCTAACTTTGTCTGAAACCCTAGAGGGTGTTTTCCCCTATAACAGACTCCAGAAGAGCGTTCCAGTTTTCTACCACTCTTTGGATGAAGAAGAATTTCCTTACGTTTGTACGGAATCTATCCCTTTTCAACTTTAAGCAACAGTCATGGTGATAGTACAGTTTGCGGTACAGTTTCCCTCTACTGTGAACCTTTGAGCATCGTCCTTCCCCCCCCCCCCCCCAAGACACTGGCCCGATCAGCTGAGCTGGCGGGACTCCCCAAAGCTGCTAATTGGCAGCTTTGGGGCTTCTCTTGCCGCTCAACTGTTCAGGCTTCCCCTGCTGCTTAGCTGTTTGCAGTTCCGGAGCCACGATCAAGATGAGCTGGCGGGAGGGAGGAGCTGTTCCTAGCGATGTGTTTTGAGCAGGCGCCAGGCACAGTTCCTCCCACTTTTACTAGGGCTGCTCCACACAAATAGCATGCATATAATTTGCATGCTTTTGTTCTGAGCATCACCCGATAAAAAAAAATTGCTCCCAACACAGTATATATTACCGTGTTGTCGAAGCTTTGAACATCGGGATCTGTGTCTGACCTTAAGGTTGTCATACTCCCACTAAGTAACTTCTAAAGGACATTCATGTGTGAAATGTCTGAATTTGGGATTCATCAAAAAGGCTACCCTAAGCCTGAATTGGAACAATGGATTCATGGCTCACTACAGGTGTGAACGAGCTTAACTGCTCTGATGTTACCATAGCCCAGATTCACTAAAGATAGCAACTCAATCCCTGTTGGCCGATTCTCTGGCTGATTTTTAAACAGTGATTGATTCACTATCAAGTTTGCAGGCAAATGATTTGCATGGAGACTCACCGACTCAATTGCTCAGTGAGTGATTGAGTCAGTGCAGAACCCTGACAGTAGTGACAGGAAAAGCAGCCTCCTGTCACTGCTGTCAGAGCTTCTGCTGGTTGAGGGGGGGGGGGATTAATTAGGCAGATATTTTGCTTCTATTACACACGCAAAATATGTGCCCAATAAAAAAAGAAAATAAAGCCCACCTTCCGAACCCAAAAAATGGCAGGAAGGATGCCCGCTCCCTCCTGCCACCCGACGCTCCCCCCATCGCGCTGAAAAATATGGCAGAAGGGATGCCCACTCCCTCCTGCCATCAGCGCCATTGGCCCCTCCCCCCCAGCCAAACCCCCCCCCCTGCATTGCGCCGAAATGGCAGGAGGGATGCCCACTCCCTCCTGCCATCGGTTCCTCCTCCCCCCAGCTCATCCGCCAGCCAAACACCCCTTCACCGCGCTGAAATGGCAGGAGGGATGCTCACTTCCTCCTGCCTGTTGGGTCTCGCTTCTGCCGGCCGTCAGCAATGTGGGCCTTGGGCCCCACCCTGGGGCCCATATCAGTGTTCTCTCTCACCCTTCACAGCTGCCAGCTAACTGAATTATGCAGCCATTATCTCTTTCAGCACCCTGCCCTGTATTTTACAATAATCTGTCTTTGTATCCCTCTCCCATGCATTTTTCTATATATGTAGTCTTGTCCTGAACCTTATGTCATGCATTTGATGAAGTGGATTCTGGATCTCAGAAGCTCATACCTCAATAAATTGGTTAGCCTATAAGGTGCCACCTTCCTCTGTCAGTGTTGCTACATCAGACTAACATGAGCTTTTAAAGTTTTTATCAGGAATAGTTAGTATATGTTGACTAGCTTATATCCTGTCTATTGATTTGAATTCTGAGTTGACTGTTCCATAGTTAGAAGCAGGGTGTATTGATCAGCCTATATTTGGTTTTAAAATACACATGGTCACGATGTTCTTACTGATCTATATTCTCTTTCCGAGTGCAGGTACTGTGAAGAGATTCCCGTAGAAGAAGCAGAGGTGAATGACAATTCATCTAAGAACAGCATGGAGGTAAAACCTGATGCCAGCCCTCTGATGCCTGAAAAATCCCTCACTAATAGTACACTGGCATCCACGGGGAGCAGTGAAGCACCCATCTCAGTAAGCGACTCCTTCTCACTATTAAATATTAGTCTCATCTTGTTCACTGAAGTCTGTAGTTTTTCAATTAGGGGATCTTAGAATCAGTACATAGGGCTTTGTCACTAAGGGAGCAATTCTGTAATGGGTTCCAATAAGGGCACAACATCGGTATAATTTGGCATTGTTGTGCCTAAATTACAGTTACAGCTTTTATATTCTACTTTAAAACAAGCAGATCACAAAATAAGGAAGCTAGATCATTAATCTAGGAAGCCACAAAAACATAAGTAGCTTTGCTTATTAATAATATAGCTATCTCGAAAGAATAAATTTGTGAAATAAAATTGTTTTGATCACTTTTTTAAAGATGACAAACCTTGTTAAGAATCTAACTTTAGGCGGGATGGCCCAAATACTTATGTTTGATAAGAGAAATACCTGTAGGATTTGGAAACAGTTGCATTAGATTTGGATATGCATAATCCTGGTTGATAGTTGGTCTGCACATGAGAGAGCATATACTGTGGTATTACACCATATAAGATCTTAAATATTAGACAATATAATTTATATAAAATTCTCAGCCAGTGAAGAGCGACAGAAAGAGAAGTTATCCTATCAGAATTTATGAGGACATAAATTAACTGGATTGCTACATTTTGGACTGTCTACAATCTTTTCAATAGGAACTTAACAAAAACGCTTTAAAAAATGTCCAGTCACATCATTTCCTGTTGAACAAAAAAAATAAAAACCCCAATCACTGGCACCAGGCCAGGGAGCTTCCTCCCACTGATAACCTAATAAAATTGATGCATTCTAACTTGAGGTGTACCGGTAATCCTTTGTGTTAAATTGTTTGTGATGGAATAAAAGCCATTTTCTATCACCAGTACAATCTGGAATATGATCAATCACACTGCAATATAAGTCAATGAAATCATGGTTACATTCCAAACAATGTAGAACTATAGGAGCTTGAAGTCTGTTTCTATGTAGACAACTCTTGTTGCACTATATTCTTGTATTCACTTATGCATATTTTGAAAGGAAGAGTGGTCTAACCCACATATACCTTCAAACAGGGGCAAATTATGGCATATATCAAGTTTGATAAACCGTTGCCCTTCCCCCCCCCGAATTGACAGTTCCCCTGCCATCAGGCCCCCACCAAAATGACAGTTTCCTGCCATCAGCTCATCCCTCTCTCTTCTCCCCACCCTGAACAAGCACGACCCATCCCCCTCCTGGATGCAGTGGCACCTTCAAGCCTACCGTGCTTCCATGGTGGTCTAACCTTGCAAGACTGCAGCTGGAAATCTCAGCAGCCATTTTCACCACTGAGTAGAGCATGGGCAGAAGCAAATAATAATTATTCCTGCGCCAATGCGTCACTAGACCACCAGAGAAGCACGGTAAGTCTGGGAGTCCTGCCACTGGATCTGGGAAGAGGGTGGGTCATGCCTGTTCAGGGTGAGAGAAAGAAAGGGATGAAGGGGCACGCTTACAGTTCCTTGGGGTAGATAGGGACACACTGACAGCGGGGAAACTGCCGGTTCATTTGGGGAAGGGTGTTCTCACAGCCAGTAAACTGCCCAGGGCAGTGCGATATGGTGCAGATGAGTGAGGGCGATGGAGGAGGGATATAAATGGGAGGGAAAGAGGGTGGTAGCACACCACAAGGGATGTAAGAGGAGGAATGGTAGAATACATACTCTCGGTTTATATTCAAGTTACCATTTTTCCCCTAAAAAAGAGGGAAGGGGTAAAAATGGTATCTTGGTTTGTATTCAGATGGGTTTATATTCGAGTATATATGGTAGTTCCCTACTAGCCCTCTTAAACCAGGAGCCCTGCTACTGTATAAAATTACTTTCCATAAGTTTACAGGAGTGTCCAATCCAGCTATCTCTTGGGCAAGGCATATGATTAACTTTGGACATTTTCCCTACTCCAGTTTGATGGGATTCTCCCAGAGGTGGAACTGGACAGCCCACTGCCAAAAGAGCTGGTCATCAAAAGCATCGGAGAGAAAATTGAGCTCATTCCCCCAATCATCTCTCCCTCCTTGGATTTCAATGACAATGAAGACATTCCTACAGAACTCAGTGACTCCTCAGCCACCCATGATGAAGGTGAGTGGCTCTAGAGTTCTGATTTTTATATGGCTCCCTATCCAGGACATTTCTCAAATCAGAAATTGATAAAACAACCAAGAAACAAATGAGTCAATATTTGAAAACACTGACCCCTTAATTCTATATAAGGCACCAAAATTTGTGCAGGCAATTTTGATCATGAGCAATTTAATTGAATAAAGCTAATTAGCATCGATAACTAACATTTTAACAAGTAATTATTGGTATTAATTAGAATCAAGGATAGTGCGTGTAAATTTACATGCGGGATCCGCACCTAAATTTTATGCGTGGGTTTAAAAAGGAAGTGTGGAAATGGGTGGGTCATGGGCAAATCAAGGGCAGTCCTTTAAATTACAAGTGTAATTATAGAATGAGGGCCTCCGCACCTAAATTTTGGTACGGGCATTTGCACCATGTTTTCGTTGGGGCAAATGATTGCACCTACATCTAGTCACTGTTTAGAGGGGTAAGCCCTATTCTATAAACCTTGCCTAGCTTTAAGTGCAGATTATAGAATAGAACTTTTTGGATGCTCATATTTTTAGGCGCAGTATGTAGAATTGAGTCCTGATTGCATAAGTATTTTTAAAAATATGCATGGCACTTAAACAGATATCTTTGGCCATTTAAGTCACTGAGTAGCTGAATAAATCCATGTAAACCATTCTGAGCTTTCCTGGGAGAACGGTATAGAAAATTGAATGAATGAATAAACAAATTAAAAAATAAAGTAATTTTATGAGGAGCGCCTAACGTTAGGCCTGTATTCTTGTTGTTTTACACACACATATGAACACATACACATATAAAGAACAAAAATTTGGTGTTGCACTATTCTGTAAGTATGCAAATGTCTTCAATAGCATATACTTTGCAGGTGGGTGTTGACATGAGCAGGGTGTACAGTTACGCATGCAGATTCTTTAACCAGCGCCTATGTCAGCGACCGCCTTAAACACTGGTGCCGCTTGATTCAGCCAAGATAGGCTGCTGAAATGTAGGCCAGGATTTTCCAGACCTATGATTCAGCCGCCTATATATGCCCCCTCGAGATCCTAAAACCAGCCCATAGCAGCCATAAGCTGATCACGACAGGGGAAGTTATCCCCAATCAGCTGAGCCAGCAGGGCTCCCCGAAGCTGGGCTGATGGGGGGGGGGGGAATACCCCTGCCATGATCAGCTTAGCTGCTGCGGCAGGGGACCCTCAGCATCGGCAGGAGGATGTCCACTCTTTCTCCTGACAGCAGGCCCCCCCGAACCCATGATCCTCTCTAACCGCCAATACCCCCAAGCCCCCCACCCAGGCACCCCTTAGCCCCCCTAAACCCCCCTTACCTTTTGTAGTAAGGTGGACCTCCCTCCTGCCAGGAGGCCCGCCTCTTCACAATGGCGGGGATGCACCTGGGAGGGGCCTAAGGCCCTGATTGGCCCAGGCACCTAAGGCTCCCCCCCCCTGCCACGATCGGCTTATGGCTGCTGCGGGCTATCTTTTAGGATCCTGTGATGGCATAGATAGGCAGCTGAAATGCAGGCCCGGAAAACCCTGGCCTATATTTCAGCCACCTAATGCCACTTCTGGTGTTGGCGTTGCCTACTTTAGGATTCCGCAGCCTAAAGCGGCTACCTAGTTGTCTTTTATTTAGACATCGGTAGGCATTTCAACACTGCCATTTTTTGGCATTTCTGATGGCATTTTTCAATTGACTTAGGCATCGGCAGGTTATAGAATTTCTCTGCTAGTGCACATTAATGACTGTTAGCATGCACTAAGCTTCAGTAAGAGTCCTTAATTAATATACTAACTTATAGTCCCATCCCCTAAAATAACCCAACCCTCTCTTTTTAGATTAATCCTATCACTTTTTACCTCTTCTCGTCCCTCTTGTTGTCTCTGCTCTGTAGGAGAAGTTCAGGCCTTCTATGAAGACCTGAATGGTCGACAGTATATGAACGAGGTTTTAAATTTCAGCGTGGATAAATTGTTTGATCTTCTTTTCACGGATTCACAGTTCCAGAGAAACTTCATGGAACAACGCCGGTTCTCTGGTAAGTTCTAGCCACTGTGAAATGTACAATGGGGATAATTCTGTAACCTTGCACCTAGAGTTCTGTGCCACTCATCCTTGTCAAGAGCACCTTTAATTGCCAGGTTTGCACATAGGTACACTAGGCGTTCTTCTGCGAAGTGCTATCACATGTAATTCTAAAGTAGGTGAATATGTGGGAGGAGCATGACCAGACTAGGTGCGTGGTGCCAAGTAATTTACATAAGTTCTAGAATAGTCAGTTATATGCATTACTTGAAACACTTGAGCATGAACATTTACGCCAGCCATTGACATGGCATAAGTGTTTGCAGCTAAAATAAGGAACACCAATGCTGAATTGCACTAATATTCTATATTGGCTTGGGTACATCCATATTTTGTTATAAAATTAGCGATTATCATGCTGCATTGGGGCTTCTAAAATGGGGCCACCAAGTTATAGAATTGCCTCCAATATATATCCCACTATTGATTGGAACAACATCACAGTCTCAAATGACATTAGATTATAGCACAGGGCAGCCAATGAATGGCACACCATCACATTGCAACATAGAGCATCCACCAACACACAATGAACCAGCACTCTAGCTCCCATCCATGGCATAAAATTCCTCTACAATGCTCCATGTATCAGATGATTAATGCCTGGGTTGGAAACATGTGTTAGAACCAAACTCCCCATATACTTATAGTCACATTCATAGAACAGTCACTGCATGAAATCCTGATATCACTACAGGAGGTGTAACATCAATAATAATAATAATACTTGTCATTTTTATGGTGGTACTGTCCAGCGATGATAAGTATACACATACGTTATGTTCCTGTGACAAACAACTTATGGGATGATAAGCAATTTAAGCAGCCAAAAATGGTTCTTGGCTGGTTAAATTGCCTTTTCAAGGCTAACTGTTAATTTTCAGTGGCATGGAACTGGTTAGTGCCACTGAAAATAACTGATTAACGTTGAACTGCAAACTGGCTATTTTGTGGTTATGGAGAGGGGGGTAGAGTTGATACTTGACCAAATAAGAGCCAATATGCAGCACTTAACCATCCAGGTTAACTGCATAAATAGGACCACATAGAAGTCAGTCCTGTCTTTATGTGGTAACCCATAGGTAATAACTGGCTATGCGTTAGCCAGCTTCACAAAACTGGATATTTTGTGCCGAAGCCCGGACAGGGCCTGGCATTGAATATCTGGGAATAGTGACTAATGCTGAACGCTGCCTGTTGAATATCGACCCCATACAGTCTAAGTTTGTAGTTGAGGCAGTGGGGGGATAGTGACTTACCTAGTGCCACAGGCAGTGTCAACACAGCAGCAAGATGTGAACCCTGGCTTCCTTGGTTCTCAATCCACCTCCTCTTCCCCCCCCCCCCAGAAGAAGATGGCATACTTCTTTGCAAGGGCTATTGGGCTAAATTTTCAGTAAGATGCCTAACTGCAAAGATAAATGCCTACTTGTGATTTGTAACACAAACTAATAATAATAACAACTTTATTTTTGTATACCGCTATACCACAAACAGTTCAAAGCGGTTTACAGGGGAAGAGACTGTACATATACAGCGAAGATACAGAGAGTAATTGTCAAGTGTATTGGTAACCAGTTTTCAATTACAAGGAGGGTCAGGAAAAGGAGGAGAGATGGTTAGAGTTTGGTAGTTTGGCCGGGAGGGTAGGGGTTAGAGAAATTTATCAAAGAGGTATGATTTGTGCATTGAGGTGGAAAATCGAGTTGTTATGCAAGTATATGCATGCAAGGACATTTAGTAACATTTAGAGGAGGCAGAGCTGGATTGCAAAGGTAGGTGTACTAGTGGCATACTTTCTATAAAATAAACATTTATGAAATGTATGGCAGGTACCTACATCTGGTACATGTCTCTAGAATGCAGTCAAATTTGTGCATAATCCAGGGACTGTCTTTTAAAATTCACGTCTGCTTAGAGGCATGGGTTTCGGGATATGATTTGCACTGGTTTAGTAGGGAAAAGAAGGGAACAAAAAGATGCGATTTTAATACAGCTCTTGTTTGTCAGAGGTCATCCTTCACCCCTGGTCGAAAGAAGACAGCGGAAACCAGACCCGTGTCATCCTGTACACCATCACCCTCACTAATCCACTGGCTCCAAAAACGGCCACTGTCACTGAGACTCAGGTGTGTAGAGTGAGAAACCTGTCTCTGTGGTAACAGGAGCTTGAGGTGTCTCTAAAAGGGGCTGGGGTGGGAAAAATGGATGAGCCTGGCGACCTGCCTCTGTCGACGGAAGAGCTGAAGGTTTCTCTATGAGGGTTTGCCCAGCCTGAAACTCTGCCGCCGTAATTTATTGGCTAGCTGTGTTCTGTTTGCTTTTCAGACCCTGTACAAAGCAAGTCAAGAGAGCGAGTGCTACGTAATAGATGCTGAGGTGCTAACCCATGATGTTCCGTATCATGATTATTTTTATACTGTCAATCGCTACACACTCACCCGTGTTGCCAGGAATAAGAGTCGACTCAGGTACTGTTCTGCCTATTGGGGGAGGGAGGGCTATCTTGATTCTGTAAAAGGAGGCAGACTCGCCTTCTATGTTGCCCCCACCTCTTCATGCAACAGACTGGGAGTATCAGCTTAGAAGTAATCCCCTTGAACTGAGAAAAATCTCTGAGGCCTGATCAGAAGTGAGGCTTTTAGTGCAGAAGTGCAGTGCACTAAGCGACGGGGTTTGGTTATGGCTGTTGCATGATCAATACAGTTTCTTTGTCCACAAATGTATCTTGCTTGGAATTTTTTTTTTCCTAACCTGCCTTTGATGCTTGCGTCTAGGGTTTCCACAGAGCTACGTTACAGAAAACAGCCTTGGGGGCTGGTGAAAACCTTCATAGAGAAGAATTTTTGGAGTGGACTGGATGACTACTTCCATCATTTAGGTGACTGCTGCATTGTTGCACTTGTTGTAAATTGTATGGCTGCTGTCAGGTTTAACCTGGGGATGGGGTGCTTGACCAAATGCTGCAGAAACATGCAACAAAAATTGCTTTTCTGCACTTACTGGCACAATAGAGGTAGTTTGCCTGCTTTGTTTGGGGTGGGACTAGTGTTAGGAGCTGCCAGCAGAAGAAGGAAGGGATAACTCCCCTCCCCCACTCAGATTGGGGGGTTCCTCCCCCCTCTGTTATACACGTACACACTTGCATACACACACTCCCTCCAATATTCAGCCGGTGGCAGTCAGCGTTTTTTTAAACACTAACTGTTGCTAGCTAAAATTAGCCCCCAGTATTCCGTGCGGGCCATGTCCAGGTACCGACAGTGAATATTAAGGGCTAGATGTGAGCAGGCAGGCTGCTGGAGCTTATGTGGGCCAATATTCAGCCGGGCCTGCTTAAGTGAATTATGCGACCATGGCTGAATATCAGGCCAGGGCCACATAACTGTTTTCTTTTTAAATTCCCTCCTCACCTTCCCATGGGCATTCCGAAATTCTCTTCCACCCCCTGTGAGGTACCAAATCTCCCCTTTTCTCTCCTCCCCTGAACCAATCCCCCCTCCCGGCCTTCCTGTGTACCTGGTTGTCCAGCAGGGGTCTTCAGGGGCAGGAGCATGGCCCCCCCTTTCTCTTGCCCCTTTGTGGCATCTATTCAAAATGACTCCTGCAACCTCTCGCTGCAGCTTGTGATACTTCCTGTAGTGCTGGGAGCTGCTGCGAGAGATTGTGACAGCTATTTTGAATAGTTGCCGTGAGGGGGCAAGAGCGAGGGGGGCTGTACTCCTGCCCCTGAAGACCACCGCTTGACATCCAAGTACACAGGTAGGCCCAGGGGGGCCTACCTGGACATCGATGGAGGGGAGATTCATTTATGGGAAGGGGGGAGAAGGGAGGGCTTAGTACATCATGGGGGTGTGTGGGAGGGTGGCTCAGAATGCTCATTATTGCTTTCAATTTTGCTGTTCCTGCATCAATGTGAAGGAGCCTCGGCAGGAAGGAAGGTTTCAGAATGAAAGATGCTGGGCTGTGGGAGTGAGTGAGGGACTTGTAGGGAACAAAGTATGGCAGCAGCAAGAGGAGGGGCTTCAAATTTTAGACAGGCAAGGACCATGTGGCCTTCCCTTTTCAAGTACTGGCATGCAATGTTTGGGCAGTGCCTTTCATCCTTATCTTCCCACAGCCTACTCCCATGGCCAGCACCATCCGTTCTTTAGAAGAACTTCAGCTTTTTAATGAGTTTTGTCTGCTACTTACAATCTGCAGAAAGTGAGCTGGCCAAAACAGAGAGTGCCTACTTGGCTGAGCTACACCGACAGTCACCCAAAGAGAAGGTGATCAAAGCTCCAGTAATACGCCGTAGGAAGCGACCCCACACTCACCTGAGAGTCCCTCATCTGGAGGACACATTGACCCCAGTAACCACCCCTACTGATGAAGAGGTCATACACCGAATCAAACACGTGGCAGGTAACACTTTCTTAAGAAGCCTGACACTGCTGCTAGGTAATAGGCATGAGTATGCTATAGTATGGGCATTTCACACAGATATATTAAGTGAAGGTCGTGGGCAGAAAGAGATCTGCATTATTGTGCTATGGTCTCAGATAGACTTGGTCGAGTCTTACGATATTTTTTATTTTTTTATTTTTAGCAGTTATATACCACTTATAACCTAAGTGGTTTACATTCAGGTACTCAAGCATTTTTCCCTGTCTGTCCTGGTGGGTTCACACTCTTATCTAATGTACCTGGGGCAATGGGGGATTAAGCGACTTACTAAGGCTGTAGCTCTAATCACTGCACCACACAGTTTGCAGTTATCATGGTGACTTGATGGAAGGGATAAGAGAAAGAGACTACAGTGAGTTTTCCCTATGAGGTGAAAGCAGCACTTCTAATATCCCACATGCAAAGAGGTACTGTACCAGTAGGCAAGGGACTTTGCAGGGATCTCTTTGCACTTTCAGTAGTCCTGGCCAAAAGTTAGCTAATACTGACTAAAATCTCTTGGTTCAATACGTAGGTGGCATTATTAGCAAACATTTGATTCCGGAGACTGCCTAAATCTTGCATTCTGTTCATGCTACTATTTCTGCCAGATTCTTGTGACCTGGATTGGCCACTGTGGAAACAGGATACTGGGCTAGATGGACCATTGGTCTGACCCTGTATGGCTATTGTTATGTTTAGTTCCCAGGCATTATTACCACGTCTTTATATTAATGAGTCCTGTAGGCAAAATTATGAACCTGGTTTGGCTGTGAGTAAATATCCATCCTAAAGGATTTAGGTGGTCACTTCTTCCTTGCAGCCAATTCATCACTTTATAGAGTAGTTCAAGAAGATAATCTAGGGCCATATGTAATAATGAACAACTTTATAAAGATATAAATTTCCCACCAGGTTCCACACAAACGCGACACATTCCAGAGGAGCGGCAGAGTGGTTTCCACCTTCAGAGTGTCTCCAAACTCCTGCTGATCATCAGCTGTGTGTAAGTAGTTAGATGTGGGGCAAGTGAAAGGGTAACAGGAAGCATGCACAAAGAAATCTGAAGCCGCAACATCTCGGTCTTTGATCCTGTGAAGTTAATGAAAATGCCAAAGGTGTACAGAAGCAATGTCACCCTAGTGTCGATGCAACATCATAGATCCCATCTGATGGTCTAATGCAGTCCTCCTCTTAGATCCAAAGCAAGACGTTTAGACATCATCATTTGAGTGCAAAGGAATAGGCACCCTGGTATAGGTGCCACCTATTCTGGCACTGGAATTCTGGGCACCCAAATGAGAGATGTCTAAAAGTTTGCCTTCACACTCACTGTGATCTGAGCTGGGGGCCATCCATGCTGGCAAAGGCACACTGCTGCATGCTGGGTGGTCCTGAGAGCATAAGAGAGAACATAGCTGCCCCCAGAGAAGATGGAACTGGCAGTGCCCTCCCTCACAGCTTGCCCAGGTCTTGACACCCAGAGACTTCAGCGACTTCTACACTGGTGTCGCAATCATGTCGGAGTCATCGGTTCAGAGCCAACTTAAGTGACTACTGCAGCAGGGCAGCTATGATTTCCCTTGCAGCAGTGGTCCTCAGGGCATAAAGGAGAGCATAGCTGCTCCAAACAGTGCAGTGCCGAGTTTGGTAAGCTTTGGGATAGAATGTTCCATGAGGTCAGTTTTCTGTTTCTTGTTGGGAACTAGTAGAAGAAGTTGACATTGAGGGACATCTCTATTTAAAATCTTTTTTTCATTTTGACATTTCTTTCCCCAGCCTTGTGCTTTTGGTGATTCTAAATATGATGCTTTTCTATAAACTTTGGATGCTGGAATATACTACACAGACACTTACTGCCTGGCAAGGGCTACGGCTTCAGGAAAGGTAAGACCTTCAGGTTATTGTCCTGAACTTCTTCCTTCAGGGTGTACCCCAGCTCACACCAGCATATCAGTGGCTGCAAGCTTTGGAATAGTAACAGACTGAGGGTATTAGGAGAAAGAGACTGAACTGAGCTTTCATAGAAACAGAGAAAATGACAGCAGATAAAAGCCATATGGCCCATCCAGTTTGTCCATCCATATCATCCGCTATCTCTTCCTGCCCCTAAGAAATCCCAAATACCTGTCTCATGCTTTCTTGAATTCAAACACAGCACTTGTTTCCACCACCTCTACCAGGAGTTTGTTCCACATATCTTCTACCATTTATGTAAAGTAGTATTTCCTTGGATTACTTCTGACTATCTTCTATACCTTTCTAATTCTGGTCTCAAGACTACTTCAGTCACATTTCATCTCAATGCTATTAGTACTTTTCTTTCACCACTGGAGAAAAAGCCATTATCACTATATCATTTGGCATCCAGATTCATGAAAGGCCTCTACCATACCTAACTGCCTCTCAAGCGTCCCCTAGTGGCTTAGAACCTCAGTGTAATACTTTCCACTCCATTTGAACTCCTCTCAACTTCATCCCTTAAGAATCTCACTTGGAAAGTAGTGTTCCTCATATCTCTTACATCTGTTCGCCAAGTCAGTGAACTTCAAGCACTGCAGTCAGATTTAACTTACTTGTCATTCTAACATAACAGCGTGGTTCTTGTCTGAACCAGTCCATAGCTCTACCTGTCTTCTTCTGAAGACCACATTCTCACCCTGGTGAAGCAGCACTCCACACATTTGGACTGTAAATGTGCTCTTGCATATTACTTTTGATCCCAACAAATTTGGACCTCCTATCACCAAAAGAACCAATCTCAACATGGTTGGCAGACAATATAAACTTTGGCTATGCTTGGACTGGGCTGATGCTTGAAGGCCATGTCACTGCACATAAATTTGGAGCATTAATTAACTTCAGTAGCTCATCTGCGTTACACTCCCATTGAAGACATCTGCATAGCTGCCACCTGATCCTCCATCCATCCATACCTTCACATCCCACTATTGTTTGGAGAATTGTTCCAGACTGTATTGTCAGGTCGCACAAGCAGTTCTATAAAATCTATTTTTCATTTAGATGCTCACTTCCCTCCGACCTATTCGTTTTGCTAGGCTCATGATAGTAGTTAATAGCCTTTTCTCAAAGACATGATTCTGGCAGCTAGGGAGTCCACATGTGAGAATAAACTGACTTCTTGTCCTTGGATAAAGCATAGTTACTCACCTGTAGTGTAGTGTGTTATCTGAGGAGAGCAGGAAGATGTTCTTACAACTCTCCCTATCCCCCCCCCCCCAACTTGGCTTCTTAGCTTTATTACGGAATGATGGTCCTGCGAGCCGATGGGCAGGAAGGCACTAGCATACGCATGGTATGGGTGGTCTTAAAGTTTTAAAGTGACAGTACACTTTTTGGCTATTTGTGCTGGTCTCTGTGGATGACATCACCCACGTGTGAGAATACCTGCCTGCTGTCCTTGGATAATACCCACTACTGGTGAGTAACTATGCTATATCCACTATTGTCAAATTTTCCTTTAATCTAGTTACTTTAATTGGAGCAGTCTTACCAATTTTCTTCTTTTTAGTAGCTTGAACATAAGAACAATGAATAAAATAATGGTCTGACCAACTAACCGGAACCACTTCAACATTCCAACAATGAGATATAATGTTAGAAACAAACACCCAAATCAAGAATGTTCCCATGAATTTGTGTAGGGACTGACACTAATTGTTTAAATCACAAATCATCCATTATCTCTAAAAAATAAATGCTGATAGCTGTTCAAGCCCAAATTACCAGCATAATTAAAATCACCTAAAACTACCACATCAGTAAAATTTGTGGCCACTTAACATCCATTAATGAACCCACAGATGAACTTCCCATATTAGGTGCAGAATATACCAAAAGGAAGGAAATAGCTAAAACATCTGCTGAAATCGGCAGACATTCTATTGGAGGAATATCCATAATCAACTTTTTATAAAATTAATATGTACTCTTGTAAATGAAATCAAGATGAAGTTAAAGGGGGGATAAACTCAAAGATAATCTAAGGAGCTACTACTTTTCAGAAAGAGTGGTAGATACATGGAACAAACTCCCGAGATGTGGTGGAGATGAGCACTGTGTCAAGAAAGCATGGGATTTCAAGGTTGAGGAAGAACTGTAACATCTTGAAAACATCTTTCTGTATTGTTTCCTCTGGGCAGAGTGCCTCAGTCACAGGCCGAATGGACCCAGTTGCTAGAATCACAGCAGAAATACCATGACAGTGAACTACAGAAATGGAGAGAAATTATCAAATCATCTGTGATGCTGCTAGACCAGGTGAGAACAGAAACGAATAATTTAATAACTAAAGGGTGAAGTGGTGAGAATAGGAAAGAAACCCGGGCTGGTCAAAAGTTAGCTTTGAGTGGAAGCCAGAGTTAGAATCAGATCATAAAATAGTTGTGGGGTAGAAAGGAAACATATGAAGGATCTCAATATCATTGAGCATAATGAAGATGTGATGAGGAAATAAGGAAACCTGGAGATTGGGTATCTGGTGCAAAGTAGGTAACCAAGAACAGTGCTTAGAGAGACACCGATTGAAAGGACGGGAAAGTGAGATAGCATTGTGAAATGACACAAGAAAGTGAGGTGAGAGGGCAGGACCCACAGACCCTCTTTTTGTCTGGAGTGTGTGAAGGAATGGTGGGCTTTCTGGCCTATTTTGCCCTGATAATTCTTTGGAAAAGTCTTATGCTGCTCGCACTCCCCTACCTCCAGTAGCAGGTATAACCAAGCTCAACTTCCTTCTCTTGCTTTTACTTTGCAGATGAAGGACTCTTTAATAAACCTTCAGAATGGCATTGGATCGCGTGATTATGGGTCCAAACCAGATGAAAAACGGAGCCATTACCATTGACACAAAGCATGACACAGACTGCCAGAGGATAGTATGCAATATGTGTATAGGAATTAATATAAATTAAATTATATCTATATCTATGTGTATATAGATATAGATATATATGTATGTATATATAATACGTATATATATATATACATAAAAATATATATTATATAGAGATTTTAAAATAGGGAACTTTATGAACTGAAGCAAGAGGCAGTGCTGACCCTCCCGCATGTCATGAAAGAGGCATTGGACAAGAGCCTTGACCGTCTGACCTCTTAATTAGAAGAAACTAGTCGTAGTAAGCTGGGCCTCCACTTCACACTTCTTTTCTACTGCATTTTCTTGTTACAGTTGTCATCATCTGCTTTTGTGTGCATTTTTTTTTTTAAAGCAAAGGTCTGTTATGGACGGTCTAAGAACATTGTTGGTTTCCTCTACCTCCGAGGCCTGTGAACTTGCCTTCACACCTGGCAGTCTTTGCACACTTTAGGAGTCATCACATCATCATACCATCACTGCAGTCTGCTTAACAGGGACTCTGACTGGGCTTGGCTTTCTTGAAATCAAGCAACACAAAGGAACGAATGCAACAGGGGCCTGCATATAGCTTGTGACCAAGAGCTGGAGTTTTTGGAGCGTGCAGCAACTGGAACTTCTCCTTGTCTTCAACTCTGGAACTGCTAGAGTTGGGGGTGGGGATTTGATGCACTAATTAATGTGATGGAGTATGATCCCTCTCACAGCTGGGGGTACAATATGGAACTTACTGTGGAACAGAGTTACGGCACAGAAACAAACAAAAATATATATATATTTATATTTATAAGAGAAACTAAGCAAAAAACAAATCTGGACCAAAAATGAGATTATACATCTGCCTCTGAAATCCATTTCAGTACCCTGGAGGTCAGCATAGGGTCAAGTGGAGGCTGTAGGAGGCAAAGAAAAGGAGAGTTGTCTACAAGGTAAGAGTGAAGGACAATGGGAACTCAACAGGCTTTGGTCAGTGTGAGCAAGGGGGTGAGGCATGGTACCGAAAAGTGAGGAGACGCCAATGCAGGTCAGCTGGAGATATATTGAAAAGTGCCCTTCCCCCTGAGTCCTTCACTTCATCAATATAGGAGAGGCTGTATTTTCTAGAAATTGAAACGTTGACATATTTATATTTTTATTTTGCTAGAGCCTGAACCCATGGTGCACTAAAAACAGAGCTTCCTACTCCATGATTCAGACATGCCCTCTTCCTTACCCCACCACCCTCCCAAAACAGTCTTCATCCTGCTAGGCCTGATCCATGACAGCATGAGCGTCATATGAAATAATCCTTTTGACCCTCATATCTGTAGTGCATGGAGAATTTTCCTTTCCTATCATTTTTAAATAATGCAAATACTTGAATGTTAAGAGTATTTTACCTATGACGTATTCCTAATTTGTGAAGCTATTAAGTTTGTTTATAATGCATATGTCTCTACCCTCTGCAACTTATCCCTTCTCAAATATCTTATTATAAACAGAGGAATATGCAAATAAGGTAAAAGTAGGAGTGTAAATTTGGAGGGCTAGAAGGTGAAAGATGTCAGACTTGATGCTGCTGTTATCATCACTTGGGGATGTTCCATATTTAAGAATATAGTAACTAAGATCCAGCAGATGGAGAAGGATAAATAGCTTATGAAGGTATCAAGTGTTTTCCTTCACCTTTTCTTCTCCATTGGTACTAATACTATGGGAGCATTGTAGAAGAAAGAACAGGAGGGGTGAAGCATACAAGAGAAATAAGAGCCATGGTGGCTTGCTGGTCTTTTCGACATTGCCTTGCAGTTGTTTTGTGCCTCTTGTTCCACAGGGGCAAGTTTCTTTGACAGGAAACACAGGCCTCCATCATTAATTATACCAAGGACATGACATTGAACATCATCTTTTGTCTGAAAAAACCATTGTCCCTTTTAGTGGGTTTTTAGTATCATTGAGATGGTATTCGGATGGGACTCCTTCACAAGTGCCAGTGACTTTTAGAGGTTGGGGGTCAGTTAGCAGTGAATGCTGCTATATTTATAAAGATTATTTGCCATCCACCGAAGAGCACTCTTGACTTCCATTGCTTAGTTGCAATTTATCTTGTACTGCTGGTTTCCATGAGGTTGGCTTGCAGTTGATAGTGATTATAAGTAGTTCCCAAAGGTTAGTAGGAAGCCTGTAACAAGCAGGACTGATTTCAAAGGGACAGTTATTGAGAAGCAGCCTCTAAATTTGCACAGTTCAGCGGTTGTCAGTCTTTCATCTACTGGTTTGACGAAAGTAGGTTGTTTGGCAAAAAGGTCATTCTATATTGGGACCACTTACATTTAGGTACCATTGTGTATGTAAATGACCAGAATAATGCCACTAATCTGACTATGCACTATTCTTTAATTACCCACATATTTTCAGTAACATGTAGTTTGCAGATGGGTATTCACATGGGTGGGGCTGACACATATGTATAGCTTGAAATTCTATAAGTTACATTTATATCTTCAGAATTTAGATGTAAGCATTTGCACTGGTTCTGTGGCTGAGGTAAGTGCTTATATTTAAACACATATGTGCAGTTACTTTAGTATTCTGTAAAGGACAATAGGCACCTACTTGCCTTTCTGGAATAGTCTCCACATCTTTCTAGCATTGTCCTCTTTGTGTTAAGTGCCGCATATTTCTAGAGTTAAGTTCAGAGTGCACCTGCCGTGCTAAATTCAAGAAGATATATACACAAAGGCATATTTTCAAAGCACTTAGACACACAAAGTGCCACCGGTTTCTATGGTACTTTGTGTATCTTAAGTGCTTTGAAAATGAGCCCCACAGTGTTCATCTGCAAAACCAAAATAGCCAACACTTATTCAAGAGAGATTAGTGAGACGCTCAACCGCAGCCTTTTAGTCTCCCACTTAAGCCCAGTGCCCAACTGGTGTAAATAATTTAGTCTTACTTATTTCAACATTGTACTATGGTGCATTGCAGGGAAAATCACTGGTGTTTGTTAATGTTAAAAGCCCTGAAAAGAGATGAGTATTGCTAAAGCAGGGTATGGTGTCTTAAGTAGGGATGACTGGGAAACTGCCAAGAGCATGACTCTTTCTGTTGCTTTGAAAGTATGAAAACCAAAATTCTGTCAGGGTTACTAATATACAGGAAGCACAGCACATATTTTCCTCTCCATTCCTAAAACTCCAAAGTGACTGAGTTTTCACATTGCATTGTTCATATTTCCAGTTTGGTATAAGAGCAATAATGACGGTAGGAAAACAGGACAGCCTTCTGCCTCGTCAAAATATCTCAACTTTAGCTTGTATTGTGTGTTACAGCAGGATTATATCACCGTACTTCAGTCTTCCACATTAGTGATGTCATCCCTTAATTTGGCATCAGTCCAACAATAGACAAATCACCTGCAACTCATGGTTCAGGAGCTTCACAGTATTTGATGTCATTATATTGCAGCTGAATGGCGCTTTAGGACAAAGTGAAACAGCTGTAACCCACTCTGTAAATGAAGTCTCAACAAAGTGTTGCACTTTCACAAGAAAAAAACTGAAAGAGTGCTCCTTTTACAAAGCCATGATAGGAATTCCCATGTCATAAATGTAGCGAAGCACATTCAATTTCTGTGGGCTTTGTCGCATTTGCTACACCTGGAATTACTACTGTGGCTTTGTAAAAGGGGCCCTTAACATTTTATTCTTGTAATATTCATGCCAATACTATTACCTAAAGAGTTGCTTTAAGCATTGAACTACTACTGAAAAAGGTGAGAGCTAAAAAAAAAAAAAAAAATCAAAATTTAGGCAGTCCCCTTGCCAATTTGTAGAGACTGATCTCATTGGTTGACTTGCACTTTCTTGATGCATAAATGCCACTATTCAGAAGAAACATATTGGGCCGGAAGGTTAAATTAGGACCCTGGTGCTTCTGGAACCTTCTTTATGTCTTTGATATTTATAAGATTGAATATATCAAATATAATTGGATCTACTGTTAAGGAAGACATTAAAAAGACCCAAAGTAACACAATTGTTTAAGTAGCATTAATATCTATTTAAATGAACACAGAACAGGTTTGCATTGACAAACCTGATCTTGCACAGGATTTCCTTTCTCAGATCTAGTGCTGTCCTCTAGGAAGATGTGAAAATGCCTCCTGTGCTGTTACTGATTTCATTGAGGCTGCCTTTGGCATAATCTCTAGAGCAGGGGTGTCAAAGTCCCTCCTCGAGGGCCGGAATCCAGTCGGGTTTTCTGGATTTCCCCAATGAATATGCATTGAAAGCAGTGCATGCAAATAGATCTCATGCAGATTCATTGGGGAAATCCTGAAAACCCGACTGGATTCTGGCCCTCGAGGACCGACTTTGACACCTGTGCTCTAGAGTCTATCCAAAAATCTCTAATCAAAAAGTTATTCAAAATGTCCAGTGGAAGGCTCGCTCAATTGTGGCTATGGGAATGTGGAGAAAAAAGCCTCAAACCACTTGTGGCAGCAATTTACAAACAGTAAAGTAAGGCTGCCCCGTTCTTATCATAGGTTAAAAAAACACTCCACTCTTGATATCGCCAAATAGTCCACAACTTGAACCAGTTGCTAACTATGTGCACATGCAGGTGAGAATCCTAACGGAATTTAGCGGTATATAAGAAATAAATTACATTACATTACTTATCTGAAACAGTTGAGAAGAAAATCCTCAAAATGCCATTGTCATTTGTCTCCAAGAAGCATGATATCTCCCAGACTCTAGACTACCACAGATTTCTGCAGCAGTTTAGTGCTTTGCCTTCTAGTATCCTATTTCCCAGTTGCTTTTAAGAAACTAAAAGTATTTGTCATGTTCACGCCTTAGTTAGAACCCGTGCTTTTTTCTTTTTTTCTCTATTGCCAACACTATACCCGTACCATGATATTTGACACAGAGGAAGTCTTTCATTGAGGAAGACTTGCTGAAGTAACTAGAAATTGCCTAAGCATTAAGGGGTGATTCTATAAAATGGGCATTACCATTTACACACCGATTCATGGTTTTAAACATTTTTATTCTGTCTTTGTCCAAAGCAGATTGCACTAAAACAGGAAATAATAAAATCACAAACAGCACATAAAACATAACAACATAACTACAAAAGAGCCAATCTACCCTACCCAAAAGTATAAATAATTAGAAGAATGGCATATGCACGCTTATGTAGCAAGTCATGCTACTTGATACAAAAGAAAGAAAAAGCCTCAGATATCACAGGGGCAAAAGGCCCGTTTAATTTCAGGAAAAAAACTTCTTTCAGAGCATAATTAATTCACAAAATATGTTCCAATAGTGAAGCAAAAAAAACAATACATTAAAAAGTTAAGAGTTATGTTCTTAACTGAAGCCAAAGAGTGATCCCCAATTGTGGTCATCATTTTGTGGCAAAACTAGCTGCTGCATCAAGGCTCATGGGATCAAGTGCATTTGTAATGTCAAGAAATTCAAGTCAAAATTTCAGCTAGCAGACACTCAATATCAAATACTGTAATTAAAACATACTGGACTTAAAACAACTCCCGTTTTAACTTCCTTGGGTACTCCTTACAAATGCCATTTCAGTGTTTATGTAGAAAATTGCAATTCATGTGTTCACATTGTGGCTGACTAAAAATTTGACTGACAAAACTGTTAGCCAATCAGCTTGCAGTACTGGATCTTCATTAAACAAACTGTGAATGGCTAAAAGAAGGTGACTGAGAAAGCCATTGGCCAATCAGCTTGCAGTGCTGAAATCCCATTACAGAACAATGAGTGGTTGAGAAATTTGACAAAAACAGTAGCCATTCAGGTAGCAGTACTGAATCCCTATTATAAAACTACAACTTTATTTGTTGTTTGACAAAAAAACAAAAATGTATATCAAACTGAATTTCAAAATGAAACTTCACAAATTATTGTCACTAGGTGTAACTGAACTTAATTTAGATATTCGAATCTATTCCCTCCGCTGAACTAGTTTCTGATTCCCTCCTCTTTTGATTAGTGGTATTGATCAAGTAAAAAACACTTCATATCTTGATACAGATGTGAATATTGTGATACAGATGTGAATCTTGAACATAATGTTGCACTAATGATACTTCCATCATTCCTCATGCCAAAGCGTTTCAGTGCTCATTCATACAAATATAAAACTTTCTTGGTTTTGACCTATATATGTAGAGTTATCACATGGACATATAATACAATATACAGCAAAATTAGTTCTGTGTCTTAATCCATATCTACATTTGTCTACTGGATTAACAATTACTTGATAGTTAAAGAAACATCACATGTCATACAATGGCCACGGAGTGTGGCTAGAATTTTCTATTCAGTCACAAAAAGTGCAATAGGGAGGTATGTTGTATCAAAATGTTGAAGGCTTAAGAAGTCAAAAGAATCAACTATAGTACTGCTAAATAAAGACTCCTTAAATGCAAGGTCAATAATTGGAATCAAAAAACTTGAAAAACAAGTAAGTGGAATTTTCACATTACACTCAGAATTGTGTGACCCGACCAGGAGCCTAGGCTCCTATAGCCGAACCCACCGTCCCATCTCTGTGTATGATTTAAGTGAAAGGTTTAAATAAATGTGCTATTCAAACAATTAAATCTATTTTTCAATGGCAAAAGAAGGAGGAAAAGAATTCCCACTTAACTTTTAGATGTTTCAACAGGTCCCGACATGGACCATGTTTCAAGGGTCTTTTTCAAGGAACCCAAGAGAAAGTCTAAACTACTTAAATGCTAAAGAACTAGTTGCAATGTGATTTGGATGAAAATTCTTGTACTCGTATATGAAGGAAGGTGAAGGATTTTTCTTTACTTGTTTTTTTATTTCAGTTATTGACCTTGCATTTAAGGAGTCTTTATTTAGCAGTAGAATTTTCTATGTACATATCCATTGTATTTTGTGATAAAATAGCTGAACTTAAAATCTCTTTCATATTAGATCCTCATCTATATATGCAATGCATAAACTGATGTCAGAAAAAGCTAGTAGAAGTGACACCAAATGTCAGTGCTTCCACAAAATGTGAGCGATCTGGTATGTTTGAACATCATACTGGAAGACACAAGTAATTACTTTTTCTTAATCAGAAGGAACTTGACTGTGATGTCCCATAAGGTCACAATTGGCATAATGCTAGTTTGTAAGCCCATCTAAGTAGTGAAAGAGGATATCCTCTTTCTAGCAGTCTCTCAGTGAGCACTTTAGCCTGCTTTTTAAAATCTTCCACTGAAGAACATATCCTTCAGTAAAGCAAGAATTGTGATGCGTGCAAGTTTCATTTAAGATGTTATAGATGGAAACTATCAAAGTATAAAAAACTATTTCTATCTGTACTTTTTCTATATATAGTATTTGGAACCCCCGCGAATCTTGAAATACCACGAATACGGTTTTCAGCGGGGGAGACAGGAGAGAGCAGCTGGAGTGCCGGCGAGTGAAGGAAATCACTCGCGGTATGCTCTGACCGCCTCTTCCTGTACTAAAGTCGGGCCTCACTAATCAGGAGCTGCTTTGACACGTAGCTCCTAATTGGTGAGGCCCAACTTTAGTACAGGAAGAGGCGGGCAGAGCATACCGCGAGTGATTTCCTTCACTCGCCGGCACTCCGGCTGCCCGGTCATTCATGGTCGGAAAATACCATGAATGACTGGGACCACGAATCGCCAACCGCGAATGACCGGGGGAGCACTGTACTGTGATGATCAGTCCTTTATCATTTCAAAATATAAGTACATCTAAAAAGGATATTTGTGTGGTGGTACAAGTCATCTCAAACTGCACTTTAAGATGACGCTCATTGAGCCACATCAAAAATGTGTCCAAATCACAACGAGGTCCAGACCAAAAGAAAAAAATATCATCAATGAATCGTAATCACAGTTACACAAATTGAACAAAAGGTGAGGAAAGGATCCACTGTTCTTGCGTGAACAGATTTGTTACTGATCGAGCCATTGTAGATCCCATAGCTACCCCTGAGGTTTGTTGGTAGTAACAACCTTCAAACAGAAAAAAAAATTTCTTTCTTAGCCAAGGATGCCAATTTAATCAAAAAGGTTGTGGGAATTTGTAGAGTGAATCACCCCTATGCTCAAGATAGTGCATCAAAATATCCAAAGCTTCTTGTTGAGATATTATAGTATACAATGACTTAACACCCAAAGTAACCATCCAAATGTCACACTGTTCAGTGAAAGTAATGTCAATTTTCAAAAAGTCTGCTGTGGCCTGAATATATGAAAAAGTATTGCTTACCATGGAGTGTAAAAAAGATCCAAAAAATTAGATAGTGGTTCAAGTACCAAACCATGTACTAAAATTATGGGTCTCCCTGGAGGACAATGTAGTATTTAATATATCTTAGTTAGTGTATACAATACCAGACAATGTGAAGATTTAACATTTAGGTATCTAAACTCTGAGAATGTAAAAAAAAAAAAAAACCCAAAAATCCAGCATCCAAAGCTTCCTGTGTAATTTCCTTAATTACTTGTTGTAGTTTCTGTGTAGGATTTTCATCCAAATGCAAATAATCCCCTTCAACTGCTAACTGTCTGACAATCTCTGCTATGTATTCAAGTCTTGATTGCAGGACAATTGTGCTGCCCTTGTCTGCGCAAAGGATCACAAAGTCAAGGTTGTTTTTAAGAGTCACTTCTATAAGGAGAGATGTAATTCATATACTGTGATATTAATTTAAACCTTTCTATATTATAATCACAGTGTCTTTTTTTAATTCTTAATTAAATATAGTGAATATCTCAGAACCAACACCCGTGACTGGTGAATTCACCAAAATGGGGTTAATTGGGGGACCATCATTGAAATTCACTGTCCCCTCACCATCCTAGTTTGTATATTTCAAATTTCAAATTTCTAAGTATGGTCACTTATCTTATAGATCGGATGGTTAGATCTTCAAGTTATTCCCCATCGGTGAAGTATTTAACTTATGTGTATAAAGTGTTAAAAACCGCTGTAGTGACTCCTCCAAACATTATCCGGGTCCCCCCGACTCGAGTTTCGATAGATATCGTCTTCAGGGAAGGACTCTGTTAGAACGAGGATACAGGGTAATTATAGCATTAAAATATACTTTATCTTGAACATATTCGTAACGTGAAACCGCCACATTCATTGTTGATACTATAACTTAACTTTAACTCATTCAGCATATATCATCTTATAACAATAGTCTTTTACCTTATATCGGCTCCTTTTAGAGGCTTAGGGCTGACATCTGTTGCTGAATGAACCTAAACCCTGTGTGCGGGCCTTATATAAAGGTCTTGAGAAAACTCCGCAATCGAAGGCGGAAGTGATGTCAGAGGGGAAGAAGACTGTTACATTGATACCGTTCCATTTAAAGGGACAACCATTCTATCTCGTGATTCAATCCCTTAGGGATTAATGTACCCCATTCGTAGATGAACCTTTGTTCTTTTCTTATCAAGCATTTTGCAAGATCCCCGTTGAAATTCTTAATATGTAGCAAAACTGTATATTTCAAATCCTGAATAGTATGGGATTTTTCCATCCAATGAGCTGTGAGTGGTGCGGATAATCGTTGATTGCGTATACCGCTAATGTGTTCTGATATTCTGACTTTAATTTTACGTGAAGTTTGTCCAATATAAAATTTGTGGCATGGACATACTATACAGTAAACTACTCCTGCGGAGTCACAGTCAGTTCCAGTGTACAGTTTGTAATTCTTCCGCATCAATCCAGGGATTTTAATCTGGGAAATGTCCCATACAAAATGACACAATTTGCATTTGCCACAAGGTTTATGTGGTTGATATGAAGTGTTATTACCTAAGGTATATGGTCTGTATTTCAGTTTTTCTCCAAGATTTGATGCCCTGGAGAATGCAAATTTGGGTTTGTCTTTTAACACTTGATGATATTGGACTGTTGGCCAGTGTTTGAGAATGATATGTTTTATATCATTGCTAATATTGGAATATGGCATTACGCATACCGTGTGTGATTGTTCACTGTGTTTGCTTCTATTGTTCTGAGTGGTCATGACCCATGGGCGATGACAATTTTTGGCCCTTTTCCAGGCTCTCATAATGATTTTGTGTGGGTAGCCTCTTTCCAGAAAGTTTTTATACATGATAGTAGCCTGCATGTCGAAGTCTTCCTCCAAGGAACATAACCTTCTTAAACGGAGGAATTGACCCACCGGTATACTATTCCTTAACGGGCGTGGGTGGAAGCTCCGATATTGTAATAGAGTATTGCGGTCTGACGATTTTTTGTGTAGAGTGGTGGATGGTACGCCTTGAATGATTCTGACTGTGATATCCAGAAAAGAGATTTGATATTTATCAAACTGATAAGTAAACCTGATATTAGAATCTAATGAATTAATGTTTTCAAAAAAAAGTTGTAAATCTTCCAACCCACCACTCCACACAAAAAATACGTCATCTATGAATCTTTTCCAGCTTCTAACATGTCTGAAGAGGGGTAATTTGTACACCAAGGTTTCCTCAAACTGCGACATATAGAGGCATGCCACTGTGGGAGCCACAGTGGCACCCATGGCTACACCCTTAGTTTGCAGATAAAATTTATCTTCGAAGCTAAAATAGTTATTGTATATCACCATTTGTGCCAGTTGATTCAAAAAATTTTTTTTTAGATATGGGTATATTCATTTTAGCCAAGAAGGAGTTGATGACAGCTACTGCCGCATTTTGAGGAACATTTGTGTACAAAGCCACCACGTCTGCAGTGACCAAGTAGCATTGATCCCACTGAATATTATCCAAAGTGTCGTCCAAGTATTGTAGAAAATGTGTTGAATCTTTAATGTACGAGTTCGCTAACGGGACATATTGCTTAAGGAACCCATCTATATATTGGGATACCGGCTCTAATACAGAACCGGAACCTACTACTATGGGGCGACCAGGGGGGTGAGTTCGGGACTTATGAATCTTAGGAATGAAGTGTATGTATGGAGTTTTAGGATAATTGGTTGTGAGAAATTTCAATTCTTTTGAAGTTATAACTTCTTCAGTACGTGCTAGACCTACAATGTTATCTATCTGTTTTTTAACTGAGTCTGTAGGATCATGTGATAAAGTGGAATAATACGTTGTATCATTCAATTGATTGTTTGCTCCATTTTGGTAATCTACATAATTTTGAATAACAATTCCTCCCCCCTTGTCCGCCCTATGGATGATAATAGATTTATCGTTGCGAAGAGATTGTATTATATGCCATTGATCAGGAGAAAGATTAGAGGAGTACTTCTTACGTTTACTTTCAAGTTGTTCTATGTCTTTTAGGACTAATCGTTCAAACGACGTTATAGATGGATCTAATGCTCCTGGAGGCATCCATGATGATTTACTCTTTAAACCTTGAGGTAAACCTGATTCTGTAGAGTTTGAGTCTTTATCCTGAAAGAAGACTTTGAGTCGAATAGATCTAAAAAATCTCTGAAGATGGGTTCGAATATCAAAGGCATCATACTTCGTGCTGGGGACGAACGACAGTCCTTTTAATAACAGATCTTTTTCCTGTTCCGTTAAAGTGTGGGATGATAGGTTGAATATACCTGCGTCGGTTTTCATTGTTGCGTTTTCTTCTGTTTGTTGGTACTTCGAGTTTCTATTTTGTTTGATGTTGTACTCGTATCTGTGTTTCGAGGGAGCCTTAAAAAAGAATACGATAAACTTTGAGTGTTTACTAATGATTTGTTTGATATTGATGTGCTAGATGTCTTGGTCTCATTATCTGATGACGATTCACTAGTAGATAAGTTGAAAGCTACAGATTTTGACATTTTATTTTTACGTTGACGTTTGGTTTTGGAGTTATGATTCATCCAGGGGTATATATACCCCTTAGTGAAATCATATTCGTCGCGACGAAACTTTTTAATTTTAAGTTGTCGTTGTTCACTTTTATAGTTGTTCATTGCTGCAGTATATTCTGAATATGCATTTTCAAATGTTTCCTCTGTTGTTTGTTGTTTTATACCTTCAATCTTGTCATTAAGTTCCTTTTCCTGTGTAGTTATTATGGGAGCCAAGGCATCAATAGTAAGCAGCATTAAATCAATGGAACACCTGGTTAAGGTTTGGTTCCAATTTTTCAAAAACTCTGGGTTATCCTGAAATCTGGGTTCTTTGTAAAGGCACAAACCTCGGGGAACACGGTTGGAATGGCAGTATTCCACTAGCGCTGCTGAGTGTAATTGTGATCTAATCAGGGCCTTGTGTAAATATTTGATATCTTCCCAATTAGTGCCCATGTCTGAGTCATTTTCACCAAACAGTCTAGTGCTTGCCAATAGCGTGGTAATCCGTTCATCTGACAATCCAGATTTAGACCCCCAGCCAAGGGAAGCCATAATTCTCCGACGTACTCAATAGTCACTTCTATAAGGAGAGATGTAATTCATATACTGTGATATTAATTTAAACCTTTCTATATTATAATCACAGTGTCTTTTTTTAATTCTTAATTAAATATAGTGAATATCTCAGAACCAACACCCGTGACTGGTGAATTCACCAAAATGGGGTTAATTGGGGGACCATCATTGAAATTCACTGTCCCCTCACCATCCTAGTTTGTATATTTAAAATTTAAAATTTCTAAGTATGGTCACTTATCTTATAGATCGGATGGTTAGATCTTCAAGTTATTCCCCATCGGTGAAGTATTTAACTTATGTGTATAAAGTATTAAAAACCGCTGTAGTGACTCCTCCAAACATTATCCGGGTCCCCCCGACTCGAGTTTCGATAGATATCGTCTTCAGGGAAGGACTCTGTTAGAACGAGGATACAGGGTAATTATAGCATTAAAATATACTTTATCTTGAACATATTCGTAACGTGAAACCGCCATATTCATTGTTGATACTATAACTTAACTTTAACTCATTCAGCATATATCATCTTATAACAATAGTCTTTTACCTTATATCGGCTCCTTTTAGAGGCTTAGGGCTGACATCTGTTGCTGAATGAACTTAAACCCTGTGTGCGGGCCTTATATAAAGGTCTTGAGAAAACGCCGCAATCGAAGGCGGAAATGATGTCAGAGGGGAAGAAGACTGTTACATTGATACCGTTCCATTTAAAGGGACAACCATTCTATCTCGTGATTCAATCCCTTAGGGATTAATGTACCCCATTCGTAGATGAACCTTTGTTCTTTTCTTATCAAGCATTTTGCAAGATCCCCGTTGAAATTCTTAATATGTAGCAAAACTGTATATTTCAAATCCTGAATAGTATGGGATTTTTCCATCCAATGAGCTGTGAGTGGTGCGGATAATCGTTGATTGCGTATACCGCTAATGTGTTCTGATATTCTGACTTTAATTTTACGTGAAGTTTGTCCAATATAAAATTTGTGGCATGGACATACTATACAGTAAACTACTCCTGCGGAGTCACAGTCAGTTCCAGTGTACAGTTTGTAATTCTTCCGCATCAATCCAGGGATTTTAATCTGGGAAATGTCCCATACAAAATGACACAATTTGCATTTGCCACAAGGTTTATGTGGTTGATATGAAGTGTTATTACCTAAGGTATATGGTCTGTATTTCAGTTTTTCTCCAAGATTTGATGCCCTGGAGAATGCAAATTTGGGTTTGTCTTTTAACACTTGATGATATTGGACTGTTGGCCAGTGTTTGAGAATGATATGTTTTATATCATTGCTAATATTGGAATATGGCATTACGCATACCGTGTGTGATTGTTCACTGTGTTTGCTTCTATTGTTCTGAGTGGTCATGACCCATGGGCGATGACAATTTTTGGCCCTTTTCCAGGCTCTCATAATGATTTTGTGTGGGTAGCCTCTTTCCAGAAAGTTTTTATACATGATAGTAGCCTGCATGTCGAAGTCTTCCTCCAAGGAACATAACCTTCTTAAACGGAGGAATTGACCCACCGGTATACTATTCCTTAACGGGCGTGGGTGGAAGCTCCGATATTGTAATAGAGTATTGCGGTCTGACGTCAGTTAAGTTATAGTATCAACAATGAATGTGGCGGTTTCACGTTACGAATATGTTCAAGATAAAGTATATTTTAATGCTATAATTACCCTGTATCCTCGTTCTAACAGAGTCCTTCCCTGAAGACGATATCTATCGAAACTCGAGTCGGGGGGACCCGGATAATGTTTGGAGGAGTCACTACAGCGGTTTTTAACACTTTATACACATAAGTTAAATACTTCACCGATGGGGAATAACTTGAAGATCTAACCATCCGATCTATAAGATAAGTGACCATACTTAGAAATTTGAAATTTTAAATATACAAACTAGGATGGTGAGGGGACAGTGAATTTCAATGATGGTCCCCCAATTAACCCCATTTTGGTGAATTCACCAGTCACGGGTGTTGGTTCTGAGATATTCACTATATTTAATTAAGAATTAAAAAAAGACACTGTGATTATAATATAGAAATGTTTTTAAGAGTCTGCACAACATTGACTTCTTGTTTAGTAAGATTATGCTAAGATCTACCATGATATTGTTCCAGTCTTGAAACACCTCTAAGGACTAGAGATTTAAAAGCCTGCAGTAATAGATGAGGCGGTTCAGGAAGAATCTAGGTGGAATGTAGTTTAAAAATAGATATCGACTCTAACTCATTTTTTTTTTTCTGAAAAGATCTCATAAACCGCTCTAGGTTTACACACGTTTGAAAAGCATTATATTTCTGTATACTTACAAAAGAAAGGCCCTTAGCCAATGTTCCAGCCTCTAGATCAGATAACTCATGAAAGGATAAGTTAATAACAACAGCTTGATTAATTCCTGGTCTTACTTCCTCTGCTGTTGAATTTGTGATCTGGTTTCCACATTCTGAGGGGGTGATCTTTGCCACTCTCTTCTTCCACGACCCCTGTCTGAAAAAGCCCCTCTGTTGTCTTCCTTTGATGAACCTCTATCCTCAGAGGACACTGATGATTTATCAAAAGCCACCTTTTTCTTTTCTCTTCCAGTGGCTTGCTGACTATACCCAGGTGCTTTCTTCTTCCAGGAATATACTCTGTCTGCTGCATAGTCCTCTGTATGAAGTATAGGACCCAACACAGGCCGTGTTTCAGAGAAATACGCCTTCCTCAGAGGCCGGATGAAATAGAAACACAATTATGGAGACCTGTGAATTTTGAGAAATTGGATTATGTGCTTTTGAATATCAGCTGGATACGGTAATAGTCAAAATAGCCTCAATAAAGATTCTATATTTTTCTCCCCTGTTGGGATATGGGGGGTGGGGTGGGGATTAAATATCCATTGAATTTTTGCTTTTCATAAGGATGAGTAGGTTGGTTAGGGCTTGACTGACACCCTCACCCTCAATTCGACCTAGTCAAAATTAGCAGAGTCCATAGGCTAATTCAGGCCAACACACAATGTGCCCTTATCACAGTCACAAGTTCTTCTCAAAAATAAATAACAGAATAAATAGGATGTACAGAAGTCAAAGATACTAAAAAGAAAAAAAATAAGATAGTGTTTTTCATTGTACTAGACATTCATTTCCTCACTAGCCTTTGGAAGCTAACACTTTCTTCCTCATGTCAAAATATACACGAACAAAAGATATCAGTAATCATAACAAGCATAAAAAGAGGCAAAATGAAGGCAGGACGGGATGAGGAATTTTAAGGTTCATAATAAGTTACAAATTTAGGACCCCTTTTACTAGGGTGTGCTAATGGATTTAGCACATTCTAAATAAAAAAAATAATCCTCACTAAGTAGAATGGGAAGTGGCCCACAACAATGTGAAAGGCAAGCAAGAACAAAAAATCCAATGAAAATGCAGTGATATGTCAAACAGCAAACAAAAGGAAGAACTGCAGGAATGGTGTACAAGATGCCAAGTCTTTATTCAATAGACATAGATATAAGCATAAAACAGTTTGTATCCAAAATATGGTTTAAGAAGTTGAAGAACCGGGACCCCTCCAAATTGGATTTGATGGCTTCTGATCTCTTCATAGATGTTTCAATAAGCAGGATCATCAGGTCTAGTGAGCATTTGTTCAAAATGCTGCACCATTTGTTTAAAAAGTCTTGGTACATCGTGGGAGCCTGTGTCATACGAAGACCTCTAGGGATCATCTGCTTTCAGCAATATTCTAACAAAAATGCATAATGGAGGTCTGCTCTGATGACCTCTTTGTTGAGGTTCACGATGTCTTTCTATTTGTCTAGCAGTGATTGTTGTGTGGAATCATCAACCTCCATGGGTGGTTGGGTTTTTAGAAGATGTAAGGGGAAATGAAGTCAGTTACAAGATCTCTGCCAGTCAGAGAAAATGAATTCCCAACGGTTGCAGGTGACAAATTAGAATCAACAAATGCCACGAACCACCTTTTTCATCATTTAACACAATACCCGTACATTAATACATTAAATAATAATAATCAGTGCATAATTGTGTAGCCACTTTCCAAACACTATAAACTAATTAATCCAAGTGTAGCTGTGAATATGGTAAATATTGAGATAACAACTTCAATGAAAATTTAAATTAATCAGTGCCGAGAGCAAAAAACCACATTGTTGTGGGCCACTTTCCCTTCTACAGTCAAGATTTATTTTAAAAAAAAATTATTTAGCAGGTACTTTCCTCCCTAAGTTTGTGCGGGGTTTTATTTGTATCAGTATTTAATACATGCTAATCATTAGCTTACTCTAAAAGCTACCAACACTGAATATCCAGCTCTGGGTTGGCCACCAGGAGTTGCCCTGGCACCTCTGATATTAGATCAAATGATATAGACTGGTATGTTAAATGTTTACATTTGTGGAGTTCTCAGATACCTACACCGTCAAATCATAAACGATTGTTCAAACGGCTCATGTAGGTATAAGTATCAATCATTGAACTCCACTTTTTTCTTTTCTGCAGTGCTCAAATACTAATCAAACATTTTTATATTGCACTTATCTTTTTAGTAATGGCTTTTTCTTATGCTGTCTGTGCCGTGCCGACGGGACCCGTTTCGCCCGAATAAGGGCTTCTTCAAGGGTCTAAGGCTTTATAAACACAGAAAACAATGATTACTGCTACTGCATTCTATAAACATTTGTTAATAAATATATTTAAGACCGGGTTTACTTACTGTGCACTTCATACAGCGTCTTTGACAAAATGGCGTTAGCAGTTCCAAGAACGCCACGCATGCGCTTTAAAGAGGTATCAATTAAGTAACTACTAAGAAACTTAAAGAAACATCCAATTGCTTTTATCACAAGAGTCTGAAAGAAGTATCAATTCAATAACGACTGTGAAACTTAAAAGGACATACAATTGTTGTTATCATACAAATCTAAAAGAAAGCACTCCAATCTATGTTGGCATTCAAGCCTCCCGGTTTTAAAGTTCCTAAATTGAAAATCCAGCGTGACTCTTTTTGTAATAGATTCCTGTGTCTGTCTCCCCCGCGTGGATTTGGAATAACGCGATCTATTGCAAAACATTTTAGATCCCTAAAGCTATGTTGTGCTTGACTGCAGTGTTCTACTAGGGGTGCTGTGATCCTCATACATTTTATGTTCGATTTGTGTTCAATAATTCTCGTTCTCAGTGATCTAATGGATTTCCCTACATACCATTTTTTACATGGGCACATTACTACATAGACTATATATTCTGATGAACAGGTAAGGAAATGTTTTATAACATGAACTTTTCCGTCTTTTGGGCTGATGAATTCTTTTAGTTGGATCATATTCTCACAAACACTGCATCTACCACATTTGTAGAAACCTTTTGGTAACAAATTATCATTTGTAGCTTTTGTTTTACAGAAATCTGCTGGTGAAAGAATTTCTTTTAGGTTTCTTTCTCGGGCAAAAGCAATCCTTAATTCAGTTTCTTGAAAGATGGAATTAGTTCTCATAATTTTCCAATTGTTCTTAAGGATATTGGCAATATTGTTCCCATATGCTGAAAATTTTAATACACAAGTCATCTTGTCTTCTTCTCTGATTTGTTGTTTGTTTTTTATGCATTTATTGACTAGCCAATCTCTGTGGCAATATTTTGCTCTTTTGTACGCTCTTTTCAGGATATTATGAGGATATCCTCGACTTTCTAATTTTTGTATCAATGCTTTAGATCTTTTATTGAATTTTTTCATAGTAGAGCAATTTCTTTTTAGGCGCAAAAATTGTGAGAATGGCAGGTTCTTCTTCAAGTTTTCAGGATGACAACTGTGATATGACAGAAACGTATTTCTGTCTGTTTCTTTTATGAAAACATCAAATTCAAAAAATCCATCTTTTTGAAAGATCGTTATATCTAAATAGTTCAAACTTTGCCGTGAGAATTGCATCGTAAAACTGATGTTAGGGTCACAGCTGTTGAGCCAAGACAGAAATAATGAAAGTTCAGTTTCGTCACCAGTCCATAACATTAGGATGTCGTCTATGTATCTGAACCAACTGTGGATTTTAGATGAAAACGGTGAGTTGTCAATCCATGTGGATTCGAAGTTCGCCATGTATAAATTGGCCACTGATGGGGCAAATATAGCACCCATAGCTACTCCTAGCTTTAAAGCGCATGCGTGGCGTTCTTGGAACTGCTAACGCCATTTTGTCAAAGACGCTGTATGAAGTGCACAGTAAGTAAACCCGGTCTTAAATATATTTATTAACAAATGTTTATAGAATGCAGTAGCAGTAATCATTGTTTTCTGTGTTTATAAAGCCTTAGACCCTTGAAGAAGCCCTTATTCGGGCGAAACGGGTCCCGTCGGCACGGCACAGACAGCATAAGAAAAAGCCATTACTAAAAAGATAAGTGCAATATAAAAATGTTTGATTAGTATTTGAGCACTGCAGAAAAGAAAAAAGTGGAGTTCAATGATTGATACTTATACCTACATGAGCCGTTTGAACAATCGTTTATGATTTGACGGTGTAGGTATCTGAGAACTCCACAAATGTAAACATTTAACATACCAGTCTATATCATTTGATCTGTTTCCAGAATTGAGGACTGGGAGCCATCACATTCTAATTGAGTGTTCCCACCTCTGATATTAGGCAACAGTATCTGGATAGCTATGCAGTTAACTTAGGACAGCTTTTTTCCTAAGTTAATCAGAAAGCTATGCAGGTATCATCACTGAATATTCATCCCCAGATCACCAGGCGCTAATCAGAGAGTGCTGCATTAGTCAGGACAGGTATTCAGCAACACTCTCCAGAATATCGGCACCCAGACACCTCAACCTGCTTTAAGCAGGCAGGAGCCTCCTATTTGAAAAACTGTACCGAATATCAACCCCTCAGATCTTTTTTGAGTCTTTTTTTGTCAGTTAAGGCATTCAAGTGGATTAACACGGCACTATACTGCTTTAGCCAGAATAATTTATTTATTTAAAAAATTTCTGTACCGTTTTATATCAAAACGGTTTACAAAATGATTACATACATAAAATGTTAAAACAAATCAGGACAAGTAGAAACAGACGGAATTAATTCTTACAACAATAAAAATCAATATTCAAAGAAATGCATCACCAAATAGTTATGTTTTTAACAATTTTCTGAATGAACTCCTTGCACTGCATTTCCAAATTTGCCCAACAAGGGTATTCCACAATTTTACTCCTGCCCATGAAAAGGTTTCTGCATATTTTGGATTGACATAGGTGGAAATTCTGATTACAACAGAATCCAAATCACATAGAACCCCATTGAGCCATCTGACTTTGTGATCATTCGTTAAGTAGAGTCCAGTGCAGCAGCGTGGAAAAAAATCCAGTAACCAAAAACAGAGGAACAGTTAAATTGATTGGTTTGTGGTTGACTGTCGGCATTTCATTGAAAGACCTCTTGCTTCCTTGCAATTTACATTGTTGAAAGGATTTGCATTTATTCACAGTTAAAATATAAGCATAGAAACAAAAAGAGGTTGGCTGAAAAAGAGCACATGGGTCACCCAATTTGTCCATTTGTACCTGTCTCTTCTGTGGACACAAATTCTACTAGATCTCTGATCATCTAACGTTTTCTGCCTATAAGACTCCCATTCTGTCTGCCCCAAGCAATTCTTAAATTTGGCAACTCTCTTGGTGCTTGCCACTTATGTTTATTAAAAATTCTTACTATACTGCGATTATAAAAGTGGTCAAGTCAGTTTACAAGCCAGAAACAAAAGGTAGAAAAGAACTACAAATGTTATAAGAAAAGATTCATTCATACTAATAAATGATTTATATTAAAGAAAAAAGGAAAAACCTGTAATGTGTCTCTCTCATAGAACACCCATGTCACGCAACCATTATATAACACAAAAAACTCAATATTGAGAAAGGCTTGTTAAAATAAAATGAGACTTTAAAACCTTCTAAAAAGAAAAAAATACCGCAGGCCTCTGATTGAATGTGGGAGATCATTCCAAAGCCTAGGTGCCAAAAAATAATGCAGAGTGCCTTATGAATTCATAAAACGCGGTGGCGGTGGTAACATAAGCCTATTTGCATCTGTAGACTGGCGCTGTCTAGTAGGAGTATAGGCTGAAAACAATTTAGAAAGATAAGATGGAGAATCATAATGAAGAGCCATAAATGTTAAACATAGAATTTTAAAAGGTCCATATTCTATGAAGTTGGAATCCAGTGTAGTGACTTTAACAAAAGGGGATAGTGATCAAATCGTCCGGTGTTGCATAAAAATCTTGCTGCAGTATTATGTAATAACAGAAGATGTTTCCATTCATTTAGAGGTAAATCATTTAGAGGTAAATAACATTGCAATCATTTACAATAACCTAAATGTGAAATATCAAAGGAGTGAATAAGCGAATGCATAGATGAATGGTCCAGAAGTTGTTGGGTTTTTTTTTAAAGGATGTAAATAATGCAAGGCAAAAAAAAACCCCAAAAACTGGACTGCAAAACTTTTGAAATTTGAGCATGAAAAGTTAGTGCTCAATCTAAAATTACTCCTAGATATTTATGCAACTTCTGCTGGTGGATCAAATGAAACAGGCTGTACTGTAGGATGAACAGAATAGCCAGTAAGCCAACAAGTGGTTGTTTTATCCTGATTTAATATGATCTAGTAAAGTGTAAACCATTTAACCATACTTTTTAGACAAGTCTGTTAAAGAAGAAAAATTTGGAGAGGAATATGCAACCGAGTAGACCAAAAGAATATCATTTGCATATACATAACATGAAATATTAAATTATTTTACCAAAGTCAGTACTGGGCTAAGGAAGATGTTAAAAAGTAGGGGAGACGAAACGGAACCCTGGGGCACTCCACAGCCAATAGAATGTACCACAGAGGTTGGCGATTCTATTTTAACCTCAAATGAATGATTAGTCAAATAAGACTGAAGCCAAGATAACACTTTTCCTGCCAGCCCTAAGTTTGTCCCAGGTGTCCCTTGCTTTCTCTCATTTAGTTTGCAATATAAGCTTCATGAGCGCATCAACTTCTATGATGTGATCTGATTTTATTTGTAAGTTTGTCTTTAACATTTTGATAAACGTACACACTTCTCCTATACAGTATAATGTACACCATTGTCTAGATAGCGCATTAATATGTATGACTTATGTACAAAGGGGCTTCATTCTAACAATTGTAAACTGGATGTAGTCATACCAAATCATGGCTGGAGTTTGTCTAATCTAAGCCCAGTCTTGACTTCTTACATCATTATCTCCTCTAATAACTTCTTTCTCTTCTACCCTTCTTTCCCCCTCTTTCATGTGAATACATCATAATTGTGCAGTATGGAATTGTGAATTTAGCATTTTGTGGTAACAGAATTATACTATGAAAGCTTCATGGTAGCAGGGGTTTTTGCACTTTACACTTCATCTTCCCCATTCGCGGTTTCTGCACTCGCAATTTCACATAATCGTGATTTTTTTTGGGGGGGAAACCCCCCCCCCCATATTTTTGCCTTCCCCCCGGCATCCTGGCCTTACCTGGTGGTCTAGCGGGCTTTCGGGGCAGGAGCGATCTTCCTACGCTCCTACCCCGTGTAGATCGCCAATAGGAAATGGCTGCCGTGAGCTCCCGCCATAGTCTCGAGAGACTACGGGAACTCACAGCAGTCATTTCCTAATGGCGATCTGCACGGGGCAGGAGCGTAGGAAGATTGCTTCTGCCCCGAAAGCCCACTAAACCACCAGGTAAGGCCGGGAAGGCGGGAGGGAGGCGGGGGTGGGTCAGAGCTGGATATTCGCAGTCTGGCTCTGCCCCTATCCCCTGCGAATAGCGAGGGAGATGTGTAGTTTTTCAGAAGTCAGAAATATGTTTCAAATTCAGTGTAATGTTTTTGTTTCTAATTAAGGAAGCCCACAATGTAGTTTGGTATCATCATATGGGGCAACACATGACGGTTTTAAATGTGATAGCAAAATGGATTGTAGGTGACTTGTAACACATAAGAACCTGTAACTTTAAAAGCTAGAAGAGTTTGACGTAAAGCACTTTAGTGAATACGACCCTACTATTTCAAACCATATGGGAGTGTCTTGACATGAAGTTTATGGACTGCTGAAAATAATTATGAGCTCTAGACAGCAGCAGTGTCAACAAGAGGCTTTTCTCGTCTCAAGTGCTTCCAATACCAAATTAGTACTTCACCATGCCAGTCTGTAAAGACTAGCAGGAAATTGATCACTTTACCCTGTTCACTAGCTACCAAGAATATGGAACCAGTGCCTTTAACTTTGGCACACAGGGCAGCAAGGAAACTGAAGAGTTTGCTGCAGTTATGCAGTGGAGGTGTCCATAAAAGTCTGAATTCTTTATAACTGCCTCACACAATAAGGCCCATATTCTATACATGGCGCTTTAAGTTAGGCGCCTAACTTAATTAACCCTTTATTTGGCACTGTTGCTCAGAAGCAACATGTGTTTCTAAGGTTCTTATGGGAGATCTGCATCTCCAAATGCCTGTTACTTGGCACTGTTGCTTTCGTCTAATATCAAGTTACATAAAACAGCCATTTTCACCATCTGCCAATTAAAGGGTTAAGTGGAAAACGCCATTTAAAAGCAAAATCTTTTTTTTTTTTAATGTAGGCGCCTAAAAAAAAAATGGCACCTGCATCACAGCTATGGAGGCACTTTATGGTGCGCGTAATGTCACTGTAGGTATGGCTAGCGCCAGAAGTGTCAGGCGTCAAAGCGCCTCCATAACCATGATTCATGTGAAAGGTAGGCATCGGAAATATAGACCTTTAGAAATCTTTCACAATGCTGTGATTCTATAAATGGCACCATCGTGTGATTGACGCGCGATCAGCAGCCGTTTTTAGGCGGATGATGACGGCACGGTTTATAGAATCTGGTCCTAAGTGTCATTTCTGCTAGTATGAGGCCAAGCCCGTGATTTCATTTCATCTGTATTTCATGAATTTGCTACCTGTAAATATTTTTAAAGCACCCATAAATCTTGTGCATGTGCCTCTTTGAATTAAGCCAAGTTAGAAGGCCCTGGTTGGATAGGATATGTGGATGTCTTGAGAATGTAGAGAAAACTGGAGATGGACTAAGGTTGTACAAGAGAATGAAAGGGAGGGAGTTCTTCAATAGTTTGATGTGACCTCATTTATTCTGTCAATCTTTCATCATGCAAGATATTCTTTAACAGTTTAAGCAATACCTATGTCACTTGTTTTGTGCCATAACACATTCTTAACGTCAGTGGTTCCCAACCCTGTCCTGGAGGACCACTAGACCAGTCGGGTTTTCAGAATAGCCCTAATGAATATGCAGAGAGAGATCTGCAAATAATGGAGGTGCAAGGCATGCAAATCTGCTTCATGCATATTCATTAGGGCTATACCAAAAACCCGACTGGCCTGGTGGTCCTCCAGGACAGGGTTGGGAACCGTGGCTGAGGGCCGTGGCTGAAGGACATCTGCGCATGCGGAGACGTCGATGTGATGACATCATGCATGCGCGTGATGTAATTGTGTCAACATCTGCACATTTCCGGGTGTCCTCCAGCCGCAGCCCCGAGATTAGTATGCTGCAGCTTAAAAAGTTTGCGACACACTGCTTTAGGTGTACACTAGGGTGATTTTTTAAAAAATGGACTGTTAACCCCTCAGTTTCCTTTTCAGCCACAACTGCTTGCTTTCAGTGTGAGCCCCTCTAAAATCATCCTTCATTGGAAAACTGTTTCTAGATCATGGGCTAAATGTGTTAGACCCAAATAAAATTTATCTACTTATAGTATGTTCTTCAATCCTGACCTAAAAATGCACAGATCTTTTTGGCTTGGGCCACACTGCATTTTTCATCTGGCTCTAAAGCCGCTCCAAATCTAAGATTTAGGTTCTTCTTGAGTTCTAGATTCAGGGACTTCTAGCACTGTCCTTTTCTTTGTGATATGCAAAAAAGCATGTTCTTACGGTGACGGGATAATCGTGCGCCAGATGCCAGCGCGCCGACAATTCGGCGCAAGACAGAAGCGTGTGAGGGAAAAAGTAATTTTTAAAGAGCTCCGACTGGGGGTTTGAGGTGGCAACCCCCCCCACACACACACACTTTATTGGTTAGTGTTCGCGCTGCCATTGGGGGAGGGGGGGATGAAACCCCCCACAGTATAGAGAAAATGGAACTTTTCACGAAAAAAATCAGAAAAAGTTCCGTTTTCGCTATAATGGAGGTTTCCAGACCCCCAAACACCCCTCCAACAGCAGCGCGAACACTAACCAATAAAGTGGTGGAGTTGCCACCCCAACCCCCCCGTTGGACCTCTTTAAAAATTACTTTTTCCCCCACGCGCTTCTGTCTTGCGCTGAATTGTCGGCGCTGGATTGTCAGCGTGCTGGCACCTTGCGCGCCACTGTCTGTGAACCTGTTCTTACATTATGACGTAGTATTTAAACATGCACTTCCAAAGTGATATGCACACAGTTTGGCCTTTCCTGTTCTTATTTTCTTACCTCACTCTTTTTGGGCATTGTCTTTAGGGCCAGCATGTCTTCCTGGTGTCAGGCAGAAGAGGCTTAGCTCAGGAACCAGGGTAGCTGGTAGTCTTATTTTCAATCTGAACCCAAATTTCCAGATCAGGAATGGAGTGGTAACAGACATTGGAGTGGATCGTGCACAGAGCATAAAGTTCTTTATCTGGATTTGGCAGGAGGGCGGTGCCTAACTGCTGTGTTGTGCAATCCTTGTAGATAGGCCATAGCACTTTGAGGTTACAATCCAGCTAGAATAGTCAAAGAGATGGGAGGCATTTTGACAGCAACTAGCTTATCATTATGGCTCCAAGATTGGGGAGGGGGGTAGCTGCTATCCACCCAGCAGCTTTCCCATTAAGGTTGCGCAAAGTGCTAGTTCCTCTGCAAGTTCACAAAGCCTGCTGGTCAGGTCAAGGTCATTGACCCTGCAGGTCAGGAAGTCACATTGATCATGGGTGAAGCTGGGATGCTTTGTAGTGTTATTTAATTGTTGACATCAGACACACACAGAAGGAACAACAGTCTTTTCATTGAACTGTCTGGCTTTCTGTGTTTCGATCTGTAACTGTAACAAACTTTGCGCTGTGCGCAGAGTGTGATCAAATGGTAATCTTACCTGCTAGAAAATAGATGTATAAAGGCTGCACAGCCAAATCTTAATGTAAAAGTAGATAGAACAATGGAAATCTGAATAAAATAATTGACCAAATTCCATAAGGGGACTCTGTGTTGTTAACTTTTTTTTATTCTTATGATAAGCATGCATACGCACATGGGTTCCTTTCACAAGTCAGTCAAAAGCTGGAGAAAAATCAAAAGGAAGGAACTATATTGTAACTGCTGTTCTCCGCAAATTACATTTGAAGAGTCATTTTGATGATTCATATGACCTGTTATATACTTTGTCTGGATAAAAAAACAACAACTTCCCAGCATTCCCTCAATTTATTGTGCTACTCTCAGATGTTACAGTGGTTAGAACAAACCTTGGTTCCTTTTTGTAGAATGGTCCTGTCAAAGAACAACCACCACACGATAAATAAACCACCTGTCCCGATAAATAAATAAATTCTATGAATTCTAGCACACCATTTGGAAAGTTATATGAATTCTTTTATATGGTTCCACCAAGTGAACTAGTGTTTGTCCATTTGAGGCAAGAATTTTCTAATAAAGACTTTCAGCACTGTGGACTGGTAAATCCACCTTCCATGCAGATCCTGTTTCTCCGAATCTTAGTGAGCAGATGAAGATTTGGAGTCACCACTAAGCCTTTGGGTAGAAACTTGAGGGAGGCTAAAGTCAAGTCATCTCTGAGCATATAAACTGGAGTTTGTTTTTTCTACCAAGAAAAATACTTCAGGAAGAGAAATGTTTCCACACCTGTTTGTTGCAGGTTTCTGGGTCTCACTGCATCTTGTCAGGTAGAAACCAACATATATAGTGGATTCACTGACCTGATTGAAAATAGGGATGGCCATTGGTTATGAATTTTGTCAGGAAAGTTTGTTGGTTTCCCATAGAATGGAAAAGTCTCTGAACTCTTCCCATGAAGCTGGGTTGTATGTTCTCTCAGGATTTCCACAGCTGGAACCATGCTTGTTGCAGGTTTCCGGGTCGCGCATTGTCTTGTCAGGTAGAAACCAATGTTTCAACCATCATGCTCTGGCTTTCTTCAGGGTATGCTGTGAGATCTGCACTTTGTCTTTATATATAGTGGGTCCACTGACTGACCTGATTGGGAACAGGGAGGTCTGTTGGTCATGAATTTGAATTTTGGTGGGAATGTTTGTTGGTTCCCATAAAATGGAGAAGGTTCTGGTGAGTTTAAAGATGTTCTCCCCATGAAACTGGGTTGCATGTTCTCTCAGGGTTTCCGCAGGTGATATGCTTGTTGCAGCCGATGTAACAGCCATCATGCTGAGGCTGAGAGAGCATACAGGGAGAACATCTCTATACTCGCCACAAACTTTTCCATTTTATGGGAAACCAACTAACTTTCCCGCCAAAATTCAAATTCATGACCAATAGAATCCACTGTATCTAAAGAAAAAATGCAGATCTCACAACATACCCTGAAGAAAGCCACAGCTTGATGGCTGAAACTTCGGTTTCTACCTAACAAGATGCAGCAAGACCCAGAAACCTGCAACAAGCATGAGACTAGCTGCAGAAACCCTGAGAGAATGTTTCCACACCTGCTTCTCTAATTAAGACAGATAGTTAAGCAGCATAACCAAATTCTTTGGGATGTAATATTCTGCTCATTGGAACCCTGGCTACTCTGTAAACTAGATCAATCACAATGGATAAAGTCCTTTATAATATCATACAAACAGAAAATAGGACTTAATATATTGATTGTCATTAATATAGATCTTTTTAAGCTCTTTGGCTCTCAGACGCCTGCGTTGGTCCTTTAAAATGTTAGAACCAACTATTGCAGGAATGAGGTACCTTTCATCGAGCTGTGAGCTAAACTTTTGGAACTTTTTATCTATTTTTTAAGTGTTACAAAGTATCAAGTGCTCTGATAAATATTAAATACTAAAAATGCAGTCAAGGAGAGCCTAAACCAGCACTTATAAGCAGCAATGAATAACAAGGAGCGCCAGCAATTTCAATGCACAACCAAAAGTTAAGTGCTGGTTTATGAGAGCCAAAGAGCTTAAAAGGATCTATATTGATGACAATCAATATATTAAGTCCTATACTCTTAAAACTAGACCAAGGTCTTTTAGATACAGAACTAATACTGTTGTCATCAGGAGACAAGTCCAATGGCAGGTCAACTAGAGGCTCCCAACTGGGACACAGGATAGTAACCACCAGAATGATTTCAGTTCAAGTACCTACATAATTTGTACAGCTATTTTATTTACCCCCCTTGAGGATTTGAGAGGAGGAAGTTAAGGCATGTTCAAGTTGATAAGTAATCACCATGGTAGAATGGAACAAGACCAACTCTTGAAATTTGCAGGGAAGGGGTAAAATGCGGACCTGACAGACCTCGCGGATCTAAAACCGCACATCCTTAAAAATCTGAGGTCCATGTCCGTGCCACTTGTGGTTTCTGTCTCTGATAGGCCTCTATGAGATTTTAGCGCTGACGGATCCGTCTCAGCATAGGGAGGGAAAAGTATTAGGATCCGTCAGCGCTAAAATCTCATAGATGTCTGTCAGAGACTGAGGCCCGCGTTTTACCCCTTCTCCAAGAAAGGCAGAGCAGAGGGGTACATCGAGCAATTCAGAGGAAGGAAAGCAGATGAGGCTCTGCCTCATGCCTACGATCCTCAGACTGAACCCCGGCAGCACCCAGCAACGTTTGGAGACTTCTTTTCCATAACGCACGTCCCAAACCTATGTTCCTGCTCTCTTTGTCTTTCCGAAAACCTGTACATAAGAAGGCTTTTGCTCTGCCGCTCCAGAGATGGATCCGTCCGAGCTAAAATGTCATAGAGGTCTGTCAGAGACAGAAACTACAAGTGGCATGGACACGGACCTCAGATTTTTAAGGACATGCGGTTTTAGATCCGTGAGGTCCGCGTTTTACCCCTTACCAAATTTGCAGAATGAATTTTTTTGCCTGAATTAAAGAGAAAAGACAAAACACCAAAGGGAATTAAAGGAACAGAAAGAATGCCAACTACTGAAAAAATACTTGGTTAAGCAATAAAAATAGTATAAAAAATGATTCTATATATAGTGTTAACAGTTAAAGTTGCTGATTCCAGTAGGATGTGACTGCCAGAGCAATTCTGTCCACCCAATGGAATGTGCAAGAGGAAACCTAAGAATTTACCACAAAGCTCAGTAGCCAAGGTGGTAACCAGGCTGAATGTATTTGTTGAAAATGGTCTTTAAATGATAATAACTAAAGCTGTTTTAAACAATAACATAAAGAATATCAGATCTAAAAAAAACAAATAACAAACCACCTAATGATTTATTTGTCAAAGTGAGTGGATAGTCCACACAATTTTTAAAAACATTAATTAGAGATAATGCAGCATGCAAAATGCAGAGCCACTGTGTCTGTTTATCCAAAACAAGGTTGAGTTGGTGACCTTATGCAAGCTGTGGGATTTATTATGTGAGTGATGTCAAAACTACAACCCATTTCTGGATCTTCTGGCTCAGAGCTATGCGCCTTCAGCTGCTGTCACTCCTAGCAACAAAACAAATCCCCTCTCATTCCATTGACAGTTTAACTTATCTGCCCCCCCCCTCCCCCACTTCCTGCAACAGTGTTCACAATGCCATGATTCTGCACACATGTGTTCACAAGCATGTAACACAGCAAGCAAACAAAATCACAGATGGTCAAAAATATGAAAGTTGCAACCATGCTCAACATAGTCCAATCTGGTTAATTTGTTTCTAGATCTTGGAATTGATCCAAAAGATGTCATACTAGAGCCATTCAATAATTTAAATACCTCAGTAGGAACAAAATGAGTTTTATTTTTCAGTATAGTCCCCTGATAGCTCCAAATACATCATCCATTTTTCCTGGAATGAATTTAACCCCTTTGAAAAGAATTCTTCTGTTTGACCTTCAAACCGGGACATCACAGTTTCCTAGATGTCTTCATCACTTGAAAACTGCTGTCCATGGAGAGATTTCTTCAAAACTCAGAACAGGAAATAATCCGAGGGAGCCAGGTCAGGACTGTAGGGTGGATGGTCCAGCTGCTAAAAATTGGCAGCCTGTGATTGGTGCGACATGTGCACCAGCACATTGTAGTGAAGAAGCAGCAAACCTGCTGTGAGCTTTCCTCATCTTGTCTCCTTGATTGACTCCCAAAGTGATCATTGTGTTGGTACAATTCGCCCCAGTTATGGTTGTCTTGTGTGGTTTGTGTCAAGCTTTATTAGTTACCGCAATGTCATACCAAACTCATAACGTCACCACCCCATGTTGTATGAGGTCTTGTCCTGTCGTATCCTATTAAGTAATGCTATTCTTTTTGAGTACTATCATTCTCCCTTATGTATTGTCCTATCATGTCATAATCTAAAATGTACTGTCATGCTGTACATTACTATACCCTGTAAACTTGTAACCCATTCTCTTTTGGGAGGATGGGATATAAATCCAAATAAATGAACACCAGAAGCAAAAGTCCTTCATCATCCCAGAACAATAATAATAGTTTATTTGTATATACTGCCACACCCGGGAGGTCTAGGCAGTTCACATCAATCATTATACATACAGTACAAATAGATATTTAAAATTGAAATCATCTAAAATTTCGGCAAAGTTAAAAGCTTCCAGTGGGAAGATGCAAACAATTTAAAATGAGATAAAAATTATAAGTAAGTAATAAGATACATTAGGTTGCCAGTCTATTGAATAACTTGAGTTTTCATCTGTTTTCTAAAATCAAGATAAGAGGAAGCTTCTAATGCAATTTTGGCAAACCATGTATTCAGTGTGGCCGCCGGAAAAGAAAAGGTTCTGTCAAGGAACATTTTGTAATGACAGGATTTTATTGAGGGATATGCAAACAAGTGTACTCTTTGAGAGCTCTTATTAATGTAACTCGGGGTAAGATAGCCTGGTAGCATGCCAAAACTGCTTTGTAGCAGATACATGAGAACTTGAATAAGACTCTGGATTCCAATGGCAGCCAATGAAGCTTTTGATAGAATGGAGTAATATGCTCCTATTTTTTTAAACCAAAAATAAGACGAACGGCCGTAGTCCAGAATACTTAAAATGGAATATTGAGTTAACAAGCGAAAAGAGGCTTCATCAAAGTACTTCTTGATGGTGCGGAGCTTCCAAAGCACTGAAATGCTTTTTTTAAATATTAAATCAGAATGTTTTTCCAATGGGAGGTGTTTATCCAAAGTTACTCCCAATATTTTTAAAGATTGTTCGATAATGTAATCCATCCCATTTACATGTATCATTGTTTCTTTGATTTTATCATTGGGAGTTGCTAAAAAAAAAATTGGTTTTTTTTCTGAGTTTAATTTGAGTTTAAAGGCAGCCATCCAGAGTTCAATCTGATTTAAAATAGTTGATAATGACAGTTATCATGTCTTTGCCTGCAGATTTTACTGTCTTGAACTTTTTTGGAGTAGGGGATAGCTTGTGCTTCCACTGCATGACTCCATTTTGGACTCGGGATCTCTGTGATAGACCCAAGTCTCATCTCCACTCACCAAACGGAAAAAATTCAAAAAATTCACTTGGTCTTCATGAGGTATCTCCAAGTTCTCCAGACAGCACTGGAGCCTCATGGCCTTCTGACATGGTATCAGCATTCTCAGAACTCATCTTGCTCACTTTGGGCATGCCCAACTTTTCAAGAATTATTTTTCAAACTGTACATGCCGAGATGCTCATTTCTTCAGCTATTCTAATTTTATTACTGAACAGTGCTCCAAATCTAGCAGTTTCTTACTTGATTCACACGAGGACTCTCAGTCCTGACATCTTGTCTCTTGGAATGTTTGACTTGCACTGAGCCACAACTGTGCATGAGTAACCCTGAGACATATCACAACATGCACAGACTTGTTTCAACACACTTGCTACTTTCGTTCATACTCAGGTAGATAAATTATTGAATGCCCCCTTTCTTTTTTTTTTTTTTCTTTTTTTTTAGTGTTCAATAATTTTTATTGATATATTAAAGAAATCATACATATATAAAGATCAAAACAATATAACATCAATAGGTCATATGTATGTATAGAAAGTAAAAAACAAAACAAAACTAATTAACAATATCATTGTTAATGATCATTAAAGCTATCAAAATACAGCAAGAAAACAGTATGGATGAAATAAGGAAATAAACCAGACTTTATTATATGTTTTTTCAGCATTGCTACATAGGGATGAGATGCAATATCTGCCCCCTTTTAGGTATGAGTTTGCAGTGGCATAGTGGGGATGAGAGGTTGCCCCTCCTCTGCTGGCCTACATTGTAAGTAGATACGGCTGCGGAGCTTATCACAGCAAGGGATCTCCCTGCTGTGATAAGTTTAGCGGCCGTGACCACCTTTCTCCCCCCAACCCCCTGAACAATTGCCTGTTCAAAACCCAGATAAAGTGCTGGGTTTTGAAAAGCCATTCGGACCTTAACATGTCCTCAAAAGGAGGACATGTCCGGGGAAACCGGGACGTCTAGTAACCCTATTCACAGTACTATGTGCATCTACTACTATTATTTCTATAGTGCTACCAGATGTATGCAGCACTATACAGAGTCATGAAGGAGCCAGTCCCTGCCCAAAGGAGCTGACAATCAAGACAAGCAAACAGGATGCCATGGATACAGTTAGGAGGAATGGTTAATCTGCTGGCTAGGGCAGTGTGGAGTAGAGAGTTGTGCGGGGACAGAAATCCCACCCATCCCCGCCAGGATCCTCTCCGTCCCCACCCGTCCCTGCCAAGATCCTCTCCGTCCCCACCCATCCCCGCAAGGAATTACCTCCATCCCCGCCCGTCCCCATAAAAAGCAGCAATTACTTCTGACAGGATCATCGATTCCACAGTTTCTTTTGTGTTTGCGTTGCTGTTTTCCTTGTGGAATCTTGATGGAACCCTTTTTTTGTTTTCTGTCAGGTAATTAACTTATAAACCCCCTCTTTAACTAAGACTGATGTGTTCATTATGTTATATGGATGAACCCTACTTCCAAAGCCTTCCATCCCCGTGGGAGTCCCGTTGGCTAGAAGGGGATTCCCGTTGGAGTCCCGTGGGCCAGAGGGGGGTCCCCGAGGGAGTCCCGTGGGTTAGGGGGGATTCCCGCAGGACCCCCACAGGACCTGCGGGATTCCCGCGATCCCCGTTCCCGTGCAGACCTCTAGTGGGGAGTAGGGTTATGGATTGAAGGCTACATCAAAAAGGTGGGATTTCAGTCTGCTTTTAAACAAGGGAAGGGGCATTGTGGGCATGCTCAGGTAGTTTATTCCAGGCATAAGAGGCAGCTAGTTGATAGGAATGAAGTCTGGAAGAAGGAGGAGGAGGGTACTGCTAAGAGCAGCTTATCTGAGGAAAGAGGAGAGATATTAAGGGGCAGCAGAATGACTTCAGATGGTCAAAGCTCAGAAAACTCAAAACTCCTGGGTAAACCTTTTGTATATTTAAAATGTACAAGGAGGACAGACAGACAGAACAGTGGGCACCTTGCAATTATAAATCTGGAGGCTATTCTGAAGAATAGTTTCCTGTGAATTTACAGCCCTTCTCTATCATTGGTAAACTGACAGGTGGTGATACTTGCTATCCTGATAATATTAATTGTCACGGATGAAGTACATAATTTGCTCCAGCCATTAATATTTCATATTTGCAACAGCTGGGAAGCCTCTTGAGTATTTGTATTACGAAGCAAAATTAGACAGTAGGAACATTAAGCATTTCCAGTGCTCAGGCTGTCCATGATGAAAAGCTAGGAGATAGACTTGAACAAATGTGAAATAAAAACCAGAACTCTTTGCAGAGTTTTGACTATCCCAATTACCGCATACATCTAGTACCATCATAGAAATCATACATAGTAGTAGAGCCTGAGTTTGGCTCTTAATGGCTTGAACTAAGACAGAATTTCCAAAAAAGGGTTGCAAATACAAAATCGCAAATACAAGCAACAAGACTGTTGAAAAACACTAGAGGAATGAACAAGCCAACGTTACCCTGTAATATTAGGAAAAGTGGAGAAAAAAGCCTCAGAAATAATAGCAGCGATATAACAGCATAAAAGCCTTTCATCAAAAGCTGATTAAATCAAGTCATAGGCACAAAAAACCCACACTCCGCTCATAATTCAAAGTTCATCCTGCAGTGTAAATAGCCAGTTCATAATCTGTAGAAAAGAACACAGTGAGGAACTTATCTGAACCGCTCTGGAAAATCTTTACCGCGGTCTTGTGTACAACACTACATCTTAACAACGGAGCTGGTCCAGCAGAAGATCCCTACAGAAATTTCGGTTTCACCAGTGAATCTGACTTCTTCAGGGGAATAATCACATTACATCTCCTGAAAGCCCGTCTAAGCCAACATAGCCATTAAACAGGCTACTTCTGTGTTATTCCACATTACAGAAGAGTTCATGGGACATGTGGAGGGCAATTTTTATAATAAGATACCCTATGGGCATCCCAGTTGCACCTACTTTTCTTCACAGAACACTAGCATAACAGGTAAGATTAGGGTTAGCAGACGTCTGGATTTCTCCGGATCTTTCTGGATAGCTTTTCAAAACCTGCCACTATGTCCGGGTTTTGAAAAGCTTCCAGCTAGCAGCGATGTCGGGATGGCATCTGCGCATGCACGGATGCAACGCGGTCAAGTACCTGGTGAGATCCCAAGAAAAAAAAAAAAAGCAGATTTTATGCTGCTTATCCTAGGAATAAGCAGTGGAATTCTTCAAGCCATCTTAAGAACATAAGAACTTCTCTTTTAGAAAATTATCCAAACCTTTTTAAAACTCTGCTAAGCTAACTGCTTTCATTATATTCTCTGGCAACAAATTCCTCAATTGTATCCCCCCCCCCCCACCTCAGCTGTCTATTTTCCAAGCTGAAGAGCCTTAACCTCTTTAGCCTTTCCTCATACGAGAGTAGTTGCGTCCCCTTTATCATTTTGTTCGCTTTTGATTGTTGATGTGCTTTGCAGTTCATTAATTGGAGCTGAAATGTTTGCAACTATTGATTATTTTGTAGTTCTTTTTTGTCAGCTGTATTACATGTTATGTGAAGATTTTTATTCACATCTTTTATTGTATATTTCCTTCTCACTATGCATTTGTATACTTTTTTGTTATGTCTGTTTGCTTTCTGAATAAAAATATTTCAAACAAAACGAAAAAAGAAGTATTTATCAATACATACTTTTGGTTTAATTACAAGTTGAGGATTGAGAGTGAATCAGCCAAGGAATTTGAGGTAGAAAGACTGGTGGTACACAGAGATATAGGCCTTCGAGGATGGTCAGCAGTGCTCCAATCCCGTGTGGGAAAATACTTGGCAGCTCTCCTTCAGCTCATTTGGATCCAAAGCGTCCCCCGTTCAAAAATGAGCAAACACCACTGACCTAGATAGTGTCATCTGATTAATCCACCGATAGCAATGGCTAAGGTGTTTTTTTGGGGATAATGGCTGCCAAAGGCCTTTGAATATTAGGCCCAAAGTTATCTGTATCATCAATGTCATAAGTTTCTTAGGACCACTGCGTCATCGTTGATATTAATACTTGAGCAGTTTGGACTTGTAGCTGACCAAAATATCAGAGATCTTATGGTAACTCCCCCCTACACAGACACACACACACGCACTCACAAAGCACAGTTTTATCGAGGTCTAGTGCACGTGTGTGCACCATCTTATTTAAACCTCACATTTTCCACTTTGTTTTCAAAGGCAAACAAAATGTGCTGGACTGTTACCAAGCAGTTTGTAAGAAGAGCAATAGTCTAGAGCAGTGTTTCCCATCCTTGTCCTAGGGGAGCCCCAGCCAGTCATGAATATGCACGAGAGAGATTTGCATATAATGGAAGCGACAGGTATGCAAATCTCTCTCATGCATATTCATTAAGGATATCTTGAAAACCTGACTGGCTGGGGGGACAGGGTTGGGAACCACTGGTCTAGAGCAACAAGTCCATTCAAGATGGTGCCAAAACTTACCCTGGGCCAGTGGTCTCCAAGCGTTTTCATGTAAAGGGCCACAGTGTGAATACGAGAAAGCTCCAAGGGTCACCAAAAGATTTCAAGCTTACATGTACTACTAATTTTGTAAACCACCTTGACCTACTTGTTCAGCCTGGATATTAATCATTAAAAATTAATACTAATATTGATTCTGCAACACGTCAAGAATATATTTTAAAAACTCACTTTATTTTGGATTGTCAACAATAGCAAATTTCATAAATGAGACACCTGAATAACACATTTAAGAGCCCTTTTGCAGGTACTATATCAAGTGGGCATGATTGAAATTAATGCATTTACAGGATCTGAAGAGTATTTCAGCCAAGTTTGAGGGCTGCAATAGAAGATTTGGGGGGGGGCCGTGCATAGGAGACCACTGTCCTAGGCACTCCGTCATTTTTCGTGTGTCCCTCATGCCTGCCCTTGAAATCAGCAGATGTGAAGCACTCATGCTATGTACGTTAAACCTAGTATTTGTGCAAGTGAGTGAACAGAAGCAAAATAGCACCAAACCACTGAAAAATCCAGACATGCCATTTTCCTTTCTTTACCTACAGTGGCGTAGCTAGGGTGAGATATGCCTGGGGTGGTGGTGCCCCTCCCACGTCCTTCCACCTCCATCCGCTCCTTCCCCTCCTGCTGTTCGCCCCTTCCTTTCCCCCATACGCACTACTGTGCGTGCCCCTTCCCTTCCCTCATATCTCGTTAACATTCGCGGTGCAGGCAGCAACTCCAACCTGCTGCTCACGCCAGCTCTTCCTCCGACGTCACTTCCTAGCCGCGGTGTCCAGGAAGTGACATCAGAGGAAGAGCCGACACTGGTGCGAGCAGCAGGTTTGGTTTTTCTGCTCGCACCACAAATGTTAATGAGATATGAGGGAATGGAAGGGGCACGCACTGTAGTGGGGGGGGGGGGGCAGAAAGGAGGATGGGTGCTAGTGCCCCGACTAAGACGGCACCCGTGGTGGACTGCCCCCACCCCCTTATTACAACACTGCTTACCAAAAAGATATGGCAATATATGGTGAAAGCACATCTGTTATGAAAAGCTGCGCATCCTTAGAGCAATTTTCAGCCCAGCCATTTTATTGAAAGTTGTGCTAACAATAGATGAGCCATTTAGAGAGTAATGCTATAACAGAGAACCTACTTTTCTTCAAAAATGTTAGCATAAGTAGTAGAAAAGGTACACAAATTTAGACATGACCACTTATAGCAGGGGTGGGCAACTCCGGTCCTCGAGGGCCGGCATCCAGTCGGGTTTTCAGGATTTCCCCAATGAATATGCATGAGATCTACTTGCATGCACTGCTTTCAATGCATATTCATTGGGGAAATCCCGAAAACACAACTGGATTCCGGCCCTCGAGGACCAGAGTTGCCCACCACTGACTTATACCAACCTTACAGTTCATTCCTAGATATGTTTAATTAAAGGCCCAACACAAAAATATCAACCTTAGTAAATTTCATCTAGTGAGTGAGCATTTAAAACACAGCAACTAATTTATCATCTTCTGGCATTTAGAGATCTTCTGTTTTGGGCCGTTTGAAAACATTCATGAAATCACCTCACAGCCACCCGTTTCTTCATTGGTCTCTTTTACTGCTCAGGTCCCTACCCTGATGCAGGAAACAAAACTCTGGCTGTGTCGGCAGTGGTCCGGTGAAGTGGTCTCAAACTCAAACCCTTTGCAGGGCCACATTTTGGATTTGTAGGTACTTTGAGTTAATGTCTTATTAAAGAAATGACAACTTTGCATGAGGTAAAACTCTTTATAGTTTATAATCTTACCTTTTGGCTAAGTCTCAATAATAATATTGTAATTTATAGCTAAAGAGACATATGATCAAGAAAGTGTTTTATTTTACTTTTGTGATTATGATAAACATATTGAGGGCCTCTAAATAGTACCTGGTGGGCCATGAGTTTGAGACCACTGCTGTAATGCTTCTTATATATTTATTCAATTTTTCATTAAACTTCCAAGCATATAAATCTTGTACAGATAGTGTGGTTAACCAAATAAACAATTTAAGGTATAATAATTAAATAAAGAACAAGAATAACCTACTAAAAAATTAGTATGGTTACAAATAATTAAAGCACTATCATTGATCACCTAAAAATATTTTATAAGTCTCAAAATATATTCAATACATGAATATAACTTATACAATGTGAACACTCAGACCCACAACTTTATCCCAGTGAACAAAGATCACGGAGTAGCTGTGCAGAGAGACCATCATAGTGGTTTACAGTCTCACCCATCAAAACCAGTACAGAGCATACAATAAACCAAATCTGTATAGAAAACTGTAATAACTTATCTTGGTTTATGGTGGGAAACAATCAACAGCTGCTCCGGGCACCTCCTTAAAGTTACAACAACATGCACACAGATTCACCGACATGCATGATGGTCTCTCTGCACAGCTACTCCGTGATCTTTGTTCACTGGGATAAAGTTGTGGGTCTGAGTGTTCACTTTGTATAAGTTATATTGTGACCAGGCAGACACGATGCCTGCCAGGGTCCCTGTTAGTTCAGGGAAAAAAGTAAAAATGAAATCCCGAGGTGGAATCAGGAAGGTGCATGTAAATCCTGAGACTGATAATTTATCCTGTGACCACCAGAGGGAGCCTGATTTATTTGATGAAGAAGTGGGTGATTCATTCCCGAGCCACCACCGGGGGAGCCCAAGAGGTCCCAGCTACTCTGCTGACTCAACTAGAGTAGGGCGTTGCCCCAAAGTATTTAAACCTGCAGTTGAGAACAGACAGGGAGGTCAGCTAGGGAGAAGGTTTAAACCTTTGGGAGTCCCCGGGGCCAAGCAGGAGCAACCAGCCTATTCCCATGGAGCTGTTAGAGGCTGGACAAGCTGAGGAGCTGCTATTTCCAGAAGAACAGCCCATGGAGTGTGAGGAAAGTCTGGCAGAGTATGCTCCTGATGTTTCTGAAGCCATGCAGGTAGACTGGGTCTCTACCAGCAAGTAGTGAGTTGTGATTTTTTGCTCTGGACTGTTTGGGACTATTTTTGTTTTGGTAAGCTGGGAGTGTGTATTGTTTGGGAGAGGTTTTGCTATCATCCTGGGCGGGAATTTTGAAAGCCTGTATTGAGGCCTTTCTTTTGCAAAACCTGACACTCTCTTATCCTGGCAGTGAGTTGAACTGGCCAGAGGCTTTAATGGAACTTTGGACACTAGAGCTATTGAACAAATGCCTTGAACTGTGTTTGTGTTTTTTTTGAAACTGCCTGTTTGGGCACAGGCAGTATTAGCTCTAGGGAGAGCTAAATCCTCACCTGCAGCGAGGATTGAGTTAAGGCTGGGAACAAGCCCAGAACTTTATTTTGTACTGTTTTCACTTGTTTCTTTTGATATTTTGGTTTTTTGCTGCTGTGGGAGAATTCTGACAAGCTTACAAGTTGTAATGATGATCTACTTACTTTCAAGAAAAGAATGAGTAAAGTTGAATCATTTTTCCATGAACTTTGATTGTGGTGCTTTGTGATTTTTGTTCCTGTTTAAAGTCCAGTCCTGCAGGGTGACTCCATTTTGGGTCACTCGTCAGTGTGCTATTTTGTGGTAACCACTGGGAGTGCTATTGAGCCCTGTCCTGGGCTACAGTGGGCTACAATATTCATGTATTGAATATATTTTGAGACTTATAAAATATTTTTAGGTGATCAATGATAGTGCATATATTACATATCACCTTTGATAATTTGATTACCCTCGTTTTTTTTGAGTACAAATAATTAAAGACACTCATGTCCACTATCAGATCCAAGAATTATTGAGTAACGCAAATTCAGGAATACAAATTATAGTAAGAAATTAAATGTCCTCTGCTAAACCAGGAGCCCAAAATATATTCATGAGTGATTGTTGTTATAGTTCCTTCCTTTTCTGCTCGCTGTAATGCAAGTTAAGGTTTTTTTTTTCTTTAAATTTAATTTATTATAAATTCTGAAAAGTTTTTTTTCTTCTAAGAAATGATATGAAGGCAAGAGAACAATGAAGAAATGGGTGTCTGCGAGGTGATTTCATTCCTAGATATATGCACAAACATAACAAACGTATAGTATTCTTAATTTACAAGTGTATATATGTGTTTCACCCATACTCCGGTTAAGTACTTTTTTCCACAATTTAGTATTCAATAAGAGGTTATTTACATGCATAATTACCCATTAACGTGTAAATGACTAGAAAACGAACATTTATGTGCCTTCTTGAACCTACAACTAGGTGGTTCCTTGTTACTCCTGTACTGTTCCTTTACATATTTTATTTTAGACTACCTAATACAGAACTTTTTACATTCCTCGATATGAATAAATACACAGTAATAATATTTCCACATGAAGACGCTGGACACAGTGTAGAAGAAAGTCTGATCTCTTCCCCACAGAATGGCCTCCCAGATGGCATTTGCCCTGGTTAATAAGCACACCTCAAAGACATGACAAAAAAATAAATAAATAAAAGGTGCTGCAGATGGGCATCTCCTCCTTCCATTTAGCATGCTTCTGCTGAGATTTCTTGGATGGACTGGCTGAGGGAGGTGCAGGGCAAAGTGTCCAGATGTAGAAAAGGAAGCCATACACAATCTAAGGCAAATGCAAAAAAGTATGTCTCCTTGCCTTCATTTTTCGTGAAAGAGTCACTATACAGTTAGGTTGGATTTTTCTGATCCTCCGGGTGTTCCAGTGCCTGAAAATGAAAGAAAAAAAAAATCACTACATATAAATCATTCGGTCAAAGAAATCTTCAGTGCAAAAGAAACAAGAGATTAAGGACCCGATTCTGTATAGGATGACAGGTCTCAGCAGCCGCCTAAGTGGCTTTTCAGAATAGCACATGGGTGTCCTATACAGGGGTTTTAGGTATCTGGCCAATCGGAGTCTTATGCCACTCCCAGTGCATCCCAGGGTGCACTGGGAAGGAGGCCTAAGACTCTGGTTGGCCCAGGTGCCTAAGGCCCCCTTATGAGAGGGGCCTTACACATCTAAGCCAATCAGGGCCTTAGGCTCCTCCCCGGTGCATCCCAGAATGCATTGGGAAGGGGAAAGCCTGCCATTTTGCAGTGGCAGGCCTGCCGGCTGGAGGGTACATGACTCCCTCCATCCTGACCTTCATTTTAAAAGGTACGGGGGGAGGGGTGTCTTCCTGTTAGGGAGGATGCTTCAGGAAAGATGGCAAGAAAAGCAGAAAATCACTCCTTTAGAATATCAAACTCTCTTCTTATACACATTTAGCTAAATGTGTATATGAAGAGAGTTTGATATTCTAAAGGAGTGATTTTCTGCCTTTCTTGATATACTTCCTTTAATCACTCTAATGAGATAGAGTACCAAGTTTTTGTGGTTTTCCCCACTTATTTGTTTTGATCAGGGAAGTTGGCGGCAGGAGGAATTGAGCACTCCTCCTGCTGAGGGATGCTGCACCGTACGCCTGGAACAGGCTGCCAGAGTCAATACATCATGCTCAGTCTCTAGCAGTCTTTAAATCCAAACTAAAAGCCCACTTTTTTGAAGCTGTTTTCAACTCTTAACTCCAACTCACTGTCAGATACTTATACACATAATATCATTCCTTCTGCTAGAAACTCCCCAACCCTGAGATGTCCTGTCTGTTTGTTCAAATTAGATTGTAAGCTCTGAGTAGGGACCATCTATTGAATGTTAAATATGCAGTGCTGTGTAGGCCTTCCAGCACTATAGAAATGATAAAATAGTAGCAGTAGTCTACTTCAGAAACAATGTAGCAAAAATCTACAAAAATACTTTATTTAATATACAAGGTTTTTTCATATTGTTACAATTTAGGGAATAAGTAGCATTTCCTCTGATAGAACAGGAACTGAACAGAAAGTACACAGGTAGCTAAAACAACTGCTTCAAATCCCCCTACTGCCATCTGGTGGTTTTACAACATTTTACAGTTTGAACTATATACATATCCTATATAATAAAACCCTAAGCGCGCATGCGCATTTAGGGTTTCATGATCCCTGCGGCCGTGTTTTCTGATCTGTGGCTGGATTCTATTTTAGAGCACGGCGGAAGGGATCACTCTGGCCACTCCCCTCCTCCCGCCCTCACTCACCAACCGCTGGAGGAAGCGCAGGCAAGCTCTCTCCCTGCCCGCGTCCTCGGCAGGGAACACACTGGAGCTTCCCGCCTCTCGACCTCACTCACCAACCGCCGCCGCCGCTGATCCTCCTCTTCAAAGCAGCCTGCGATCTTGGCTGGCTTTAGTGAACCGCGCAAGCCGCTCTCCAACTTCAGTAGCACGTTCCATCTGATGAACGGGATCGCGTCAGAGGGAGTGTGCTACTGAGCTGGAAAGCGGCCTGCGAGGTTCGCTAAAGCCGGCCACAATCGCAGGCTGCTTTGAAAAGGAGCAGGCCAGAAGACGCTGGGATGGAGGGAAACTAAGAACTGGAACAATACAGGGGGAGAGGGAAAGGGGGCTGCTTTGGGGGGAGGGGTGTGCTGGGGACAGACAGCTTTGCTCTAGGGGGGAAGACAGAAGGGGACATGGAGAGACAGGGAGAGGGAAAGGGGGCTGCTTTGGGGGGAGGGGTGTGCTGGGGACAGACAGCTTTGCTCGGGGGAATACAGAAGGGGGGCCATGGAGAGACAGTCAGAGAGAAGGAAAGGGGGCTGCTTTGCAGTGAGGGGTGTGCTGGGGACAGAAGTCGCTGGGATGGAGGGAGGATAAGAACGGGAACAATACAGGGGGAGAGGGAAAGGGGGCTGCTTTGGGGGGAGGGGTGTACTGGGGACAGACAGCTTTGCTCTGGGGGGAAGACAGAAGGGGCCATGGAGAGACAAAGGGGGCTGCTTTGGGGAAGAGGTGTGCTGGGGACAGACAGCTTTGCTCTGGGGAGGAAGACAGAAGGGGCCATGGAGAGACAGGGAGAGGGAAAGGAGGCTGCTTTGGAGGGGGAGGTGTGCTGGGGACAGACAGCTTTGCTCTAGGGGGAAGACAGAAGGAGCCATGGAGAGACAGTTAGGGAGAGTGAAAGGGGACTGCTTTGGGGGTAGGTGTGTGCTAGGGGCAGACAGCTTTGCTCTGGGGGAAATACAGAAAGGGGGCTATGGAGAGACAGTCAGGGAGAGGGAAAGGGGGCTGCTTTGGGGGGAGGGGTGTGCTGGGGGCAGATAGCTTTGCTCAGGGGGGGAGGGAAGACAGAAGGACACAGACAGCGGCCAAGGAGAGAGAGAGAGAAAGAAACAGACAGACACATCTATTCTAGCACCCGTTAATATAATGGGCTTAAAGACTAGTCCCAGCACATATCACAGGACCGCTCAGTCACTCACATGAAATAAGCATGTCAGCATAAGGGGCTCCTACACATGCTCATCTTCAAATGTAGTATGTATATTATCCAATGTGAAAAATATGAAGAATGGTACTATATCCAATTCTTTGATTGAATGACCAGAGAATTGGGTAGAGGGAGTGCGCTAGATGTGGTGTATTTAGATTTTAGCAAAGCCTTTGATAGTGTATTATGTGTATTTATTGCTATGTTGTAGACCTCATTATATGGCTGTTGTATATTTCATCAATAATGAAAACAAAAAAATTCCCATTGCTGACTTCTTGGGGGCCTTCAGTGTATTCATAACAAAGGATGCTTCATGATGGAGATTTCTAATTAGTGATGCGGGCACAAATTTCTCACTAAATAATGGCTAACTCCCTGATTCTATATATGGCATCCAGATTTATGGACACTTCCGAGATGCGCACATTAACAAGCTGTTGACCATCAATAATTGGATGCTAACAACCAAGTGACATTAATTGTGATCAATTAGAATTTGCTTGCACATCTGTCTGTTTGCTATAGCATAGCATAGAATGCAAAAAGGGGTGAGGCCGTGGTGAGGCACGAGCAGGTTCAGGACATGCCAAAAAGATGAGAATATAATATTTGCCGCTGCTGGGTCAGACCAATGGTCCATGGTGCCCAGCAGTCCGCTGAAGCGGTGGTCCTTAGGTCAAAGACCAGTGCCTTACTAGAGTCTTGCTTTACCTGCGTACGTTCTGGTTCAGCAGGAACTTATATAACCCTTTCTTGAATCCCTGGAGGGTGTTTTCCCATATAACAGCCTCCAGAACAGCGTTCCAGTTTTCCACCACTCTCTGGGTGAAGAAGAACTTCCTTACATTTCTACGGAATCTATCCCCATTTAACTTTAGAGAGTGCCCTCTCGTTCTCTCCACCTTGGAGAGGGTGAACAATCTCTCTTTCTCTACTACGTCAATTCCATTCAATATCTTGAATGTTTCATTTATGTCCCCTCTCAGTCTCCTCTTCCCAAGGGAGAAAAGGCCCAGTTTCTCTAGCCTCTCATTGTACGGCAACTCCTCCAGTCCCTTAACCATTTTTGTTGCTCTTCTCTGGACCCTTTCAAGTAGTACAATGTCCTTTTTCATGTATGGCGACCAGTGTTGGATGCAGCACTCCAGGTGGGGGCGCTTCATGGCCCAGTACAGCAGCATGATAACCTTCTCTGATCTGTTTGTGATCCTCTTCTTAATCATTCCTAGCATTCTGTTTGCCCTTTTTGCTGCTGCCGCGCATTGCGTGGACGGTTTCATTGACTTGTCTACAAGTACTCCCAAGTCTCTTTCCTGGGGGCTCTCTCCGAGTACAGCACTAGACATTCTGTATTCATGCATATAGTTTTACAGAATAATGGGTCTTTTTGTCAAACTTGGTTTCAGCAGACATAAGTCTGGTGTCTAGAGTTGGGTATAGGAATTGGCGCTAAGCACTACTCTATAAAGGGTATGCCCATTGAGGGAGGGTCCATGGAAAGCTGCAACCATTTTGAACTAAAGAGGTTAAAAGACATTTCAAAATGGTTTTACGAAGGGAAGGTCCTGCCAATCAAATCTGATCAGCTTCTTTGACTGGGTAACAAGAAAGCTGGATATAGGGGAGTCCCTGGACGTCATGTATTTGGACTTCAGCAAAGCATTTGATAGCGTCCCATACTGCAGGTTATTGAGCAAGATGGGTTCGATGGGACTGGGTGAAACATTAACCACATGGGTTAGGGACTGGCTTAGAGGTATTCTTCAGAGGGTAGTGGTAAACGGTACCCTCTCTGATACGACGGAGGTGATCAGTGGAGTGCTGCAGGGCTCGGTCTTGGGCCCGATCCTATTTAACATCTTCGTAAGAGACTTGGCTGAAGGGCTTCTAGGTAAAATTACATTATTCGCCGATGACACCAAACTATGCAAACATAGTAGGCAACTGCACAACAGATGAAAGCACAGTGCCCGACAAAAGCTCAATGCCCGACAGTTTGACGCAGGACCTACTCCTGCTGGAGCATTGGTCAAAGACTTGGCAACTAAGTTTCAATGCCAAAAAATGCAAGGTCATGCACCTTGGCGGCAAAAATCCATGCAGGACTTACACCCTAAATGGTGAGATCCTAGCAAGAACTGTAGCAGAACGTGACTTGGGGGTGATCATTAGCGAAAACATGAAGACTGCCAATCAAGTGGAGAAAGCTTCATCCAGGGCTAGACAAATCATGGGCTGTATCCGTAGAAGTTTCGTCAGCCATAAGCCCGAGGTCATAATGCCGTTGTACAGATCCATGGTGAGACCCCATCTGGAATACTGTGTACAATTCTGGAGGCCGCATTATCAAAAAGATGTGTGGAGAGTTGAGTCGGTTCAGCGAATGGCCACCAGGATGGTCTCAGGTCTCAAGGATCTCCCGTATGAGGAACGACTAGGTAAGTTGCAGCTGTACTCACTCGAGGAACGCAGAGAGAGGGGAGACATGATCAAGATGTTCAAATATGTCACAGGCCGAATCAAGGTGGAAGAGGATCTCTTTTTCCTTAAAGGACCCACGGCAACATGAGGGCATCCGTTGAAAATCAGGGGTGGGAAATTTCATGGCGACACCAGAAAATATTTCTTCACCGAAAGGGTGGTTGATCGCTGGAATAATCTTCCACAACAGGTAATTGAGGCCAGCAGCGTGCCAGATTTTAAGAAAAGATGGGATTGGCATGTGGGATCTCTTCATGGAGGTAGTTAGGGGGTGGGCCATTAGTGTAGGCAGACTAGATGAGCTGTGGCCCTTTTCTGCCGTCATGTTCTATGTTTCTATGTTATGCTCTGAAGATGACCTTGTGGTCAGGTGCATGCCTGAGTTTAATTGCTCAAAAAAAAAAAAAAAGATAGCTTTATAGAGAAATCATGTGCACATCAGTAACTGTTGGGTCAGCACCTTGTGGCCACCAGCAACCATTGGAACAGCAACTGCCAACAACTGCCAGTACACATCTAGATGAAGGACCCGGTCACAGGAAAGCCACAGATAACAGTAAGCAACCTTCTAGATATGTGCATAGGAACAAGGAAGTGATTGGGATAGGGCAATTTAGTAGTATATTTGCATCAATTGGAATAGTCCTCAGGTGACATAGGATGCATGGGCATGGACCAAACAAAGGTTATATAAAGAGATTTTACCTAGAGACAACCTCTGTACAGCCAGATTCTGCCGGCTTCTGTCTGTATAATCTCTCCATTGCATCTTCAGACTGATAATACAATCTTATTACTGGTGTGCTTCCGCTGTTATAATTTATATACTCTACTTGCAAATAAATGTATTATTGGTTTTGGAAATACACTGCGCATTAATAATGTTGTGTGCATATATGTATTAGTTCTTCTCTTCTACATGTATGTTATGCATATTCATTAGGGATATCTTGAAAACCTAACTGGCTGGGGAGTCCCCAAGACAGGGTTGAGAACCACTGCCTTAGAGGGAGTCACAGTGAGGAGGTAAGCAGCGCCTCTTCACCTTTATAGAATAGTACTTAGGCCTATATTCTATAAATGGTACCTTGTTAGGCCATATATCCACAGCAATTCACACTCATCCCTCACAAAAATTTCCATTCATCTCAAAGAACCTTCAGAAATATTTATCTGTTAGTGAACAGCGATGAATTGTCAGCTAAATCGCCAGATCATCTTCATAAGTCCCGAGAATTACTCTACTATGTCTCTTCTTAGGAATATTTCGAAAATTTTAAACTCCAAACTAGGTCTCAGTAGAGAAATAGAATGGATGATGCTTGTCTAAGCCTGTCTTTACTGATTGGTGTTGAAAGTCACATGACCGCGACCCTGGGAAAATACAAAGGACACCGCGGCCATGTTGTCTAAACAAGGCACAAGCAAATTGAAGAGAGTCATATAAATGTTAGGTGAAGAGATAATGTGTGGGGATATTATAGATGTAAATATGATATTACTTAGAATCGTCATAGGTTTTTTTTTGTAGGGGGATTGCCTTGAGACAGCCCCAGCGGAACGAAACATGAATTTGTGTTGGCGCTGTAAAACACCCCTCAATACAATTGAAATAAGTGCCTGACGCTCAATAAGTTTATATACTAAAGTATTTATTTATTTTAAAAATTTATATACTGCCTAATGTCTAGGCCAAGGGTGCCCACACGTTTTTGGCTTGTGAGCTACATATAATCATTACATTTGTATTATGCATCCTTCGATCTTGTTGTATGCTTTTTGCTTTATCACAAAACCAATAAAATTTTTGAACTGAAAAATGACCAAGTCAAAATGATCTACCAACAAAAAAATGTAAAAAAAAAAAAAACAACAACCCCACTAAGCACACTGTACGCAGAGAAAATGTTAATTATAATTTTTTTTTTCAAAGAGGTCAAGGTAGATGACTTTAAAATATGCAATGTCACCTCAGTAACTATACAAAAATAGACAAATATACCCCCTCCCATTTTACTAAACCGTGATAGTGGTTTTTAGTGCAGGGAGCTGCGCTGAAGATCCCACGCTGCTTCCAACGCTCATAGGCTCCCTATGCTAAAAACTGCTATTGCGGTTTAGTAAAAGAGGGGTCATAGTACAAAATATAGATAGCAGATATAAATTCTCACAATGGACACATTTTGATCACTAAATTGAAAATAAATATAATCATTTTTCCTACCTTTGTTGTCCAACCAAAGACATCCCCCTTGCCTTTTTTTGTTGACATGTCTGTATTCCAAGGTGAGGGGCTCTTCTGTTTTTCTACCCGCCATTGCATGATTGACATGCAATTGGTGGCTGTTTTTTAGGTGGCCAGCTCCGATGCTTATAGAATCCGGGCCTTAGTGTTGATCTTTTCCAGTGCCCATTTATGAGCACCATTTAGAGAATTTCTTCCTAACTGTATAACTACCTCCCTCCCCCACTCAAACAAACAATCACGTCCAATGGCACTTATACACATTACCAGGATTTGCAGGCCATGTCACATCTCTGATATAGGCTGGAAGTTATTCTTCTACAGGAACTGTGCATTTTTCCTTGTTTTCTGAGGGAATGGCAAGGTAGTCAGTCCTGTAGGAAAGCAAAATGCAAGGAAAGGCGCCGTTACTAGAAACCAGAGGGTCAGTAACTAATTGAGCAAGGGTGGAAGATCCAGAATAAGTGTGAGACTGTTATTAACAGGGGAGGGGCATCCTGCTCTTCAACTTAGGCTCAACTTTCTTTGGCAAACCTTGAAACATCAAGTTGAAGAAGTAGCAATGTTGAGAAATAATTCTCATTTTGTTTTGTAACTAAGGATCCTAGCCAACTTCTCCAAGAACATTTTCAAACAACGATGGTCATGATTATTTCTTTCCAGGCCAGGGTGGGTAATCTGGGTTAAAAAGAAATAATAATCTAATATGATTTGCTGAAGACTGCCCAAGAGATTTTATATTAAGTTAAAAGCTGACGGGTTCTGGCTCATGCCCCCAGTGCTGACACTTTACTGTTCTCTGAGATGAATTCAAGAATTTTAAGAAGGGAGAAAAAAAGAAAGTGGCTGCCATTTTTTTCCATTCCTAGAGATACTTACGCACTCTCTTGGGTAGTTTCCTCCGTCTTGGAGATTTTCCTGTAGCAATAAATCATTTCTATCAACAACCACAATGTGAGAAAGACCAGGAGGATGTACATCATGATTTCAGAGACAACAGACGTGAAGTCGTCTTCAGCTATTCAGTGGAGAAAATAAAATTAGAACCAAAGAAACTTCACAATGCATCCAGAAAAAACAACAACCAGTCACTAAAGACCAGATTTAATTTTTCATCCCACTATAAAACTTTCTAAACCCCTAGTTTTAGGATTAAAACTAAATCTAACATCCCCCAGAGACCCAGTGTTGTAATATTACAACATCACATTTAAGGCTACAAAATAAACCCTCCCCCATTTTTTTTCTTTTTAAAACTTCATGTACATTACTAATAGAACCTATTGTTCAGTTCTGCAACACCATTGGATGGTTGAATGTGTAAATAGGTCTGTTTATCTGGCCATGAAGTCATACAACCCTGTTGCCTGCTTTGGAGTATATCATCTTGTTGTTTTGGATGGGATACATCAGGACTAAAGTAAGTAAAAAGCTTGAAATATTTTTTTATGTGATCATTAATATGTGTAGATCATGCAGATTTTATGACATCATTGAATATACTGATTTTAAGAGATTTAGAGCTGGTTATTTCTATGTTGTAATTTTACAACAGTGGGTCAAAGTGATAGCAAGGTTTTGTCTGCACTCCCCTGAGACCCAGTGTTGTAATATTACAACATCACATTTAAGGCTACAAAATAAACCCTCCCCCATTTTTTTTCTTTTTAAAACTTCATGTACATTACTAATAGAACCTATTGTTCAGTTCAGCAACACCATTGGATGGTTGAATGTGTAAATAGGTCTGTTTATCTGGCCATGAAGTCATACAACCCTGTTGCCTGCTTTGGAGTATATCATCTTGTTGTTTTGGACGGGATACATCAGGACTAAAGTAAGTAAAAAGCTTGAAATATTTTTTTATGTGATCATTAATATGTGTAGATCATGCAGATTTTATGACATCATTGAATATACTGATTTTAAGAGATTTAGAGCTGGTTATTTCTATGTTGTAATTTTACAACAGTGGGTCAAAGTGATAGCAAGGTTTTGTCTGCACTTTAAACTTGAGAAGGTGATAAATCTCCAGGAGGTGAGGATTAAAGTGTTTGCATGTCTAATTGAACAATAGGTCTACTTGATAGAAGTTGTGGAATATGGAGTTATCGGTGAAGTGGACAAGGAAAATAAATTACCCGATGACCACCTAACTTCTGATGTTCAAATCATTCCAACAGAGGCAGAACATCCTGATGCCAAGACTGGGCCCCGTGACAGATATCGATGGCTGAAAAAGAATTTCATCTCTCCCAGTACTGATTTTTCTGGTCAGGATGTCAGTAATGATGTCCATTCCCTCTGCACACCACTGGAGTACTTTCAGAAGTTTGTGACAGAAGATATGATCAACGCTCTGGCAGATAACACAAATCAGTACAGTTTTCAGAAGAAAGGATCATCTATAAACACAAACACAAAGGAAATAGAGCAGATGATTGGCATGTATCTGAAGATGGGTCTTGTCCAAATGCCTGGAGTCCGTATGTACTGGGAAGCAGACACAAGATACAGTCCTGTCGCTGATGTAATGTCACGAAACAGATTCCAGTCTCTGTTGACATCATTACATTTTGTGAACAATCTAACCGTGTCTGAGATGGAACAAAAAAGTGACAAACTCTGGAAACTCAGACCATGGCTTGATGCTTTCAGAGAGAAATGCCTAAAAGTGGTCCCTGAAGAACATAACTCTGTTGATGAAATGATGATCCCTTTTAGGGGGAAATTCAGCAGCATCAAACAGTACATGCGTGGCAAGCCAAACCCATGGGGGTTCAAGCTGTGGGCAAGGACTGGAATCTCTGGTATACTTTGTGATTTTGATGTGTACCAAGGCAGTGTGAATGGAATACGGGCAAGATCTGAACTTGGACTATCAGGGGATGTTGTGATGAAACTTGCTTCCACACTTCCACATAGTCACAACTACAAGATCTATGCAGACAACTTTTTCACCAGCATCCCATTGATAGTTAGGCTGCTGGATTGTGGAATTCATTACACAGGAACAGCCAGACAAGTGCGCCTTCCAAACTGTAATCTTGAGGATGAGAAAAGCTTGAAGAAAAAGGGAAGAGGAAGCTTTGATGTCAGAGTGGAGTCAAATCACAACATTTGTGCTGTGAAATGGTTTGACAACAGACAGGTTACACTTGTGTCTTCCTTTGCTGGCCCACAACCAGTGGAGAAGATTCAACGCTGGGACAAAACTGCCAAAAGATTTGCGCTAACATGAAATTTTTTGTGCAAAAACACGAAATTTCTTGATTACCGCTGATAGAAATGCCAAAAGGAATGCCACCGAGAGGTTAGAAAAGCAAAAGGGAAATATGAAGAGGGGCTGGCCAGGGAGGCGAAAAACTTCAAGGCATTCTTCAGTTACGTAAAGGGGAAGCGACCAGCGAGAGAGGAGGTGGGGCCGTTGGACGATGGGGATAGGAAGGGAGTGATCAAGGAGGATAAAGAGGTAGCTGAGAGGTTGAACACGTTCTTCTCGTCGGTTTTCACGAGAGAAGACACATCTAATATACCAGACTCAGAGGAGCTCATGAGTGGGGAACAGGCTGAAAAATTAGAACACATAGAGGTAAGTAAGGAGGATGTCCTCAAGCAGATAGACAGGTTAAAATGCGGCAAATCGCCGGGCCCGGACGGGATCCACCCAAGGGTTCTGAAAGAACTAAGACAAGAAATAGCGGGCACAATCCAGCATGTTTGCAACCTATCCTTGAAAACTGGAGAGGTACCAGAGGACTGGAAATTGGCGAATGTCACACCTATCTTCAAGAAGGGATCGAGGGGTGACCCCGGAAACTACAGGCCGGTGAGCCTGACTTCAATTATAGGGAAGATGGTGGAAGCTATGATCAAGGATGGTATTTGCGAGCATATCGAGAGATATGGCCTACTGAGAACAAGCCAGCATGGATTCTGTAAGGGAAGGTCATGCTTAACGAACCTTCTGCACTTCTTTGAGGGAATAAGCAGTCGGGTGGACAATGGGGAACCTATAGACATCATTTACCTTGATTTTCAAAAGGCTTTCGACAAGGTGCCACATGAAAGGCTGCTTAGGAAACTGTGGAACCACGGGGTGGGAGGGGATGTGCACAGATGGATCGAGCACTGGTTGTCGGGTAGACTGCAGAGGGTCGGAGTAAAGGGACAATACTCTGACTGGCGGGGAGTCACGAGCGGTGTGCCACAGGGATCGGTGCTGGGGCCGTTACTCTTCAACATATTTATCAATGACCTGGAAAAAGAGGCAAAGTGCGAGGTTATAAAATTTGCAGACGATACCAAACTGTGCGGCAGAGTTAGGTCTAGGGAGGAGTGTGAGGACCTGCAAAGGGACCTGGACAAGCTGGAAGACTGGGCAAACAAATGGCAAATGCGCTTTAACGTGGAAAAATGCAAGGTCATGCATATAGGTAAAAAGAACCCGCTGTTCAAATACAAATTGGGGGGGGGCATTATTGGGAGACAGCAGTCTTGAGAGAGACTTGGGTGTGCTGGTAGATGCATCACTGAAGCCATCTGCACAGTGCGCAGCAGCCTCGAAAAAAGCCAACAGAATGCTGGGCATCATAAAGAGGGGCATAACAACCAGGACGCGGGAAGTCATCATGCCATTGTATAGAGCTATGGTGCGTCCACATCTGGAATACTGCGTTCAATACTGGTCGCCGTACCTCAAGAAGGACATGGCAGTGCTTGAGAGAGTCCAAAGGAGAGCAACGAAACTGGTAAGAGGGCTGGAACACTGCCCATATGCCGAGAGGTTGGATAGGCTGGGGCTCTTCTCTCTGGAAAAAAGGAGGCTCAGGGGAGATATGATAGAGACCTTCAAGATCATGAGGGGCATAGAGAGGGTGGATAGGGACAGATTCTTCAGGCTGAAGGGGTCAACAGGCACGAGGGGGCATTCGGAGAAACTGAAGGGAGATAGGTTCAGAACAAATGCAAGGAAGTTTTTCTTCACCCAAAGGGTCGTGGACACTTGGAATGCGCTACCGGAGGAAGTGATCAGGCAGAGTACGGTACAGGGATTCAAACAGGGATTGGACGGATTCCTGAGGGATAGGGGGATCGTGGGATACTGAGGTGCTGGGATGTAACACAGGTATAGAAAGCAAACCAAGTAATAAGTATAGAAATCCGACCAGGTCGTGCATGTGCAAGACCGGAGGGTTAGGACTTCGATGGGAAGATAAAACTCAATGGGAAACCAAGGTGGCAAGGGGGCCCCTTCTGGTGTCTCAGACAGGCCGTGACCTGTTCGGGCCGCCGCGAGAGCGGACTGCTGGGCAAGATGGACCTGAGGTCTGACCCAGCGGAGGCACTGCTTATGTTCTTAAGTCAATGGGCGCTTCACAGGGAAAAATTTGCGTTTTTATATGATACTCATTTTTTGTATTAAATTGATAATAAAAATTACTTTTTTCTTTATTATACTATTGTTGTTGTGTATATACATAAACTTAGGTGGGTCTTTATAAGCTGTAAAGTACAAATAAACTTTTAATTATTCCTTACATGTGTTCAGAGAGAGAGTGACACTATTGAAATTCTGCTACCTTACAGGCCCAGCGTTGCAATTTTACAACATCCTCCCCAAAAGTTACTAAAATGTCAAAATAAAAAAAAAACACTGATTTAGGGATCACAAGCCTCCTATAACAACATGTGAACGTTCGAAAAAATTTTTTTACGTTTTTTTCTATATTTGGGTCTCTAAGTGTTAAACAACCTTTCCCATGTCATTTCAGATTGTCTTTTCCTGAAATGATATGGGAAAAAAACTGTTATTTTTTATGTCATAAGTCACCGAATTCTATAGACAAATGTGCAAAAATTGATGATTGGCACCCAAACTTGTTTGTGCATCTATAGAATAAGGGTAGTTGTGTATGAAATTAATTTAACAGCCAATTATCGACTATAATTAGACTTAATTTGCGCCAATTGGCAACCAAGTTGCAGTTGCATGTGCAACTGGCCTTAACTCTGGAGTCTGTAAATGGCGTCTACATCAGCTGGCGCCTAGAGAAATGGCATCAGCTGTATGTAAATCGCATTTAGGCACTGTTTACAGAATCACTCCCGCTGGCGCCTATGTAAAAATGTAGGCGCTGGAAATGTAGGTGAAGCTTTTAAAGGGCAACATTTCAGGTGCCTGAGTTTTTGGACAATAGTGCTTAGTGCGCCTAACCCCCTCTTTTACTAAGGTGCGCTACACGTTTTGGCGCGTGCTAAAAATTAGCGCACGATAAATGCTAACATGTGCTAATGCATCCACAGAATATAATGGACACGTTAGCACGTGTTAGCATTTAGCGCATGCTAATTTTTAGCACGTGCGGGAACGGCTAACGCACCTTAGTAAAAGGACCTGTAAAACACTCTCTGCCCATAGAAAAGCCCACTTAGGCATTAGGCGTCTCTAAGCGCCATGCAATAGGTGCCTTTCGCCCAATCAACCCCCCCTTTTTACAAAACCGCAATAGCGTTTTTTAGTGTAGGCTGGCATACTGAATGCTCTGCACTGCTCCCGACGCTCATAGAGTTCCTATGAGCGTCAAGAGCAGTGCAGAGCATTCTGCCAGTGCTATAAAAAAACACTAGCGCAGTTTTGTAAGGGGGGTAAAACTCTGTTTCTAATTATTGAGGCTATTAAAGGTATTTTGTCAATTAAGGCCCCCTTTTAATCAAGCTGCATTAGGGGTTTTTTTATCGCCGGCCACTGCAGAAAAAGCTCTGACGCTGACAGGAATTCTGTAAGTATCGGAGCTTTTACCACAGTGACCGGTGATTTCAAAAACCCTAATGTGGCTTGATAAAAGGGGGCCTACGTTAGGCGGCTAACTTTAAGCGCCATTTATACAATCTGGCTCTTAGTTGCTATTCTGTATTCTGGGCACACAAATTCTATGGTGCAGGTTCAAAGGGCGCATAGATATTTATTTATTCAATTTTCTATACCATTCTGCCAGGGGAGCTCAGAACGGTTTACATGAATTTATTCAGGTACCCAAGCATGTTTCCCTGTCTGCCCCGGTGGGCTCACAATCCATCTAATGTACCTGGGGCAATGGGGGGAAGGGGATTAAGTGACTTCCCCAAGGTCACAAGGAGCAGTGTGGGTTTGAAGCCACAACCTCAGGGGGCTGAGGCTGTAGCATTGACCACTGCGCCACACTCTCCCCATGGGAAGGGCATGGGCCGGTCAGGGGCGTGTTCAGAATATGTGCGCACAGGTTACATAATACTTGAATTTCCACATGCATTTGGCCCATTTAGGCACCTGTATTTACACCAGCCTTTGGAGGTGGCATAAGCGCAGGTCCCTAATGGGCATTCGTGAATGCAGACCTAGTTACATGACCCGAAAACGCAAGTGTATTTTCTATTATTAAGTAGCCACTTATGCTATAAATGGCTGCTAAATTGGTAGGCGCGGTTGAAAATGACACCTACCACATGTTATTCGAAGTTAGGCACGTTAACAAATTGAAAAAAAACTTTGAATGAACACTTTTTCACAGTGGGAACAGTTTTATGTGAAAGATTTGGGGCTTTCACATTACGGACAACTCACCTTGTCTTTTGCAGACGCATATGGACCACTCTAGGCACTTAACGGCAGATGCTTTTCATAGAATTAGGGCCTTAGGACAAGATTCTATATATGATCTAAAAAAAAACACCCCCACTGAGAACTAATTCTATAAACGGTGGTTAAAAGTTAGGTGTGGTTTCTAGAATAGCACACCTGGGAACTGTGCCTAACTGTAGACATGTCCATTTGCACCAACTAAAACATGGTGTGAATCTTCACGCCTAAATTAGAAGCAGATCCTCCTTATCCTAAATCTGCGTAAATCCAAGGAATGCCCTCGATCCACTCGTGACTCTTTCATTTCCATGCTCTCTTTTCTGGCTTGCGCCTTAATTTATATGTGCAACTTTTAATTAAAATTGATTAGCACCAATTGCTTATTAAGATCCCAATTATTGGCACTAATTGGCTCACTGTTCAATTAAATTGCATGTGCAAATTGTGCATGTGCTTAATTTTGTGCACACAAATTTTAATGCTTTTTATAGAATTTGGGAGTTTGTGTGCAGTTTCCAGGCATAAGAACATAAGAATTGCCGCTGCTGAGTCAGACCTGTGGTCCATCGTGCCCAGCAGTCTGCTCACGCAGCGACCCTCTGGTCAAAGAACAGCGCCCTAACTGAGACCAGCCCTACCTGCGTACGTTCTGGTTCAGCAGGAACTTGTCTAACTTTGTCTTGAATCCCTGGAGGGTGTTTTCCCCTATGAACATAAGAATTGCCGCTGCTGGGTCAGACCAGTGGTCCATCATGCCCAGCAGTCCGCTCACACAGCGGCCCTCTGGTCAAAGACCAGCGCCCTAACAGAGACTAGCCCTACCATCGCACGTTCTTGCTCAGCAGGAACTTGTCTAACTTTGTCTTGAATCCCTGGAGGGTGTTTTCCCTTATAAGAGCCAGGCACCTAAATATGAGCACCCTATACAGAATGTACTGCAAAGAGTGTGTGCTTTTTTTAACAGTTCATAGTTCAAGTTTATTTAATATAGCATATATAAAAAACACAGTTGTCTAAGCCAGTGTTCTTCAACCACCGGTCCATGGACCAGTACCGGTCCACAGAAATTTCCTGCCGGTCCACAGGGCCAGCACGTGCATCAAGCCCAAAACATTGTTCTTCAACTGCCGGTCCACAGTGCGATCGATGCGGCATTATCTTCGACCCAGCTCCCTCTTCCTAACTGATTCAGTGCACAAAGCCACGAGCAACGGCTCCTATGGGCATCCTGCGTCTGAACCGGAAGCCTTCTCTCTGATGTTGCAACATGAGAGGGAAGGCTTCCAGATGAGGCAAGGGACGTGCAAGGTGCAATTAGTACTATTATGGCTGCGGGGTCTGGGGTGGACATTGGATAGAGATGGGCGGGGTCTGGCCCACGACTTAGCCCAGTGTTCTTCAACCGCCGGTCCATGGACCGATGTCGGTCCACAGAATAATTCTTTTATTTCTGCCGGTCCATAGGTGTAAAAAAGGTTGATAAACACTGATCTAAGCAGTTCACAAAGAGATATATTTAAGGCGAAAGGACAAGATGGAAAACATAAGATAACTGGATTACAAAGAGGCATGATAACTATTTGGGTGGTAATCTAACCTTAATAAGACAATAAGACAATAGGTGGGGAGGAGAATGAAATAGGAATAAGACAATAGGTGGGGAGGAGAATGAAAAAAATAGACGAGTGATTAAAAAAAAAAGAATGTGCAAAAAATAATATACATTGTTCATGAAGAGTGCACACACTTTTAGACTATTTACATCACCCTGAAATAAAAAAAATTTCTAAAAAACTAAAAAAAAATCCCCTAAAACCCCACAAACCAAAAATTCCCATAAACACCACAAAAAAAACTACATAAACAGACATTTGTGGACTGCACATCCCTAATTTCATCTGGAATGCAGAAGAGTTGCAGAGACAGTGGGTCTGAGTTCTTCAACTGAACAGGCAACACTGGTGAAATGTAATGGAAATAGACTTCTTAGAAGAGCGAGGTCTTCCGGCTGTGCCTGAAATTTTCAGATAACTGGAAAGTGCATTTATTTGAAAACAACATGCAAACATGTCAATAACAGTTTGCATGTGAGGAAGAGCTGTCAGAGACCTCACAGGTAAAAAAAACAGCAAGTGAAGAAGTACGAGGACGGTAACTGTGGTTAACCTTGGGGCGGAGATGGGGGATGGACAGGGAGAGAGCCCGTAGCCACAGGGACAAATTGTGTTCCCATGTCATTCTCTAAAAGCTTGGAGACTAGCCTTAAACAGGCTGCTCCAACTAGATGGAACAGCATCTGTAAAATGCTAGTATCAATATGTAGAATTATAACACATCTTAGACAACAAGCAACGGAATTCAATGATTACAAAATCTGCAGAAACTGCTTTTGTGTCTTGACTACTGATCAGATTTCTTCCTCCTGCAGCGACCTCCCATCACGTGCCCTGTTGCTCGAGCATCTCACAGTTATTGCAGCAGATTCGTCCATCATTGCTGGCATCAAGGAGCATTTAACACATTTAAAAGGCATTTATTTTCCTGTTCATCCACTATGCACCCGTATCTGAAAGACAATCTAATTATCTTCCCGTGCGATGTAAAAGCTCAGGCAACCGAATCTTTGGGAAAGTTGCACCAAAACTAGATCAAAATGAACGGCTCTGTTTGTGATTTTCTAACAATTGAACCGAACACTGTCCCTTTTTATACTTTAATAAAAAAAATTTAAATATAAAATAAGTGTTTGAGGCTTGCACAGATAAGGACAGAGTCGGTAGGGATGGGGATAGAGCCTGCAGAGCAGCGCGCAACGCAGGAGTGCTCGATGAGAACTGACTTCAGCCAATCATGGAGTGGCGCAGGACCAGGCAGACAGCACAAAGGTCACACTCCTGCGCTGTGCGCTGCTCTGCAATGAAAGGCAGCTGTCCAGCAGGAGATCACGCTGGACCACCGCTCGGTCAGCACCGTGTGCTCTGGCCTCTTTCGGCCACTCTCGCTTGGGCGCGGCCCGACCCAGTGATGCACGGTGACAGTATGTATATATTAGCAAACTAAAAGTTTGTGGACCTGTATTTGCATAGGGGTTATCTGTGCTCTGCATGTGTGACCAAGGCCAGGTGTTCTGGCAGGAATTAATGTTGAAAAGCATACAGTGTGCTTTGTGTAGTTTAATTTTGTGGTTAACCATTATGTGTCATTAATAAGATTATATTGTGTGTGTACAGTATATATGAAAAATGAATGGAAAAAATGGTATTACAATTAACACTATTATGGGGGTGGGGTCTAGGGTGGAGCTTGGGCAAGGTCTGGGGCTGAGCTTTTGGGTCCCCCCAAGCAAAAGGGTGCCCCCTAAGCAAAAAAAGTGTTCAGCTGTCTATGAGTTCTGCAGTAGAAGCAACACACCAGGGTTACATACAGATCAAACAAGATTTTGGTTTAAATATCTCATGGAAAAGATGCATAACTAGCCACCCAACTGTTCCTGTGGCTGAAGTGGAACATAAGCTTCACCAGCTGAAGTCCTCCTCCCCTAAGGCAGCCAGTTTTCTTCTCAGAGGAAGCAGCCTCCACAGTCCTCTTACTGATATTGACAGAAGCTCCTCCATGCATGCCCAAACACTGAGCATATGTGGCCCAGGGGAGCAACCAGAGGAGAACGTCACCAGCTGCTGCTTGGAAGACAACTAGCAGCCCGAGGGGAGGAGGTCGTCAGCTTGAAGATCCTTGACAGCTCAAGAATTTAATATTTTGGGTTTGGGGAGAGGACACAGAGCAAAATGTGAGGGGGAGGGGTAGCAAGAATTTCATGCCCATCCACTGGCCATCTGGCACATAAAAACCCTTAGCAACATGATGGGGCATAGCGATGAAGCTGCATCCCCCACCGCCATGCCTCTTCAAATCTTCCATTGGTTGCAAGCAGTATCTCTTACCTGCTGCTCATGCTGGCCTCTTCCTTCCCTCTGACATCATTTCCTGGTCCCTGTGAACAGAAGTGACATCAGAGAGAGGGATGAAGCCAGCATGAGCAGCAGGTAAGGGATGCTGCTCATGGCTAGCGAAGCTTTGAAGAGGTACAGGTGGTGGGGAAGGGTGCATGGGGAGGGGGAAGAGGAGAGGTGGCATCAGGGATGGTCTACCCCCTCTTTCTATGCCAATGGTCACAGGTCTACCTTAGAGACAACCCCTTAACTGAGTCACCAGCATCACTTCATAAGTATTCTGATCGTTAGAGATCCTGCTTTGTCTTCAAAATCTCATAGACAGCTCAAGATGATGTGGCTGATGGTAGACAGACGGATTTAGAGGGATGTGCTTTCATTTGAACAAATGTGAGTAATATCAGTGACATTTCTCATGTCATTTCATGTCATTTTTGGCCCGAAACAGGAAAAAAAAAATCCAAAGTGTCATCTTTTCCCTGTTGTGAACTGTGCATGCTATTTTCAAACACTGCACACTTTACGATACTGTCTCCCCAAATTAATTTTAAACAAAATGAAACAAAGATTCTTGTAAATAACAGGAATCTTTGGTAGGATTACCAGACGTCTGGGAAAACCCAGATATGTCCTCTTTTTAGAGGACTGTCTAGGTGCCCAGATGGACTTTCCAAAACCTGGCAGTTTGCCCGGGTTTTGGAAAGCCCCCGATGAGCTCTGGCCGTATCTGGAGGGCCTCTGAGCATGCGCAAATGATGTCACACACATCCGCATGCTCTAGGCCAGGGGTCTCCAAAGTCTCTCCTCAAGGGCTGAATCCAGTCAGGTTTTCGGGATTTCCCCAATGAATATGCATTGAAAGCTGCACATGCACATAGATCTCATGCATATTCATTGGGGAAATCCCGAAAACCTGACTGAATTCGGCCCTCGAGGAGGGACTTTGGAGACCCCCTGCTCTAGGCCCTCCAGACATGGGCGGAGCTCATTGGGGAAGACGAGAGGAGGTGTTGTGGGGGTGGGGCCATGTGTCCAGAGTTTTGTGGCCCAAAATATGGCAACCCTAATCTTTGGCCTGCACAGTGTGCACCCCTCAGATTTACTTACACAGCTATAATAAGCCTTGCACATATCTGTTCTCTATCTGTCACATTGGCAAGCCACTGGTCCAGCTGCTTGGGGCTGAACCCCTTTTCATACATCTTGCCAATTCCAGATATCTCTTACCCTCCTCAGTCACGATGAGATGGATGGATTTACTGCTCCTAATGGTTGTGTGGTAGACCTCAAAGTTCAGCTTGCGGGTAACATTGCAGGTGAAGATTCCTGAATCATTTTTGGTGACATTTAAAATGTTGAGGGAGATATCTTGCAAGTCCTTACTACCATTCCACTGAATGCGACCCTGAAAGGGACTGATGGTCTCCAGGGGAACACCATTGAACTCGTAGATCTAGGAGAGAAACAGGCAAAGAGAAACTCTTTTACCACTCGGGCAATACCACAAGGCACACATTATACTAACGCACCATTGTATGTATAAATGTTTAGAATACTAGCATATATAGTATGTGCATAATGACACATGTATATAACAGCATGTCACCTATGCACTTTTCTGTAAATACATGACTTATTTTGTACAGTGAGTATTGGCAAGGGCAGACGCATAACTTGGAAAATGCAGTAAGCTCGGTCTGAACTTGCTGCACTTAGGTGCTTGCTGGCTGGACTAATTGTAAGTGCCTAATCTGTAGGTACCCCGACACTGGATTACAACAGTATTCTATAACAGAATCCAGAATAGGTTCCTAGCAGATTTTTATTTAGTCAGTTTTCTATACCGTTCTCCCAGAAGAGCTCAGAACAGTTTACATGAGTTTATTCAGGTACTCAAGCATTTTTCCCTGTCTGTCCTGGTGGGCTCACAATCTATCTAATGTACCTGGAGCAATGGGGGGGGATTAAGTGACTTACCCAGGGTCACAAGGAACAGCGTGGGTTTGAACCCACAACCCCAGGGTGCTGAGGCTGTAGCTTTAACCACTGCACCACACTCTCCCCTCAGGGTGCCTAAATGGAAGCACCCACTTGCAGAAGTGCCCTCATATATTGATGCCCCATTTACTGACACGCCTTACATACTACTGTCAGTCCATGCCTGTCATCCTATGAAGTATATTCACGCCCACCATACAAGAAGATGAAGAACATAATTTCTCTGGTGTTTGTGAAACAGAGGCAATCCATCTATCAAACATTTTACATTAACACCTCCTGTTACTCCTGGGAGAATTTGGAACAACTTTGCAATGCAGAACTTGCACAGAATTCCTCCCCTGCGCAGAATTCTGTTCAGGAATAATGATGCAGCTGACACGATTCATCTCCTCTCCCCCATACAGGAAAAACTCCCTCGGTATGGTTTTTTTTTTTTCCTTCCTTGCAGTTATCTGGTCAGCAGCGCCCTGAACCAGAATCATGCCCTGTGTAATATGCTCCCTAGTGCTTTATCCCCATCTACTGCCCCATGGGCTGTAGGTGGGGAGAAAGCACGAGGGGGAGCAAATTTTGTGTCCCCGCTTCCCTTGTGCCTTCTAAGGCCACACCACTTGCACAATGCACGGCAAGGAGGAGAGTGGCTGATCATAGGGCCACATCCTCCTCCTCTGCTACCCTAGTCCTGACTGCTAATTTGAACAGTGCGGGACACTCCACAGCCCTCTATTTAAAGTCTGAACCATGCAGGATCCCACAGTCTCGCTAGTGAAATTGTGCGATTCAGACATCAGACTGAAGCTGATAGAGGAAGGGCAGATATAGGGAAGAGGCACTGCTGTCCTCCTGCCAGTGGGAGGGAGACGGGGATATCAGCATGAGGCCTGGGATAGTCACTCATTTGCCTATGGTTATCAGATGTCCAGGAAAACCCAGACATGTCCATTTTTTTTTTTTTTTTTTAAGAGGACTGTCCAGGTTCCCAGTTGAACTTTTCAAAACCTGGCAGTTTGCCCGGGTTTTGGAAAGCCCTGAGCTCCGGCCACGTCTGGAGCACCTCTGAGCCTGTGTGAATGACAGTCACATGCATCTGCACATGCTCGGAGGCCCTCCAGATGCGGCTCGGAGGTCGGGAAAAGAAGATGAGGCTTTTTGGGGACGGGGCTGAAGGTGGAACTGAGCAGAGCCATGCCATGGGATTTTATATAGTTACAAATAACCCTACATTTGCCTGAACTCCTCAGAACAACCCTTTCCCTCACAAGATGCATGATTGGAAGATAGGATCTCTTTCAAAGATATGCTGCAATCAAGGGTGGCTGCCAACTCAATTAGTAGTAGACTCTCTCTCTTTTTGGCCCAGCTTCTTAAAGACCCATAGTATTCTTCAGAAAAGCAAGTGACTAAACTAACTAGTGCAAAATCAGGCCCTGGTTTGGACTTGAAAAAGACACTACACATAGAAAGCCTAAGTACACTCCTATCTGCCATCATTTACTATCTTATACTCATGTAGTTCAAAGACATTGAATCATGGATTTTATGGCCACTGGGTGGCACCGGGCACTTGACATGTGCAAACGTTCGTGTAATACTATACCAAAAACACCGGTTTTAAATTCAATAATCGACAAAGTTGAATTCACATTTTCAATTTAAATTAAATACATATAAGTGCTCAGTGCCCAATCTCCTGCACTGGAGCCACAGCGAGATTAAAGAGGGACCATCATCGCACTCATAAATCCCTCTTCTCTTCCAGGTCTTGATTTTTCTTATATAATTATTAGTGGAGCCGCTATGCCTTATTCTTTAATCAAGTCTCTATTGGCATACTAATAGTGGCACTTAGCTTAGTTGGTTTCAGCTCATATGAGTGTTCCCAAATGTAGCTCTGCAGGATTCCACCACCTAGTGTTGTGTAGTTTAAAATGGGATCACTCTTGTGTCTCCTGTAAATAATTAGTTGATTAATTGATGGGTGGGTGGGTGGGATAAAATGATTGATTTTGAATATCTGTAAGTTGAATGTGCTTTTCTTGACTTGTTACTACTGATAACGACCCCAGACTACAAAACATTCAGAAAAGAATTAAAGACTATACTCTTCAAAAAATCTCTGAAAAAGATGTAACTCCACAAGCTTCTGTCTTTCCTACCACCACCTCCCCGACCACCAGAAAAAAACTGATCTACTCTTTATCTTCCCTGGAAATGTACTGTTACTCTTTCCATCTCCCTTGGAAAATACCCAAATATCTTTTTGTATTCCACCTTATTTAACTCTTTTGTAATCCGCCTTGAACTGTAAGGTAATGGCGGAATAGATATCCATAATGTAATGTTATATGTTCTTATACCTGTGTGTTGCACTGTTAGTATTTGAAAATTAATAAAAATTAAAAAAAAGAACTTTCATGGAAACACAAATCATGTCCCAGTGTGAGTACAGCAGATATTTTCTGGAGTGGCATTTTCTCTCTATGTGTGTGTTTGTATATCTCAAATTGGGCCTACTTTTTTCATATGTTGATGTTTCTGGGTTCTAAAATAATCCAATATTTAAAGTGAATCTGATTCTCAGACCCAAAATGTTTATCTCAAGGAAACGGAGGAAATGACAGCAGTGTATTGTGCATATACCCGATGCTATGCCTCCAGTTCACTGTGAACACAACCCTCTCCCTTCTCCACCCTCCACGCCTTCAGAATACTGTGAATGTATTGCTTTTACCCGTTCTGCGCTCCTGGGTCGGATGGGCTGTAAAATGAAATACATAACAACCATATGGCCCAACAAGTCTGCTTATTCATACCATCTATTATCCTTTCTTTTCTCTTAGAGATCCTACATGCTTAGGGTTACTATATGCCCAGATTTACCCGGACATGTCCTCTTTTTAGAGGACTGTCTGGATGTCCGGACAGTTTCCTGAACTGAAGGGAGTTTGTCCGGGTTTAGGACTCACTCTGTCCAGTCCAGCCCCCACCCCAGAGTTGGGTACGGCTCTCGTGAGTCTCCCCTGTCCCTGGTACCTTCACTGGTGCTGCAATTCAAAAACTTTGAAGGCTCAATATTCGAGTACTGAATTTCCCTAGATCATTAGCCATAAGCCCAGTTGAATACATCACAAAATATCTGATTGACATTCTTAAGTTTCCTCAACAAGATATTCCTCCTCTTAATAAGATATATTATATTCCAATCTCTGTTTCTAAGGCTACTGATGAAGGAAATATAGTGCAAGAAGAAAAAAACAACTGATTTAAAAGATTTATCTGCTATATTAGAAGACTCCCTCTCTGAAGTAAAGGAAAGGGCAACATTATTAGTTTCCTTTGGATTTGAGCAGGATTTGAATTCTGTTAAGAAACTTTATTTCCAAAATTCTCATTTGACTTTCTCTGGACAAAGGATTTGGATATATCCGGACATATCAAAAATTACACAGGATCGCAGAAAGGAATTTCTATCTATGTGTGAAGAAGTTAAAAAGATTGAGGCTTCCTATTTATTAGCATACCCCTGTAAATGTTTAATCCAATATTGTGACCAGTCAGGCTCCTTGCCTGCCTTGGTCCCTGTGGTTTCCCTAGTGCCCATCAGGGGAGCCAGAGAGAAGCCCAGCTGAGAGCAAGCAGAATACCTATTATCCAGGTCACCACCGGGGGAGCCAAAGAGAGGAGCAGCAAGGTACTGACTCAGCTAGAACAGGGCGTGTCCTTCCCCTTGAAATGCCAGCAGTCCTGCACAAGTTGTTAGGTAGGTTAGGGAGGAAGCTTAGGGCTCTCCCTAATGAGGAGCTGCCTGGCTCAAGCGAGGGTAATGCCTGTCTGCCTATGGAAGTGGATGAAGCTGGAACCACTTCAGAATTAAAAGCAACTGATAAGGAGATCCCCATGGAGTTGCAAGCTGAACTGACTGCTGAGGATTTGTGTGAAGCTCCAGACCTGTTGGAAGTAGGAGTGGCAACCAGCTCTGGCTGAGAAAAAGACTTTGAGTTTTTATTTCCCCTACTATTGTTGGCTGTGTTCTTTTTCTGCTCCCAGTCATATTCATGAACTTCCTGGACTGTGCACTGTACTTTAAAGCTGGGAGTGTTGTGGGGAGAAGTTTGCTTCCATCTGGGTGGGAATTTTGAAAATCAGTTAATGGTTTGTTTTTGTTTTTTTTAAGCAAACTTGTGACACACCCCTTTGCCCAGCCCTGCTCCATTTTAGGCTGGAGGCTTTTTGTGTTTGTGCTATGAATTTTTGAATGAGAAAGTATATTCTCCAGGACTTGAATGTTGGTCCTTTGAACTGTGCTACCTGAGCTCTGCTAGGAGCAGACTTGGGAAGAAAGAAGCTTTTTTTTTTGACAAGCAGTTCTGTGAAAGAGGGAATCACAGAGAGAACTGTTTCTATTAGGAGTGAAAATCCTGATTGTGCCAGAGTTTTCTTCTGGACATTTCTTTTTGTTATAAGCATTTTTTTTTTGTAGTATGTTGAGAGATTGAGCCATTCTGACCTTTATTTCGAACAGTAAATTTTCTCTATTACCATCCTGGAACTGTGTTGGTGGTTTTTGTATAGTTCCTGTAAACCCTGCAAGGTGACTCCATACTGGGTCACACGCCGGTGCAGTTTTAGCTGTAACCACTAGGGGCACTGAGGAGTCCCGTTCCTAGGCTCTGGTGGCTACAATATCTGGGGATTAAGTATACCTTCTTTGTACCACCACAACTGAGAGCCTTTCTAGACCTTAAAAAGATCTCTAGTAATTAATAGAACTGGAATAAATAGAATGTATTTGAGTTTGGTTAGCGTAGTCAGCTTTCTTATATAAAGGTTTTCTTTTCTTCTTTTGAATCCTCTCCATGGGTTTATGGACGCCCCTTGCTTAACTGTGGTCTAAAAAATGGAAAAAAAATATTTTGACCTCCTGATTTTTTTCTTTATGTAACCTAGTTTACTTATTTTCTGTATTGCTGTAACAAATGTTTAACTTATATGTTACTGCAAATTATATAAAAATAATTTTTTTAAAAAACCCAACAAAACTCTGGGCAGTCCGCAGCTTTAGCAGCAAGATCCTTCTGCTGTTGGCCTGCCCCAGAAGCCTTCACTCTGCAGCACTTCCTGTTTAGCGTAGGTGGGATGCTGCAGAATGAAGACTTCTAGGGCAGGCTGACAGCAGAAGGATCATATTGTTAATGCTGCTGGCTGCCTAAAGTTTTTAAACTGCAGCGCCAGAGAAGGTACTAGGGACTGGGGAGACTCACGAGAGCCACAACCAACTCCGGATGGCCTGGATGGGGGGCTGGAGAGAGAGAGGCTGTGCTTAGAGACACGGGGAAAAAATCTGTCCCCATCACTGCCCCGTCCCCAGACCACCATCCCCTTCACTGCCCCATCACCACAGTCCCCTTCACCACCCTGTCCCCGCCATCCCCTTCACCGTCCCGTTCCCATCCCCGCAGCATCCACCCTTCCCTCTCGCCACCTCACCACCCTTCAGCGGCCCAAGAATCTCCCTCCCTCCCCCTTACCTTCGTGGTGCTTTAGGAAAGAAACTTACTGAAGCCGGCGAAGCCTGCCTGCCTGCAGTCGCGTGATTTCATATCTCACGTTTCCCATCTTCCTTCTGCTAAATTTGTAAGCTGCCAACACCTCCTTTCTTCAATCAATATTTATTTATTTAATATACTAAAATTAATATTACATCTTTTCTAGAAAAACAGACCTGTGGGGGAGAGGGGGAGGGGGCATGAGAACCAGAGCTGAGAATTTCTGCTTTGCTTGGCGTCATTGCATACTGATTGTACGCTTATATCATCTAATTAAAAATAACAGAATCCAAGAAAAGGATGTTCTCTGCTTATCTCAAGTTAGACACACTCCCCCCCCCAAGCTAGAAGCCAAATTATAAACAACAGAAGATGAGCCTATTGGGAGAAACTGGTATACAGATCTGCTCTAATGTTTCCTAGCAGCATTTCCTTCTCTACCCTTCACAAGTTCCTGGCCGGTTTGTTTCCAAACCAGAATCTTTGTATTACGTAGGTATGGAGAAGAAGAGAAAAGGGATTAGATCATTTAAAACAAAACAGAGGTACATACTAGAGAATCTTTACCACCTTCAGGCTTATAGTACCACTCCACAAAAGTGTCTGCAGAGACCTCCTCTCTCTTCATACAGGAGATACACTGCAGTCTCATGTGATAGCCCTGAACCGCCTTTGTCTCTGAAGGAACTTCCACACACACTGGCGAGCAGAAGCCAGCTGGAGTAGGCAGGCATCCGGAAGGCCCATGTGAGGTAAAGAGAAAAAGAGAGAGACATGAGCAGAAGGAAGTGAGGCAGTTAGAAAGGGAAGGCGCAAGAATACAATTTGCATAAAACTTGCAGGATGGTAGAAAAACAAACAGCAAGAGACATAATGAAAAAAAATAAAACCCCACAAAAGAAAATAAGAAAACAATAGAAATATGTAAGGAGCCAAGGGGCCCGATTCTATAAATGGTGCCTAATGGTGTCTTACTTGTAGGTGCTGGTTGGTGCCAAGTTGATTGCTGGTTGGTGCAAAGGTACTAGACTTTAAAAAAAAAACCAAAAAACTAACTTTGTTTGGATGGGGTTTACATCAAGGAATTGTTGTCTGGGTGGGAACGTCTGGAAGGAGTGGAAATGCAGTGAGCAAAACTGAAAGGAGTAATTGTAAGAGCGACAAACCTTTTTGTTAGGCAAGTAAGAGAAAAAGAAGGCCGCTTTGGTTCTCAAAAGTAGTAGCTGAGAAGGTAAGGAATAAGAGGTTAGCTTTTAAAAACTACAAAAGATTGCAGAAAGAGGAAGACAGGCAAAAATATCTGGAAAAGTTAAGAGAGGCTGGGCGTGTAGTCAGGAAAGCAAGGATACAAATGGAAGAAAAAATAGCTGAAACAGTAAAATGGGGAGACAGACATTTTTTTTTAGATATATTAGTGATAGGAAGAAGTGCAAAAGTGGCATTGTGAGACTCAAAAGTGAAGGTGAGGAATATATAGAAGCTGATAAAGAAAAGGTTGAATTGCTTAACATATATTTCTGTTCTGTTTCCAAGGCTGAAGTGCTAGGAGCGAGATCACAGAAGACAAACATGCTATGAATAGGGATGGAGGAGTAGTAGATCCCGATTGATTTTCAGAGGGATAGGTTCATGAGGAGCTAGCTATAATAAAGGTAGACAAAGCGATGGGGCCAGATGGTGTACATCCAAGGGTGCTGAAGGAACTTAGAGAAATTCTGATGACTCTGCTGACTGACTTTTTCAATGAGCCTCTAGTCAGGAATAGTACCGGAAAACTGGAGAAGGGTGGAAGTAAGGAAAAAGTAGGGAATTACAGGCCGGTAAGTCTGACTTCTGTGATAAACAAATTAATGGAAACACTTTTAAAACAGAGAATTGTGAAGTTTCTGGAATCCTGTGGATTACAGGACTGGAGGCAACATGGATTTACTAGATGGTCTTGTCAGGAAATTCTGATCAATTTCTTTGACTGGGTGACCAGAGAATTGGATAAAGGAAGTATGCTAGATGTGGTATATTTAGATTTTAGCAAAGCTTTTGACAGTGTTCCACACAGATGTCTAATAAATAGACTGAGTGCCCTCGGGATGGGTCCCAAAGTGACGGGCTGGGTTAAGAACTGGTTGAGTGAAAAGCGACAAGAGAAGGGTGATCAATGGAGATCTTTCTAAGGAAAGGGGTTTTACCAGTGGTGTGCCTCAAGGTTCTGTTCTTTGGCCTTTTCTTTTTAACATTTTTATAAACAATATTGCTGTTGGGTAAGATGATACCAAAATCTGCAATAGAGTAGACACCTAGGATGGTGTGAATAACATGAAGAAAGACCTGGTGAAGCTTGAAGAATGGTATGAAATTTGGCAGCTAAAATTTAATGCTAAGAAATGCAAGGTCATGCATTTGGGCTGCAAAAACCCAAGGGAACAGTACAGTTTAGGGTGTGAAGAGCGGGTGATGGAAGGGCGGGACTTGGGTGTGATTTTATGTGATGATCTTAAGGTGGCGAAACAGGTTGAAAAGGTTACGGTGAAAGCTAGAATGATGCTAGGGTGCATAGGGAAAGGTATGGCCAGTAGGAAAAAGGAGGTATTGATGCCCCTGTATAAGACTTTGGTGAGACCTCATTTAGAATATTGTGTACAATTCTGGAGGCCGCTCCTTGAAAAGATCTAAAAAGGATGGAGTCGGTCCAGAGGAAGGCTACTAAAATGGTATCTGATCTTTGTCATAAGGCTATGGGGACAGACTTAAAGATCTCAATCTGTATACTTTGGAGGAAAGGCGGGAGAGGGGAGATATGACAGAAACATTTAAATACCTATGTGATGTAAATGTGCATGAGTGCAGTCTCTTTCATTTGAAACAAAGCTCTGGAATGAGAGGGCATAGGATGAAGTTAAGAGATGATAGGCTCAGGAGTAATCTAAGGAAAATCTTTTTTACAGAAAGGATGGTAGATGTGTGGAACAGTCTCCCGGAGGAAGTAGTGAAGACAGAGACTGTGTCTGAATTGAAGATGGCGTGTGATAGGCATGTGGGATCTCTTAGATAGAGAGGAAGAGATAATGGTTACTGGATGGGCCATTTGGCCTTTTTCTGCAATCATGCTTCTATGTTTCTAACTGCAAGGTACCATTTACACATACACCCAGTGATGCCTAAGTCAACCACACTTATACTCTGCCTCTAACCACACCTATTTTTCAGGAAGGTATCATTAGGTGTTGCTAGGTGCCACGTGGTATTCCATCCAAAACTTTAATTGTTTTATGAATATTTTTGAATTGGTTTTAATGGTTTTGTCAATTACCATATCAATTAAACAAATTTAAAACAATTAAATTTTACAAGGAATTCAGTTAGGCGTCGCTAGGCATTAGGTTGCTTATTGGTGCCTAACCAGGTTCCCATTTATAGAATTTCCCCCCAAGATGCATCATAGAACAGTGTCAAAAATAACATAAAAAGCTGAAAAACATAAAAGGTACAATGGAAAACAAACAAAAGATGAGACAAATGAAAACCAACTTGTCCCTTCATGATTTTCTCTATAAATCAAAACCATGATGATATTGACACCCCATGCAAATTTTATTTTGATGATGATGCCTAGTTTTTATCCATCTGAATTTTGTAAGTATTTGGAGAAGAAACTCTCTTCTTTTATGTGGAAGAACAAAGTCCTTAGAATTTCTCTTAAAACTCTAGAAGCATCTAAGGATAATGGAGGTGAGGGATTCCCAGATTTCTGCCATTATCATATTACCTCTCTGGCCAGGTTTGGCTACCTTTGTTATCTACAGATAAAGCCCTCATGGTTACTGACTGGGCAAGACATTGTTTCTCCTGTTCCAGTTTCTTTGTGCTGACCGCAATTCATGTTCCCACGCTATTTACTAAAATTAATTTATTGAGATTTATTAACCACCTATATGAAGAGATTCAGCCAAGGTGGTGTACAGCAGGTATAATTCAACATTAAACTTACACAATTTCGTTAACAGCATAACAGTAGTAAAACACAAATACAATGAATGAGGTAAAGTCAAAATCAATAAACTGAAACTTAGGGCTCCTTTTACAAAGGTGCGCTGGGGCCTTAACACGCGGAATAGCACATGCTAAATTGCCACGTGCGCTAGCCGCTAATGCCTCCTTTTGAGCAGGTGGTAGATTTTCAGCTAGCGCGCGCTATAGCGCGTGCTAATCCGGTGTGTGCGTTAAAAACGCTAGCGCACATTTGTAAAAGGAGCCCTTAATAATAGAATTTCCATGAAACAGTTTCAAAAATATACTTATTAACAGCACTACAATTCAAATAAGAGAGATATAATACATACTAAAAGGGAAGTACAGTGGTACCTTGGATTACGAGCATAATCCGTTCCAGGAGCATGCTCGTTTATCAAAGCGAGTTTCCCCATAGGAAATAATGGAAATTCGCTTTGATACGTTCCCACCCCCCGAGGCCAGCGGCGCTGCTCTATCCCCCCCCCCAAGAGAACCAGCATTGCTCCCCCCGAAGGCCCCCCCTGCAATCCGGCACTCTCCCCACCCCGCGATCCGACACCCCCCCACCACGATTGGGCACCCTCCCCGCCACTTCTTACTGTCATCTGGGCCTGGGCACCGGCATGTCCTGTGTGTTGGTGCCGGTGCCCGAAGATCGGCCTCCTCTTCTTGCTGGACCTTGAGCATCTGCGCATGCTCAAGGCCTGCGAGTTCACGCTCTCTCCGAGATTCTGGGCACCGGCATCAATGCACAGGACATGCCGGTGCCCAGGCCCAGATGACAGTAAGAAGTGGCGGAGGGGGGGAGGCCGGATCACGGGGGGAGAGGGTGCTGGATCGCAGGGGGAAGGTGCCGGATCGCGGAGGGCGCCGCTCGCAAATCGAGGTACGCTCGGTTTCTGAGGCGCCGATTTTGCAAATGTTTTGCTCGTCTTGCAAAACACTCGCAAACCGGTGCACTCGTAAACCGAGGTACCACTGTATAATGCTTATGAAGCATCTAATAAGCACAAATCAAAACATATGGCAAAAATCCTTACAGGCTTGGCCACTTGATCATCTTATTGAAGAGGGGATGTTTGTTTCCTATTCGGTTCTACAAGCAAACTATAACCTCTCAACTTTATAGATGGGTACAGTTAACCAATTCCCTAAAAAGTAGTTCTATTAAAATTTATATGCTGCAAAAGTCAACAATCTTGCCTGATACTTATAATAAAATTCTTATGGAGAGCAAAGTTATGTTCTCTTTTTACATTGCAGAACTGGTCTTCATGATGTTTGGTTAAATGATTTAGAAATTGTTTCCAAAAGATATTGGCTGGATTTATTTCTGGTTTTTGGTCAACTTGACCAATTGCTTCTGCTAGTTTGACTCAATTGTTTGACTCAGAGCATATCATTTGTACTACTGATGATTATTAAGTGATATATTTATTGTTAATCTGTTTTAACATATTGACACACTTATTGTAAGTTTGAAAATGAATAAAGATTAAAAAAAAAAGAATGCCATTGTTCTAAATTCCACATTTTGTTGGAATACCATATGTTTAATTTATAAATATCAATGTAAAGCATCTGAAATAATAAATAAACTTAAAACAAAACAATCATGGCATCAGAGCTTTATTTATCTTCATAACATTATAACATAAAATTACTTAATCATACCCATTTTCTACATTTTTTTCTTTATACTTATTGTTTACTGTTTAGTATTAATTTCTATATATTTTGGACTGGGTTGAGAATGGCTGAGTTAACAATTCACATAGGCTATTTTACTGTATCCCAAATTACTGTGCGAGTCGTTAACTCAGCCATTCCCAACCCAGTCCCTTAAGGTTTTCAGGATGTCCACAATGAATATGCATGAGAGATATTTGCATGCACTGCCTCCTTGGTAGAGAAGGTCTGGGATAATAATTGGCACATACAAACTCCCAGACCTTCTCTGACTACTGTGGAAAGCAGAATTCTCCAGCTTAAGGCAGGAAAGCAACGGACACTAGACCCTCTGCCTAAGTGTGATCTGTCGGTTAACTTAGGGCCTCTTTTATCAAGCAGCGCTAGAGATTTTTAGCTTGAGCTGGTGTGGTAAATGCTCCATGGAGCACTTATCTCGCCATCCTGTGCGAGAAACTTCTAGTATAGCTTGATAAAAGGAAGGGGGAGGGAGGGAGTTAAACAGTTAATTGGTCAGTGAATTGATTAATAAATGATATACCGCTTTAGTTGTCTAAACAAATCATAAGCAGTTAAAAATTTTTAAAATTACATCTGCTATATATATTTTATACACCTAATCTGCATGATTTGCAATGTTGATTTGTTTTATGTTTTATTCAATAATTGTACACTTGTTTTATAAACATAATAAAAATACTTGAACTAAAAAAAAATTTAACCCCCCCCCAAAAAAAAAACCCCATAATTAAACCAGCTCATCTTTACTGTAACAGGATGAAAATACCCATGCCATTTTATTGTGTTTTGTTTTATATTTCTTGTCAACTTTTGAAATCTTTACTAAATTTAACTCCTCCCCTCCCCCCCAATTTTTTTTACAAAACCACTGAAGAGGTTTTTAGCATTGGCCGGTGCGCTGAATGCTCTGCGCTGTTCCGACAGTCAAGAGTTCCTATGAGCATTGGGGCAGACTAGAGCATTCAGTGCACTGGCCAGCGCTATAAACCGCTTACATAGTTTTGTAAAAGGGGGGAAGGTGGGTTAACAATTTTAAAAAGGCAATAGGAAAGTAAATTCACTCAAGAAGGAAAGGAGAAATCATCTATACTTCAGCAATCATGTGTTCTGTTACCATGATCTCACCACTCCCAGTGGTAGCAATTTTTGTGTGTAACTTAGGCCCCCTTTTACAAAGCCATGGTGGCGGTTTCTACCATGGGCCAGCGAGGTAAATGCTCTGACCCTCATAGGCATTCACTCCATAGTCCTCACTCATCTCCCCCTATGCTTCCTGTGAACTTTGTTCATTGGGTAAGTCCCTCGTATTTGTACCTTTTACCTTCACCGCCAACTCCAGACTCCATCCCTTCTTTCTTGCCATGCCGTATGCCTGGAACAGGCTGCCAGAGTCAATATATCATGCTCCATCTCTAGCAGGATTCAAATCCAAGCTAAAAGCCCACTTCTCTGAAGCTTCTTTCAACTCTTAACTCTTACTCACTTTCAGATACCTCTACCCATTGTATCATTCCTTCTACCAGAAACTCCCCAACCCTGAGATGTCCTGCCTGTCTGTCCAAATTAGATTGTAAGTTCTTCTGAGCAGGGACCTTCTATTGGAATATTAAAATTTACAGCGCTGCGTGTGACTTTCAACGCTATAGAAATGCTAAATTGTAGTAGCAGTAACAGCATTGAGCATTGAAGTCCATGCTCAAATTTGGGCGCGAGGACTTTTACCAGCTGAAACCTGACATAAAAGCCCGACCTGCAAGTCGGGAGTGGATCCCCACTATTCCATAACAGTGTGTGTATCTTTTGTGAACGCTCCTGACCCACACATGCCCCTCCCGTGGCCATGCCCCCTTTCAAGTGGCACATGATCCAATTTGGGTGCTCATTGTAATAGCCTAGTGCACAGCCTGAATGGCAGCCAAGTCATAATTAGTGCCAATTGAGCTCTTGTGACCTCCAATAATTAAATTATTGGGGCCCATTAGCTAATTATTTTGGGTGCCCTTTATAAAATCCAGGAGTTACAGTACATTTCAAATCTCAGAAATATCTAGTTGAGTACTGAGGGGTTTTTCTTTTATATGTGATAAATCCCATGAGCTCTATGTCTCCGCTCTGACCTGCTCTGTACCACCCACCTCGTTCCCATCTAATATCTGCACTTGGTCCCTCAGCTATATGCTAAGCTGTATTGTAGAAAAGCATGAGCATCCTATCTACGTTATTTGAATGTTTTGATTTGTGCTTATTAGGTGTTTCACGAGTATTATGCATTATGTCTCTACTTTGAATTTCAATGCTGCTAATTCGTATATTTTTGAAACTGTTTCATGGTGGTTTTAAAATTTGCTAATTTTATTTACCTTATTATTGTGTGCTCTTAACAAAACTGTAAGTTTTATGTTGAATTGTATTTGCTGTACACTGCTTTGTATGAATCTCTTCATAAATGCGGTTAATAAATCCCAATCAATCAATCAATATCTGTGGATCTGATTACATGTCACCGAAGGGCATGCAAAGCTAATTTTATCCTGTGTGCTAAAAATGGCATTAGTTTCCAATTCATGTTGCCAACAAGAAGCCTACCACTTTTTCCCATATTTTCTCAGTATACAGTGCACTGTAAACCATCCAGGCAGTCTTTTATTGCAAGTGGCACGAGTATATTGAGTGTCATACATAAACATGTGCATGTTTAAATGGCTGCTGTAAAGGGAGGGCACTTTTTTTAGCAGGTGCATGGTCTAGGTCTGAAAACCTCCTGCCCAGCAGCTCAAAGTGCAAGAATGCATGGAGAAGTCCCCACCCACTCTTCCTCAACATCAAGGAGAGGGTATCCAGCCTGCCTTCCCTTCCCAGAGCATCAATGGCAAGTCCTTCCTCACATCCAGTAACATCAGTAGGATGATTGATTATGGCATAATCATGCCGGTATTAATAACTCTGCATTGTAACACTACCACAGAGCTCCGTGTATTTCAGTATAGAGCCCATGTTTTGTAACACTTCACACAAGCTCTTTGTAACTCTGTATGATAACATCTCTACAGAAGCTCATACAGCGTACCATCTTTACAGAAGCCCATGTAAACCGCTCTGAATTGACTCCCCAATCATTAGTAGCGGTATAGAAGATCTCAATAAATATAAACATCCCCCTCCTCTATCAATGTTACGCCTATGAATACCCCCCAGTTCATCCAGAACCACCCATACCAGTGTTATTATTTAAGAACATAAGCATTGCCTCTGCCAGGTCAGACCAGGGGTCCATCGTGTCTAGCAGTCCGCTCCCGTGGCGGCCCCCCAGGTCCATGACCTGTAAGTGGTCCTTTACCTAAATTGTTTATTCCCTGTTCATTTAGTACCTGTACTTATACCCTTCAATCCCCTTCTCCTTCAGGAAGTCATCCAATCCTTTTTTGAAGCCCAATATTGTAGTCTGCCCTATCGCCTCCTCCGGGAGCGCATTCCAGGTGTCCACCACCCTCTGAGTGAAGAAGAACTTCCTAGAGTTCGTTCTGAATTTGTCTCCTTTCAATTTTTCTGAATGCCCCCTTGTTTTTGTTGGCCCGGTTAACCTGAAGAATCTGTTCTTCTCCACCTTCTCTATGCTTTCATGATTTTATTTGGGTAGTTAAGGAGATGGTTTCCCCTCTTAGGCAACCTATTATAAAACTAGATAGGTGCCTTTAAGCCTATTTTATAAAGAAACATAGGCCCCTTTAAAATACTAGCACATTTTAAACCAGGGCTTGTCAAAGTCCCTCCTCGAGGGCTGCAATCCAGTTGGGTTTTCAGGATTTCCCCAATGAATACGCATGAGATCTATTAGCATACAATGAAAGCAGTGCATGCAAATAGATCTCGTGCATATTCATTGGGGAAATCCCAAAACTTGACAGGATTGCGGCCCTCGAGGAGGGACTTTGACACCCCTGTTTTAAGCTGTGGCTAAAGTGCGGCCACATACATTGATGGCAGCTAAGAAGCTACCTATGAGGATAATTTTATAACAGGTAACACAGGTAGTGAAAAGTCCTTTACAGAACTATTTCCTTAAGGCAGGGGTGTCCAATGTTGGTCCTCGAGGGCCGCAATCCAGTCGGGTTTTCAGGATTTCCCCAATGAATATGCATGAGATCTATTAGCATACAATGAAAGCAGTGCATGTAAATAGACCTCATGTATATTCATTGGGGAAATCCTGAAAACCCGACTGGACTGCGGCCCTCGAGGACCGACATTGGACACCCCTGCCTTAAGGGTTTTAGCATTAGGGTTGCTAACTCACCCCAGGTGGACTCAACAGCTATGGTTACCAGCTAATCCCAGATGAACCAATCCTGGGTTTCCCCCATAGAACAGTGTTTATTTATTTTGGGGAGAAGCCTTCTAAGGGAAGGGAGTAAACCCAGGACTGGATCAGTCTGTTCTGTCCGTCTGGGATTACTCCTCCCTGGGCACGGTGAAGAAGTTTGCTCAGTACGGGGGTGCTGAAAGCATCCTGTGTATCCTCAGAGCAGACACCTTAGTCTGGCCGGGCTATTCGGCATCCATGCTTGTTGTTAATAACCCTCAGAAAATCAATCCCCAGATGCATTTAAAATTAGTGAAATGTAAAGCCATATAACTGCTTTAATACATGGGATGCCATCTATGGCGCTCGGGAGCCTTGTGCTTCACGCTGGAGGTCTCCATTTGGAGATAACGTTTACACTGCCATATATCTCTTTGTCTGATTATTAGGGAATGGTGGTGGTTCTTTTTTTTTTTCTCCTAATCAGTAACAAAACACTTTTCCATCATGTTTCCAGTTCTGCTCTTTTCTACTGCAAATGGTTATAATACTCATAAAAAAAAAAATTTAAATAAAATCTATCTATCTATATATATATATCAGGAAACACCCTCGCAGGCAATAATTAAAATAATCCAATTCTACTTTTTAAAGCGCATAACCATAATTATAACACTTATTATAACCCAAGTGGAGTTCCACTGGATCCTGAATAAAGTCAAAAGAAAATCTCTGCCCAGAAACTGGACCACAGATTCATGCAGCTGTAAAAATAAATCTCCAGCAGATCCCTCTTCTAATGCACTAGAAAAGCCACGATAATAACGATCTGAGCCCCCCCTCCCCTCCCTTCGTGCGGGAGTGCTAAAACGCAAGACAGGGAGTATGCCGCACCACCTACCCATGAGGAGCACCACCAGTGAAGCTACAGAGGCGATCTTCCTCAAGGCAGCCATTATCCTCTCCGGGAACGTCTCCCAGGCTCGGCCCAGCCGCGAGAAGAATGGGTTTCTCCTCCGAGCACGGTCCACAGAGCCCGCCTGGCTCCCGAGCTCTCCAGAACGGGCCGGGCAGAGGGCGATGGACTCCCCCCCCTTCTGCCACCTCTCTACCTTTTGGATGCTTAATTCGGTAAGGGGTGGGAACTGCAAAAGCTCAGGCTAGCCCCTGAGGCTTTATTTAAAGCGGCATTGCTTTCCTTAGCAAAAAAAAAAAAAAAAAAAAAACCCACACAAATACAGCTACACAAAATAGCCGCTGTAGCTTCCAGCATACATTGCTGTCATTCTGTGTTGACGTTTTGCTGTCTTCACTGTGAGACCTGAACGTGCGCTGTCTGCTCAGCGTCCCTCTCTGGGATTGAGGAGGGCAAGAGCTCATCGCGTAGACGCTGCACCTACACATTTACGTGGCTCCTACGTCAACTAGAAAATTTAGAAGCTGATGCTCTTTATGTCAGCAGTCAGTGAAGCAAAGAGGAAGGGAGAGAAAGAGAATGCAGACTCCGAGCCTGATTGCCCCTCTCCTCTCTCCCCCTTCTTTTTACATCAGGTCCCATTCCCCCAGCCTGGATCCTGGAGACTGGAGGAAGTGGAGGTGATTGTAGCCCTGAGGGATTATTAGGGGGACACAGGTTATAGTCCTCAAACAATTCCAGATGCTGCACTAGAGAGGCCAAAGGGATCAGTGAGCGTTGCGGAAATAGAAGTGGAGGCCCCCTGTTTTGCTACGGGGATGCTGTTTATTCCTTGAGAGCATTTTTTTTATCCCAGGACAAGCAGGCAGCCTTTTCTCACATATGGGTGATGTCATCGACGGAGCCCGGATGCGGACGCCTCACAAGCAGACTTGCTTGAAGAAACTCAAAGTTTCGAGTCGCCCGCACCGCGCATGCGCAAGTGACCAGCGCAGGGCACGTCTCAGTCCTCAGTTTTCCGCGGAGCCGAGAAGTCCGTCTTTGACTCTCTGCGTTTAATTTCGTTACTTTGTGCCTTCTCTGAACCGCAGTTTGTATTTTTTTCCTCACGAATCGCTGTTCTTATTTTATTTCTTTCATTTTTAGTTTAAAAAATTTTTTTTTCATCTTCTGTCCATTTGCTGGGACAGGCCGCTCGGCCACAGCCCGAGAGCTTCGATCTTGCGGCAGCTATTTTTACTTCTATATCCCGGCCTGTCACGGGCTTCAAGAAGTGTAGCATGTGCCAGCATGCGATTTCTCTTATGGACCCACACCGTCGCTGCCTCAAGTGCCATGGGCCGAAACATCATCCGAAGTCGTGCCTGCGCTGTGCTACGCTTCAACCTCGAGCCTTCAATCGTTGTTGTATTTTGGTGGACAAGCTCTTCGAGATGGATTCTTCTTCTGATCCCTCGACTTCAAAAGCGACCTCGGCCTTGACTCCTACCGAGGTTCCTCCTGCTTCTACTGCTTCCACCTCGAGCCTCATCAGACCTTCGTCGTTTGCAGCGGCTCTTTCTTTGATGACATCTGCTGTATCTTCCCCTGTTTCCTCATGTCAGATAGCTCAGCAGACAGTTCCAGCAGTAGTGATTAAAGTGCCTAAGACTTCCAAGTCGAAGCACACTCACACTGCCTCGAGGGAACCTCCAGCCAAAGCAGGTGGTCCGGTTTCAGACGCAGATCCATCCTTGCCAGCTTCTTTCCAGATCATGTTGGAGAAGCAATTCATTCAGTTCCTTACTAATATGGGACCGAAGTTTATCCAGCCTGGGCATTCAGAAGCCTCCCGCGAGGTCGAGCCGCTTCCTTTGCCTCAGTCTGAGATTACACACTCTTTGCAGGGAGCAGAGTCTCTGCGAGTGTCTGGTCTGGCATCTAAGCACGTGAAGCAAGGAGCAGAATCTTTGCAAGTGCCTCAACAGGAATCCTCACACTCTATACAAGGAGCAGAGTCTTTGGGAGTGCATCGAGGTTCCTCCATCAAGCCTCTGGAGCTTCGATCTACAGCCTCCAGTCCTATTCATTCTTTGATAGCATCGGCTGCTTCCATCTCCGAGGCGAAGTCTCCTCAATCTTCGAGATTTGCTTCCAGGCACAGTTCTCATCGACGATTGAGGCCTTCATCGAGGCATCCTTCCAGGCATAGTTCTTCTTCTAAAGAAAGACCTACTTCAACTAAGCCTTGATCTACCCCCTACTTCGACTAGACCACCGACTCCTCGCGGTTTCAATTACCTTGTCCAAGTCACCATATTCCTTTGATGCCTTTTTTCCTGCCGAAGCTTCATCTTCGACCCAGGATGCCTCGACATCCTTGAGTCCTTCTCGAGGCAAAGCATTGGCAGATCAGCTATCTTTCTCATCTTTTCTTTGTCAGATGGCTGTGGACTTGGATCTTCAATTAGATACTGGCTCCAAATACTCTAAGGAGTATCTAGAAGTCATGCATCTTCCTCAAGTTTCAAGTTTCAAGTTTATTAGGATTTTATATACCGCCTATCAAGGTTATCTAAGCGGTTTTTACAATCAGGTACTCAAGTATTTTCCCTCTCTGTCCCGGTGGGCTCACAATCTATCTAACGTACCTCCAGCAGAGTCACTTAAGCTTCTTCTTCATAAGCTTTTAAATCAGACTTTTGGTCAATGCATGGACACACCATTTTCCATACCAGCTGTTCCAGGAAAACTGAACTCTAGGTATAAAACTGTGCATCGCAAAGGATTAGATAACTCACAGTTATCTCATCAATCCCTGCTTGTCGAGTCCTCCTTAAAGAGGTCCCATCCTTCCAAGGTTTATGCCATCGTTCCTCCTGGAAGGGAAAGGAAAACGATGAACAAATTTGGATGTCGCATCTATCAAAATGCCATGATGTCCTCTAAAGTCCTCAATTATAATTTTCAGTTTATTACTTATTTTGAATTCCTCATTTCTCTCTTACCAAAGTTCTTGACTTATTTGGATACTCAAAAGTACTTTGAATTTCAAGAAGTCCTTGCTTCTTTATCTCAACTCTGATTGCATCTCCTTCAGTCATTTTATGATGCCTTCGAGTTGTCTGCCCGAGCAGCTGCTTGCTCTGTAGCTATGCGTCGCCTTGCCTGGCTTCATACCATTGACATGGACCCTAATCTTCAAGACCGTTTGGCTAATATTCCTTGTGAAGGCAATGACCTCTTCGATTAATCCATCGAGGCAGCCACCAAGAAATTGTCTGACCATGAAAAATTCTTTGTTTCTATTGTCAGACCTAAGCCAAAGCCAGCTCATGCCAAACCTGCACGCCCTGCTCCTTTCTATCAGCGGCGTTTTGCTCCGAGGATGGCTCCTTATAATCGCCCTCCTCTTAAGAAACAGCAGCCTCAGAAGCAACAAAAACCTCAACCTTCTGCTGCACCTAAGGCTACTCAGCCTTTTTGACTGTTTAAAACAGAGCATAACCTCCACCATTCTGACTCTGCCTTCTTTTCCCCCTATAGGAGGTCATCTCCATCTTTTTTACCACCGATGGACGACAATTACATCTGACCTCTGGGTACTTACCATCATCAGGGAAGGATACTCTCTTCATTTCTCTCAAGTTTCACCAGAGCTTCCTCCAAGAGAGTATCCTTCCAATCCATCCCAGACCGCCCTTCTTTTTCAGGAAGCTCAAGCTCTGCTTCATCTCCATGCCATCGAACCAGTTCCCTTGGACCAGCAGAACAGGGGGTTTTACTCCCGTTACTTCCTTGTTCCGAAGAAGACGGGCGATCTGCGGCCCATTCTGGATCTCAGGGCTCTCAACAAATTTCTAGTCAAAGAAAAGTTTTGAATGTTGTCCCTGGCATCCCTTTATCCCCTTCTCGAGCAGAACAACTGGTTATGCTCTCTGGATCTCAAGGAGGCCTACACTCATATCCCCATTCATCCTGCCTCCCGTCAATATCTCAGATTTCGGGTGGGGAATCTGCATTATCAATACAGAGTACTACCCTTCGGCCTGGCCTCGTCTCCCAGAGTGTTCACCAAGTGCCTGGTAGTGGTAGCAGCAGCTCTAAAGAATCATGGTCTTCAGGTATTTCCCTACCTCGACGACTGGCTCATCAAAGATTCCATATCTCACGGGGTTATTGTAGCGACCCAATGGACTACCTGGTTCCTACAAAGTTTGGGATTCAAAATCAACTTTCCCAAATCTCAACTTCAGCCCTCACAGAATCTACAATTCACTGGAGCTGTTCTTGACACTGTCCAACTCAGAGCATTCCTTCCACAACAACGACTGGAAGCTCTTCTTCAACTCTGTCATACAGTGTCTTCCCGCTCTTCCATCTCAGCGAGACTCATGGTGGTACTTCTGGGTCACATGGCCTCCACAGTACACATTACTCCTTTTGCCAGACTTCACCTCAGAATTCCTCAGTGGACCCTGGCATCTCAATGGATGCAAGTTTGCGACCCTCTTTCTCGACACATATCAATCACTCCTTCATTGAAGCAGTCTCTCCTTTGGTGAATGCTCTCTTCCAATCTTTCCAGAGGCTTGTTTTTTCAAATGCCCCCCCATCAGAAGGTCCTCATGACAGACTCTTCGACCTACGCTTGGGGTGCTCATCTCGATGGTCTCCGTACTCAAGGCCTCTGGACCAGTACGGATCGTCAATGTCATATTAATCTGTTGGAACTCAGAGCGATTCTCAAAGCTCTCAATGCTTTTCAACATCTGCTTCACGACCAAGTAGTCCTCATTCGGACGTACAACCAAGTCGCCATGTATTATGTCAACAAACAGGGAGGGACGGGGTCTGCCTCCCTTTGTCAAGAAGCTTTGAAAGTTTGAAATTGGGCAATCTGCCACAACACCTTCCTCAAAGCTGTCTACATTCAAGGGGTGAAGAATTGCTTGGCAGACAACTTGAGTCGTCTACTGCAACCTCACAAATGGACACTCCATTCCTCGCCTCTTCATCACATTTTTTTACAGTGGGGAGCACCTCAGATAGACCTCTTTGCAGCTCTCCACAACTACAAACTGCCTCAGTTCTGCTCGAGGATATACTATCCTCATCGCCTCGAGGCAGATGCTTTTCTTCTGGAATGGACGAATCTCTTCCTCTATGCATTCCTCCATTCCCTCTCATTCTCAAGACTCTGGTCAAGTTGAAGAATGATCATGATTCTAATTGCTCCTCGGTGGCCAAGACAACCTTGATACTCCCTTCTACTTCAACTCAGCAGCAGGTAGCCATACCTTCTACCAGTTTTTCCTTCTCTGCTTACACAGAGTCAAGGATCTCTGCTTCATCTCAACCTGCAGTCTCTACACCTGACAGCTTGGTACCTCTCAACATAACCCCTCTTCAGTTTTCTCCATCTGTAAGAGATGTTTTAGAAGCTTCTAGGAAGCCTACCACTAGACAATGCTATCACCAAAAATGGACTAGATTTTCTATGTGGTGTTCTTCTCATCATAAGGAGCCTCAACATTCCTCCTTATCTTCTGTTTTGGACTACCTTTTGCACTTATCCAATTCTGACCTCAAGTCTACATCTATCCGAGTCCATCTCAGTGCAATTGTGGCTTTCCATCAGCCTATTGAAGGAAAACCCCTCTCTGCTCACCCGGTGGTTTCCAGATTCATGAAAGGACTTTTCAATGTCAAACCTCCTCTCAAACCGCTTCCTGTGGTTTGGGACCTCAATGTTGTTCTTGCTCAACTGATGAAGCCTCCTTTTGAACCACTGGATAAGGCTCATCTGAAGTATCTCGCTTGGAAAGTGGTATTTCTCATAGCCCTCACTTCTGCTCGACGAGTCAGTGAGCTGAAAGCTTTAGTTGCTGATCCACCATTCATAGTGTTCTTTCATGACAAGGTGGTTCTTCGTACTCATCCTAAATTCCTACCTAAAGTGGTCTTGGAATTTCATCTCAACCAATCCATTGTTCTTCCAGTGTTTTTTCCAAAGCCTCATTCTCATCCTGGAGAAGTTGCTCTTCATACTCTGGACTGTAAACGTGCATTGGCCTTCTATTTGGAATGCACCAAACCACACAGAACTGCTCCTCAACTTTTTGTCTCCTTCGATCCAAATAAGTTGGGACATCCTATTTCTAAGCGTACCATCTCCAACTGGATAGCAGCTTGTATCTCATTCTGCTATGCCCAGGCTGGATTACCCCTACACAGTAAAGTCACAGCCCATAAAGTTAGAGCAATGGCAGCTTCAATTGCTTTCCTCAGATCTACTCCTATTGAGGAAATTTGTAAGGCTGCTACTTGGTTCTCGGTTCATACCTTCACTTCTCACTATTGTCTGGATACTTTCTCCAGACTGGATGGACAGTTTGGCCAAACAGTATTACAAAATTTATTCTCCTAAATTGCCAACACTCTCACCATCCCATTCTGGTTAGCTTGGAGGTCACCCATATGTGAGAATAGGCTGCCTGCTTCTCCTGGGATAAAGCACAGTTACTTACCATAACAGGTGTTATCCAGGGACAACAGACAGCTATTCTCACAACCCACCCACCTCCCCTGGTTGGCTTCTCTGCTAGCTATCTGAACTGAAGAGACGCGCCCTGCACTGGGCGGGAAGGCACTTGCGCATGCGCATTGCGGGCGACTTAAAACTTCGAGTTTCTTCAAGCAAGTCTACTTGTGAGGCATCCACATCCGGGCTCCGTCGATGACGTCACCCATATGTGAGAATAGCTGCCTGCTGTCCCTGGATAACACCTGTTACGGTAAGTAACTGTGCTTTTTTTTTCTGCCACCGGAAACACGGGAGGGGAGGGTAGGGGGGAGTATGTTCTGAGAGCTGCACTGTCAGAGACAGAGAAAAGGGGGAGGGAGCTGAGAGAGGGTGAAAGAGAGAGGGAGACTGTTCAATGAGAGGGGGACTTGAGAAGTCCGAGGGGATTTAAAAAAAGATAGGCTAAAATAGGAAGGGAGAGAAGCTGTAATTGATGGAGGAAGCTAAGATAGGGAGAAGGAGAAGGAGAGAGGTTATGGTGAATGGAAGGAGTTGAGAGAGAGGCTATGATGGAGGAAGCTGAGCTAGGAAAGAGGTGAGGGAGAGAGGCTATGAAGGAGAGAGAAATTGACAGAGGAAAAAAATGTTGGATGGGGGACTGAGGGAGGATTTATTGAGCTGAGAGGTAAGGGGGAAGGGAAAACTGAGGGAGGCTGTGATGGAAAGAGGGAGCTGAGAGAGGAAAGAAATGTGAACGTGGATAGAGCAAGGAAGTCATGAGGGAAAGAGCTCAAAAACAAAGAGGGAGACTATGGGGAAGATTAGGGAGAGACTAAGGAAAACTATGGCAGGCAAGCAGATTTTTTGTTTTTAGGATACGTTCACTCATCATCCCATCAGGAAGAGAGGACAGTGGATACGGCCTTCTTCTACTTGTAAATACATTACCTTGCTTCTTGGCACAAAACGGAGGAACTGGAGTAGGCCAGTAATGTTATATAATATGCATCCTTTCTTCAACTGCAGTGCTAGAATATTAAATGGGACAACATGTTTCTGCCCTGAATTCAGCTGTGTGTCTTCAGCTTTGGAGGGTGGCTCAGGGCATGGGCAGCAGGACTTCACTTTCCTTTCCTGATTCTGAAAGAACTTTTCCATGGTGCAGCCCAAGACTTCTCCAAATAGGTGATCAGACATAATGGTTAGTGCAGAAGGCTGAGAACCTGGGGGACCGGATTCAGTTCGCACTGCAGCTTCTTGTGCCTCCACCAGGGACAGAGAAAATATCTGTACATACCTGTAAATAGCTTTGGTTGTACCACAGAATAATGGTATATCAAATCCATGATCCTTTATCTTTACAGAACTTTAGCTCTGGGTTTAAATTGGTGCAGAGGTTAGCGCTACAGCCTCAGCACCCTGAGGTTGTGTGCTCAAGTCCCACACTGCTCCTTGTGACCCTGGGCAAGTCACTTAATCCCCGTTGCCCCAGGTGCATTAAACAGAGAGTGAATTCACCGGAACAGACAGGGAAAAAATGCTTGAGTACCTGAATATAAACCACTTGGGCTCTAAGTGATATATAGATACTAAAAACTAAATAAATTAGGATGTACAGTATCTGTGGTTATTAATGAATGCATTAAGTCTACAATAAAACACAATAAACAAGCAAGTTGAAACATATGACAAAGTGACACATTTTCCTTCTTCCATTTGTAGATTCAAGCATGTTTGTGGCAGAGACTCTGAGTGAATTGGGGCTATGGAGACTGGTAGTACATGTGATTAATATCTCCCTGGGCATGGTCTGGTGTGTATGTGTGTTTTGGAGACAGCATAGACGTGTGTCTATGGGGATGAGTGGTGGATATGTAGCAGATATTTGGGACAGTTAGAAGTTAGGGGGGGGTGTCTGTAGATGGTATATGTCTGGCTGGGTGAGAGTGTGTTATGCGGTTTCAGTGTGTGGGGTATTGCATTGTTAGAAGTATACTAGATGTGTGCTAGGATAGGTTGGGGATATACTCCTATATTTTAAGATGTTTTCATTGTGCTTACACATCCTACATTATTTCCCACATTCCTTCCCCTCGCTCCCTTTTTTCTAATAACTCCCTTCTTCTTCTTACGTTATTCCCTTGTACTCACTCCCTTTCTCCCCACTTTCTGCTGGATTTCCCTCTTCCGTACTCACTCACTACTACTCTGCATGGCCCAGAAATGCTGTACCTTCCTGCACCACGAGGCTTGGGATCCCCTCAGCACAATTTTTCTCCCCCCCCCCCCCCCCAGCACTGCCTCTTCTGCTGCTGCCATGGAAGCTTGGAATCCCTGCCACCCTGCTGTCAATGGGGAAGCCTGCCCCTTTTCTGCTTCCTCCCAGCTTACACATAGATTTTACCCATATGCAAACAATGTTATGCGTACAGATGGATGAACAGACCCTACCCAACAGGTGGTATGGTTAGAGCACAGCACATCTAATAAACATGTAAAGAATCCCCCCGTGAGATAATATACGAAATGAAAGCAGACAATAACCAAAGCAACCCATCCAGTCTGCCCAGCGGTGATTAGTCCATCCGTTATGGAACCCCCACATCCACTCCCCTATGCCCAGCTCTCATCCAACTTTTCAAATCAGTTCCATTAGTTATTTGCAGATTTATCTCACAGTTTATTCAATAGTAGTACAAGGTGACACTTATATATAACATAGTAAATGGCGGCAGATATGTGCTAGGTATTTTTCTGTCCCTCTAAGGGCCATGTTTACTAAAGCTTAGCATGCCTTAAAGGCTGTATGGTCCATAGGAATATCATGGGCTGCACAGCACCTAGTATGCATTAAGCTTTAGTAAACATGACCCTAAGGGCTCCTTTTACGAAGCTGCGTTAGCAGTTTAACGCGCGTAATAGCGTGCGCTAAACCGCCGGACGCGCTAACCGCCACCGCCTCCTCTTGAGCAGGTGGTAGTTTTTTTGGCTAGCACGGGGGTTAGCGCGTGATTGAAAGTCACGCGGTAAAGCCGCTAATGCGGCTTCGTAAAAGGAGCCCTAAGTTTGTTCATGAGGCATTTGAAGGGTTAAACGGCTTGCCCAAAATTACAAGGAGCTGCAGAGGAATTTGAACTGGGATTCCCCGGTTCTCAGCCTGCTACTCCTATTGCTGGTTGATGCAGATTATCCCCCTCTCCCCCCCTATGATTTCTGGTGAATCCACTAGATTTTTGCAGGTTACCCGCAATAGATTTCTGTCTTACACCATCACTGCTAGGGAATGGTGCAGTGCACAAAGGCCCAGCAGTTCCAGGAATAGATCAGGTTTGCTGGCTCTTGCCAGTCTCTCCTAGTAGGAAGTGCTATAGGGGATTGATCCAGAAATGGTCGTGCAGTCCAAGTTAGTGCTGAATAATTGCTGAGAGAAAGGTCAAAGGGCAGAATGCAATAGTGTGTTGTTATCCTCATAGTGTATGACGACGTGACTCAGTCATCAGCTGGAGTGCGAGTGAGCGAACGCTGCAGTGCAAGAAATATCAGCTGATGTCACGTCCTCCTCTTTGTTTCCTTCCTTGGGCTTCTTCCCAAGTGGTGGTGCTCTGAGCCCAGAAGGAGAGATCCCGGGACGCCGGATCTGGCTTCTAGCTACCATCAACCCCCTGCTACCCCTCCCCGTTCTTCCACCCACACAGCCGCCTCCTCCTCCCACTGCCACCTGTCATAGAGCAGCTTTGCTCCACACAGCTCCAATCAGCTGCCCACATGCAGAAGAATTTAAAGGGACAGTCACCTTTCTGCTTCCTGTCCTTTGCTAAGAGACTGGACCTATTCTTATCACTACTGTTTCGCTCTTAGGTGTGTGGGATGTAGGTTCAAAGTTCTGGCTAAGAAGTGATGCCCAGTATCAGTGATTGTTCTGGGCAGGGCTAACCAGGCTGGCAGTTTCTTTAGTGTGTAGGATGGCATATCTCCTTTAGTGAGGATAAGCATCTGCCTACTCTTTCCTTCATTTATCAATCCAGCAGCATCACACACTACAAATTCAATTTCCCTGGCGTACTTGCTTTCAAGGCACTCCCAGGAAATCTTATTTGAGGCCTTATCAAGGAACTCAAGATCCTACCTAAAGTTTCCAGCTGCTCCCACATTTCCAGACAGCTTGATCCAGTCCTGGGTTGGCAATACGAGGGGGGTGCTGAAAAGTTCTCAGACCAACCAACCAACTGCCTAAATTCTGAGCCTTATTTTGCCACTGTAGCTGAAAAGAGTGTTATCTTATTTCATTAAATTACAATTTTCAGAAACGACATTCTCTATTTTGACATTTTTTTTCAGATCATTGATTGAACCATATCCACTGTCATTCTCTTCTTGGCTTGAATTGAGAACTTTCAGCACCCCTCCTACTGCATGCAGGTCTTGCATTTCTTGGGGCAGAGATTTTTAAGCTAATCCTCAGATACACAGAGCTGCCTATTCCAGGAGGGAGCCTTTTTGGCCAATCCTAGTTTTACACATATATACCAAAGCAGTGTAGTATTTGTAATCCACAATTTTATCTATTGAAATCAGTGTTGCAGGTCCCTTAATGCATCAGGATGATGTCAGAAATCCAAGACTGGCTAAAAATTTTCTTCCTCCTGGAATGGTTAACTTGGCAATTCTAGCCACACCCTATTGTTATTTTCAGAATTCCCTCTTTGAATATGCATGCTCTGCTTTCACAGACTTGCCAGTCTCCTTCATTGAGCAGGAGACTCACACTTTTGTGGTTCATCTCCCACACTCCTACCCGTGAGCCAGATTCCCCCACTGAGCAGCTTTCCTGTCCAGTGGTAGCAGGAGATTCCTTAATAAGACATCCTCTCCTTATGATATGGGACCAGTCCCACAGCTCTTATCATGAGACTGGTCCCATGGAAAGGGGAGGTGACTGCTGGTGGCACAGGCTATGACAACAAAGTATCAGGGGCGGAGCTGTGGGTGAGGCTGGGTGGAGCTATAGCTAGAGATGGGTGTAGTTAAGGATAGGCTGGCGGGGTGCCCTAAATCTCCCACTGGGAAATCTGACCCCCTTGGCAGCTCTGCTTTCAATGTATGTAGATCTATTTCAAGTGTATTCACTGTGGATATCCTGAAAATCGGACTGGCTGGGTGTGTCCATAGGATAGGGAAAAATGTTTGTGTACCTGAATAAATTCATGTAAAACCATTCTGAGCTCCCCTGGGAGAATGGTATAAGAAACTGAATAAATAAAAGGGTTGAGATTCCCAATTCATTCCTAGTAACACACCCAGCCAGTCAGGTTTTCAGGATATCCACAATGGCTGTGCATGATAGGCATTGATACACAATGGAGGCAGTGCATGCAAATGTGTCTCATGCATATTCAGTGCGGATATCCTGAAAACTAGACCTAGGCTCTCCCAGGTAGGATGATGACTGCCATATTCTAAAAGAGTGTTACAGTCAGAGGACTTGTATAAAATAGTCTGCATAACATAGCATATCATAGCAAAGCATAGCACAGCACAACTCAGCTCAGCTCAGCACACTTCAGCTCAGCTCAGCACAGCTCAGCTCAGCACAGCTCAGCTCAGCATAGCATAGCTCAGCTCAGCTCAGCATTGACTTCTGAACTGCTACAGGGTCACAATATGCAAGCCAAGGCTGCAACAGTAAACCCATTTCAGATCAGTGTCTATGAAAGGTTCCGTCTCTAGCAGTATTCAAATCCAAGCTAAAAGTCCACTTTTTAAGCTCCCTAACCCTCTACTTGTCTGTTTGATTAGATAGTTAGCTCTACTGAGCAGGGACTGTTTCTTGAATGTTTTAATATACAATGCTGTGTACGTCTAACAGCGCTATAGAAATGATAGTAGTACTATAGTAGTAATCAAACATTTTAGAAAACATCCAGGGCACAATTTGGACATTTGGGGATAGACCTGTTTTAACAATGAATAAGTATAAAAAGGTTTCCAAACTGACCAGAGGACCACTGGAGGGATGAAGGCATGAGCCCTCACACTCCCCCAGTGGACACTGACCCTCTCCAACCCCCTAAAGAAATGAATGAAACAGTACATACCTGCCTATATGACAGCTTCAGTTGTTATTGCCAATCCTAGTAGAACAGCAAGCAGGTTCCTGGAGTAGCCTACTGGGCAGTGTAGTCCACCATGGAGATGGGGACTCAGGCCCATATCCCACTCTATTATAACTATTACACTCATGGTGGAATATGGGAGCCTTTCAAAATCCACCCAAATCTCACTGTACCTACATATAGGTATAAGGGCTATTGAAGTGGTGTATAGTTGGGTCTAGGAGATTTTAGGTTGTTTTGGAAAACTCACCATACACTATAAGGGGGTCAAGGTGAGATGTGAGAATCTCGGAGAGGGTGGGAGCCAGAAGGCCTTGAGCATGCGCAGATGCTCAAGGCTCTGCAGCAGCCCAGCTTGTATTTGAAATTCTTTATCACTCGAGCATAAACGTCTGTTTCTCAGAAACTGTCCCATTGGTATACCTTCTTTGAGTTTGGTAGGATGATGACTGCCATATTCTAAAAGAGTGTTACGGTCAGAGGGCTTGTTGTATAAAGTAGTCTGCATAGCATAGCATAGCATAGGACTGAACAGCTCAGCTCAGCATAGCATAGCAGAGCACAGCTCAGCACAGCTCAGCTCATCTCAGCTCAGCACACCTCAGCATAGCTCAGCAGAGCATAGCACAGCTCAGCTCAGCACAGCTCAGCTCAGCATAGCATAGCATAGCATAGCTCAGCATAGCATAGCATAGCTCAGCTCGGGCCTACACTAACCCTCATTCTGTAACCAGCATCCATGTTACAGACGCCGGTTAGAGAATCGGGTTAGAGTAGACGCGGCCGCTACACTTATTGCAGCAAGGGATAAGTATAGCGGCCGCCTGTCGATCGCCGGCAGGAGGGTGCTGAACTCCTCCTGCCGGAACACCCCTCCAAACTCCCAATCAACGGCAGGAGGGTGCCGAACCCCTCCTGCCGGAAAGCCGCCCCCGCCCCCTGAAACTCCCAATTGCCATCAGGAGGGTACCGATCCCCTCCTGCCAGAAAGCCGCCCCCGCCCCCCAAAACTCAAGATCGCCAGCAGGAAGGTGCCAAACCCCTCCTGCCAGAAAGCTGCCCCCAAACTCCCAATCACCGGCAGGAGGGTGCTGATCCCCTCCTGCCGGAACACCTCCCCCAAACTGCCAATCACCGGCAGGAGGGTGCCCAACCCCTCTTGCTGGAAAGTCGGACTCCCTCCAGATCCCCCATGCTAACGACCTCCCCCCGATGACTCCCCTAACCTCACCCCCAACTAACCTCTCCCCAACTAACCTTTAAATGTTGGCCGACTTGACGGGTCTTGCTGCCGTCCAGCCAACAGGCCTGCCTCGTCGAAATGAGACGGGCCCGCCCCTACCCGGCCCATCCCCGCTAAGTCTAAGGCCCACAAGGCTCCCCTCTATCCCCCTCCCTTTTCAACATTTACTTGGCTCCTCTGGCACGGACACTAGCCGACTTAAACCTTAAATCATTCATATATGCAGATGACATCACCATTATCATTCCCCTTACTTCATTCACACAACAGACGGAACAACTCACCTCTTCTGTCCTCACCAAATTAGAACTATGGACCTCACAATTCAAATTAAAATTGAACACCGAAAAAAACAAAATTTTCCTGGCAAGTCCCACCCATAAACTAAGAAACACCTCCCTGAAATTGAACGGCCTAGACTACCCAATCAACCCCACCATAAAAATCCTTGGAGTCCTCCTAGACAGATGCTTGACCTTCGAAGATCATACCAGTGCCCAGGTCAAAAAATGTTTCTGCTCCCTTTGGAAACTTCACACCATTAAACGCCACTTCGATCACCTCTCCTTTCGTCTTCTGGTCCAATCACTAATCTTAAGCATACTGGACTATTGTAATATCATATACCTGGGATCCTATAAAAATGCCATCAAACGTTTAAGAATAGTTCAAAATGCTGCCGTCCGCCTCATCTTCGGCCTCAAAAAATATGACCACGTAAGCCCCTATTAAAAATAAACTCCACTGGCTGCCGGTGGAGGCAAGGATCATCTTCAAATTCGCCTTCCTCTGCTTCAAAACCTTAGCAGGCTCTTCACCAATCTACCTATCTGAGCACCTTGAAATTGCAGGCCCCTCCCATACACGAAACACCTACCTGTTTTCCTTTCCTTCCCTGAAGGGTTGCCTCTACAAGAAATTCCTCAACAGATCCCTAGCATTCCAAGCGGGCAAATGGAGCAAATGCCTCACAACCCTCATCTCCAATTTCTCCCCCTATCAAATGTTCAGGAAGTCAATCAAAACCTACCTTTTTGACAAATTCCTCTAACTTCTCCCCCCTCTTCCTTGCCTCCTCCTCTGAATTCGACTTACCTCCAGACTCTCCGACTCCTCCAATCTTGTTAGCCACTAAATGGCTTAACAAAATGGATCGCTCAACCTATCTAATTATCCCGTCTTCGTTACTCCCCATACTAAATGCCTCTGCTCTGCCTTATCGAACACTGCAGTATGTATCACCGTAACTGCTGTATGTAATATCGCTTTATGTAACTTACAACAAATGTAACTTCACTGTAAATGTACAGTCTCTTCATCTGTTAACTGCATAGAACTTCCATGGTAATGCGGTATACAAGAATAAAGTTATTATTATTATTAATAAAAGATCAAAAGTCAATTTTGTTTTTTTCCCTGCCCAACAAAATTTTATTAATAATGTTCATAACTTTCGCCAATCACCATTATTTAATTCCAAAGGAATCATCTGGAAAACATATAACCATTTTGAAAAAATTATCATTTTAAATAAAGCTACTCTACCCCCCCAAAGATAATGGTAAATTCTGCCATTTTTGTAATTTTATTTTGGTATAACTAAGCAAAAAAGGGACATTTACCTTTTATAACCTTCTAGGATCCTCTGGCAAATAAATACCTAGGTATTTAAAATTATTCTCTGCCCAGTTTAAAGGAAAATCTGGACCCCCCATTCTCTACTTAACTTTTCATTAGTTGCTAATGCCTTAGATTTGTCCGTATTTAATTTAAAACCAGAAATATCTCCAAATTCTGTAAAACATTCTAATAATGTTTGCAAAGATAAACGAGGATTAGTTAAATGAACTAAAATATCATCTGCAAATGCAGCTATTTTAAAAGTAAAACCCCCTATATTAACCCCTTTAATATCACGATCGACATATTGGGCACCCCTGCCTTAGAGTGTTTATATTACCATGGGCTAGATTCACTAACCTCCATTGCATTCCCGAACTGTGGCCGATCTTTATCTTTATTTAAAATATTTGATTAAACGCTTATTCAACAGTACAAAGCGTTGAACAAAATTTAAAAAATACAGAAAGACAGACTTATGTACATTATTAGACATGTATGTATTAAATTGTTAGACAAACTTGGGCTAAACAAACAAACACTAATTTTAGAAACAATAGGAAAAAGGGCAGAACTACAAATTTATGGCAAAAGAGGGAAACACAATAGGAGGAGGGAATTAAACTCATGAATAGGATTGGAAAATTGGTGGCCAGAAAATAAAAAAAAAACCTTTAGTAACAATTATATGTATCCTTGAAGAGAAAACACTTTAAATGCTCTTAAACTTCTGCTTTCAGCTCTTAGATATGCAGGCCTGATGAATTTACAAAACCAAAAAAATTAAATGAGGGCGATTGGAGGAACGCTCCTCTCCAACTGCATGGATCACTAGTGTGCGATCCCGACGCATGTGCAGACCATCTATAGATGGTCTGCGCATGCATCTAAGAGCCATCTAGAGCTGCGACTTAAAAAAAAAACTTTTAATAGCCTAGCGAGCCCATGGTTTAAACACACGGGTTAAAACCATGGGCTCGCAGTGCGGGGAAGGGCAGGAGAGGCAGGGTGGCAGGAGAGATTCGGGGCAAGAGCAGGGCGGTGAGTCGGCCAAGCAGGCAGGAGAGATTTAGGGCAGGCAGGAGATCGGGGCGGAGACAGGGAAGAGAAGCAGGGCAGAGAGCAGAAGGCAGAAGGCAGGGCAGTCGGAAAGGACCTCAGCGACTGGTCCTCAGCAGTCGCTTCTTGTGTTGATCGGCCAGCCCAGTTGGTTTGCCAAGATTTCTGTAGTGAATCACGTCCCTGCCTACTTTGCATGCCGTTCCCTTCACTTGCATGCACGGATTGGAATCAGATCGGAGGAGAGGTAAGTGAATCGGGCCGGAGTAAAATCGGGTTGCAAACCGGTTGGTACATGATCGGTTTACTTAGTGAATTATTATTATTATTATTATTAGGATTTTATATACTGCCTATCAAGGTTATCTAAGCGGTTTTACAGTCAGGTACTCAATCAAGCCCCATGAGCTGATATGAGCCCTTTTCAGAGTATTGCTGCATAAAATGCAATGCCTTATGGAGGCTCTGGAGAAACAAGCATATGAAACAAGGCAGCAGCTTGATGTGCCCGAAGCTTTCTCTCTCGCCCTGGAATATGATTTCCCAGAATGCTTTGGCTTCTGCCTATAATTCATCCACCAGTCAGAAATCAGGATGCAAATTTCAGTTCTAACTATGTATAACGAAGTTTAGCAGCTGCCAGCAGATGGTAGCATAACATTAAAATAATAATAATAATAAAAATTTAAGCACAGAGCAATAAAACACAGACTGACAATGCACAAAAATTATTTTCATGACAGCACAATGAAAACAATTAAAATAAAAAAAACACACATTATATTTGTAATGTTTTAATGTAATGTTTGTAATGTAATTTTTCCAATACTGCCGCTTTAAAATGAAATGGCTATCAGTTGAGACAGATGCATAGGACACAAAGGCCCCCCTTTTATCAAGCCGCATTAGGGTTTTATATCGCTGGTCGTTGCAGTAGAAGCTCCGATGCTCATAGGAATTCTATGAGCGTTCGAGCTTTTACCGCAGTGGCCAGCAATACAAATCCTTAATGCGGCTTGATAAATGAAAATAATGAAAAAGATAGTGCAGGCATGGATGAAAGCCAGAGTTCAAATCCCAACACTTGTAATCTTGGGAAAATCATATACAATTCTATAAAAATAAGTAAAGCTGTTTCATGAAGAAATCCCTTAAAGGATCTTAGCTGCCTTAACATTTTACAACATTTAAAACCTGAGTTGTAATGGAAAGCTGATAGTGAATTGTAACATCCATATCTTTACAAGTGTCTACTGTTTACTACAATTGGGGTGATATGGGTGGATGGCAAGAAAAGCCACAAATTCAACAGAGAGTAGTTTTTTTTATATATTCAGCTTAATGCAATGGATAGTGACAGTACAGCTTTTAAACAATTTTGTAAGAAGGACAACTAGGCTTGGAGGATGAGATGTACAGCATCAGTGTCTATGAGACAAACATGGTTTTTCTTATTACATAGATCTTTTTGGAGCCCTGTTAGGTTGCATAAGTTAGATAGTTCTAAATCTACTAGATGCTGGCACTGTCATCTAGATATTGGAACACTGGATCATCTGTTGTTCTATTGTCCTATGATACTTAACTTTTGGAGGTCAATATGGGGTAGGATTAATAACATTTTAGAATCATCAATTCCACTAACGTATGAGGCGGTCATTTGTGGAACAATATTACACGTTAAGCCCACTATGGATCAATATAAAGGCCGTCTTTTCCTTATAATGACTGGGATAGTCATCCAGATGATAACCCGAAACTGGAAGAATTATGATCGTTTAAATTTTCCTTTCTGGTGGGCAAATCTTTGCTTCAGTTATAGATTTGAAAGGATGAACACTGAGAGTTGGGGCATGGTAATATATTTAAATTGATATGGGAACTGTTGACATCTTATGTTACCTCACTATAATAGGTTTATGATTGTGAGTCAATTTTTGTTTATTTTGGTACACATCCAGGGAAGGGTGGGGGGGTTATTTCTGTCATATTTGGATTTTTAAATATTTACACTTGGGATGGGTGGGAGGATGGAAAGATATGGATAATCGGGTAAGGTTAATAGAGAAATTTATGGTTCTCAGTTTTATTAAATTATCATTAGGTGGATGGATGGGAGACAATGTTTGGTTATATATATTTGATAGTTAAGTGTGCTTATATTGTCTTATTATATATGATATATTTATGTATTGCACTATTGCAGATTGGAAAATTAATAAAGATTTAAAAAAAAAAAAAAAAAAGGACAACTTAGCCATCAAGAACACATCATTTGTATAAAAATAAGCACCAAGGCCATAACCCTACATAAATGTGGCTGGTGGATTCATGAATAATAGAATAGGGGATAATGCTGAGCCTTGAAGGACTCCAAAATGCAACTGTTGAGTTTTAGACAGGTTTATCCCGATACTGACTATAAATGTGTGGTCTGATAAATGAGTCCATGTACATTGACAATGATCAAAAAGAGTATATAAACTCATATACCCCCTCCCCATTCTACAGAAAGTGCTAAAATTTGGGTGCAATTTAATTGCCGCTTATAATTGGGATCTTAACAAGCAATTATTGGTGCTAATTGGAAATAATTAAAATTTAGGCATGGGATCCACGCCTAAATTTTCTGCTCAAAGATCCAGAAAAGGGGGGGAGGAGGGAATGCAGAAATGGGAGGGTCATAGGCGGATTGGGAGCTTTCCTTGAATTTACCCAGGTAGTTATAGAACAGGGGTCTCCAACCTGCAGCCTGAGGGCCGTATGCGGCCCCGTGAAGTATTTTGTGCGGCCCCATTCGAGGGCGGTGCAGTGTTTTCCTCTGCTGCCCCCGGGTGTTTACCATCTTGCCGGCTCCCTCCTCTGTCATGCTGCAGTGTTTGTGCGGCCCCAGAAACATTTTTTTCGGCCAATGCGGCCCAGGGAAGCCAAAAGGTTGGACACCCCTGTTATAGAATAAGGGAAATCTGTAGCTAATTTAGGTACAAAGATTTACAACACCTAAAGTTAGGTAGAGTTCCCAGTGTTAAGTGCTATCTTATAAGCAGTGCAAAACTTTGAGCACCACTTAAAGAACAGCGCTCAGTGCTATTTTTATTTTTTGGTGTTGATTTTTGGGGTGCCATTTATAGAATTTAGTCCGTACTGTAAAATCAAAATATGTGAAGACTCATTAATAGAGGAAACGCTCAGGAGTAGTCCCCATGCTCTGGAATTTACTCCCAGAGGGCCTACATCTAACTCCAAGACTACCTATAGTTCAAGAAGCAGGTGAAAGCCTGGCTCTTAACCCAAGTCTTTAATACATAGGGCAATTGACTATACTCTCATCTGCACCAGCACTAGCTTGCCTAATACAAGGGTTCCTTTAACTAAGATGCGCTAGTGTTTATAGCGCACGCAGGAAATTACCGCGCGATACACTGTGCACTACGCTTCTAGAACTAATGCCAGCTCAATGCTGGCATTAAGATCTAGCACACGGGGCAATGTAGTGCACGCTATTCCACACGTTAAAGCCCTAATGCAGCTTGGTAAAAGGAGCCCTAAGTAAATCAGTTCGTTAGACCTTGTTTAACTGTATAAACAACTTGCCTTGAGTTTCGCCTTATCCCAACTCACTCTGTACCACCCATCTTGTCCTCATCTAATATCTGCATGTGACCCCTTGGCAATAGTGCAAGCTTTATTACAGAAAAGCATTAGCGTCATAATGTTCTGATTTGTGCTTATTAGATGCTTCAACAGTATTATGTCTCCCTTTTAGTATGTATTATATCTCTCATTTGAATTTCAGTGCAGTTAATAAGTATATTTTATAAACTGTTTCATGGTAGTCCTATTAATAAGTTTCATTTTGCTGATTTTGACTTTATCTCATTCATTGTATTTATGTTTATATTTGGTCTTTTTACTACTGTTATGCTTTAACAAAATTGTAAGTTTTATGTTGAACTATAACTGCTGTACACCACCTTGGCTGAATCTCTTCATAAAGACAGTTAAATCCCAATAAATAAATATGTACCTTCATGCCTATTTGATTTTGGATTGCATGTAGCTGCTTCTAATAAAAAAAAAATAAATAAATATATATATATATATATATATAAAGCTTTTTAAAAAAAACAACTGTGCATACTGACTTATGCGCATTCAAAATTATGCCTGATCTTAAAAAATTCTGATCAGTACTTTTGCATTCCTAAACTCCATCCCTAGTTCAAGCATTCATCCACAGGCGGGGTTTATTGCACTGCCCATGAGACAGGAATAAAAATGATTAATTTCCCTGTTGGACTGTACCCTTTCTGACTCCAGGGCACTTGACACCAGCAGAGTACAACAGTGTGGAAAAAATAAACCGCTTTCTCAGAACAGATTTTTCACACCTAATGAATTCTGCTGTGATGATAAAGAGTGAGAGGAGCAGATGGGTCTTTGTTGGACTTTTTATAGAAGTTGAAAGGCTAAGCAAGATCCCTAAGTGGGGTGGCTGGGGGGAGGATGTTCTTATATTAGGCTCCCGTGGAAGAATATCTGTTCTCACCCCGCCAGGTGCATTTTCTTTTGACAGGTGCCTGGATCAGCACTTTCTCTCACTGGCACATCTACAGCTCGGGATTTTGTCTAGCCTGGCTCACTCTGAATGAAGGTCTTCCTCAGAGGGAAGCAGAATGTACAAAACTCATGTGAATGCTGCTCCCACTTACCATAGGCTCGCTGGTTGGTTTTCACATGCCAGAGTCCTTTTATAATAATTTAATAATACTATTACAGTGCTTGCCCTCCCATTATTTAAACACCATGGTCAGCATTCAATTCAAACTCCAACTGAGGCATTTAAAATTCTACCTAGAAACCTTCCAGGCCATACCCCAGGACGAATGCTGAATTTCTAGGCACAGAGGCCATTGGAAACTCTTCGAGTGCAGTTGATATTCCCCTCCCCCCCTTTAACAAAACTGTTAGCTCCGTAGCTGGCGCTAGAAACCACGCTACGGTTTTGTAAAAGGAGGGGATAACTTTCATAAACAGACAAAAAAAAATAGTTTGGAGTTTCCATCTAATTCCAAAAACCATTGTTAATCTTCCTTCAGGTGAACTACTTAACACAGAAAATAAAGCCAGGGTTCTGGCTGTTATCTTGGATTGAAATTTATCTTTTGAACCTCAAATTAATGAGCTTTAGAACTATTCTAAAGCTCACAGAGCTAAGAGATGATCTTATAGCTCTTAGACAACACAGTTGAAAAAAAATTATGGGCTCCTTTTACGAAGCTGCGCTAGCGTTTTTAGCGTGCTAGATTCTAATGCCTCCATTGAGCTGGCAGTTTTTCCACGTAGCGCGGGGGGTTAGTGCGCACTAATCTGCAGTGCATGCTAAAAACGTTACCGCAGCTTAGTAAAAGGAGCCCTATATGTAAGCTCGTTAATTTGAGGTTGAAAAGATAAATTTGAATACAGGATAACACCCAAGCTATTTTAATTCCTTATCTAGAATATAGTACAGTGGTACCTTGGATTACAAGCATAATCCGTTCCAGGAGCATGCTCGTAATCCAAAATGCTCGTTTATCGAAGCCAAGTTCCCCATAGACAATAGTGGCAACAGCATCGATTGGTTCCAGAACCCGGGGTCTGTACCTGTCGGGGCAGGGTGCTGCAGCACCGTCTCCTCCGTCTGCCTCCTGTGTCCTTCATCCGACGGTGCCGCTTTGGGGGGGGGGGATGCGTGTAATGTCCGCCAGCTGCCAGACAACCCCGCAGTGCCTTCAGAGGGATGCCTCCTCCATCCGTCGGCCAGCCCTCCACGTCGGATGCCCCTCGCATGCTGGAGAGCCCCCACTCGAGCCCATGCAGCTGATCGCCGCCCCACCCACACGCCCTGCAAGACACGCACAATGCCGATGATTGATGCTGTGCGCGTCACACGCAATGCGCAGGCGGGACAGCATCCAGCCGCGCAGGCCCAGACAGAGATCCTCCAACCTGCAGATGGAACCCGACTTGGAAGGCTGGCCGGAAGACGGAAGAGGAATCCCCCCAAGCGGCGCTTCCTGGTCTGTAAGTGCTCGTTTATCGGGGCAGTGCTCGATTTGTGAGTCAAAAGTTTGCTGAGAGTTTTGCTCGTCTTGCAAAACATTCGCAAACTGTATTACTCACAAACCGAAGTTCCACTGTAATTCCTTATATTGTTGTCTTCTGCAGAAATTATGTAAGAAATTACAATTGTTACAGAATACATCTGACGGTTCAATTTTTTCTCTCAGCAAGTTTAATGAAGTCACTACATTCTTGACCAATCTGCATTGACTTAAGACTGATTCACACCTCTATAGTTTGAATTCTGAAAATATAGTACAAATTATGCTATTTCCTATTAACAGATCTAATTCAATAAAAATTCAAAGATTAGACTGAAATTTTCCATCAATGAAGAAGTGCTATAATTTGGAATAATATACATAATCAACCCCCCCCCTTTTACAAAACTGCGATAGAGGTTTTTAACGCAGGCCTGCATGCTTAATGTTCTGTGCTGCTCCCATCCTTCATAGAGTTCCTATGAGTGTCGGCAGCAGAGCATTCAGTATGCCAGCCTGCGCTAAAAACTGCTCTCGTGGTTATGCAAAAGGGGGTGAGGTGAAGGCAAATTAGTCAAATTTCATCCTATTTTTTGTTTAGAAAGGCGCTGAGTGCATCCACTACCCTATTTGTGAGGAAATATTTCTTGAGGTTATTCTTGAATCCACTCCTTGGAAAGTCATACTGTGACCTCTTATTCTCTTCAAAAGCTTGCTTTCTTGCACATAATTGTAATTGGATATCTTCACTATATCTGTCTCTCCTCTCCTGCAATACATATATAACATAGTAACATAGTAGATGATGGCAGATAAAGACCCGAATGGTCCATCCAGTCTGCCCAACCTGATTCAATTGAAATTTTTTAAATTTTTTCTTCTTAGCTATTTCTGGGCAAGAATCCAAAGCTCTACCCGGTACTGTGCTTGGTTTCTACTGCTGAAATCTCCATTAAAACCTACTCTAGCCCATCCACACCCTCCCAGCCATTGAAGCCCTCCCCAGCCCATCCTCCACCAAATGGCCATATACACACATGTGCAAGTCTGTCCAGTACTGGCCTTAGTTCAATTTTTAATATTATTTTCTGATTCTAGATCCGACTTTTGGTGTAGACCAAAGATGTACAAGGCAACCATTTTCATTCTGTCTAGTTTTCCATATAAGAACATAAGAAATGCCATCTCCGGATCAGACCTTCGGTCCATCAAGTCCGGCGATCCGCACACGCGGAGGCCCTGGCAGGTGTACACCTGTCGTAATTTATAGTCCACCATATCCTTACATGCCTCTCTTAAGGAGATATGCATCTAGTTTGCTCTTGAAGCCTAGGACGGTCGATTCCGCAATAATCTCATCTGGGAGGGCATTCCTTTGTAGTACTTTTCATTTCATTTAGTTTAGATTTTTAAAATTTTCATTTATAGGGCGAACATAGTAATTTGTTCATACAAACAAAATAATCATGAAAAGTTGAAAAACATAAAAGGGATTGACCAACAAATGTGCAAAGATCCAGGCTGAGTTTCACCTGATTTATATAAAATCCAGAATTTTCTGCACTTTGTTATGTTATAACATTTTATTGAAGGAATCAAGTAAATATACAATAATATAATACAAAGAGATATTCATTACAAGTAGATTCACAATTGTGATATTTCCATACATATTTCTATCATTCCTTCAAAATAAATTTCCATATGACCTATTCCACCCCCCTACACCCCCGTTCCCTTCCCCCTTTCCCCTCATCCCCCCATTCTTTTTATATCCAATTTATAACATTGTATTGAAGGAATTAAGCAAATATACAATAATAGACAAAAGAATTCCATTACCAATATTTCACAATTCAGATATTTCCATACATATTACTATCATCCCTCCCAAAAAATATTTCCATTTGACCTATTCCATCCTACCCATCTACGAACCTCCTAAACCTCGAATAAAAGAAAACGATGGAGTTGGTTCCTCCAATGCCAAAAACTAGGAGGATCTCTCTGTAACCAATATTGCAAAATACATTTATAACCAATCATACATGCCTTTTGAAATAAAATGCATCTCTCTTGTCCATATATCCCACAAGCAGCAGCTTTACCAAATAACACCCCCCTTGGGGATTCCACTAATGAACTATCCCATAAAGAAACCAAATATAATAGGATGGCAGACCAGAATGACTTAATAAGAGGACATTGCCATAAAGCATGAGATAGCATATTAAGAGCTTTATTACATTTAATACAATTAAAAGAATTTACTAAACCTCCATGAAAGGCTTGCACTTGTGAAAAATATGCCCTATGTAAAATTCTATAGGTACATTTCCTCCAAACATAGCCCGTAATAATTTTAGGTAACCGATGAATAGTTTGACCAAAATCAGGAAGCGATATTTGGATCCCTAACTCATCACTCCAATTTTGCAAAATCCTATCATATGTTTGATTTGGAATTAAACTCCACTACCACTTATGCAACAAAGATAGAAAAATTGGAGCATTCGTATGTTGATTAATAAAATTGAGAAGCTTTTCACGAACTCCATAAGAAAGATCTGAACTTTGTTAAGTAGGTTGCCTCAGAAAAGATCTGTACTTGCTACTCGTCACCACAAGAGGTTGCTGTTTCATTAGACCTGGAAAAGGCAAGGAGTGTAGGGAGTGTAGACTCATCGCTTTTGTGAGAATTGGGAAGAAAAAAGCTTTTGCAAGGGAGAAAAAACTGGAAAGATGTAAAAAAAGACATGAGTACAATTATTGTAATCAATAAAATGGTATACGATGAAAAGATCATGCAACAGAGAAAGAATCAGATGAGGTCATTAAATTTGCTGATGACACCAAACTCTGCAACAGGGTCAAAACCATGGAGGATTGTGAGGACCTGCAAAGGGACCTGACGAGACTGGAGGAGTGGGCAAAAAAGTGGCAAATGAGTTTCAACATAGAGAAATGCAAGGTCATGCACGTAGGAAAAAAGAACCCAATGTTCAGCTACAAAATGGGGGGAATATTGCTAGGGGTGAGCAACCTTGAAAGAGACCTGGGGGTGATGGTGGACACAACTTTGAAACCATCAGCGCAGTGTGCGACAGCCTCAAAGAGAGCAAACAGAATGCTGGGCATCATCAAAAAGGGTATCACTACCAGGACAAAGGAAGTTATCATGCTGCTGTATCGTACAATGGTGCACCCGCACCTGGAGTACTGTGTCCAGTACTGGTCGCCGTACCTCAAGAAAGACATGGCAGTACTCAAAGGAGTCCAGAGAAGAGCGACTAAGCTGATAAGAGGTATGGAAAACTTTACATACGCCGACAGGTTGAAAATGCTGGGGCTGTTCTCCCTGGAGAAGAGGAGACTTAGAGGAGACATGATAGAAACCTTCAAGATCCTGAAGGGCATAGAGAAAGTGGATAAGGACAGATTCTTCGAACTGCGAGGGACCACGAGCACCAGGGGTCATTCAGAGAAATTGAAAGGGGACAGGTTTAGAACCAATGCTAGGAAGTTCTTTTTTACCCAGAGGGTGGTGGACGCATGGAATGCTCTTCCGGAGGTTGTAGTAGGCGAGAGCACAGTAAAGGGGTTTAAGGAAGGTTTGGATAGGTACCTAAAGGATAAAGGGATTGAGGGATACAGATAGCAGCAGAGGTAGGTTATAGAAGTAGAGGTAGATTATAAAGGTCAAAAATTCACTTCACAGGTCAAGGACCTGGTGGGCCGCCGCGGGAGCGGACCGCTGGGCGAGATGGACCTCCGGTCTGACCCAGTGGAGGCAACTTCTTATGTTCTTATGTTCTTATGAATTTGAAGAGCTTAGTTCTAAAACCTGTGTGGAAATCTATTTTCTGGATAAATGAATGTTTTTATTTTCAAACTTAAGAACTTTTCTCCACTTAATATCATATACCTTTTGAATGAATGCCTTTTAGTGCAAATTTCACACATACTTCCGACAAAGTGCTATGGGGGCAATTCTATAAGTGGGAGCCTCCATTTGGATGCCCCAATGCCCTGTGGTGAGAGCCTAGATTCTGTTATAGAACACTAATTTAACCCAGTATCTGTGTGCCTAGGGTTACCAGATTTGTCCATCTGATAAAAGAGGACGCGTGGTCCCACCCCGTTCCACCTCCCAAACCCAGCCCCACACAAACCTCATCTCTTTGGGCCAGGTCTGGAGTAGAGAGTTGCACGGGGACAGAAATCCCACCCATCCTCACCCGTCCCCGCCAGGATCCTCTCCATCCCCACCCGTCCCCGCCAGGATCCTCTCCTTCCCCACCCGTCCCCGCCAGGATCCTCTCCATCCCCACCCGTCCCCATCAGGATCCTCTCCTTCCCCACTTATCCCCGTCAGGATCTTCTCCGTCCCCACCCATCCCCACAAGGAATTATCTCCAACCCCGCCCGTCCCCATAAAAAGCAGCAATTACTTCTGACAGGATTATCAATTCCACAGTTTCTTTTGTGTTTGCGCTGCTGTTTTCCTTGTGGAATCTCTTTGGTGGAACCCTTTTTTTGTTTTCTGTTCAGGTAATTAACTTATAAACCCCCTCTTTTACTAAGGCTGACGTGTCCATTATATTATATGGATGAACCCTGCTTCCAAAGCCTTCCATCCCCGTGGGAGTCCCGTTGGTTAGAGAGAGGTCCCCGTGGGAGTCCCGTGGGCCAGAGGAGGGTCCCAGTGGGAGTCCCGTGGGTTAGGGGGGGATTCCCGTGGGACCCCTGTGGGAACCGCGGGATTCCTGCGATTCCCGTTCCCGTGCAGACCTCTAGTCTGGAGCAGGGTTACCATATGGCTCCAGAGCAGCGCTCAACTAGCTTTCCCTTACCCCTCTGTGTTATCCTTAACTGTTTTCTTTTCTAAAATATTGTATTTCACCCTCTACCCTCTTGTTTTCCATTTGTCTGTGGGTCTTATCTGTGTTTTGGTTCTTGTTGATTATTTTAATTTTGATCCCCTCAATTTAATTGTACTGTATATCGCCTAGAACGTTAATAGGCGAGGAATCAAATTTTTAATAAACCCTGAACCTTGAGAAAAAGGAGGATAGATTGAGACATTTGGTATCAATGGAAGTATCATCCGAATGTCTAAATCCGTCCTCCTTTTTCTGGAGCCATACGGTAACCCTAGTCTGGAGTGCATAAGCAAGTGCACAGCCATGATGCGATGATGTGTGTGATATCTCTGCGTCACATCCGCGCATGCACAGATTCACTACAGATTTGACCCCGATCTCACCAGCTTTTCAAAACCCGGACAAAGTGCTGGGTTTTGAAAAGCCGTCCGGATGCCTGGACAATGTCCAGGGAAATCCGGATGTCCGGTAACCCTAAGTGTGCCTTATGTTTACACCCTTATGGTTACACCAGCCATAGATATGTAAATACAGTAGAGACGTGCATAGGGTTTTCATATGGCTCCAGAAAAAGGAGAACAGATTAACACATCCGGGTTTTACTTTTATTGCTTCAAAGGAAGTAAAACCCAGATGTCTCAATCCGTCCTCCTTTTTCTGGAGCCATATAGTAACCCTAGACATGCATAACTTCTCGTAATAATCTGTAAGTTATGATATAAATGAAAGAAGCGCCTTTGTCTCACCCATACTCCAGCTGTGTGTATCTCCCTTGCATTTATACACTATACCCTGCTGGCATTTTTATGTACGTGCTAATGTTCTGTACATGGGGAGGGACATTTTAAAAAAAAACATTTTTATTGAAGGAACAAAGTGAAACAATTATATAATACATATAGATATTCATTACAAATAGTTTCACCAATTATGAAAATTCAAATCCATATATTCCATTAAATACTATCATTCCTCCAAATATTTTATAAGACAAATCCTTTTCCCTCCCTTTCACCCTTCCCCCTTCCCAATGCCCCCTCCCTTCCAGGATGGAAGGTGACTAAGACAGTCCAAACCAGTACGTTACAAATGAACATCCATCACACATGTAGTTTAGAACAGGATACAGCCTGTTCTAAAATAAATGTGAGATGGATGTCCATGTGCTGGAAACATCCAGCATGAACATCAAAATGAGGAACATAGATGGGTGTGTGGCAGCAGAAGAACATCAATATTGTAAATTGGCCATTTATAAGGAAGAATAGCCTAATAGTTAGAGGAGCCAGCTGAGAGCCAGAGCAGAGATACAGAGGTTGCTGGTTGAATTTCTACTACTGCTTTTTTGTTTCTTCTTCGTTTTTAAAATTTTTTTATAACATTTTATTGAAGGAATCAAATAAATATACAATAATATAATACAAAAAGATATTCATTACAATTAGATTCACAATTATAATTTTTCCATACATATTTCTATCATACCTCCAAAATATATTTCCATATGACCTATTTCATTCCTCTATACACTCCCCCCCTGTTCCCTTCTCCTTCCCTTCCCCCCATTCTTTTTATTTCCAATTATAACATTGTAATAAAGGAATTAAGCAAATATACAATTCAAGTATTTCCATACATATTACTGTCATCCCCCTTATTCCCTCCCCTCCCCCAGAATGGAAGGTGACACAAATTACCAGGTGTTGGAATGCAATGAATATTTCCAAAGCTTCAATGTAAAACATTAAGAATCATACTTCGTTCTCTAGAGGAAAGATTTTGAATATAGGGGTCCCAAATTCTCAAAAAGAGATGAATTTGTCTAGGAAATATACGAACCTCCCAAACCTCAAATAAAATTAAACTATGGAGTTGGTTCCTTCAATGCCAAAAACTAGGAGGATCTTTCTGTAATCAATATTGCAAAATGAATTTATTACCAATCATACATGCCTTTTGAAATAAAATGCATCTCCCTTGTCCATATACCCCACAAGCAGCAGCTTTACCAACTAACACCCCTTTTGGGGGAATAAAGTAAAAATACATTTATATAATACATATTCCTTTCAAATGATTTCACATATTTTAAAATTCTAATCCATATCCGCTATAATAAAACCCTTAGTGCGCAAGCGCACTTCAATCTCCAAGCTCCGTGATTCCGTGCCATGCATGCGCAGTGCCTGCCTCAGCTGATTTACTGCCCCGATTTTCGACGCCGGCTGAATTTCTGCCTTCTGATTACGCTGCTGCTGCCAGGACACCTCTTCTTCTCACCCCTGGGCCAGCAGCGGCAGCAGCCACGATTTCATCAAGCAGCTGTGGGGCATTTGCTAGGCAGGCCCACTTCGACAATGCAAGGTGGACCGGCCTAGCAAAAGGCCTGAGGCTGCCCAGCCTAGCGGATGCTGGACAGGGAGCAGGGAAGGGGTGCTGCTAGACAGGGGGAGGTAAAAGTAAGGGAGAAGGGCTACTGCTGAACAGGGGGAGCAGGGAAGGGGTGCTGCTGGACAGGGGGGAGAGACAGAAAGAAAGAAAGACAGACAGACAGACAGGGGGCCAAGGAGAGAAACAGAAAGAAAGACAGACAGGCAGGGAGCAGGGAGAGAGACAGAAAGACAGACAGACAGGCAGACAGGGGACCAGGGAGAGAGACAGAAAGATAGGCAGACAGAAAGAAAGAAAGAGAAAGAAAGAAAGAAAGAAAGAAATGCCTAAGTCTACACATCTATTCTAGCACCTGTTAATGTAACGGGCTAAAAAACTAGTCTATATAATAAAACCCTAGCAGCACAGGCACACTCCTAACTGCGTGCTTCCATGATCTGTAGGTCTGTGGCCACAGGAGTGCGCATGCGTGAGTCCCCAGCCTTCTTCCCAGCACCTACCTACACTGCCGACGGGACTGGCCACCAGCGCTGGACTCTGCACAATATTTGGCTCCTCTCATCAGCCGCACCAGCGTCGGAGAAGGCTTCCGACGCTGGCAGGGATTGAGAGGAGTGTGGCGACACCTCGCGGGGCGGGAAGGGAAGCGCCAAAAAACCACTCCAGTCGCTACGTTCTTCGCGGTTCCAACTCCAGCAGCGTGTGGAGCACTCTACACACGCTGCTTCGGGGCCTTCTATTGCCCTGATTTGCTCTGCCGCGTCTCTGATGATGTCATCAGGGACGTGCCAGAGTAAATACTAGTATTCTATAAAATACTATCATTCCTTCAAACATTTTATATAACAAACCATAGTCCCCCATTATCACCCTTCCATCCCTTCCCCCTCCCTCCTTCCTTCCCATTCCCCTCTCCCTCCCTGGATTGAAGGTGACATCTTTTTTAAAATTTAGTTTTAAGTTCTTCAGGGATGGAAAACTACCTACTGTGACTTCTTTTATTTCCATTCAGGTCTAAATATGGACGTTCACTTTTTTAGACTGGAGTTGGAACATCCATATTTTGGGACCTCCCTAGTCTCACCCAAAACATGCCCAGACCATTCCCCCATGGGAAATTGTTTAGTTTTCTAGGTTCAAACATTTTTATTGAAGGAATAAAGTAAAAATAAATTCTTATAATACATAAAGATATTCCTTACAAATGATTTCACATATTTTAATCCATATAATCTATAAAATACTATCATAAAATACTATCATTCCTCCAAACATTTTATATGACAAACCATAGTCCCCCATTATCACCCCCTTCCCTTATTCCCCTCCCTCCTTTCCTTTCCCCCCTCCCTTCTTCCCATTCCCCCTTCCCTCCCAGGATGAAAAGTGACAAAAACAGCCAGATTTTGGAATACAATGAAGGCAATCATAGCTTCAGTGTAATTCATTAAGAATTAAACTTCTTGCTCTAGGTGAAAGTTTTTGAATATATGGGTCCCAAGTTTTCAAAAAGAAACAAGTTCGTCTAGGAAATTGGCGAACATCCCAAACCTCAAATAATGCAGATAAAACTATGGTTCATTAGATCACAGATCATAAACCTTACCAACTTTGGCTCCTACTCTCTTTAGCATGCAGTTTCCCCCCAGTTGATTCATTCTGCTATTTGACTCACATTTAGGGTTACCATATGGTTCCAGAAAAAGGAGGTTGGATTGAGACATCTGGGTTTTACCTCCATTGAAAGCAATGGAAGTAAAACTTGAATGTCTCAATCTGTCCTCCTTTTTCTGGAGCCATATGGTAACCCTACTCACATTTAACCTTTTCTTTGCATCTCAACACTTCTAAAATATGTTTTTTTTTCCTTTGCTCTACATCAGCTACCTTCATTTTGTCTGTTCTTGGATACAGAAGCTCTGACTCCTTTCCTGTCTTGTTGTATCTTTGAAATGCTTCCGGATAAATTTTGACATGTTATTGCAATTTGAAAGTCGTTTTTGTCACATCACTGTCTGTATACAGTCTCTTCCGCTGTAAACCGCTCTGAACTACTTGTGGCATTGCGGTACACAAAAATAAAGTTGGTATTATTATTACAAAGGGTAAAACAAGGATCCCACAGACCTTGCGGATCTCTACTGCACGACCTTAAAAAGAAAGCAGCCGTGACATGGGGTCCTGCAGACATCATAGTAATATAGTAGATGACGGCAGATAAAGACCCGAATGGTCCATCCAGTCTGCCCAACCTGATTCAATTTACATTTTTTTTTTTTTCTTCTTAGCTATTTCTGGGCAAGAATCCAAAGCTTTACCCGGTACTGTGCTTGGGTTCCAACTGCCAAAATCTCTGTTAAGACTTACTCCAGCCCATCTACACCCTCCCAGCCATTGAAGTCCTCTCCTGCTCATCCTCCACCAAACGGCCATACACAGACACAGACCGTGCAAGTCTGCCCAGTAACTGGCCTAGTTCAATATTTAATATTATTTTCTGATTCTAAATCCTCTGTGTTCATCCCACGCTTCTTTGAACTCAGTCACAGTTTTACTTTCCACCACCTCTCTCGGGAGCGCATTCCAGGCATCCACTACCCTCTCCGTAAAGTAGAATTTCCTAACATTGCCCCTGAATCTACCACCCCTCAACCTCAAATTATGTCCTCTGGTTTTACCATTTTCCTTTCTCAGGAAAAGATTTTGTTCTACGTTAATACCCTTCAAGTATTTGAACGTCTGAATCATATCTCCCCTGTCTCTCCTTTCCTCTAGTCTAGGGTATACATATTCAGGGCTTCCAGTCTCTCCTCATACGTCTTCTGGCGCAAGCCTCCTATCATTTTCGTCACCCTCCGGATCTTGCTCACTGTACGGATTCGCATTTTAATTCCTGCCAACCTTACAGATCCCTCTGGAGGGGGTAAGGTGATGATCCGTGGGGGGGGGGGGGTGGGGGGGTAAAGGGATCCGTGAGGTCCGCGGGAGTTAAAACGAGGATCCCTGCAGACCCCATGCCACAGCCACTTTCTTTTTAAGGTCATGCAGTAGAGATCTGCAAGGTCCGTGGGGTCCACGGGATTCTTGTTTTACCCAGTTCCTAAAGAAGCAGAACAGTTTAATCACGGCACTGAGTTGGGTAAATAAGAGGCCAGTTGACATGGCACTAGTTCAGCCCAAAATACAGTCAATGAACCTAGTGCTACCCTGTTTGTTCTCTCTATATTTACATTTACCACCTTTCTAGAACATTTTATATAACACCCTGGACAATTAACTGCTGCTTTCTGCCACATAATAAAACCTGAGTGTTTTTCCCTTCTCCTCTCCAAACCAACTGATTTTATTTCAAGATATAATATCTTATAAGGCATTTTATTAAAAGTTAGAATGAGAACATCGCATGGCAGGCAGTAAAATTATCTTCTTTAACAAGATAGCAAGACATTTGACATTCCTTTACCTGGCGTGAGTGACTTTTCCAGCTTCCTCGTAGTTTTTTTTTTTTTTTAATGCTGTCTCATCCTGCTCAATTTTATTGTCACCAAAAAGAGATTTTTACATGTACGCTGTGATGTGCCTGCGTATTTGACTAGTGTTACCTGCGTAAGACATGGCTGTCCATGATCGCTCAATGTCAGCCTTATTATTGAAACCCCTTCTAATATAAATCTTTATTAATTTTCAAATGCTAACAGTGCCATACAATGAATTTAATAATAATAATAATAACTTTATTTTTGTATACTTCATTATCATGGAAGTTCTATGCGGTTAACAGATGAAGAGACTGTACATTACAGCGAAGTTACACATTTTTTTTTTTGGGCATAGCTACATTTACATTTTCGGCGACGCTACATTTACGGTGAAGTTATTTTTCAGGTCGGTTACAATTGCAGAGAAGTTACATTTGCTGTAAGTTGCATATATATAGCGGAGTTCATACAGTAGTGTTACATATGGCGGTGATATATACTACGGAGTTCGATAAAGCAGAGCAGAGGCATTTAGTAAGGGAGGTAACGAAGAAGGGGTGATTAGTTGGATAGGGTGATCCATTTTATTAAGCCATTTGGTGGCTGATAGGATTGGAGGAGTCGAGAATCTGAGGTAAGTCAAGGTCCGAGGAATTTAAACATAAACACTACACAGAACGCACTTTAAATACACAAATAATTAAAAAAACAATCATTTTCTCCCCCCCTCCTCCCCATAATTAATAGAAGAAGTACATATTTAATTTCAATAACATAGATAATTAAGTATAGCAAACAATAATACATTCCCCTCCCCCACCCACCCACCCTGGATGTGTAAGGAAGTCAAATAAAAGGAAAGGTACATGACAGTTATAAATGCAGTCAATGGGCTCCACACCATATCCCAAATATTCCCAAACATTGAAACCCCTTCTAATTTCTTTTCGATGTCTGAAGGAGAAGTAAAATTTCAAAGTATTATTATCTTCCATACCCTTTAATTAGCATATTGAGTGCCCCCACGGGGATGTGTTTCAAAACATTTCTCAATCAAGACTTTGGTTATAAGATGTCTTGTAGATAATTCAGTAGAGACAGGATATACTCAAATCAGAATTTTGTATTAAAAGACTTACTTGTTAATATTCACATGACAGAGTAAGGGCTTTAAACGCTAGCTGTGGCATTTATGTGTAAATATTTTTATTAAATTTTTTACAATAAAAAACAGCAAATATATGAGCAGCATAACAGTACCAACACTACCCCCCCTCCCCCCCCACCCCAAATCCCCAATACACAAATGCAAAGCAAAGCAAAACAACCGTCTTCCAGAGAAATAAATATCATGGGTTTAGCAAATTACTTCGAGCTCTGTGTAGTACCACTGACTATACATCGGCAATCTGCAGAAGCGGCAATGCTTGGCAAAAGTATTCAGTAGTGATCAGAGCTAGCTATAAAGATATTTTTTTATTTTATATTCTGCATATCCTACAATTCTATGTGGATTACAAATTATTCAGCTACTCAAGCATTTTCCCCTAACTGTCCCTGTGGGCTCCCACTCTATCTAATGTACCTGGGGCAATGGGGATGAAGTGATTTGCCCAGGATCACAAGGAGCAGTGCAGGATTTGAACCCACAACCTCAGTGTGCCAAGGCTGTAGCTCTAACCATTGCACCACACACTCCTATTATTTATTTATCTGAATATTTAGCCCGTCCTCCCAGAGAAGCCCAGACGGGTTACAATTTACATACCTATAAGGATTAGCAGTTCCAAGTTTACATATTTAGAAGGGTTAACAGTTTGATGGGGTGTTGGGGGGTAAATATAATGCAGGAGAGGCTCTGCGATTTCTTTCATTATTAGCAAATTTTTGTGAATACAGTATCCTGGTTGAGAGTTTCTCATGGGCAACATTGTTTTGGGAACTATTTACGTTAGCAGGCAGGTTCTGGCGGTTCCCGCAGTGAATGCAGTACGGTTCACAGGATAGGATATATGGATAGGACAGTAGTGATAATCAGCTACTGTCTGGACTTCTATACATTTACGTTAGAACAGCAACTTTATCCACATAGCTATCCAGATAGAAGTTGAATATTCATTGACTATCCATAGAGAGAGGCACGATGCCCACACTCTACCTCTGCTTTGCACTTATCCGAACAGTGGCTGCTAATATCTGGACAAGTGCTTTTCCAAATCTGCCCCTAGCACTGAAACCATCCTTCCAATAACCTCATACCACCACCCTATCAATATTCTCTAGCACTTCCCTGCTGTGTTCTTTCCACACCCCCTGCAATCATTCTGCTCCCTCCATTAATAAGTTTCTCTCTACTTATTCAATTCTCCTGTCACTCATAGCACTCCATTTAATCACCCTGCCCTGCTGCCACTCATTCTATCCACTAAATCACTCTGCTCCCACTGCCACTCAAAACAGCTCAGCCAATGATCAGTGCCACTGCACTCATTCCATTCACTCTGCTCTCCCCCCCCCCCCCCCCCTGCCACCCGTAACACCTCATCCAATGATTTTGCCCTGTGGGCACTCATAAATCTCAAGCATTTACTTACTCTATTCCCAGTGCTAGTCATAGCCTCCCCTTACACTCTCTGACTCATTCAATCACTCTACCACTCTTAAGGACCCCATCCACACTCACCAACACACAGACAACCCACATACTCCAGCAGTGAAACGCATGCCTAGGGTATGCACTTTTATTGTATCATTATCTACTATACTTCTGTCATTGCTATGCAAATATTGATTTCATTTCTTCTAGTTACACTTTTATCTTGGCTTTTCCATTCCAGAGAATCGCCCAGTGTTTGCAATTGAGCGTGGCAGGAGAGTGTGCTAAAGCTGTACAGTGTAGTTACTTACCTGTAACGTAGGTTCTCCGTGGACAGCAGGATAGTCAGCCACAGCATTTACTTGTAGAATGAAGAGCCCTGAAAGTTCCAGTGCAGACCACTGAAACTTTCCTGGCTGTCAGGAAATATGAAGATCAATAGGGGATCTGTAACCTAAGTAGTTTGCAAATGCATTTCTGTGCAGAAATGAGGGGGCTGATATTCAACGCAATTTAAACAGCTAGAAGATGCTTCTGGTCATTTATATCGCTTGTCTTGGGTTAATCATGGCTATTCAATGGCACTTAATTACTACTTTCCCCGAGCAGCAGTGGTAGTAAACTTAAACACAGTCATCGTGGTACTTTTAGGCACCTTCCGTGACTGCCAGTCCACCCTCCTCTGATGTCATTTCCTTCTTCTGAAGTAGAGCTGGCAGCCTTGGGAAGGTGCACGAAGATCCCACGATATCTGCCTTTAAGTTTACTACTGTTGTTGCTGCTGGTTTTGGGATGGCAGCAAAAGCAGTGGGGAGATGAGGGGGCAGGATACTGGGTGGAACTGGGGTAGAGGGAAGGGAGCAGGATGCTGTGTAGAAGGGTGGTGGAAGAAGAGGGAAGTCAGGTGGTGGGAGAGAGAGAAATGGGGGCAGGTAGTTAACAAATCCCAATAAATAAGTGTTCCATGAGGACAAAATATAAATGGTAGAAACAAGTGGAGAAAGGGAGAGAAGCTACATCATGACTCTGCATGGAAGACCTTGCTGGAGAAAAAAAAAATACCAGAAGGAACAATGGAACCAAAAGGAGGAAATTGACAAGAAAATGTGATGCTTGCCAGAAAGAATGGATCTGGGCTCTTCAGAACAAAGGCAAGGGGAACTAGATGAAGCCCGGTTATGTTACAACACCTGCTTTGAATTTAACATGGGAGGACACCACACTCAAGTTTGATGGCTTAGAATTCCAAAGGGAGGGTGCAAAAAAACTAAAGGCTGCACCATGTGCGGACTCAAAGTCTTCTCCTGGAAGTGCAGGTGATCACTAGGACTTCACTGACTAGGGCTATCGTTCTCCTGCCTGATATCATAGTTCACTAAGACCAAAAATATGCAATAGTGGAATTCTCGGTTGAGCAAATGCTGGGTGGCAAATGGCAAGTATGAAGCCGTTGCTATGGCCATATCGTTTTGTTTGTTATTATAAGGACTGGATTTTCATTTCACACACACCACTGAATCCATAAGGTATTATTATGTCTTTGAGTATTAATATTGCGTTCCCTTTCCTGTGTTAGTAATTCCACCCAGGTAATTAGGACATAGTAAATAATAAATGCCTGGTGTGTGTATTGCTGTGTAATTATAGACAGCTAAAGGGGTGGAGGCAAAAGACATAACAGGGTGCCATGGCTCACTGTATGATATGAAGTTTAATTTTCAATACATATATTTTAAAGATGCATTAAGGGGGGGGAGTTATCAATGTAAACTACTGTTAGTACGGTTATTTTACTACGGTTATTTTACTACACTCTTTGTGTTAAAATATCACAAAGAGTGCCACAGGAATGAGGGTTGTGAACCTGTGGGGGGTCTTGCAGGTATTGAAGAAGTTGGTACAGGATTTCCTTAGGGATATAAGAAGTTGCTGTGGGATTCCTGTGGGAATATAGTCAAAATCTCTGGTGACTCCAGAATGAGGCTTGAAATGCACTGAGAGAGGCAATTGGAGCACCAGAACGAGGCTTTTAACGTAAGGCGAGAGGCAGATGAAGTGCCAGGACAAGACTTGGAACATTCATTAGTTGAATAATGAATACCATCCCCCCCAAAAACACAGGAGACTGTTGGAGTTGGAAGGAAACAGAGGGCTACAAGCAAGTAAATAATAGCATTGACTCCTGTGGATATGGAGGAGATTGATTTTGGGGATGGAATGGACCTTTAAGGTATGGGTGGTTATGGGTTTGATTCCATTGGGGATCGGTGAAATTTCTGTCCCTGTGCAACTCAAGTGACAAATTTGTACAGACAGCTCTAACCCTATCATGATACTGCTTTTGCTAAGAATTAGAATTATCTTTGCTTAATGTCGGATTTGGTATTCCACTTTTAATAAATATCCCAGAGTGGTTTACAATGCAAACATATAAAAATAATACAATATAGACTGATATATCCTTTTTTGGTCTTCTTGTGGATCAGTGGTAGATTAACTTTTCGTGTTAGGTTTAAAATACTCTGCTTGACCTTTAAGGCTTACCACAGGGGTATTATGCCTTCTTATTTATCTGCTTTGGTGATTCCAAGGGTTCTGAAGGAATTAAAAGAGGAGATAGCAGAACTACTGCAGCAAATTTGCAATCTATCCCTGAAAACAGGCGTGATCCCGGAGGACTGGAAGATAGCCAATGTTACGCCCATCTTTAAAAAGGGATCAAAAGGTGACCCAGGAAATTACAGACCGGTGAGTCTGACCTCGGTACCGGGGAAAATGGCAGAAACACTGATAAAAGAAAAAATTGATGAACATTTTGAAAAAAACGAATTGCTGATGACCAGCCAACACGGGTTCTGCAAGGGAAGATCATGCCTAACTAACTTATTGCACTTCTTCGAAGGAATTAACAAACGGATGGACAACGGAGACCCCATAGACATCATATATCTTGATTTCCAAAAAGCCTTTGACAAGGTGCCCCATGAACGCCTACTCCGGAAACTGAAGAACCATGGGGTGGAAGGAGATGTACATAAATGGATCAGAAGCTGGTTGGCGGGTAGGAGACAGAGGGTGGGAGTGAAGGGCCACTACTCGGACTGGAAAAAGGTCACGAGTGGGGTCCCACAGGGCTCAGTACTAGGGCCGCTGCTATTTAATGTATTCATAAATGATCTAGAAACAGGGACGAAGTGTGAGATAATAAAATTTGCAGATGACACTAAACTATTTAGTAGAGCTCGGACTAAAGAAGACTGTGAAAAACTGCAAAGGGACTTGAACAAACTAGAGGAATGGGCAACGAGATGGCAGATGAAGTTCAATGTCGAGAAATGTAAAGTATTACATGTGGGAAACAGAAACCCGAGGTACAACTATACGATGGGAGGGATGTTTTTAAATGAGAGTACTCAAGAAAGGGACCTGGGGGTGATAGTGGACTTGACAATGAAGCCGTCGGCACAGTGCGCAGCGGCTGCTAAGAAGGCAAATAGAATGCTAGGCATCATCAAAAAGGGTATTACAACCAGAACGAAAGAAGTTATCTTGCCATTGTATCGAGCGATGGTGCGTCCGCATCTGGAGTACTGCGTCCAATATTGGTCGCCGTACCTTAGGAAGGATATGGCGATACTCGAAAGGGTTCAGAGGAGAGCGACACGTCTGATAAAAGGGATGGAAAACCTTTCATACGCTGAGAGATTGGAAAAACTGGGACTTTTTACCCTGGAGAAGAGAAGACTTAGAGGGGATATGATAGAGACTTACAAGATCATGAAGGGCATAGAGAGAGTAGAGAGGGACAGATTCTTCACACTTTCAAAAAATAAAAGAACAAGAGGGCATTCAGAAAAGTTGAAAGGGGACAGATTCAGAATGAATGCTAGGAAGTTCTTCTTTACCCAGCGTGTGGTGGACACCTGGAATGCGCTTCCAGAGGGCGTGATAGGGCAGAGTACGGTACTGGGGTTCAAGAGGGAATTGGACAACTTTCTCCTGGAAAAGGGAATAGAGGGGTATAGATAGAGGATTACTGCACAGGTCCTATACCTGTTGGGCCACCGCGTGAGCGGACTGCTGGGCACGATGGACCTCAGGTCTGACCCAGTAGAGGCATTTCTTATGTTCTTATGTTCTTATGTTCTTATGCCTCTATCCAGTTGTTGCATTCCAATGATAGCCATCGCCTAGTTTTACCTGCGATTAATAAAGCGCATTTTGCCTGTACCTGGAGCTTAGCCTTTTTCTTTCTGACTCCTCAGCTTTGGAATGAATTTGCTCCTATACATTAGGTCTGAATCGTCCTTCAAGACCTTTATGTCAGAGTTGAAGACTTACTGGTTTACTCTGGCCTATGAATTGATAGCTGTGTGATGGTTGCAGTTTTTAGGACCTGATTTGCTTGAGCTGCTCTCGCTTTGTTACCTGTGCGTTTCTTTGCCCTTTTGCTCTTTTTTTGTATGATTGTGATATCTTTGCTATTATTTTTATGGCGTTCTTTTCTACATCTCAAAATTGATTTTACTGTTAACCGCTTTGACCTGTTGTGCATTAAAAGGCGGTATATCAAGTGCCCGATACATGATAACATGAACACCATATTCTTAAAGCTAACTAAATGACAGTCACCCCGAGAGTGTCTGCTTGAAAATCATTGTCTTTAAAACCAGATACTGGCTTGAGTTCCATAGACTGCAGGACAACATACAGAACGTGTTTGCCTGGTTCATTGTACCACCAGTGATTATATACACACAATTTTGGGCAAATGAGGTTCAACATGGATAAGTGCAAGTTGATGCATGTCAATAACAAAAATCATATGCATGAATAAAGGATGTCTGGTGCTATATTCGGAGAGAGCTCCCAGGAAAGAGACTTGGGAGTACTTGTAGACAAGACAATGAAACCGTCCGCGCAAAGTGTGGCGGCGGTGGCAAAAAGGGCAAACAGAATGCTAGGAATGATTAAGATCTGAGAAGGTTATCATGCCGCTGTACTGGGCCATGATATGCCTCCACCTGGAATACTGCATCCAACACTGGTTGCTGTACATGAAAAAGAACATAGTACTACTCGAGAGGGACTGGAGGAGTTGCCGTACAATGAGAGGCTAGAGAAACTGGGCCTCTTCTCCCTTGAAAAGAAGAGACTGAAAGGGGACATAATCGAAACATTCAAGATATTGAAGGGAATAGAGAAAGAGAGATTGTTCACCCTCTCCAAGGTGAAGAGAACGAGAGGGCACTCACTAAAGTTAAAAGGGGATAGATTCCATACAAATATAAGGAAAGTCTTCTTCACCCAGAGAGTGGTAGAAATCTGTTATAGGTGAAAGCACCCTTCAGGGATTCAAGAAAAGGTTAAATAAGTTCCTGCTGGACCAGAACATATGCAGATAAGGCTAGACTCAAATAGGGCACTGGTCTTTGACCTAAGGACTGCGCGGGAGCGGACTGCTGGGCACGATGGACCACTGGTCTGACCCAGCAGCGGCATTTCTTATGTTCTTATGTAATTAAACATACTATCCTATTAGCTCTTGCAGAGGTTGAGCTATCACCAGAGATTAGAAAAGACAGAAACTCTTCTAGAGAACTTGGCACTTGCGTGCGATCCTCAGTCAGCATCTCTGGATTTGGAGGTCAGTCTTCCCACTGAAGCAGATGTACCTCATTACCTAGATGCAAAGCATGTTGCTGAAGAGGTAGGGATTGGAACTTTGCAGTCTGTAACTGAGATGCCGGTTTGATGTTCTCTTTGATTAACATTTTTTAATGTAGACTGCTGGGAACAACATCAGTCACTTGTTGTTTTCTGCTTTGGTCTCTATACTGTCTCCAAATTCTGCTATTTGTCCCCTCTCTATATTTTGATACCTTGTCACAAAATATACACACTTTGGGCTCCTTTTACTAAGCTGCAATAGCGTTTTTAGCGCACGCAGGATTCTAGCATGCGCTAAACCCACGCTACACGGCTAGAACTAATGCCAGCTCAATGCTGGCGTTAAGGTCTGGCGCATGCGGTAATTCAGCGTGCGCTTAGCGCGTGCTTAAACCGCTATCGCAGCTTAGTAAAAGGAGCCCTTTGTCATATGTCTTTGCATTAATGTGGATGCTAGATCTCTAGGAACTTTTCATGTTCTTTCTGTCCTTGTCTTCATCTTTTGCATCTGCAGTTTTGGCCTTTTCTTACCTTTCAAGCTTTTGCAGTGTTTTCTTGTGTCTAAATAACTTTCTGCATGATAGGTGATATGGTACATTTGGAATCTTTTCATCATTTTTCTATACGAACAGTTCTTTTTTGTTGTGCAAAGAGGCAGGGGATAGGCTTTTTCTATGAATTTAGGGGCTCCTTCTACGAAGCTGCGTCAGTGGCTTTATCGTGCACGACTTTCTATCATGCTCTAACCCCCGCGCTAGCTGAACAGCTACCGCCTGCTCAAGAGGAGGCGGTAGCGGCTAGCGCGGCCGGCAGTTTACCGCGCACTATTACTCGCGTTAAACCGCTAACGCGGCTTCGCAAAAGGAGCCCTAGGTCTTTTAGAACTGTAAGGACTTCTTCATCTCCTCGCCTGTTACACAGGATGCCTGTGCCTTCCACACTTCCAGCCTGTGAGCGTTTTACTGGTAAACAAGCCTCATACACTTCTCCCTCCGGATTCGCGGGGGATAGGGGCAGAGCCGGACCGTGAATGGCGAAAAACCGTGAATATCTGGCTCTCACCACCCCCGCCTCCCTCCCACCTTCACGGCCTTACCTGGTGGTCTAGCGGGCTTTCCGAGCAGGAGCGATCCTCCTACGCTCCTGCCCCGTGCAGATCGCCATTAGGAAATGGCTTCTGTGAGTTCCCGTAGTCTCTCGAGACTACGACGGGAACACCCTACAGCTATTTCCTAATGGCGATCTGCACAGGGCAGGAGCGTAGGAAGATCGTTCCTGCCCTGAAAGCCCGCTAGACCACCAGATAAGGCCGGGATGCCGGGGAGAAGACTTAACGATGGGTTGTTTTTTTCTTTTTTCCCTTTTTCCCCCTCCCCCAAAAATCGCGAATATGTGAAATCGCGATTACCGAAACCGCGAATGGGGAGGGGGAAGTGGTAGTCCTCATCTATTCTGACAGAAAAATACCCTATAAAACGGTCACTATAATATACAGATAATCCAAATTGTTCACTCTTACGGCCTCTTTTACAAAGCCGTGCTAGCGGCTGCCGCGCAAAAACAGCCCCGAAGCCCTTTAATTCTCTATGAGCTTCGGGGCCGCTAGCGCGGCTTTGTAAAAGAGGCCATTAGTTGACACTGCTATTTCAGACATTGAAATGATGAACTGGTGCAAAGAACTGTAATGCTAGAACAATCATTGTTATAAACTGAAACAATGCAAGAGATTTTATATAATGTACAAACACCAAAACTTGGTCACCTGGTGTATTATATAAATTAGTTATATAGTACAGTTACATATACAATATTTGATTACATGATCAGTGATTTCATATAAAGATGTACATGAACAACATGGAATTAGATTTAATGAACATAAATAAATATCTTTAGAACTGGTTGTACAATTATAACCAAAAAGACTTATAATCAGCACTATTATTGGCAAAAGCAATCAATCTTTATGAATAAATTGGGGTAAATTAGCACACAAAACCTATAATATTTAATATAATATATATTGTATATGATATTGTATATAATATTGATTTCATCATAGCTGCCAAAGGAAGAAATAAATATAAATAATAAAACCCTGCTTCATATATCCCAAATATAAGCCAAAATGCATAAGCATAATCCATGATTTCATACTTCAAGGTTTTTGACAATAGCTAAGTATTTATTATACTAAGGGCTCCTTTTTCTAAGCCGCGTTAGCGGTTTTAGCGCACGCTAAACCCATGCTATGCGACTAGAACTAACGCTCAATGCTGGCGTTAAGGTGTAGCATGGGCGGCAATTTAGCGCACGCTATTCCACGCGTTAAAGCAAAGGAGCCCTAAGCTGTGACTCCTGCAAATCCACCAGACATTTTTCTTCTACCTAGGTAGGTACCTTTCCAAAATACATACTTGGAATTTGCTCCCTGAGATGGTACTAAAAATGTCAGGCTTCCATAAACTGAGTGCCCTTGATATGGGCCTCAAAGAAAGAGATTGGGTTAGGAACAGTGTTCCCTCTAAGGATTGATGAGGTGTGTGCAAAAAAAAATATGCATGAGCGACAAATTACATACTCCACAAATTTATGAGCAGGCGCAGAGGACGCATTTTTAAACAAATGTAGTTTATCCTTGTACTCCTTATGTAATTTTAATCATCTATGGATATGTTTGTATGTTTATTGTTCAAATGGTTTTATTTATTTCCCAAAATTTATTTTTGTTATACACATTGAAAATATTTGATATTGCGTTTAAATCAAAATCTCAATAAACTTGAAACTTGAAACGAGTGCCCATGAGATTGTGGGAGGGTTAAATACTCAAAACTTAGAAGAATAACAATTTACTTAAAGTTTTTGCTTCGCCAGCTTTCTGGTATCTTTACATAATGCAGTGGTGTACCTAGCATATGTAACACCCGGGGCCCATCATTTTTTGGCACCCCCCCCCCCATCTGTACGAAAAACGTGATTTTTAGTAACAAGCCACACGTCACACATGAGTACCTAGGAAAAGGCAGCATCTTACATATTGCAGTGAACAGTACATCAATACACCCATTGTAAAACTAAACAAGCCAGACCAGCACAGATCAATCCTACACCGTCAATCCTAACAGAAAACCATGTCTTTCGAACACACAGAACACAGAAAACACCTTCGCCTAGTAAGGAATATGTAATCACAAACTAACCCCTCCCTCTTTTACAAAACTGTAGTGTGGATTTTAGCTACGGAGGTAACAGCTCTGATGCTCATAAAATTCTGAGCATCAGAGCTGCTACCACCAAGGCTGGTGCTAAAAACGCTTCACAGTTTTGTAAAAGGGGGGATAAAATAAAAATACATAGACAAAGGTTAAATTGAACCAGCAAGAAGCTGGACTCTGCATACAATGCTTCACAGAAACAGTGACACATGTCTCCTAAAGCAATAAATAAATAGAAATTTTTTTCTACCTTTGTCTTCTGTGGTTTCTCCTTTCCTCATCTTCTTGTAACTCTCTTCCTTCCATCCACTGTCTGCCGTCTCTCTTCCCCTATATGGCATCTTCTCTCCTTCTATGCCCCTTCCAGAAACTGTGTGCCTCCCCCGTCCATCTCTCCTTTCACCCCATTGGTCTGGCATCTCTCTCCTCGCCTTCCCTCTCCCACACCTCTCCTCATAGTCTGGTATCTCCCCTTCCCTGATTCTCTGGCATCTCTCTCCTTTCCTTTTCTTCCATCTTTCGCTCCCCCTCCATGCTCTCACATCTCCCCCTTCCTTTTCCCTTAGACTGGCATACCTTCCTCCTACGCTCCAAGCCCTGGCATCTCCTTTAATTCCCTCCCTCATCTTCCTTCTCCCTCCAGCTGGGTACCGCAACACTCTTCCCTGCAGCTCTGCACTTCCCCACAATTGCCATGCTTCGGTTCCTCTTCTTCCTTCCTTCCTCCCCCCCCCCCCGCGGGACCCTGCGGCACCATCAACTCTTACTCCCTCTAATGTCGGCCCTGCAGCTCCAGACTTCCTCGCACCTTCTCCCCTCCCCCTTTGGATCGCTATTATTTTAAATGTTATAGCCGCGGAGCTGTATCCATCAGTGGAGATGTCTAACCTCGGCCTGCCCCGGAACTCTTACTGCAGCAGCCGCCCGTCTAGGCAGGAACAGGAAGTCACTGTTGCAGTAAGAGTTCCGGGGCAGGCCGAGGTTAGACATCTCCACTGATGGATACAGCTCCGCGGCTATAACATTTAAAATAATAGCGATCCAAAGGGGGAGGGGAGAAGGTGCGAGGAAGTCTGGAGCTGCAGGGCCGACATTAGAGGGAGTAAGAGTTGATGGTGCCGCAGGGTCCCGCGGGGGGGGGGGGGGGAGGAAGGAAGGAAGAAGAGGAACCGAAGCATGGCAATTGTGGGGAAGTGCAATCCCCCCAATGCGTCCCCTTACCTTACCTCCCCTTACCTTTGCGACGCGTGTGTGCGCTGTGAAGAGAAACTTGTGCGCTGCGATGTAATATTTTGTGCGCGAGCGCAGGCCAGCGCAGCTTAGCGGGAACACTGTTAATAATGACAGAGGGTTATGGTAAATGGAGCTCCCTCTGAGGAAAGGGAAGTTACCAGTGGTGTGCCACAAGATTTGATTCTTGGGCCTGTTTTTTTTACCATTTTGGTAAGTGATATTGCTGAGAAACTGTCTGGCAAGGTTTACCTCTTTGGGCTCCTTTTATAAAGCCGCGTTAGCGGTTTAATGTGCGTAACAGCGCGCACTAATTTGCCGTCCGTGCTAGCCGCTACCGCCTCCTCTTGAGCAGGTGGCAGTTTTTCAGCTAGCGCGGGGGTTAGCTTGCAATAAAGCTGCGCGGCTTCGTAAAAAGAGCCCTTTGTGTATGATACCAAAATCTGCAATAGGGTAGACACCCCTGATGGTGTGGATAACATGAAGAAGGATCTAGTGAAACTTGAAGAATGATTTGGAATTTGGCAGCTATGATTTAAGCCTATGAAATGTAGGGTTGTTTATTTGGGCTTGAGAAAACCCAAGGAACTGAAGAGAGTGAAGAACTAAAGAGGAGTGTGACTTGTACTTGATCGTATTTGATGATCTTAAGGTGGCCAAAAAGATTGAAAAGGCAACATCAAAATCCAGAGGGATGTTTGGATGCATAGGGAAAGGATTGGTCAGTAGGAAAAAGGAGGTAATGATGCCTACAGAGCCGGATTAAGGCATATTTATTTTATTTAAAAATGTATATACTGTATATTACTTATACGGTTTTCATAGTAACAAGCATAAAATGTTAAACAAACATACATAATTCAGTTGTTAAAAAACAACACTCTTTAAAAATGGTCAATAACCATCAGAACTCTTCAAATCCAGTTTGACTATAAAATTTCAACTCGAAAAAAAGCCTTCACAAACAGTTGAGTTTTTAACATTTTTTTAAAAATTCATTCTAGTAGCACACAAACGCAGAATTCCTGGCAGGGTATTCCACAGCTTTACACCCGCTACAGATAACATAGACAACTAAGCACGTGCTTCGGGCCCAAAGGTTTAGGAGAACCTTGTCAGATGTGCTCAGGATTTAGGAGGCTAGGATTGACAACTGTCTGAATTTTTTCAGGATTCTAAAAGTTGTAAATTATCTGTCTCAAAACCAGAAGGATTAATTTTATTTTATTCTTATATACCGCTAATAACCGTGAGGATAGCTATATGTGTGGATTTTTTTCAAAGTTTAGCCCACTACAGCTCTCCATGCTCCCCCCCCCCCCTTCCAATGCAGAGGCTCTGTGGTAGGCCCCAGACAATGGGAAGGTTCCTTTACTCATAGGAGAAAGCTGAGCTGCAAGGGCTGTGGGGGAATCAGATCTCTGCATAGGGTCTTTGGAGAGAATCAGTGGGACTACTGAGTGGTCTGGGGGTGGGGGTTGTTGAAAAGGATTAGGACTGAAGAATAGAGCGAAAATATGAAGGGTCCGCTGGCAGCTGAGGAAAAGAACTAGCAGCAAATGTAGGAATTTACATGATGGTAGACAGACCTGTTTGGGGGTGGGGGCATTGCCTTAAGGAGAATCCACAGGACAGCATTAGAAAAAAAATGAACTAGAGAGTACATGGACTTCTTTATGTTTCTGTGTCTCTGGAGAATAAATAAGGCTTCCTTTTGAAAATCTGAGCTGGAATGGTGAGGTTCAATGGTACCTGTGCACATGCTAAGTGGAGGGAAGTTTTCAACTTAAGGAATTTAACCTACCTACCGCCTTGGTTGAATCTCTTCATAAAGGTAGTTAATAAATCCAAATAAATAATGTTAAATGACTTGGGCATATTCCTTGAACACTGACCAAATACTGCCTCCACTCTGCCTATATCCTTTCAGAAGCATTAATTTAAAAACCCCTAAATATTTTATTTTGCTTTTCCATTTCTGAATCTTTTGGAACTTGTAAAAAGTTTGTAAATTTATATTTCATATATTGCTCTTAAATCTCACTCTTTTAAGCAGTCCACTCTTGGAATCTCTGGTTTGTACCAGAAGCAATGGAGAGTGAAAATGACTTGTCCAGCTTCCCTGAATCTCAGCCCACTTCGGCAGAGCTGCCAAGTTACCCAGCTCCAAGAGGGGGACTTTTTGGTCAGACCTCTTGTTGAACTTCTATTCCAATTCAGTGCTCTATTTGCAGTTTCTGATATCACCATCTGAAATTGCCACTTCATGTCCTATAATGTACCAAGATAAGGTTGCAGAAATCAAGGACTGAGTTTCCCTTTTGAACTAGGTATATTGGCTGCTCTCCAGCTCTACCCATTAAGCTTCTCCATACAAAGTATGAGCTTCATAGTCCCCATGCTCACTCACAAACTATTACTGCTATCATACCCACATCTAGGCTCTACATCTTACCCTGCTATTTCTGAAGAGAAGAAATAATGGTGGGAGAAGGAGGTCCCTGGAAGGGAATCCTACAAATATGTTTGCCTAGGCCCAATACAATGTTAATCTGGCCCTGCCTGTAAAATACTCTGGAGAGTCCTCATTTGGGATGTTGTGTACAATTCTGGAGAAAGCATCTTCAAAAGGATATAATCAGGCTGGAATCGGTCCAGAAGAAGGCAACTAAAATGGTCAGTGGTCTTCGTCATAAGGCGTATGGGGATAGACTTAAATATCTCACAATGTATACTTTGGAGGAAAGATGGGAGAGGAGAGATATGATAGAGATGTTTAAATATCTATATGACGCAAATGCACATGAAGGTGTCTCTTTCAGTTGAAATGAAACTCTGGAATGAGGGGCATGGGATGGAGGTAAAAGGGGACAGACTTAGAAGTAACCCCAGAAAATACTTTCTCACAGAAAGGGTGGTGAATTCGTGGAACGGCCTTCTGGTGGAGGTGGTGGAGACAAAAAATATATCTGAATTCAAGAAAGCTTGGGACAAGTACATTGGATGCATAAGGGAGCGGAAGGGATAGTAGATGGCATGGATGGGCAGACTAGATAGGTCATATTTCTCTCTTTCTATAATTTGTAAACTGCTTTGATTGTAACCACAGAAAGGCAATATATTAAATCCTATCAGTGGTGTAGCGAGGGTGAGAGGCGCCCAGGATGGTGGTGCCCCTCCCCCGCCTTCCTCTTTGCCCTTCCCCCACTCCTTCCCTGATCCCGCCTGCCGCGCACATCCCCCTTTCCTTCCCCCGTACCTCTAGTTGAAGTTGTTGCTCAAGGCAGTCAACAACGTGGTCCTTGCGACCCCCGTCAGTTCTCTCTCTGAAGTCACTTCCTATGTGCAGCACCTGGAAGTGACATCAGTGGGAAAGACAACAGGGTTGCAAGAAGCATGTCGTTGACCACTGTGAGCAACAACTTCAACTAGAGGTACGGGGGGAAGGGAAGAGAGGAGCGTGTGCATTGTGAGGGGAGGAGTGCTGGTGCCCCCACCAACACAGCGCCCAGGGTGGACCACCCCCTGGCCCCCCCCTTACTACGCCACTGAATCCTATCCCCTTTCAAAACTGTTTCTATGGATAAAGCAATACTTTGCAAGAATAAATACACTTCCCCCTCCGTATTCACGGTGGTTAGGGGCAGAGCCGGTCTGCTAATATTTAAAAAACACGAATAATATTCGGGCTGGTTCTGCCCCTAACCATCGTTTCCCCTGGCTATTTTAAGCCTTGAAAGCCCCCCCTTAAGCCTTACCTGGTGGTCTAGCGGGTTATCAGGCAGGAGAGATCTTCCCATGCTCCTGCCCCGTGCAGATCGCTCACAGGAAATGGCTTGAGAGACTACTGGAGCTCAAGGCAGCCATTTCCTGTGAGCGATCTGCACTGGGCAGGAGCGTGGGAAGATTGTTCCTGCCCCACAAACCTGCTAGACCACCAGGTAAGGCTTAAGGGGGGGCTTATAGGGCTTTAAATAGCCCAAAAAACGAAAAAGCATTTTTTGTTTTAAAACCATGAATAATCGAATCCATAGATATGGAAACCGTAAATCCGGAGGGGGAAGTGTATATTTGTTTAGAACTGACTATCTGATATGCATGTAAAGATATGCACATACTCCTGTACGCAGGTAAGTTTATCCAGAGCAAATGGAGGTATTTTTCCGAGATGTGGTTGGGGAAAATCACAGTGTACATACCTACTAGAAAATAGACGTGCAGATTAGCCAGCAAATTCATGCATGATCAGGAGAAGATGTAAATGTCACCATACAAACAGATCTGAGAAGGTCATCATGCCCCTGTACCGGACTATGGTGCACCCCAACCTGGAATACTGCGTCCAACACAGTAGTGCCGTACATGAAAAAGGGTCCAGAGAAGAGCGACAAAAATGGTTAAGGGACTGGAGGAGTTACCTTACAATGAGAGGCTAGAGAAGCTGGGCTTCTTCTCCCTTGAAAAGAGAAGACTGAGAGGGGACATGATCGAAACGTTCAAGATATTGAAGGGAATTGACTTAGTAGAGAAAGAGAGATTGTTCACCCTCTCCAAGGTGCAGAGAAGAAGAGGGCACTCTCTAAAGTTAAAAGGGGATAGATTCCGTACAAACATAAGGAAATTCTTCTTCACCCAGAGAGTGGTAGAAATCTGGAATGCTCTTCCAGAGGCTGTTATTGGGGAAAACACCCTTCAGGGATTCAAGAAAAGGTTGGATAAGTTCCTACTGGAACAGAACGTACGCAGATAAGGCTAGACTCAAATAGGGCATTGATCTTTGACCTAAGGGACGCTGCGTGAGCAGACTGCTGGGCACGATGAACCGCTGGTCTTATCCAGCAGCGGCAATTCTTATGTTCTTATGTACAAAAGTCCAGGGGTCATTGTCAAAGCGGAAGTACACGTGTACTTTCTTTTTACAAGTTTGCCAGTGCCTGTATAGAGTATGCACGTATTATTTGTGTGTGCAGTCATAAAATGGTCTTCTGACCCTCTTGTCATAGAGCTATTGAAGCTTCCACTTCTTTCTTGTTTCATAAATGACTACTTACTAAATTGTGAGAGAAATCCAGTCGATCAGTACAACTCAAGAGAAAGCCGTTCATGCATCATTCCTGCTTGGCGTAGTTGTAATTGGAAAGGCTGACATGCTTCATCTTCTGTCAAGAACCTTTCACCTACTTTCTGGCTTACTACAAATACTCTTGGGTGCTTTAAAGTCTCAAATATACTTTGGATTGGCAACCAGAACCGGTCTAACAGCCAGCTGATGCCAAAACATGCTGAGTTGCAGCATGAAGGAAAAAAAAATAAGGTGTGATTTTTTCACCACGTGTGTAATACTCGCTTGGCCCTACTATAACCCAGTTTTTATTATTATTTATCTTTTAAGTTTATTTTTTTTGAAGGTTTTATGTTGTGTAACAATTTTAGCAAAACTTGAAATATATCTCTGAAATCCCCCCTCTCCCACCTTACCATGTGCTCAAATCTTTTTCAATCATTGGCTGAATGAAAAAAAAAAAAAAATAACCTTCCATAGCTTAACCTCTTCCTAAAAATTTATCAAGGAAGTTTTTGAAAAGTTTTAGGGCTGGTTTCAAATAACTTGCATACATTGCTGCCATTGCTGGTGATCTTCATGATTTATGAATGAGAGATGACGGAGAAAGCTCCGGTCTAGCAGAAAGACCTGATGTGGTAGTTTAATTACCATGAAACACTGGCCACCATTGGGAGGACCCGAGCAAACTTTAAAACTCTGACACAGCATTTATGACAAGTCTCCTTTGCAACTATGAAGCATCGGATATAAGGTGTATTGGCTTGGAAAACCTTTGGAATTCAAAAAAAAATTCCTTGATAAATTTGTTGGAAGAGGTTTAATTATGGAAGGAATTTTTAGTCAACGACTGAACAAGATTTGAGCACAGAATAGTGCCAGTGTAAGTTCTGAGGATTTTTCCTTCCATTTTGAATATCTTAGGAAGCACTATTTGAAATTGAAGGTAATTAAATAGATATTGAGTTTTAGTGGCAGTCCTTCACTTCCCTATGATAGTTTTAAAGGATGTTCACAATGAATTGATAGTTACAATAAAGGCAATCCATGCAAATTTATCTCATGCATATTTATTGCAGATATCTTGAACATCAGACTGACTTGACATATCTTGACAGGGTTGAGAACTCCTGGGCTAATTAAAGGCTGAGGGTAACGATATGCAGTGGCGTAGTAAGGGTGCGTGGCGCCCGGGGCAGTAGCACCCCTCCCCCGCCCCCTTCCCTTTCCCCTTCCATTTTTAACTTTCCCGGCATGAGCAGCATGCCCGCATAGGTGTCAGCTCGCCCTTTGATCTAAACTAAACTAAACCTTAAGTTTATATACCACATCCTCTCCATGATTATAGAGCCTCGGCACGGTTTATAAGAGCTTAATGAAGGAAGGTCACTCCCTAGGCGCAGGTCCTGGAAGTAACATCAAAAAGAACATCAATGCCAATGCGGGCATCAACCTTGTGCCGGTGGAACTAAAAAAGATACGAAGGAAGGCAAGGGGCGTGAGTGCGGCAAGGAGAGGGGGAAGGGGGGCGCGGAGGTGATTGGGGTTTCCCTTGACAGCTCTGGAGCCACGATTAGAAGTTAGTCTAGCTTTAGCTGAGCCTACCATATTAATCTCTGAAATCTCCACTGAAAGGCACGCAGGCAGACAGACAAAAGCTAAACTTATGCTCAGTTGTGAGTCTTTGAAAAAGAAATTTCTGTGTTGGGTTAAAAGGGAGGTGAGAGGCATTTGAGAATGCAATCTGTGCCCCTCAGCACTAAGCAAAATCTTTTGTGGGTAAAATGCAAGGAGAAAACAATGCTGTAATGAAGTTGTGGGATGTCTGACTTATAGATAAAATAGCTACTTGTTGTCACTCCTACAGAGGAAGAGCAGGCAGCCAGAACTTGTTCAGACCAGCCCAAGAAAAGACAATTCATAGCTTCTCTTTGACAAGAACAGTTTCATTGGTAAACCAGTCAATGACCTCAAGCGCTGCACCTAGCCCCGCTTGCTTGTGCCCCTGTCCTGGTTATTGATCACTAGCTGGGAAGGGAAAGGAAACATTTTTACCCAGGAGGAAAATCATACAGAAGTACAGAGCTCAAGTCACGTATTTCTTCCGGAGCAGAGCCAGAAGCCGCAGTCATCGTGGGACCGTCCTGCACTTCAGCGCGGCTACTGACTCTGCTCCAGAATAAGTTTAGCAGCCACACTGAGGTGCAGGTCCTGTTAAAGAGTAGGGCGGGAGGTTCCAGACCCAGCGGACTGTGCACCCCCAAAGGGCGTGCACCCGCGTCGGTCTACCTCCCTCACCTCCCCCTTGGTATGCCACTGCCTTTAGGGCTGGGGATTTTGCACCTTTCTTTGGGTTTTACCACCATTTTTTTTTTTCAGGAGTTTCTTTTTTTAAAATATCCTTGTCTAGTAAGTTTTTCTGTCTATCCCTTGGACATAGGATAGATATGGTTTTGGAAAACCTTTATAATCATGCAAAACTGAAATGCCCTGTAGAAGGTTATAATTAAGGGACAATTCTACAAGTTTCAAGTTTATTAATTCTTGATATCCCGCAAATTCTATAACAACTAAGCGGCTTATAATGAAAAGGATACAATAAAAAAAACTAGTATGATTAAAAATAAAACTAGAAGCAATAAAAAGGATAAAAACAGAGGGTCACAAACTGGTTCTGGCTTTTAGAATAGCTCGTATTTGTGAAAGATGTTTGCATTAGTGATAGGCAGCCAGAAAACATTCACTTTGTGTTGTTTCCTGTGTCATTTTTAGGACTTTTCATTTGCCAAATGGCCAGAAAACCCTTAATGAATTTCTGATGTGTGTGCACTATGTGGAAGGAGTGAGCATTCTTTTTCTGAGTTTGCACGAGCATAGTAGTTCCACTGTGGAGAAAGAGTGGATTCTTTGTGAAATAGTGCACCCTGTTTCCACGCAACTAACGAAACATTGAGTCGGTGGGAAAATAGAGGTTGGGTTCCAGCAGTACATGTTGTGCCTCGAAATCACGGAAATATTGAGGAAATAGGGTTAGATTCCTGCATGGGATAGCACTGTAGATGCTGGTAATTCATTTTCTGGACACTTGGAGGCCATATTTGGAAGCGAGCGCCAGACGTGAAGTGAAAATGAAAGGAAAGAAAAGCTGTATTTTTTAGAGCAAGTACGTGAACACATGGGTACACATGGGGAACGTTGGTCATAACAGATGCTACCACCCATATGCGAAATCACGTGAATAATGAGAACAGACTGAGCCCTCTATTGCAAGAAAGGGACCTGGGGGTACTGATAGACAGGACCCTGAAGCAGTCAGCACAATGCACAGCGGCAGCAAAGAAAGCAAACAGGATGTTGGGCATGATAAAGAAGGGAATCACGAGTAGATCGGAGGACATCATAATGCCGCTTTACAGAGCAATGGTCAGACCACACTTGGAATACTGTGTCCAACACTGGTCTCCCTACCTAAAAAAGGATATAACCCTGCTGGAGAGGGTGCAAAGATGAGCCATGAAGCTAGTTAAAGGTATCAAGAACTTGAGCTACAAAGAACGCCTCGGAAAACTGGGATTGTTCACCTTTGAGAAGAGAAGACTGCGAGGGGACATGATAGAGACTTTTAAAATACTAAAAGGATTCGACAAAATAGAGCAAGAAACATCGTTATTCACATTGTCCAATGTGACTCAGACAAGAGGTCATGGACTGAAGCTGAGGGGCACCAGGCCCAGGACAAATATTAGGAAATTCTGCTTCACACAACGAGTGGTGGACGCTTGGAACGCACTCCCGGAGGAGGTCGTGATGGAGACCACCATTCCGGGATTCAAGGGCAAGTTGGATGCACACCTTCTCGCAAATCACATTGAGGGATAAACAAGGTTTCTCAACAGGGAACACCTGGCTTGGCCTCCGCGAGTGCGGGTCGCCGGACTGGATGGACCTAGGGTCTGATCCGGTGAAGCCATTTCTTAAGTTCTTATGTTCTTAATAGAGTGCATCCTAAGTTAGGTGCCAATTTGACACATAACTTCCATGATAGAGCATCAAATGAGGCAAAATGGCAGATACATTATGTGCATAACGATATTTAAGCACTATTCTATAATTTCTGGCTAAGTATGTTGCAAAATCATTTCTGGTTAGATGTGGCTAGGAAGGCTGCTTCTGATATGGGGTTTGCAACAGGGTGTATACCAGTTTGAATAGTTGCTTGGTTGCCTCGTAACACTGACCATTATGTAATTGTTTAGACAGTGGCATACCTTGTATATGTGATACCCTGGGCCCATCATTTTTTGACCCCCCCATCTGTATGAAAAACATGATTGTACAAGAGTGTACCTAGGAAAAGGCAGCATCTTACATACTGCAGTGAGCAGTACAACATCAATGCACCCATTGTAAAACTAAACAAGCCAAACTAATACAGATCAATCCTACACAGTCAATCCTAACAGAAAACCATGTCTTTCGAACACACAGAACACAGAAAACACCTTCGCCTAGTATGGAATATGTAATCACAAACTAACCCCTTCCCCTTTTACAAACTAACCCCTCTCCCTCATATAATTCTGAACATCAGAGCTGTTACCACCATGGCCAGTGCTAAAAAACACTCTACAGTTTTGTAAAAGGGGGGATAAAATAGAAATATGCAGACAAAAGTTAAATTGAACCACCAAGATGCTGGACTCTGCATACAATGCAACACCACAGAAACAGTGATACATCTTCCCTAAAGGAAAAAAATAAGTAAATAGAAATGTTTTTCTATCTTTTCTTCTCTCGTTTCTGCTTTCCTCATCTTCTTATCACTCTTCCTTTCATCCACTGTCTGCCTTCTCTCTGCCCCATCTATATAGCATCTTCTCTCCTTCTATGCCTCTTCCAGAAACTGTATGCCTCCCCTTTCCATCTCTCCCTTCACCCCCATTGGTCTGGCATCCATCTTCTTCCCTTCTCTCCTTCAATGGTTTGGCATCTCTCCTCTTCTTTCCTTCCCTCTCCCACACCCCCATGGTCTAGAATTTCACTCTCTCCTCTCCCTTCCCCCCACTTCCATCAGCATCTGTCCCCTTTCTTTTCCTCCAACCCAATTCCATCCAGTATCCTTCCCCCTTATGTCTCTCTCCCCTTTCCCTGCACACCAATTCCATCAGCATCTGCCCCCTTTCTCTCCTTCCACACCACCCTGACCCCCTTTCTCTCCCTCCACCACCCTACCCCCTTTCTCTCCCTCCACCACCCTTCTATGCTCCTTTCTCTCTCCCTCCAAACCAACAAGGTCCCGCAATGACTGTGTCTGCTGGCTCTGCTCCGGTAGAAGTGGGTGGACCGGCAGACACAGAGAGTTGCGGCAAGGTCCCATGATGATTGCGGCTGCCGGTCCACCCCTCCGATGTCACATACTTCTTCCGGAGCAGAGCCGGCAGCCACAGTCATCGTGGGACCTTCCTGCACTTCAGTGCGGCTGCCGACTCTTCTCCAGAATAAGTTCAGCAGCCACACTGAGGTGCAGGTCCCGTTAAAGAGTAGGGCGGGAGGTTCCGGACCTAGCTGGCTGTGCACCCCCCTAGGGCATGCACCCGGGGCAGTCTGCCTCCCTCCTCACCCCACCCTTGGTACACCACTGCCTTTAGGGCTGGGAATTTTGCATCTTTCTTTGGGCTTTTCCACAATTTTTATTTGCAGGAATATTTTTCTTTACATATCCTTGTCTAGTAAGTTTTTCTGTCTATCCCTTGGCGTTGACTTCTTGGACACACTGTCACTTAGGCCAGAGTTTTCTTGGCATAAATAAGTGTGCCTAAGCCACACCATGCACAAATTTAGCCTGAATCTTCCTCTAACCATGCCTACTTGCTGGTAGGTACTTCAGTGTAGACTGCCTACAGCTAAAATAATTTTTAAATTTTGAGCTTCAATTTTGAGCGCAGATGAAGCCAATTAAATTAAGTTAGGCACCTAGATCGATTAGGCTCGCCAATCTAGGCACCTAATTTTAGGTGTCTTTTATAGAATCACAGCCAATGTGCACATGCTCACTTAAGTGCCAGTTAAGAGGCCATCCATGCACGCCTTCACATGCGCAGTTATAGAATTACCCTTCAGAAGGGTATAGAAAGTACATGGTTACTTGTCCTTATGCAGTTTACTGTGAGTTTTCAAAAAAAGACCTCTTTTTCAAGGCTGCTTTTAATTCCTAACTCTCCTGCCCTTGTAAAGTACCCATATCTGCTTTATCATTTCCCTCTGCAAGAAAGTCCCTAACCCCTATTTATTTTAATTAGATTGTAAGCTTTGTTGAGCAGGGATTGTCTTTTACGTGTTTAATGTACAGCACTGCATATGTACGTCTAGCAGTGCTATAGAAATGACAAACAGTAGTAGTAGTAGTAGTCAAACAAAACTAGGCACATACTTCTGCTTTGAAAATTGCCCCAGGAAATTGCCCTGCTTCCATTTCCACCAGCCCTTTCGCATGCAAAATATTTATAGGTTCATTTACATGTCTATGCATGTATTTTCAAACATCTGTGCAAAAGTGCAGACTCCTCAGTTCCACTCTTGGTACACACATAACCTTGTATATTGTTCAGGCAATTTATAAAAGCCTGTTTCTCTGGGTAAAGTATTGCTTCACTCCTAGAAATTCTTTGCAAATTACCCTCTAAGAATACGTGAGGGAAAGTAAAACAAAACAAATGTCTACAAACAACAAGCAACGAGAGGTTAATAAATGGGAAAGCAATAATGTAGAATCCACCTCTCTGCAGGCTTTAATTGTTTCTTCAGTTGGTTTAAAGATTTCAGTTTATTTTGATCTTACTTTTTTCTGAAAGCTGCTTTTCAACATAGTTCACACAAATCGTCAGACCTGAATGATTTTAAGCACAGACTACAAGTCCTTTGTATGTTTTTAAAAATATGCTCACTAGGGGGCAGTGTATGATTTTAGCAAGGGCTTTTCCACAGCTCCTGCTTAATTCTCAACCAGTCCTCAAGAAAGAATCAGAACCCTAGAGTGTCCGGCAGGAATAACCCACAAACATCCTTTATGTCCACCCTGAGTGTGTTTTATTAAAAATAAAAAATGGTGCTAGTGACTTGTGTAAAGTCCTAAAACAATACCCACAGTGCCAGGTGCATAGTTTTTGTGTGAGAATTTAAAAAATATTTAACAATGATGATAAATCACTTCAAAGAGTCCCCATATATCATGAGCAAAGTCGTATTCAAACACCCATCAAGCTCTGATCATTATCAAAAGGGGAACTTATCTTGATGAAGCCTGCAAAGTTGTGGCTGTTATGCAAATCCGTTAAAGTCCATTAAAGGGAGTGCCTCAGCTGAGCGCCCTACAGAGCCCCGTTTCGTATCCTTCATCAGGGGCACTTCACCATAATAAGAAGTAAGATGCTGCTCCTCTTGAATGCGGCATCAGTTTGACCCCTCTCTTTTGAGTAGGCTAGATCTTTCAGACATTAAAAAGTATTCCATGTGTCTCTACTGCTTGTGCTTATGAGCAGTCAACACCATTGTTTGTTCTGGCTCAGAGCCCCTGTCCCTTCCTACATGCATCGTTGCTGCTTTGTCTTACAGCTCCCCTCTGCCATCATATTGTTTGCCTTTCCGAGAGACCATAGTACCATTGTGCGCTGCCTGGAAGACCTCTGAAACCAGGGACTGCCTGGGACCTTTCCTCTATCTCTGTGACCCCTACCTGCCTAGCATCCCCCAACCACCACCACCACAGCCACTTGTTAGAAGCCTCTTATCCGCCTCCTTTGGAGTCCCCCTTCTTGACTGCTGTTGAAGCTGCTCTCTCTGGGAGTCCATGACACCACCTTGGCCTTCCAGGAAGCAATTCAGCTGGTGGTGCTGAGCGTTATTTCAGCTGTCAGCAGCATTATTCCTGGATATTCATGGGCCATATCTGGGCACTGGCATTGAAAATCAGGGTTTATGCAGCCCCTTATCAGTTAAGGGGTCCTTTTACTAAGGTACATTAATGGAATACAGTGTTAACCCCCTTTTCCTAAGAATCAGAATGTAAAAAGGAGTGATGTGACCAATTTTAGACATGTGGTTTCAATACCCCTTCTAGTTAAAGAGATGGAGGGCATAGTGGTGTATCAGCTAATGGAATTTCTATCTAACCATAATATCTTATAATACATAACTTGCAACTGGACTTTAGACCAAGTTATAGCACAAAGACTGTAATAACTACTCTTATATCAGAGCTCAGGAAGGAGGTTAGTTTTGGCAGAAAGATTATTCTATTGTAGTTTGATATGTCGAGCACTTTTGGGTTTCTGCCATGTGACCTGGATTGGCCGTTGTGGAAACAGGATACCGGACTAGATGGACCGTTGGTCTGACCCAGTATGCTTATTCTTATGTTATGATTTTTTGGGGGATCAGTGGGATGGTACTTAGTTGTTCCAGGGTTTTTTGCAAAGTTGATCATTCTATTTACTCTGGACCTTGGAATGTGATGTTCCTCAGGGCTCACCACTAGGGCTAAAACTGGTGACTGTAGGATTATACTCTTTCATTTATGCGGATGATATGATTGTCATCCCTTTTGATGATAATATTGGTGAAATTTTGACTGAAATAAAAAGAGCTTAGACACATTAGAATCATAGGCTACAACTTTCAAACTGAAACTCAGTAGAGAAATAAACTAAATTTTTGATAATAAACAGCCCTGTAAGGCGTACTACCACCAACCATTTTGTGATTGATAATGTTAATTATAAGCTTGAATCTAGTTTAAAAGTATTAGGGATGTTAATAGATAATTACCTCACATTTGAACAGCAAGTCCAGGTGGTAGTTATGCTATGGAAACTTAGATGGATTGGGGCCTATTTTCAAGCAGATGGATTATGCCTTATAGTTCAATGGCTAGTGATAGCCCACATTGACTACCTTAATATAGTCTTATGTGGGATGCAAAGGAAACTTCTGACAGTTCATAATACTGAAACTCGGTTGATTTTTAGAGTATCTAGATATGAGAGGGTGATCCCGTTGGAATCAATTGGACCTTAACATAGCTTCTGCGTTTTTTCTTAATGTAGTACATGCAGGAAACATTCCTATGCATAATTTTATATGTATTTAAAGTGGGTGTTTCTGGAAGTAGAGCTGGGTGGAACTTCAGTTTATGAATACATTTTACAAAATGTAAAATTATATAACTGACAGGTATGCATGTGTATATTTAAGCCTCCAAAATGAGTTTGAAAAAATGGTTTGATAGACTGCCAAATGATTTGGATTTGATAGACTGCCTTTCTGTGGTGCAGGTACCATCTCTGTCCCTTCTGGTTCCACAATCTAAGTTTTTTACCTGGAGATGCAGTAGGAATTAAACCCTGTTCCCCAGATTTTCAGTCTACTGCTACTCCTCTGCTTCTCCAATGTGAGGGAAGACTGCTGAATGTCAGACATGCAGTTAGCCCATAGACGGGGTACCAGAACAGAAAAGGCCCAAAACAAAGAGGAAGCCTGTCTAACATGAACCTCACAGAGAGAAGATTCAAGTTTGACAGTTCCACAAGGTACTCATATGAAGAAGCAATTTATGAGATTTTGAAAGCTATTGTACATTACTCAAAAATCGCTCCTGTTGGTTCTTCAAGGTATTTTAGCCTCCTCCTGTTTTTCACAGGACCAAGAAGTTTATGGTCCAACTACAACAAGAAGAAAGTGCAGTAGGCAAGGTGATGTAGGAGACAAAATTTATTTTCAAAGTAGAACCCAACGTGACCAGTATTTTGGCAAATGAATACCTACATCAGGGGTCTATGAACATAAACATACATTAAAAATATGAGGGATGTTCAATAATTTATCTACGTATGAAAGAAAGTAGCAAGCATGTTGAAACAAGACTGTGCTTGCTGTGACGTGTCTCAAGATTACTTATGCACAGTTGCAACTCAGTGTGAGTCTTACATTCCAAAAGACAGGATGTCAAGAGAGTTCTTGTGTGAATCAAGTAAGAAACTGCTAGATTTGGAGCACTGTTCAGTGATAACATTTATCATAAAAGAAGGAAAAAAGCCAAAGGAGATCCACAAATACATGACTGCAGTTTATGGTGAGTCTGTCCCATCATCCTACAAAGTAAAATTTTGGAGCAAGCAGTTTAAGTGGGGTAGAGGGGTAGAGTCCATTGAAAATGACCCTCACACTGGATGGCCTGTGGAAGCAAGTTCCACAGAAATGCCCAAGAAAGTTGAGGATTTAATTTTGTCAGACAGACAAATTAAGGTTTCCTGAACAGCTGAAGAAATGGGCATCTCGGCAGGTAAAGTTTTGAGAATAATTCATGAAACATTGGGCATGTCCAAGGTTAGTGCAAGATGGATTCCAAGAATGCTGATACTATGTCAGAAGGCCATGAGGCTCCAGTGCTGTCAGGAGAACTTGGAGATTCTCCATGAAGATCAAGTGAATTCTTTTCATTGTTTGGTGACTGGAGATGAGACTTGGGTCTATCACAGAGATCTGGAGTCCAAAATGGAGTCATTACAGTGGAAGCACAAGTCATCCCCCACCCCCAAAAAGTTTAAGACAGAGAAATCTGCAGGCAAAGTCATGGCAACTATCTTCTGAGATGATGAAGGACTTTTGCTTCATGCCACACAAGACAATCATAACTGGGGAGAGTTACACCAACACAATGATTGCTTTGCGGTAGTTAATCAAGGAAAAAAGATGAGGAAAACTTGCAGCAGGCGTGCTGCTTTTTCACAGCTATGCACTGGTGCACATGTCACGACAATCACAGGCTGCCATCCGAGAATGTGGTTTTCAGCAGCTGAACCGTCCACCCTACAGTCATGACTTGGCTCAGTCAGACGATTTCCTTTTCTGAGTTTTAAAGAAATTTCTTCGTGGACAGTGGTTTTCAAGTGATGAAGAAGTCAAGGAAGCTGTGACATCCTGGTATGAAGATCAAAAAGAAAAATTCTTTTCAAAGAGGTTAAAGTTATTGCAGGAAAAACGGATGAACTGTTTGGAGCTATCAGGGGACTGTATTGAAAAATAAAACAAAATTTTTTTTGAAAACTCTTTTCTGTCCTACTGAGGTAAATAAATTATTGAACGCCCATATAAAGAGTCTGACATTCAGCTGGTGGCGGCAAGAATTTTGCTCACCACCAATGGAGTTATTCCTGGATATTCAAAGCCAGGACCTGTGCGGACTTCGGATTTGAATTTCTGGTTATTTTTAAACTGGTTAAAACAGCCACTTAAGTCGATATTCTAAGAGGCCATGGACTAGCAATGCTTTCCCATTTATGTGCTAAACCTGGCCGCTTAAGGGTTGACTAGGCTGCCCCTCTAGGAATGCTGCCAGACAGAACTTCCTATGTCTTGTTTTTCTACATTCTTCCCTGGGATGGGTTATTTTTTCTTTCAAAAATGGTACTTAGAGATGAATGTTTTTAGCATAAAAATGTCTAGTCCAAAGCCATAATTGAACCAGAAATGCAGACATTTTTTCTGGTTCGATTCACACTGTGAGCTAGATGGGATTTTTTTAGACATTTTCAGCACAACATTTGTGCTAAGTTCAAATTCTATATCACCAATTATGCACATAATTGGTGCTATAGAATATTAATAGTAGGTCCTATTATCTGATTATGCCCACCTCTAATCCCAAGTTAAAAATAAAAAAAAATTATATATATTCTTTAGATGAAAACTCTATAAAATTGTCATAAAGAGAGATTTTTTGACATTCCTGATAAGAATTTGTATAAAATAGAATTTAAGGCAGTAGTAGATCTTTATTGGGTTAAAAATTGGTGGTCAATACGGATGGCGTGTACAAAAATAGGGACCCAGCCTTGAGAAAGCGTTTCATCGCGAAACATGTCGGCAAAAGAAGTCCCTACAATGACCACAAACTAAAGCTAAGTTTACTTTATAATGATTTCTTTAAAAAAATTAAACAATTGGGAATATATATATTTTTTTTCCATGAAAATTTATATGTTATGTTATTTAATATAAGAAGATATTTAAAGAATAATTGATGAAGATATAAAATTGATCCAGGGAAGATTCTGCACATCAAGCTAAACGTTATGATAAAGTTTGAACGTGGAGTGATGCATCTGAGGATCAATATAGCATTCTGTAAGGCTTGATTCGAAGTGTGGATCTGGCCTTGTAACATTTTGTGAATTGAATGCTCTATAGAGATATAGTGCTATTAATTGATTTGTAGTTATTTTTTAGCACTTTAAAATAAATCCTTAGAGTTAAAGTATACAATATAAACTTGACTGTAAACATGGTATTACCCACATTTCTTTACATGGACCTTAACTACTGGCAGTTAAGCATGTAATATAGTATTCTATAACCCATGTGAGTAAGTGCTGGGCCTGTCCTTGACTTACTACAAACTACTACAGCTAATCATTTCCATAGCGCTACTAGACATATGCAGCGCTATACACATTAGGCCTGATTCTATAAATGGTGCCTTAGTTAGGCACTGCTAGGTGCCATAGTCGAGGCTGCCCAGTGATGCCTAACTAAAATTTGCGCCTAACCTAAATTAAATCAATTAGCTTAAATAGCATATTAATTGATCGTGCTATTGAAGTGAATTGAATAATTCATAAAAATTTTTAAAATTTTGGAAGTCCATGCAGCATCTAGCAATGCCTAATTATGCCTGCATGAAAAGTAGGCGTGGTTAGGGGGGGCAGAGGATAGGCATCACCAGGTGTCCGAGTTATGCTCTGGTAAATTACGCCTGGTAAAACCTGGCCTAATGTACTGGCACCTACCGCCAGGATGCCTAGCAATGCCTAAGTATGCCTATGTGCTGCTAGGTGAGATTCTATAAATGGTGCCTAGTTGTTGATAACTGCAATGAGTGGCAGCTACAGTGTAGGCGCTGCTAGATGCTGTTTATAGAATCAGGCCCATTATGTGCAGGTTCTCTGTCCCAAATAGGCTCACAATCTACGACAAGAACATCTACGACAAGAACAATCTACGACAAGAACATCTACACAATCTACGACAAGAACATAAGAATTACCATACTGAGACAGACCGAAGGTCCATTCAAGCCCAGTATCCTGTTTCCAACAGTGGCCAACCCAGGCCCGAAGGACCTAGTAGAATCCCAAGTAGTAAAATAGATTTTAGGAATAAGCAGTGGATTTCCCCATCTCAATAATGGCCTATGCACTTCTCTTTTAGGAAATTATCCAAACCTTTTTTAAACCAATGAATTCCAGAGTTTAATTACACGTATGAAGAAATATTTTCTCCGGTTTGTTTCAAATATACTACTTAGTAGCTTCCTCGTAAGCCCCTAGTCCTAGTATTTTATACTCCACTCAACTCAGTCCTAGTATTTTATACTCCACTCCACTCAGTATTTTATAGACCTCTATCATATCACCCCTGAGCCTTCTCTTCTCCAAGCTGAAGAGCCCTAGCCACTTTAGCCTTTCCTCATAGGGAAGTCATCCAATCCCTTTTATCATTTTTGTCACCCTTCTCTGTACCTTTTCTAATTCTGCTATATCTTTTTTTAAATATTATGACCAGAACTGCACACAGTATTTGAAGTGTGGCCGTACCATACAGCGATACAAGGGCATTTTTTGACTTGCCCATATACCTTCCAAGTCATTTCCCCTTTAGAATTGCATGCTACGAAATTTAGGCATGAGTATTATAGGGCAGATGTATGGGTAACTCCTAACTAGAGCAAATTAAGTGCCAATTAACTCCAATTGAGGTTCACCAATTTATTTATTCAATTTTCTATACCGTTCTCCCATTGGCAGAATTTTCATCTCCATATTTAGGATTGCCAGAATTCCAGAATAAATAAAGAGGACACCTGGTTCCGCCCATTCCTTCCCCAGTCTTGCCCTGTTCCGCCTTGAGCTCCACCTCGTTCCACCCCCAGCCCTGCCCCCCACACAAACCTCCTCAAGCTTGGGACCATATCTGTGCAAGTGGGAACGCCAATGCAATGAAGTTGCGATCAGGCATGCACGTGTATGACATCAATGTGTTGACATTTGTGCATGCGCAGATGCCCTCCAGATGCGGCCCTGAGATCGGGGATTTCCAAAACCAGGACAAATTGCCGGGCACCCGAATAGTCCTCTAAATAGAGGACATGTCTGATTCTTCTGTCTCTTCTCTCACAAGCAGGACTTTTCATAGGGGATAGCACTGAACTTGCTCCAGGCACCACATCCCCTTAAGATCTGTCTTGTCCAAAAAGGAGAGATGTTATAAGAAACCCAATCCAATAGCCTTCCATTTGAATAGCTTCTGGTAAAGCATTGCAGAGAAAGATTCTGCATTGTCAGATAATAGAAGACATTGTTAGAAACAGGATTAAGACACTGAGGGCCAGTGCTCTAAACTTACCTTGCCTTTAACTTTCATCGCTAAAGCGTACAAACATTTTAACTTCCGATGCACATAATGGCTCTGTGCCCAGTAGCAGCCTCTGAAAATAAGATGGAAATGAAGTACAATGACCTTATGAGCACTCCAGGCAATGCCCAGACATTGCCAGGTGATGCACAAAATGAAGCGCCAAACTTTAAAGTTCCGAAATTACCAGCAGGTCTGGAGGCTCCGGTAGCGTTAAACTGTGTGTATTAAAAGTGTATACTAGTAGGTCTGGGGTTGCTGATTGCAACAAAAAAGCATATACATCTTGCTATATGCTAAGGGTGTATTAAAAGTGGTGGCGAGTCAGATACGCGTAAGACAAATGCGTGCAGACATTTGGGCACAGACAATCGCGCTCAGGAAAAATGAACGCTAGACAAATATGCACAACCCAATGACACGCAAGATAAATACGTGGCAAGACAAATGCATGCAACACAACTACACGCACGATAAATAAGCACAGACAATCGCACGTAGGAAAATTGTGCACAACACAACTACACGCACGATAAATCTCAGGCATATGTGTTAAAGGTGCATCTCAGGCGTGTTCGTTAAAATTGGGACTGGGGCTGCTGATTGCAAGATGTAAGTTAAAAAAATACATTTGCATGGTTTGCTTGTAGTTTTCTGCCGCGCCCCCCCCCCCCCCCACATGATGCTTATGACGTGCACCTAACTCCTAACGCCTCTCACACATTTAAGTCTCTTTCTGTGAACTATTCTGCGCATTTTTCAAGCGCTTTCTCCATTACTGATTGGTTGGTATCTACATGGACCTCATTTGCATGCAAAGTTTTTGGAGCATCGCTTGTCATCTAGACACTGGAAAATTTACTGCCACTAGAACGGCTCGCGGGATTTTAACGGCAGCTGTAGAGCATCGGGGCCCGAGGAACAGAGGGGCAGGAATGGACCTGCTCAAGACTTGCTGCTCATCTACCCAGAATGGTGGAGAATAAAGAGAGAAGACAATAAAACTAATTGAATAAGGAGTGAGACTTGAATAATTGACAACTGGGCAGATATCCTTAACAACTGGGCAGATTGGTTTTTATGTACTCACGCTAATATGTTTCTATGTTAGGTTTGTGGAGCTACTGTTCTTCTATGGCTCTTCACACCTCACAGTTCCCCACAGATGAGGAACACCATGCAGCAAAACTGGTTCGGCCAGCAGTTCTGGAAGGTACGGTGACTACAAATAATGAAGAGATTCTATACAGAATGTAAGTTCCATTCTCTATTTTTATATGCAGACAACTAAAGATAACATCTGCAGTTTCTCCTTCACTGCACATTAACATATTGGACATATTTTTTTTGTCTTGTGACCTTAGTTTCACCTAATGAATCTGCAAGATACTGTACGCAATTTTGGGGATCTCAAAATACTAAATATTAGCTGAAGATATGCAAATCAGCCAGTGGAGGGTCACTGGTTGCATGGGTCAAATGAGTCATGGGTCAGCTTGCATGATCCACTGCTTGATCTAATTGCTGTTAATACACATTGGCCTAGATTCTATATATGGCATGTATAAAAATCAGTGCTGAAACAAGAAAACACTGAGCGCTATTCTATAATGGGTTGTGGGTTCAAACCAATGCTGCTCCTTGTGACCCTGGATAAGTCACTTAATCTCCCCATTGCCCCAGGTACATTAGATAGATTGTGAGCCCACAGAGAAAAATGCTTGAGTACCTGAATAAATTCATATAAACCATTCTGAGCTCCCTGGGGAGAACAGTCTAGAAAACTGAATAAATAAATAACTTTAGACATGTCCATTTGCATCAACTGAAGTGTGGTGCAAATCCCCACACCCAAATCAGGTGCAGGTCTCCCTTATTCTATAACTATGTACATGCATAAATCCATGGAATGCCCCTGATGAGCCACTGACCCTCCCATTTCTTTGCGCCCTATTTTTGACTGATGTGTAAAATTTCATGCTTAAATTTACGCATGTAACTTTGAATTAAAATTAATTTGTACCAATAATTGCTCACGAAGAACCTAATTATTGGTGCTAATTGGCTCTTTATTCAACTGAATTGCATTTGCAAATTGGGTGTGTGCCCAGATTTGCGCATGCGGTTTTTAGAATTTTTAAAATAGAATTTGAGGGTTATTAACTAGAATCCATTCCATAAAATGGGACCTATGGTAAAATAACCTCTGATGATGGCTTTAACATGTGCTACTGTCAGAAGAGAAAGATCATTGGAGAAAGACATTATCACCCCGGTTCTATGAAACTGTGCTAGCAGTATCTAGCGCAGAGAGCCGCGCTGAATGTCCTGCGCTGCTCCTGACGCTCATAGAGTTCCTATGAGCGTCAGGAGCAGCACGGGCCATTCAGCGCGGCTCCCCGCTCTAGAAACTGCTAGCGCAGTTTCGTAGAAGAGGGGGTATGTTTGGGAGGGTCAATGGAATGAGGCGAAAGAGGGCGGCCTGCAATCAGATGGTTCAACATGTTGAAAACAACCTGGGGGATGACACTGGAGGACCTCACCGGACTAGCACAAAACCGATCTCTTTTTAGATCTGTAATTCATGAAGCCACTAGGACTCGAACACGAGTCGATGGCACATCACTAGCTACAGTATTAGTGCACAGTACTATATGTGCTGGTGTTGTGGAATATACATCATGTTGAGACTAAGGAGTCTGCTTTTTCAGTTGCTGGCTCCCCTTGCTGGAGTGGAGGAGAGGCCTAGTGGTTAGAGCAGGTGCCTCAGTCCCCTAAGGTTCTGAGTTCAATTCCCACACCAAGCTCCTTGGGTCTCTGGGCAAGTCTCTTAACACTTCATTACCTCAGGTCTAAAAATATGTAAGCTGCTTTGATTGTAACCACACAGAAAAAGTAGTACATCAAGTCCCATCCCCATTTATCCCCTAATATGGAAAGACTTGCCTGGGTATCTAAGAATGTGTGATAATGTATTTCAGTTTACAAAATATGTGAAGACCAGGGTCAGTTCAAGGGATGGTGGTGCCCTGGGCCAACTTTTGCACTGATGCCCCCTCCCTCCTCCTCCTCCTCCTCCTCCTGACATCCTGTAGCTCCTTCTCTCTCTGAAGTCTCCTCCTTCCGCCATTTATTTATATATTTAAAAAAACACTTTTATCCTGCATATCCAATCTATCCGGGTTACAAAAGTACACGGACAGATCAATAAACAAACATAGAACAGCACAATTTCTTTAAAAATTGCTAAAATCGTATTTGAAAGAGCAAAAAAACGAACAGCTCAACTGAACAGATCTCCATTTCCAAAAGCTTTCTGAAAAAAAAAAAAAGAAGCCTTCAATGACTTATGAAAGGATAATAGCACCAGAGTCTGACGAATATTCATAGGTAAAGCATTCCAGCAACACTAAAAATTCTCAAACGTATTTGGCGACAGACTTCAAAGAAGGAGTTCCCAACAAATAGTGCGACTCCGAGGGCGTGTATGTAGACACCAAAGCACTAATTGCCTTTGGCAGAACATCCTGAATAGCTTTCAACGCTAGCACCCGAATCTCGAACTGAATTCTCCCAACAAATACACACAGTGATAAAGGGTGCCAAAGTCTAGAATCCCAGTCTAGCATCTCTCCCGCCCCTCTCCCCTATCTTCAGAGAGAAGATGGGAAAAATGAGATTGGGATTTTGGCTCCTTTTATCACCTGTGCCCTGAGCCAGTGCCTCACAGGTCCATAAATTGAGCTGGCCCTGTTGAACACATTTTTTTTTGCACTCATTTGAGTGAGCCATATTACTTTAACATTTGGCAGTGCTAAAGTTTGAAGTTTTATAACTCAGGAAAGTGTTTTAGTTTTGTTGTTTAAAGGATATATAATTTTTTTATATTGTTGATTTTATGTTTGTTTTATTGTAACTCACCTAGGTATAAGCAGGCTATAAATGTGTAAATAAATAAAATTCTAGCCCTAAATCTGACTGAAAATTTTTTTCTTTTACTTTTACTGCTTCTTATAATTTCTATAGTGCTATAAGAAACACACAATGCTGCACACAAACACATAAGAGAGTCCCTGCTCTACAGAGCTTACAGTCTGCTCAAGACAGACAAACACAACAAAAGAGATTAGCAAGTTTGCCCTCCCCCCCTTTCTTTGTGCAAAGCCACACTAGCAGCTGCCATGTGGCAATGGCCCCAAAGCCCTTGTGGCCTACGCTAAAAAGCTATTTAAAAAGGCCCTTAAAACAACATGGGTATTAAACAGGGAGAAGCCACTGGCAAGAGTTTAAAAACAGCCTCAAAAAGATAGATTTGAATAGGGCTTGAGAGGGAACATGCCATACTGACTCAGAAAGTCAAAAGTATAAAGTCTGGAGATGGTGAAAAAATGCATGCTTTAAGAAGAGAGGTTCCTTAGACCCTGTTTGGTCAACAGAGAAGTGGTGCATATGTAGATGGCATTTTCAGATACAGGCAGTCCCCGGGTTAAGTACAAGGTATGTAACTCAGAACTTGTAGATTTTAAGATTCTTGCTGCTTCCCTCTGCTCCCAGCTGACAAAAGGGCCAACTGTTCCTGCTAGCGTTTCCTCTAAGGTACAGCATGCACAACCACACACTGTTCTTAAAGTGGCCACGCATCATTCCTGAATCTGCTGCAGGAGAAGTGTAGAAGTCTATGCCACTGCTCAGTGAAATCCGATGAAGCTGCAACTGCGTTCTTAAGTATGACTCATACTTAAGTCAGGTGCCTGGAACTCGGAGACTGCCTGTATATACACATAAGCCCTGTTTGCAGTTAGGTGTGTAACTCCTAGTATTCTGTAACCTGCACTGCCAAGCAGTGGCATAGTAAGGGTAGGAGGCGTCCTGGGCGGTGATGCCCCCTCGCCTTCCTCTCCATGCCCTCAACTCCTACCCGCCCCACACTCATGCTCTCCCTCCCCCCATACCTCTAAATCTTCTTCAGCGTGAGTGGCTTTTCTCCAGCATGTTCCTCGCACCTGTATCGGATTTCCCTTTGACGCACTTCCTGGCACCGTGACCCAGAAGTGATTCAGGGGGGAGCCAGGCCGGCGTGAGCAACAGGCAGAAGAAGTTGCTCGCGCTAGCAAAGATCTTTAGAGGTATGGGGTGGGGGGAGGGGTGGCGTGGTGTGGTGGAGCAGAGAGGTGTCGGCGCCCCCACTGACACAGTGCCTAGAACAGTCCATCCCCCACCCCCGCTCCCCCTAACTATGCCACTGCTGCCAACAGTTCGGTGCTAGCTCTTACGGCAACTTTTGACAGGGGTAAGTACTCATGACTGAAATTAGGCATAAAACTGTGGACCTTGCTAGTAGTGGAACTGCCATTATACAAGGGTGAATCAAAAATTAAATTACACGATAACCGGAACAGAGCTAGTGAAATGCAACATATGTACTCATGTGTTGCCTGTTGGATAGTTCATCCACATACAGTGTAGTGCTTAGCCTTTAGTCACGTGGCAGCCACGAGGTCAAAAACATGGACACTCCATTGCAAGATTACACCATCGAAGAATAACACGAAGGGGCCTATTCTGGCACATTTCCAAGCGTAAGAGCAAACAGTGAACAGTGAAAATTTCTGTGCATTGCTGTGGAGTGAACTTAAGCTTGTAATTTGCAGCAAAAGAAGAGGGATTTTGTCCAAAACAGTCTTGCCACACCACGATAACGCACGTCCTCATACAGCAGCAGCGAGAGAAGAGACAGTGCAAACAGCTTGGGTTTGAACGTCTTCCACATCCTCCTTACAGCCCAGATCTGCCGCCTAGCGATTATCAAATCTTCGGTCCACTGAAGGAGATGCTGCAAAGTCGCAAATTCACCTCTAAGCGGTGTTTGCCTGGCTTCGGGAGCAGCCAAAAAACTTCTCTGCAGGCATGCAGAAGCTAGTTGAACGATACAACAAATGTGTCATTTTGCATGGGGACTATGTGGAAAAGTGATATGCTCAAGTTACTTCTATTAAAACCGTTAAATGTAATTTCCCTTACTTTCTGATTTACCCTGGTAGAATTGGTGCTTAGCAGCTATATTTTGCATGCTCTTCCATGAATCTACCCCATACTTTCCAAGCAAAAATCTGCCTTCGCAAAGAGCAGGTGCGTCTGAGCACGAAGCGAAAACTTCAAAGCAAAATTGGGTGCCTAATTTTATTTTAACCTGCAAAACCTGCGGGCTGTTCCTCCCAACAAGGACAGTTTCAGCTGGCTCTAACTTTACTATTTCTTTGTTTTCCTAAGCTAGTCACATATTTTCTGCTTGACATTCAAAACATTTTACAAAATAATTACCCCTAGGTTAAAAAAAAAAAAGACAACTTTTATTGGCGTTCTGCAGATTGTTCAGAGAAACATTTCAGCGACGAGGTGCATCGTAGAAATCTTGAAAATGAAACAAGTTATGCCCTAAAGGCTCCTGGCAGCCAACCTCCCTTTGCTTCTACAGATAAATATATGTTTGGAAGAAACTTTTTAACGACGTAACGAGTGAAAGCTTGGCTCTTACTATGCCGGGCGTGTAATTATGTTGAGGAACAGCCTGCACTTGTGTTTATTATATTACGATTAGGTTCTATGCATTATTTATGTGCAGTTTTATGACCTTTACCGTTTATTTGTGTGTTAATTTTATACTGTACTTCCTATACTGTTTATGGGTGATTCTTTTAAATCAGTGGTGCGGTTGTGCATCACCTGAAAAGAAAAAAAAAGCAAAACTTCATCCGAGCCAGCCACTAAAAAGTGAGTCCAAGGTTATCCAACACCAAATCTTTCTCTGTCGATATAATTCCTTTAGATGCCCTGCAGGACTCCTACAAATCATTTTGCTCTGTTTTCTCTTCCCTCTTGTGACTATAGGGTCCCAAGAACTGCTTATCTGCTATAAGGAGCCAAGCAGGGTGGTTGATTTCCCGGGACTGGGTACTGTAATTACATCCTCATTTCTTTGGTATTTTTCTACCTGCCCAGATGGAGAAATGGGCTGGACTTTCAAGGTATTTCAGCAGAGGGAGGAGTAGCCCTGGACTACTTATAGGGCCAGGGAGCAAAGCTGTCTGCACAAGGCTCAGGGGAGGCTGACCTGTCCTGCCTGAAGATGTCCAAGTGTGGGGAAGACTGCAGCTAACATTGGCTTTCCTGTTGGGACACAGCCACAATCTCTGCGAGCTCTTGCATTCGTAAAAATCAAACGGTGACGTTTCTCTAACCCGGTACAATATTCTCCAAGGTCTGCATCTCGGAAGTCTTCCGTAGAGGGGCGCTCTTAGGATCTGCTTGAGAGCATAAGAAACTTGCACCCATGGGACTCGAGGTAAACTATTCCCTCCTGAACATTAGGAGATTTCCCACTGCCACTCATTCTGTGATTAACAGAATAACAGTAGAGCTTTTTTGGTTGTCTGTTATCAGGTCGGTTGGGTGTTTGGCTACCTTAGCACTTAAAAAAGAGATGCTCAGTGATATCTGATGCTTCAATTCTGTACCTACCTGTCTAGAGGTTATATTATAGTGTTACAGATGAGCCATGACACAAAGTACGGTATCCACTCATGTGATTTTCATGGTGGAAAATATTCTCTATTGAAGACGAAAAACTCTGTGGAGAAAGTGATGTTCAAGATGCAGGCTATATTAAAAATACAGTTTAATAATCCACATAAAAATATATCGAGGACCCAAAACTCAAAATATTTTCCATTGGAAATTTTTTCCAAAGGTACCTGTAATATCTATTAAATACATCAGGTGCAGAATTGCATATAGACTGTTCTTTTTCTAACAGTTTATAGGGCTGTGTTTCTGTCTGGACAAAAATATTGAAGTGTTCATACTTAGGCCTTCTTAGCTGCCTAACAGAGTTTTCTTTTGAAATTTGCTATTGTGCTTTATGTTTTAACAATCGCTACCTTTTTTTTTTATTAACCTAATTCCCTCCTTTTCCCCTTTTATGTGTCTAAAATTGCTTACTATTGATGTTTTCAGTGCTTACAATTTAATTTATGATCCCTTGGCAGACTAAAACATTTTCCATTAATGTTTGATAATTGGCGTCTGCTGGATAGCCATTAACAAGGAAGATTTGTGGAAAACAAGATTAAAGCCATTATGGATCTGCATAGCCTTCTATGTGGTTATGATCCTTCACTTACGAAATGCAATAATTTTGGCCCATTAAAGGCTGTGATGTCCTAAGCAGAGGATTTTAGCCTCCCTTTGCAGAATGGCAACTTGCAACATCATTGTGTTCAGGTACAAAAAGCCCCTTCCCCAAAGAGCTTACAAAATGAAGTAGATGGATACCTGAGGCAACAAAGAGAGAAAGTAATGTGCTTAAGGTCATATGGAGTATCAGCGGGAGAAATAGGATTTGCACCCCTGGTTTTCTTGCTTCTCAGCCCATTGCTTCAGTCATGAAGCCACTAAGTTATGTGAATGACGAATGTTCTTAATAAAAAAAAAAAAAACAAAACCAAAATTCTCCATGCATAGAGACCAGAATGGAGATCACTGGTCAAGACATATGTACTTGAATTTTCCTTTTGCTTTCGTTAGCATTATAACACCAAGAAAGTGTGCTAGGGTCCTCCTCAGTATTTGTTGGGCCAGTGTGTTGGCATGGCAGGGGAAGAAAGATATGTTTCAAGTTTATTATAAATTTGATTAATCGCTTATTCATAATTCTAAGCAATGTGCAAAACAATAAAATTACAAATTTCTGAGGGAAACAAAACAAACGAATACGACTAACCTGACAAAACATATTAAACAAAAGGAAAAGATGGGGAAAGAAATACAAGTCGTTGATAGTAAATAAGACAAGTAAGGGAAAAAAACAATAAGAGGAGTGAGAGCAGCGGGCTTCAAATAAGTTGGGAAATAGGATTCAATTAAGGCTCCTAATCAAGCTTTCTAGCTATCAAATGCATCTTTAAAAAGAAAGCATTTTAACTTGCTCTTGATTCTGTCTAGATTGCGTTCTTCCCTTAAATAAATAGGGAGGAAATTCCATGTTTGGGGGACTGAGAAAAAAGATGAATTGCCGCCTTGTGTTAATGTTTTTGAGTGAGGGGACAATTAATAGTTGTTGGTCGTTTGACCTAAGTAACCTTGTTGAGGTGTAGGGAATCAATAATTTATGAATGAAGGCGGGAGTTTTATAAAGAAGAGATTTGAGAGTTAGCAGACTTCATTTATATGTTATGCGGTGAACAACTGGGAGCCAATGCGCTTTCTTAAGGAGAAATGTCACATGGTCAAATTTCTTAGCTTTCATTATGAGTTTAATTGAGTGGGGGGGAGGGGGGGACTCTGTCCATCGTAGTGATTTAAAATAGTGGGGAAAGGAGGAGGCGGAGGTTCAAAGTATCTAGAGTTGTGGCAGATTGGCAAGTCAGGGCTGGCACCATAGCTCAGGCCCACCCACAAACCATGCACATTCTTATTTGGGGTCAGTTGAGGTCAGGTGTGACATGGAAGCTGTATGTGTCCTCTGCTGAAGAGAACAAGAGCAGTAGCTGTTGTGACAACCCCTGCAGGTCAAATGGAGTGGTGCAAAGTCCTGAGCGATAATATATTCATTTTTGTGTATTTGAATACTTATATTCGTATTTGGGGAGTGAGTGGACTGTTTGTTTCTGCCTTGTAGAAACATTTATATTGGTTTTTCATATGCTTTTTAAATGAATGCTTATTATATTGCTGTCGTATTCCACTTTGCACAATAATTATTGACAGTAAATAAATAAAATTTGTGAAATGTCTGTATGTTTCATTTGTCATTGTGTGATATAAATGTTTCTGAATAAATAAATTCATTTATTTATCAGAAGTCATCAGCACTGTCTCCTGCTTTTCTGTCACCCTGTCCAGCATCTCCCCTTTTTGTTCCCTCTCTCCTAAGCATCTGTCCTTCACTTTATTCCTCAGTATCCTCTCTTCTCTCTGTTCTCTTCTTCACCCCTTATCTCTTCCTCATCCTCTTTCCTTCTTCTCCACTCAACATCTCCCTTCTCCACCCCCCAGTGTGGTGGCTCCAAGCCAGTCTTGTCTCTTCATTCTGCTGGAAGTGTTTTATCCTGGGCCTTTCTGTATACAGGGCCATCTTCATACTGTCTTTATTTATTTAATTTTCTATACCTTTCTCCCAGGAGAGCTCAGAACAGTTTACATGAATTTATTCAGGTACTCAAGCATTTTTCCCTATCTGTCCCGGTGGGCTCACAATCTCTCTAGTGTACCTGGGGGGATTAAGTGACTTGCCCAGGATCACAAGGTGCAGCGTGGGTTTGAACCCACAACCCCAGGGTGCTGAGGCTGTAGCTTTAACTACTGTGCCACACTCTGAAGGCCAGAGAGAACATCCTAGAAGCTGCAGTTTAAGCATCTCTGAGTCAGTCAATTAGTGCGTGTGAACCAAACCTATGTGCAAAATAGCAAAATGTATTTGTGGCAAGACAAAAAGTAAACTTGGAAGGGAAAGAGAAAGAAAGCACATTTAAAAGGGGGTGGGGGAGGGGAGGAGGACCATGACAATATTTTTTAAACTGAAGGCTTCCATCCTTTGGTACAGTGATAATATTGTTGTCTGCACACAGGCATCTTCTCAGTACATTATCCCCTGGATTCTATATTTGGTGCTCAAAATTGTGCATACAAATTTGGGTACATGTCCAATTTAAGTGTGTAACAAGCCAATTAGCGCCAGTAATTGGATACTAACAATTGTCATTGCAGCTCTTTGTAAATATGGGGGGGTCAGATTTTTAGGATAAATTGGTTCTTTGCTTTAAAAAGGTTGCCGACCCCTGTCCTAGACCCTGCTGAAACAGTGTTTCCCATTTCCACTTAATAAACTGCATCCTATGCGCATGCCTTGTTTGTTCCTATTTTGTTTGACATTTTATTGGTACCATAATTTGGTAACAATTTTGAAAATAGACCCTCCTGTTTGTTTGTAGTTTAAGTACACCAACCCTTTATGTCTGTCTGTCCAACTTAGACTGTAAGCTCTTCCAAGAAGGGATCATCTATTAAATGTCAAAATGCACAGCGCTGCAGCACTATAGAAGTGATAAATAGTAATAGTTGTAATACCGTACACGGGACAAGCCTATCTTTTAACTAGATTGCTCCAATGGGTGCCTTGCTGGTTAGAAAGGGTGCATCTGATAGGTTACTGTTTGTGTGACAGCATAAGGCAGCTCATGATGAAACAACTACAGTATTGGAAGTGTTATTTTATGTAACTTTTTTTTTTTTTAACCTGACTTTTCAAAGGAGGATGTAGACATGTTAAACTGCAGCTTCCTGTCTTATCGGTACTGACGAAGAAAAACTATGACAGAGTTATGCAAACATGAATGTCTGCAGTGAGGGACCAAAGCCATTTCACTGCTTAGTTACTGCATTTAGGCCCCCTTTTATGAAGCTGCGTTAGGGGTTTTTATTATCGCGAATCGCTGCGGTAAAAGCCCCGACACTCATAGGAATTCTATAACCGTCTGAGCTTTTACCGCAGTGGTCTGCGATAAAACAAACCCCTAATACATGCTACAGAATCTCTCCTAGTTTCTGACTGTGGTAAAAATGTTTATCGTAGTTATTCTGCTCCGTTGTCGTCCCCCACCCTCAAAGCAGCAACCAGACTGCAATACATGCCCACAGCCTTGGGGTTTTTTTTTTTTACCAAACAAATGCCAATCTCTGCCTTGCTTCTTTACTAGACAAACCCTGACATATACTCTATAGAGATGAATGGGACGCAGGATCCACAGAAGCCGGAGAAAGGAAATGATGACCCAGGCGATTATAAGGACCTCAAAAAGAAATCACCAAAGAAGAAGAAAAAAGGCAAGAAAGTGGATGCTCTTAAACAGGAACTTGAACTGGTGAGTACTGGCTCTGATGGAGGGAGAAATCCACCCTGATCTAGACCAGTGATCCCCAGACCTGAATATGCATGAGAGAAACACATGTAAATCTCTCTCATAAATATTCATTTGTGGATGTCCTGGAAACCTGTTTGCCTGGATATACCCTGGAAAGGTTGGGGGAATCTCCTATGGTCCCATTATATTTCTCCTCAGGTTTGCTAATGTGATAACAAAATTTTGTCTCTAATGATGGTCAGGTGACAGGCTTTAAATGCTATTCCCCAGCCCCCTCTGAGGGCTTCAATCAGTCCAGAAGCAACTATCCCCAGTTCATAGCTCACACCTTGTGCTAGGACCTTAGTTAACAAGATATGGACAAGTCATTCTCTTGACAAAAAGTCCTTTTTCACTCTTTCTCTAGTCGGGGTGTAGTCCCTGATGGCTTTTTCATTCATTCCACTGCAAACTTAAGGACACTCATTTACTTTTCTATAGGCTATACAAAGCATCACTGCAGTAGCTGCCTTTGTCATTCAGGTTTGGTAACTCCATAGCTAGAGGCAAATCTCCATCTATTATACAATGGGCGGGACTAAAAGCCTATCTTTAATTCCATGGCCAGATAAAACTGGTGTAAACTTCTTCCTAGCTGCTGCATCTAGACAAGGTCTAAAGCCAGAATGCCCACTTTGTACAACAATTAAAAAAAAAGAGCACTGACAGCATAAGCAGCAACGGAAGGAAAAGCAAGAAAAAAAACCTTAAAACATATATGGTCAATATTCAAAGTGATTTAACCAGTTGGAAATGGCTCCTGACTGGTTCAGGGCTAACCTCTCATTTTTAGCAGCACTTAACCGGTTAGTGCTACTGAAAATAATTGGCATTTCTGGGTTTAATGCTGGTGGCCGTCAGCAAAACACAGATTGCAACTGACTGAATATCAGGACCACAACTATTAGTGTAAGAATAAAATTTACAAATAAATTAATAGGTATGTTATATGTAATATGTACAATATTTATTTCCAATCTTTGATAATATGCACATAAAAGCATTTGTTCTTTAATCTCAGAAGGCTTACATAATTGTTCATCTTAACTTGTGCAACAATATACATAGGAGCCCTTGTACTAAAACTCAGTAAAATTAGTATTTACCATGGCTTAAAGCAAGAATATACCGCATGGTAGCTGCAAATTTTATTAACACAGAACAAAACTTGCTCATTTATAATCAAGTCAAACCAACAGTCTGAAGCAAGTATGGTGAAACCAGTCAACTGATACCACTGATAAGTAAACCTGGAACTTCAAACACCCCAACACCCCAATTGGTCAGTGCTTAATGGGGTATGAACATCATCATGTGATCCCAGGCATACTCCTAAAGGGATATTTTTATTTTTGCTGGAGATTTTTATACATTCAGATTTAAAACTTTGCAAAGGCACTTAGCTTGTCCCAACGGGAGCTCTGCCGTTTCACTGATACAGCTTCCTCAGAGGTTAGAAACTTTTGCAATCGATTTTTCATTCAGCGTTCTGCATGCCCTTACCTAACTGTCTGCTCATGTTCTCTAAGCTTCCAACATTGTAGGCTCACAGCTGCAAATTTTACACAGCAACCAGTGAAAGTGGAAGCAGGCCAGAATTTTCATATTCTGGTCCCATATAAATGTGCAAATTAGCATATGGTACCTGGTTGTAATTAATGCAGGAGTACTTAGTGCCTCTTATTTAGAACATAAGAATAGCCTTACTGGGTCAGACCAATGGTCCATCAAGCCCAGTAGCCCGTTCTCACGGTGGCCAATCCAGGTCACTAATACCTGACCAAAACCCAAGGTGTAGCAATATTCCATGTTACCGATATAGGGCAAGCAGTGGCTTCCCCCGAGTCTTTCTCCGTATCAGACTATGGACTTTTCCTCCAGGAACTTGTCCAAATCTTTCTTAAAACCAGCTACGCTATTTAGAAGGCAGGAAGTGCTTCTGCATTAGCTGTACGCTAGCCACTTAGGGGGGAATTCATCAATGTGTGCTATTATTAAGATGGGTTATTTTAGCACAGGGCCCCCTTTTATCCAATGAGACCTTGTGCTAAAATAGCACAACTTGTGGTACAATAACCCATCTTATCAGTAGCACACATTGATGAATTCCCCCCTTAGTGTCTACTAAGTGGTGTTAAGTCCTAATGTGAAAACGCTTAGCACAAGATTCATTTAAGTGTGTTGTGGTAGGTAACCACTTAGCATGCACTAGGTAGTGTTGACAGCTTCACAAAGAGGATGTGTAACTATGCGATTTTCAAAGTTAACATAGGCATGGGCTTTTATTTTCAAAATTGCTGCAAAGTCTCTGGCTTAACAGGCTTTCTCTTGGTTTTCAGGAGGACCACAAACTGAGTATAGAAGAAGTGGAAGAAAAGTTCTCCACCAGCATCCTCAAAGTGAGTCAGAGAAAAGGGCTAATTGTGTACTCTGGCAAGTCGAAGTAGTTGGGACGTGCTGCAATGCTGTGGGAGTCAGAACAATTTGTGCAGTGATGTGGGGGAGTTGTGGAAAATTATTTCTGTCCCCTGTCTAATGCTAATGGAAGCTTGTGTACTTCAAACACCTGCTATTGGGAACCTTTGTAGGCATTCATTTACTACACTTTTGGCAGGACTTCCTGGTGAGATCATATACATGTTACAGCACTGGGAATAGTTAAACCTGGTCCATGGAGTCTGTTCTGTTTTCATGGGGACACATTTATTCTGCAAACAAGCAAAATTTTAATTACACCAGATTTTCCCATACTGATTCAGGAAGTGGAAAATGCAAGATGGAGTTACTTGAAGTGTAAAAGCTCAATTGTTTCTGGAATAATTTGGGTATGCAAGACTCAAAACACTCAACAAAGTACTTTAAAGTATCAGGGGTAGTCAAGTTTGGGTAATGAAAGCTTGTAAATTGTGGAAAAAAGAGTATACTACAATATTGGGCACAAGGGATGTTTCTTCTCACTGGCATTGGTGCAACAGTTTACATGACCTGCTCTTAATGGAGCTTTGAGAGACATGCCTTACTTTTAAGTGCCAGAAGTAGTTCTACTCTGTATGGGGGTCTTACATTCAGTCTTTAGCTCTGAAGGTAAGAAGTCATATACTCAATCAATTAGGTGATTTCCCTTTTCATACTACATAACATGTTACTTCAGGATTGCACCAATTATTAGGCAATTGTCTTGCACCACCTTTCCATCTTGAAATAAAGGGGGAAGAGTTGTGGGGGGAAAGGGAAATTGTGTAGGAAATTAGTGCAGAAGAGCTGATCTTTGTCAGCCTAGGGAGTTAAAAGAGACAGAGGGCCATTTTTGATAGTGCATCTAAGTCCAACTTGATGTTTTCAGCAAGATGTCCAAATCAGAAGCGGAGAAACAGCCATTTTTTAAATTGGCAACACTATAAGACATTTTTTTTTTTTTTGGGGGGGGAGGGGAATCACCTACATAGATGTTATGGCCACCGGGATGTCCAACCTTGGTATGTCCAACTTTGCTATTTTTGATCACAAAAATCTCCAAGTTCAAAATGTCCAAATCCAGACCATTTGGATGTGGGAGGGGCCAGCATTGTAATAGACCAATAGAGCAGCGGGACATCTTAGAGGGCACTACTTTGAACTTCATATAAAGGGTGCCTGAAGTAAATATCATGATAACTCCCTTCTAACGTATGGTGGAGTCCTCCAAAATTCTCACAAAACTTAATATACCCAACTATCTACCACCCCAATAGCCCTTATGGCTTCAGATGGTACCTATATAGCAGTATAGTAGGGTTTTGGTGGCCTCAACACTTTCCACCATAAATGTACTGGTTAGAGTGGCTTATGGATCTGGGTCCTCCTCTCTATGATTCACTAGCCCACTCACCAGGCCACTTAAGACTGTGTGATGTTCTACTAGGATTTCCCACACCAGTTGATGATGTTCTAGAGACAGATATATACCATTTCATTCAGTTTTAGGGGTGATGACAGGGGTTAGTGACTAGTGGGGGACTTTGGGGAGTCCTTACATAATCCCTCCAGTGGTCATCTGATCAGTTTGGGTGCCCTTTTGGCACTTAGATGCTTTTTAAACAGGTCTAGCTCAAAATGTCTAAGTTCCATCCAGGACATCTTGGGAAAGTTTCAATTATTACCTCAAGATGTCCAACTCTAAGCACACCCATAACACACCTTCTACACATCCTCTTTAGTTTTGAATGCACAGCAGCTAGGACGCCTCACAAAACATTCCGAAAAACGGTTTCAAAAATCTGAACTTGGCCTTTTAGGTGAGAAAAACATCCAAGTGTCAATTTATGCTATTTTTGGGATGTTTTATGTTATGAAAGTGCTCCTAATAGCTTCTTAGTAATACTGAAGTTTGTACAGCAATTATTTTATTCGAGCAATTGTCTAACTTGTTGATGATCTTGAAGTCCATGGGGGTTGGAATTTGGAGGGGAGGAGGTAGAAGAAGAGGTTGATTAAAATGGAACTGGTAATGAGGTGCAATCTTCATTGACCTTGTTGATATGTTTCCATTGGCCTTGTTGTTATTGCCATAATTGTTGTACTGGATGTACTGTGATCACCGATAAAAATGTTTGAAACTAAAAATAAATAACACTTATTAATGAGGACAGAAAATGATATGGAACCAACCCAGCAATGGCAGTCAAAACAAAGGATCACGCACACCCCTGCAACCCCAAACCCACACCTACAATTACATTTCAAGCAACTAACTCTTTAGTCAGAGCTGACTGGTTTGTAACCAAACATAATTTAAATATTGTTCTTTTAAAATCATAGTTCATTGAAGAAAGCTCAGATAAACACTGAAAGCTTAGAATTAAAGCAAGGAACTAACATGCATAGATCATTCATTTTTACATGCCATGATGTCACAATTCAGCATATTATACAGAATTCTACCTTCTATCAAAATATTCTTTTTTTAGTACTGCACACAGATGCCTCTGGGATATAAACGCTTACATGTTGCCACTTAAGTATATTGCATGAAGTTTATATAATCTTCTTGTCTTTATTCCTCCTGACACTTAATCCCTCTTTTACGAATGCATAGTGCGGGTTTTGGCAGCAGCAGTAACTGCTCCGACGCTGATAGCAATCCTATAAGCATCGGAGCAGTCACCGCTGTTGCCGGTGCTAAAACCCACGCTCTGCGTTCGTAAAAGAGGGGGTTAGTCATTTTGGCATGCAAGTAATTCTCTCAATGTTCATAAAGTGAAAACTGTCCATCCTCTTTTCCCAAGCATCCAAGATAATCTCAAAACTTCCATGTGGTAAATCTGTAATCCTTTCATTTTGCATTAAATAAAAACAAACAGCCTTTCAGTTCATGTTGGACTTGAGCATTTGAGTCACACAAATATGAAATGCTGTCTTAAAACCTGTATTGTGTTCCTTTACACAGGGTCTCACCAGTGCAAGAGCCGCAGAGATTTTGGCTCGAGATGGTCCCAACGCTCTTACACCTCCTAAAGGCACACCTGAAATTATCAAGTTCCTCAAGCAGATGGTGGGGGGCTTCTCCATCCTCCTGTGGGCTGGTGCTATCCTCTGCTGGATCGCATACGGGATTCAGTATGCTCAGGACCACACGGTCGCAAGGGATAACGTAAGCATCACATCACATCACATCAAATTACAAATGGAACAGCCATTAAGCCATTGGTCAGTGGGTCCTGTGAACTATTTGTAGGAATCAAGACTGAATTCAGTAAATGGTGTCCAAATTTTGGCGCCCTCCCAAAAAAAATGCAAGCTGAGTGCTCAGAGTTGGATGCTGTTTATATAATAGTGTATAGCCCCAGAATCCCCCCGCCCAACTTTGGCAATGAGGATTTACCCCAATCGAAACCTGATGGAACTCCTCATCCTCCTGACCTGCCGGTATCCCTCCCATGGCCACACCCACTTTTCAGCTGTCTGCTAAAAAATTTGCACTTGTACTTAGCAAGATGTGCACATCAATCCAAATTGTTGCCTATTAATGCTAATTCTTAGCATCCAATTATCGGTGCCCAAATTTGCATGCACTAATGGGAATGGACCAAATATGCATGTGCATTTTTGGGAGCCATTTATAGAATGCAATATGTAAACTTCTTTGATTTTGCCACAGAAAAGTGGTATATAAAATAATCTAATAATAGAAAACATAGGCCTGATACAATGACATATGAGGGTAGGAGGCACCTGGGGCGGTGCCCCCCCCCCCCGCTCCAAATGCCACACTTGCACCCTCATTTCCTCCTGTAGCTCTTTAAATCTTCACCAGCACAAGCAGCTACTCTGGCCTGCCGTCACGCCGGTGTTGGCTTTCCCTCTGATGTCACTTCCTACACCACTAGTGACACACCCATGCTATGCCCATATTTTCCCTCTGTCAATCTCGATGTAATATGCTGTCCTTTTATCTATGCCTTATGTAATAAGTTGTACCCTCACTTCATGCATTCTGTAATTCGCTGATTGTCCAGCCTTCTTCGATGTGAACCACCTAGAAGTCTTTCGACTGTGGCGGTATAGAAGAATAAAGTTATTATTATTATTATTTTAATAAGATGCACTAATAGATTTAGTGCAAAATAATGAATTTTGTGTACGTTAAAGAGCCGTTGCAGTCCATAGGTCTCAGTTAGGGCAATGGAGTTTAACCTGGGGGGCCGCCGCGGGAGCGGACTGCTGGGCGCGATGGACCACTGGTCTGACCCAGCAGCGGCAATTCTTATGTTCTTGTGTTCTTATGAGCTGTGTGGCATGTAGCATATGGTAAATCCATTAGCGCACCTTCGTGAAAGGACCCCCTAAGCAATTTAAGTGCATTGTTTATAGAATAGCACCTATCACTTAAGCATGTAATGGCCAATTATTGACACCATTGGCACTTAAATTTAGGCACCGGCTTATAGAATTTCCTTTTAGATGTGTATATTTAATTATCTCCTTCTTTTACTAAGGTGCGCTAACTAGTGCGTGCTAATTGAATTAGTGCATGCTAACTGCTAACGCATCCATAGACTAACATGCACGCGTTAGCGTTTAGCGTGCGCTAATTCGATTAACGCACGCTAATCAGTTAGTGCACCTTAGTAAAAGAGGGCCTATGTGTTGCTTTGTACTCTGCTTAGGTTTGTATAGATGTATTAGAAATAAATAAAATGAAATACACTTCTCCCTCGATATTTGCAGGGGATACATTCAAAGATGACCCATGAATACAAAACAAAACCCCGCAAATAACTTTTTCCTATCATATGCGTGGGTTTGGGTATAGCCCCTGCAGATACCACGAAATCTCTCTGCACGCTTTTTTCCAATACTGCCGTTTGGCCCATCACGCTGAAGGAAGTGCTAAAAATTTCTCTCTGTACACTTTCCTTCGAAGCTGCCATTTGTTCGATCATGCTGACCCCCCCCCCCCCCCCTCCCACTGAACTTTCTTGGCACTCCAGGATGATGTCATTTGGGGGTGAAACCATGAAGACAAAACCCACAAATAACCAAAGTTGCAAGGAAGAAATGTATACACCTACATTGCTTTATAGAGTAGGCTCCTAATCTGTGCCTGAGTCAAGGCAACCTGTTACAGAATTACCCCCATAATACATCATGTTTGCATAATCAAAATACATAACTAAATATAAATATTCAGTATTAATGCTTTTTTTCCCCTTGTCCTTTTCCAGTCCCACAGACTTTTCTTGGTTTCTTCTCCTGAACTAAGGAGGCTTTTCTGAATTGCATTACTACTTTTGCTTTTGCTGCCTAGGTTAGAAGTGCATTCCAGGCTGTCGCCTACTTTGAATTGCAATGTAGGAATGTGCATTCATTTGAAAGGACAAAGGAAATGTCAACATTTTCCCATGCCTTTAGAAAATCCACCACAAATTTTGGCTGTTATCCCTATGTCGTAACTAGTGTGCACTCTTTGGAAAGACTGTTCACCATTTGTGAAGAGGGTTCACTATTGGGGAATAGTATGTGCTTTGGTCCTGATTTTATAAAAGGCACCTACAGTTAGGTGTCTAGATCGGCGCACCTAACTTAACCTCCCCCTTTTGCAAAGCTGCACCAGTGGCTGCCGCATGCAACGGCACTGAAACCCATTGACTCCCAATGGGCTTCAGTGTGATTACTGAGGGCTGCAGCGGTAATCAGCTTTGTTGAAGGGGCCTTAATTTTTTTCAATTGGCTTAATCAGCACTGATAATTGACAGTGTCAAAAATGATTAAAAAAAACATTAGCCAGTAGGCACATACCAGTGCCTAAACAGCAAGTAGGCATGGTTAGGGGCTGTTAAGTATGAACATAAGAACATATGAATAGCCTTACTGGGTCAGACCAATGGTCCATCAAGCCCATAGCCCGTTTTCAAGGTGGCCAATCCAGGTCACTAGCACCTGGCCAAGCCCAAAGAGTAGCAACATTCCATGCTACCGATCCAAGGCAAGCAGTGGCACCCTGTAAATGTTGACATAAATGGGTGACATATTCATGGGCAGTAGCAGCACTAGAAAGATTTACATCATTAGTTCTATACAACAAATGAATCGGTAATGTCACTTCTCTACCTGTCATCATTTTAAAAGGCATCACCCCCATAGACCAGTGAGGTGTGGCACGAATAGCCATCAGTACCAAAGGTAACTTCATGTCCCAATCCTTACCAGAGGTAGACACGTACTTCTTCAGGATTGTGATGATGGTACGATTCGCTCTTTCCACTTGTCCCAATGATTGTGGGTGGTAAGCTATGTGCAACTTACTTTTCACTCCGAGCATCTTCCACATGTGTCGCATCACATGACACCTAGGAGTTAGACACCATTTATAGAATCAGTGTATGTTAATTATGATATCGAATCCCAGAATGACAGAAAAGTACCAAAATGAAACTGACTGGAAATGATATGAGAAACCAAACAATGGGACTATTTTGGCTGCACATTCCTGTTGTAATGGGTTGTTGAATGAACAAAATATTTTCTTATTTCAGTTGTACCTCGGTGTGGTTCTGGCAGTGGTCGTCATCCTCACTGGCTGCTTTGCTTATTTCCAAGAAGCCAAAAGTACAAACATCATGGCCAGCTTCAGGAACATGGTCCCCCAGGTGGGCATTTCAGATTATTTCAATTTAACTTCATTTAAGCCCCGCCCCCTCCACACAAGCTGTACACCTTCCGCAGGAAAAGAGATATTGTCAGAAGGTTGAACCATTCATCAATTGCATGATCAGGGCTCTGAAAAAGGCACCAGATTGGGTTCCCTTTACTTTATTTATTTATTCACTTTTCTATACCGTTCTCCCAGGGGAGCTCAGAATGGTTTACATGAATTTATTCAGGTACTAAACCATTTTTTTCCCTGTCTGTCCCAGCGGGTTCACAATCTATCTAATGTATCTGGGGCAATGGGGGGATTAAGTGACTTGCCCAGGGTGCTGAGGCTGTAGCTTTAACCACTGTACCACACACTCCCCTTGCAATGAGAAAATTTCTCTTCTGGTATCTCTTTGTATCTGGGGCTTCTCAATATTTGACGACCCACCAATGCTATATATGAATGATTTGAAGGTAGCACATATCCTCTAGCAAGTCCCACATGTATTGCCTAGAGCTTTTTGTTCTTTCCTTTTCTGTGTGAAAAATGAATTTTTAAGACATCATACAAAAACAAAACAACCCGAGGAAAATATAGAATTGCACTTGTGTTAAAACTGCTGGAAAATTAGCTTCAAAAGTGGTTAGAAAGAAACTCAACCATTGAAAAGCTTCAAGTCACTCAAGAACAAATGCTAACAACTGTGATTCTGAAAGGAAGCTAAATTCAAATTAAAAAAACAAAAAAACCCGAACATCTGCTATTGCATTTTCTCCAGATTGCCCTTGTAACTCGAGATGGGGAGAAAACGGAGATCCCAGCAACAGAACTAGTGGTAGGAGACCTGGTAGAGGTTAAAGGAGGAGATCGCATTCCAGCTGATCTTCGAATTTTCTTTGCACAGGGGTGCAAGGTAAGAACAAGCTTATGAAATCTGTCTTCATAGATACCAAACACAGAATACTGCTTGGTCTTTCAAAGCAGATTGTATGTGGTAGATACGGAACAATATGATAGCAATCAAAGCCTTAGGGTCATGAGGACAAAACCCCCCAACACAAAACATTAGAAATGTAATATCTTGTTGTCCTTTCCCAGGTAGAAACAATTTCTTACTGTGTAGAGGGACATAGAAAATATTCAGCTTGGAGTGCTTCTTTTTGTAAAATACTTCCTTCTCTGGAAAGTCTTCCACAAAAGGAATCTTGCACATAATCTCTACAAGTGGCAGCCTAGGGTGACTCAAGGGCCTTCCCTCTGTAGTCCAGCATCTCCCTTCTCTTCCCTGATCCTTCTGCCCATAGTCCAGCATCCCATTTCCCCTAAGTACCTGCCATTTCAGGTGACCAGCATCACCCCTTCTGTTCCTTATCATCCCAGATGGCCAGTGCATCCCCATTTCTTTTCCCAGCTACCCATGTTCAGCATCTTCTTTCCCTTTTCCTACCCCTCATTTCATGTCTAGCATCTCCACCTATTCCCTCTCCCTGCCCTACCTTTTCCCAGACCTGGAACATTGCCAAAAGCAAACTCAGCACTGGCATGGGGGCCTTTAAACACAAACCCATTCTTAAGCGTTGTCACCAGAATGCCTTAGCGGTTGTGGGGCCCTGTGTGGACCAGTTTATTGCCCAACCCACATCATAACTAATGATCTGCCTCATCATGCCAAACTCCTTCCCTCTGCTCGTACTCAGTTTTCATTAACCTAAACATGAGCTGGGGAGGCCTGCCCTACTGCACATGCTCAGTTTTTATGCACGGGGACAGTGGGGCTGGCCTGCCAATGGTACAAGGAAGGCACCACTGAATACCAGGTTGTGGGTGCAGACATGGGGCCCCTTGGTGTGTAGGGCCCTGTGCACCTGCACCTGCCTAAGACCTGCCCTGATTATTGCATCCTACATCCACCCCTTCCCATCAAAGGAGTTCTGTCAGGGGGATAGCAGGATGTGTATTTAAAGGCTCTGCACTGGCACAGAGTCTGCTTTTTTAAGTTCAGACTGAATCTAGGAAGAGGTGTGACAGAATCAGGGATGAGAGGTTGATGCTAGACATGGGAAGCGAGAAGAGATACTGCTCGCCTACTGTTCCTCCCCACTCCCAAAAGGCCGCCATCCTAGGCAGACACTTAGTCTGCCTAGTGCAGGGCTGGCCCTGTATTGCAGATTCTCTCAAGCACTCCTTTTTTGTGATAGGGATACTTCCCCAGACCATACAAAGTGACAATCCTTTCTATTATTCGCTTAAAATATATTCTATATGTGTGGAATTAAGCAGGGCTCACTGCAAACACATGTTGTGTCTTTATGCCAGGTGGACAATTCCTCCCTTACAGGGGAATCGGAAGCTCAGCCTCGATCACATGAGTTCACACATGAAAATCCCCTTGAAACAAAAAACATTGCTTTTTATTCCACAACCTGCTTGGAAGGTACGTTTGCATTATGTTTATCCTTCATTTGGCTATTTATTTCTTGAAGACACTTGATAACCAAGAGAAAGGTGGGTAGTAGAAAAGTTCCCCTATGGGCTTTGCATCATGTTTCAAAGGGAAAATATATACATGCATAAAAGGCTTTAAAATTGTTTGTAAAGATCTTTCAGCATTCATTGAATCCTGACTCTCAGAACAACTCACTATGAATACAGAGATAAATACACTGAGACTGATATTGAAAAAATTTCTCCAGTTAACTGTGGGACTTACCAGGACAAATATTTGGGGTTCAAATTCTCCTCCTCCCCTATACACACTCAGTAGGATATAGGATTTATACTGAAGCTGTCTTGTAAATGTAACACAGACACCTATTAGCCCTTGGGGTTCATTTTCAAAGCAGAAAAATGTTCAAAAAAGGGCATAAGAATGGCACATTGGATATTTTTTCTTGCCAAAACGTCTGTCACCATTTTCAAAACCAACTTTTTTTATGTTTTGCTAGGCTTTTTGTCTGTAGAGTAGGGGTGTCAAAGTCCCTCCTCGAGGGCTGCAATCCAGTCGGGTTTTCAGGATTTCCCCAATGAATATGCATGAGATCTATTTGCATGCACTGGTTTCATTTGTATGCTAATAGATCTCACGCATATTCATTGGGGAAATCCTGAAAACCTGACTGGATTGCAGCCCTCAAGGAGGGGCTTTGACAACCCTGCTGTAGAGTGTCTAAATATCAAGGGTGTGTGTTGGAGAGTTGTTACGGATGGGATTTGGGCGGGCTTAGCACTTGGATGTTTGCAGCAGGAATCAAACTTTTTACAAAATGTCCAGGGCACAATTTGGATATTTGGGACTAGACCTGTTTTAAAAATGAATAAGGGCCAAAAAAGTGCTCAAACCAACCAGATGACCACTAGAGGGATGAAAGCATGCCTCCCCACACATTCCCCCAGTGGTCACTGGCTTTCTCCCACTCCACAAAGATCTGAATGAAATAGTACATATCTGACTCCATGACAGCTGCAGATAGCATGGCAAGTCTTAGTACAATAGCAAACAAGTATCTGGAGTAGCCTAGTGGCTAGTGCAATGGACTCCAGCAAAGGGGACACAGGCCCATATCCTATCCTGACTAATACATAATTGTGGGGGAAAAGTGTGAGCCCATCAAAACTGGCCAAAAACATACTATACCTACATATAGGTGATACCTGCAGCCATAAGGGCTATTGGGGTGTTAGACAGGTAAGTCCAGTAGGTTTTGAAGTTGTTTTGGAGGGCACAGCATACAATGTAAGGTGTTCTGGTAAGATGTGTACCTGGCACCCTTTATGTAAAGTTCACAGCAGTGCCCCACTTCTCTGCTGGCATATCTGTGTGGCCAGTTTAGTACAGATGGTGGCCCTTCCTACATACATAATGACTTGGTTTTGGATAGTTTGCATTTGGACGTTTTTGTATTCAAAAATAGCCCAAAAAGATAGATGCACTAAGGGCTAAAATGCTTAGATAGCTCATTAAAAAAAAAAAAGATAAGACATCTTGCGGTTTTGAAAATAGTTATTTTCTCCACCAGATTCTACTTGCTTGACGTGTGCAGTTTTCGTCTGCGCTTTCAAGGGTGGTAAGATTTTCCTAGTGTTTGTGAACCACCATTTTCTTATTCATAGAAAAAATTACGGTGGTGTTTCACAAAGACTCTTAAGGAAGGCCATAGAGGCCAAAACACGTGCTTGTCGAGACACCGCACTATATTGTGATTTGACCAATAAAACTGCACGCCAACTGTTGTGGGCCTCCACTGTGATTTGTTGGTTCTAGATGTGTGTGGAGGTTTTTCTCCTGTGTTTTGGTTTGTTTTTTTTACCTTTGGAAGAATGACAGGAGAGGAGAGATTTGATAGAAATTTGAATACCTCTGAGGCATAAATACACAGGAGGCAAGTCTCTTTCACCTGAAAGGAAGCTCTGGAATGAGTTAGTAGGACGAATAAGACACAAACTTAAGATGGACGGGAACAGGAGGAAAAAAGGCGAGAACTGCAATAATCAAAGAAAAGTGGATATAAAAAGGAAAAAAATGATAGGGAGGGGGGTCTGTGTAAATATTGATGGGAAGAGTTTATATCCCGCTACTCTTTCTGGATATTCAACATTGTAATCCGGATTGTGGTGCTACCTGCCACTGTGGCTGTCCCATGCCCTGATTCATGCCTCCTAAAACCTTTCTCAGCTTTCTCTCTCCATTCTCTATTACCAGTACACTAGATTGCTCACCTTAGGCTTTTCTTTTCAGGAACTGCAAGAGGCATTGTAATTAACACAGGTGACAACACCATCATTGGTCGGATCGCATCACTGGCATCTGGCGTAGGAAATGAGAAAACACCCATTGCCGTTGAAATTGAGCACTTTGTCCACATTGTAGCAGGAGTGGCTGTTTCCGTTGGAATTATTTTCTTCATAATTGCTGTCAGCTTGGGGTATAAGATCCTGGACTCAATTATCTTCCTCATTGGAATTATTGTTGCCAATGTGCCTGAAGGACTCCTAGCCACAGTCACTGTAAGTCCACACACCTTCTATAATGCACCAGATATCCATGTTGACTTATTGATCTATGTATCACCATTTCCATAGGCCATCTAAGACATCAGAAAAGGGATGTCTAAGAAAGGATATTAAAGATATTTTAGAAACAGCTTGCTGAACACAGGGTCTTTTGTAAAATATACTGTATATAGGACTGAATTCAGTAAATGTTGTCCAAATTTGAGCACTGGGGACCCTCCTCCCCCCTCCCTGTGTGCTATTTTAGAATGTGAGCTCCGAGTTGAGTGCTGTTTAAAGAATAAAGCTTAGAGTCCATTCCCACACACAAATTTGGGCCCTGGTATTTACGCTAACTGAAACCTGGCATAAATATCAGTGTACAACTCTTGGTATTTGGGCACAGGAATGGCACAACTATAATTCTGTACATAATCTTGAGGAACGCCTTTCCCTGCCTAAGTGGGCATTTCTATGGGCGGAGTGTGACTTAGGCGCTGCTAAGCGTGATTCTCCAAAAACTTAGGCACCTGGCATGTAGGCCTTTAAAACCCTCGCCTACATTTCAGGCGCCTCCGTTTTTGCATAGGTGCCTCTAGCTGCGATTCTGTAAATGGCGCCTAAGTGTGATTGACACGCAGCTGGCACCATTTTTTTAGGCACCATTTATAGAATCGTCCCCTTAGTTGCAATTCCCACACCTAACTTTGGGGCCACCTGTTGAAACCTGGTGTTAATGCTGGCGTCCAAGTTAGGTGCGCTTACCCAGTGTTTTATAACTAAACGCATACATTTTGGAAACATTCCTGACATACCTGTGCCCGTCCCATGGCCATGTCCCCTTCTGGGATATGCACTGCACCCTAAGTTAAGTGCAAAACGCAGTTGAAAAGCAGTCATAATTCAAAATTCAAGGTGCCTACCAGTGCCTAAAAATGGGCGCTGGAATCACACCTATGGAGGCGCTTTACAACACCTAATGCCACTGTAGGTGTGGCTAACACCAAAATTGGCTTTAGGCGTCATAAAGCGCCTCCGTAGACGTGATTCAGGTAAAAGGTAGGCACAGGAAATGTAGGCCTTGAGAACCCTGATTTCAGGCACTTGCCTGTTCCAAAGCCATGATTCTATAAACGGCGTTGTTGCGTAATTGACACGCGATTGTTAGCCGCTTTTAAGGTAGCTATGTATAGAATCCGTGCCAGTGGGAATGAGGTGTTCCGCCTTATAGAATAGCGTGTAGCTAGATGTGTGCACAAATATTAATGAGTGAAAATTGGTGGTTGACACCCAATTATTGATGGTTAAGCGCTTGTTAATCAATTAATTTCTGTGCACATCTTAGCAGCACCCTTAACGGTGGGTGCCATATACAGGATACTGTAAGTTACATGCCCTTACCATTTTTAAGCGACCATATTTATGCCAAATCTTTAGCTGGTGTAACTACAGGTGCCTAAATGTTAGGCATGCCAAGACCCAGTTATGTTGTATCTGAATCAGCTGCTATAGAACAGTGTGTGGCATTAATGTGTCTAAAAGGAGGTACCCACTTAAATAATTTCCCCCTTAGAATTTTTCACTTCTTTTAGTGGTTTTAAGACCATAGGGAGAGGCAGAATTTGCCTCTGTATTATGTTCCCCTTGTTCAATAAAAACCCACACTACACCAAGTCCTCTTCCCCTTGAAATGCTTCAATGCTGCAGATTTGCAGGTTTAAGTGGCAGCTTTGTTAAAATCAACTCTTACATGTCTGTCCATTTATTTATTTTTTAAAAATTTATTCATATACCACTTATTTCCTAAGTGGTTTTACATTCAGGTACTTTATCATATTTCCCTCTCAGTCCTGGCGGGCTCAAACTCTTATCTAGTGTACTTGGGACAATGGGTGGATTAAGTGACTCACCCAGGGTCACAAGGAGCAGCGAGGGATTTGAACCCACAACCCAGGGTGCTGAGGCTGTAGCTTTAACTAGGGCGCCACACACTCCCCTGGAACTTAGCTTTGTGCACATGTAGATATTGTTTAGCCCTTCTAAAATTACCTCTTTATTAGAGAATGACACGGGGACAATTCCCGTCCCCGCAGGAACTTAATTTTCCCATCCCCATGAGTTTTGTCACTACCCCTGTCCCTGCCCCATTCCTGTAAGCTCTGTCTTAAGCGCACAAGCCTCAAACACTTATGATTTTAAAGTGTTTAAGGCTTATGCAGATGTGAATGGAGCTCCAAGGAATGGGGGAGGGACAGGAAAAGAACTCACGGGGATAGGACAGGAAAATGAGTTCCCGCGGGGATGGGGAAAATTTTGGCCCCGTGTCATTCTCTACTCCTTATCTCATGGATTTTATACTGAATTTACTTTATTCACTGGAATATTAAGATAACACCTAACATTTCATTATAAGAAACATTATTAATGGCTTCTTACATATGCTGAAGCCAAGAAAATGCAGGAAGTGATTCAAGGATTCTCATTCTGTACTTTTCCATTTCAATGAGGCAGAGGGATCATGAGAGCAATTCTCAAGAGATTTAGCCAGAGTTGATTTATTTTCCCCTCTTCCCAGTGGTGTAGTGAAGGGGGAGGTCCACCCCTGATGCCATGTTGGCGGGGGCGTCAACACCCCTCTTCCGCTCTGCCCCATCCCATTCCTTCCCTCCACGCGCGCTCCCCCTCCCCCATACCTCTAGTTGAAGTTGCTGTTTGCGGCTGTCAACAACGTGTCCCGTCGGCTCTCCCGCTGATGTCACTTCTGGGGGCCGCACATAGGAAGTGACAGAGGGAGAACGGACGGGGTCACGAGGAGCACGTTGACTGCCATGAGGAACAGGGAAGAGGGGAGCGTGCGGCAGGTGGGATCAGGGAAGGAGTGGGGTAGGGGGCGCTTGCGGCAGGCAGGATCAGGGAAGGAGTGGGGAGTGGAGACGAGGGCAGAGGAGGGGTGCCACTTCCCCAGGAACCTCTCCTCCTCGCTATGCCACTGCCTCTCCCCCGCCCTCCCCCAAATATTGAGCCTTCAGCAGTCAGTGGTTTTTTTTTTAAGGCAGGCAAAAAATCCAAGTAGAGAAATGAATTGGAAGCAGCATCCAGATAGAAGTGATATTCAGCCATTACCCATATAGCTTATCTGCATAGCACTTAGGAGCACTGAAGGCTTTCCTGTTTCATAATGTTGGTTTATCTACAGATTAATTAATTAATAATGTGGAATGTTATATTTTCATTATTCCTAGATGAATTGGTTCAGACTGTCTTTTGCAATTTGTCCGTGTATATAGGATATAGGCTCAATCCACGAACCACCTATGGACCTCTAAATCACTATCCTGGTAATGTCACGATGGTCAGTGGAATATTCAGTGGCACTGTCCAGTTAGTGGCGCTGAACATTCCTCTCAATTATCCGACTAGAAACTGCGATAAATATTGACTTTGAATACTGACACAATTTATTTCCACCTTTTTATGTCATTCCAAACATGCCAGCTCTGGGTAACTAGACTGCCCTTGCTGGAGAGTTGTTATAGCTGCTGGAAGTGTATTTGGGCTTTTATGATATGCATACTTTTAGAAAGAAACATTTTCAGGGAGGTGTTTCGGTTGCAGGAGTAAACAACACATGCGTGATTGAGTTTTTTAAACATATGCGCACTCTTTCCCCCCCCATTCCTTCCCTTTCAGTAGTAGCAACTGCAAAAGGTGCTTTGAACAACTTGTTGCCGCTGGATTTTACTACTCTGGGGCGCACTAGAAACGCACAAGTGTTATCTGGCTAACAGTGGGTGTATATGTCCACTGTTCTAGGTAACCCTCTCTCTGACAGCAAAACGAATGGCAAAGAAGAACTGCCTGGTGAAGAACCTAGAAGCAGTGGAGACACTTGGTTCCACCTCCATTATCTGCTCTGACAAGACAGGAACTCTCACCCAAAACAGGATGACTGTAGCCCATCTTTGGTTTGACAACCAGATACATTCAGCTGACACCAGTGAAGATCAAGCATGTAAATATAATAGCATTGACATAACCCTAGATAACCAGAGATGGGCAGCATAGCTTCATAGCTGATTTCTGTGTTCACCTCTTCCCTTCTGCATTTTCTCCAGAGTTAAAATGTTTGTTATCACAACACTAATATTCCATTGTTTTAATTTTTTTCCAGCTCATTCATTTGACCAACAGTCTGAAACCTGGAAGGCCTTAATAAATATTGTAACCCTTTGTAACCGAGCTGAATTCAGACCTGGACAAGAAGATACCCCAATAATGAAGGTACACAGAGATAATCAAATCCTCTTTCCTCTGAGAAAGTTTTGCAGCCCAGGTTTTTTTTTTTTTTTTTTTTTTTTTAATTTGCTTTCTTTGTTCTGAAGGCATCTCCAGGGTCTTTCCAGTCCCTTTCTTTCATGCTTTATTCAGATTTCTAGGAAATGCAGCTGCTCCTACAGATCCAAAGAATTCATGGTACTGAAAGGTCACTTTGGGCAGCCAAAAAACCTAGAGACTTGAAGAAGGCACAGATAGTTTATTAGCATACGTATGCGACTCCCGAGCTCCAAGCGGGCTTCAGAAGTGCCGAAAACAGGACGTTACAGAGATATTTATACATTCTTCTGGCTATACAACTGAATTCTAGAAAAAACTTTTCACGTGTTACTTTTCTTAACAATCATTGGTCCTCAGCTCACACTAGCAGGTCACTAACAAGTCACTTATCTAGGCCCTGCAGTCTTTCTGTTGCATGTCGTTTATGCTGAGATAGCCATAAGAAGTTAGAATGTCCAAGCTAACACCCAGTACAGGCAGGCTAGAACAAGAGATAAGTTAGGTCTGCAGCTAAACATAATTCAGCATTTTATTAAAGAGAAAACTTAGTTCAACACTTAGGAAAACCAGTCCCAGACTCCTTCAGTACCCTCACTGCAGTCTGTCTGTCCCTGCCTTTCACTGGTTCTTGTCGACTGTTTACTGGAACCACAGTTTCCCTTTGTTTGCAGAGAGTCGTGGTGGGAGATGCCTCCGAAACGGCCCTGTTGAAGTTTTCTGAAGTCATCACAGGAAATGTAATAGGCATTAGGGAGCAGAACAGAAAAGTAACTGAAGTGCCTTTCAACTCCACAAACAAATTTCAGGTATGTATTTTTCCTTTTGTCCTGAAAACAAATCGTGCATACCCTACCAGATCCATATCTTTCTGAGTTCAAGGGCAGATTGATACGAGATAAAGCCATTAATGTATTTTTCAATTTTATGGCCCCATTTCCACCTGCCCCTCTTGGTTTTCAGCTTAATAGGACTAGTCTCTCTTGGACCTGTGGCACCAAATGGCCTTGTCTACAACTATCCAGGAAGTACAACAGCAGTCCTTGGCCATGAGGACTCTTGTGCCAAGAGGTGGCGCTGAAACGTAGGGCTTGCTTTTTTGCTCATCTCTAGCCCTTAGCTGACTGAGAAGCAGCAGCTGAGTTTTGCAAACTAACCCAAGTGCCCTGCACAGCAGCATTTAACAGTCTTCAAGCTATTAATCTAAATGCTTCATTTTTAATTCAGGCCTAGATTAGTTGCAGAAAAGTTCTTGTTCTGTAGCATTTCATGTCCTATTGTATTTTAAATTTCCAAAAGCTGAAAACAAAAATCTGTGCTGCCAAATTTAGAAGGAGATTTATTTATCTTTAAAATTTATATACCCTATATCTAGATATAGAGCAGGGATCTCAAAGTCCCTCCGTGAGGGCCGCAATCCAGTCGGGTTTTCAGGATTTCCTCAATGAATATACATGAGATCTATGTGCATGTACTGCTTTCAGTGCATATTCATTGGGGAAATCCTGAAAACCCGACTGGATTGCGGCCCTCAAGGAGGGACTTTGAGATCCCTGCTCTATATCTAGACCAGTGTATCACAAACTGTGTGCTGCAGCAGATTCCAGGTGTGCCCCGAGACGCCGGCAAGGAGGAGAGGTGCCGGTGCCGGCTGACTGCTTACACAACATGCCTCTCGTGACAAGAAGCATGTCCTTTAGGTCAGTGTTCTTCAACCTTTTTACACCTATGGACCGGCAGAAATAAAATAATTATTTGGTGGACCGGCATTGGTCTGCGGACCGGCGGTTGAAGAACACTGAGCTAAGTTGTGGGCCATCTGGAAGCCTTCCCTCTGATGTTGCGACATCAGAGAGAAGGCTTCCAATTCAGGCGCAGGACGTGCGTAGGAGCCACTGCCCGTGGATTTGTGCACTGAGTCAGTGAGGAAGAGGGAGCCGGCCTGAAGATAATGCTGCATCAGTCGCACTGCGAACCAGCGGTTGAAGAACACTGTTTTGGGCCTGATGCACAAAATTTCTGTGGACCGGCAGGAAATTTCTGTGGACCGGCACTGCTCCATGGACCGGTGGTTGAAGAACACTGTTTTGGGCCTGATGCACATGCCGGCCCTGTGTACCGGCAGGAAATTTCTGTGGACCGGCAGGAAATTTCTGTGGACCGGCACTGGTCCATGGACCGGTGGTTGAAGAACACTGCTGTAGGTAGTCAGCTAGCGCTGATGACTCTCCTCATAGCCCGCGGCTCTCTTCCTCTGCCCGCACCTCTCCTCCTCCAGGATCTCCCACTGGTGAAGTGACAGGTTCAGGGTTGCGGCCGGAGGGCCTCTGCGCATGCATGGACATCTATTTGAGCATAGGAATTTTATCACCCAAACACCTAAGTGTAGGACCTTTTACTAAGCTGAGGTAAAAAGTGGCCTTACCTAGGTCATTCCTTTGCGCTAGGGCCGTTTTACCTGCAGCTATAAAAATGCCTTTTGTCTATTTTTATCATTAAAGGCCATTGCACTAATGCTGCCATTAGACTGTAAAAGATACAAAAAAAAGCAGCAAAGCCAATCAGGACCGGCAGGACACTTTCACATTGAATACCAAACAGCTCCGGTGGTTAAAGCACTACATGTAAACAGAATATAAATATAATGTGTGTGGACGTATCCTCAGTGTGTCAAGCCGAGCATTAGGGGCGGTGAGAAACCACCGTTCCAGTGCTGGTTAGAAGGCTTAATAAAACAAGACAAAAAGCCTCATTTAAGCCCGCACACCATCACGGGATACGTCGTGTGTGCCGTGAATAACATTGTGAGTGAAACGATATAAATCTTGAAAAGTGCAAACAAATAAACACAGGAGCAGTAAGTTAATCAACAATAGGCTTTAACAATGTGAAGCTCCATACAAGTCTTGGCCTCCTCCGTAAATGAAATAGTAACAGTGAGCAAACACTTAGCTGAATCGTGTGGCAGATTTCAACAAAGCAGCGTAGGAGATAACTGAGGTTACTTATCACAGTCCAAAACTTCAAGGGGTTCGGCCAAGCTGGTTTCAGGGCAGGAAAGCCTTTTCTTCAGAAACCAACGCTGTTCAAAAAAACCTCTGAGCATTCAACACAGCTGCCTGGAGCGAGAAGGAGGCAAAGGGGAGGGGCTGAAGTTACTTATCACAGTCCAAAACCTCAAGGGGTTCGGCCAAGCTGGTTTCAGGGCAGGAAAGCCCTTTCTTCAGAAACCAACGCTGTTCAGAAAAAACCCTGAGCAGCTGCCAAATTCAACACACCTCCTTCTCGCTCCAGACAGCTGTGTTGAATTTGGCAGCTGCTCAGGGTTGTTTTTTTTGTGTTTTTTTTACAGCGTTGGTTTCTGAAGAAAAGGCTTTCCTGCCCTGAAACCAGATTGGCTGAACCCCTTAAGGTTTTGGACTGTGATAAGTAACCTCAGTTATCTCCTACGCTGCTCTGTTGGAATTTGCCACTTGATTCAGCTAAGTGTTTGCCGATTGTTACCATTGCTGAATAAAGTTCTTAGCTCTTCTGTGTATTCTGCAATAGAATTAAGGCACTAACTTGTATATCCTCTGTTCTATTACTCTAGTCCAGTGTATCGCAAACTGTGTGCCTCCTGAGATTTCTAGTGTGCCGCGGTACACTGGGGAAGAGGAGAGGTGCCGGAGCTGGATGACTGTTTACAGGATGAGCTTTTCGCGAAGAGAGGCACGAGCTGTAAGCAATCTCCCGACGCCGGCACCTCTTCGCTTTGCCGGCGCTTCACTCGGCACAAGGCCCGTTTGAAGGGCCTTTGCGCATGCGCTGATGTCGGCGCGCTGACATCACACATGCACGTGATGTCAACACGCCGACACCAGCGTACTTCTGGGTGTCTCGAGCCGGGGACAGTAGGCTTAGTGTGCTTTGGTTCGCAAAAGTTTGTGAGACACTGCTCTAGTCAATACTAATCTTCTGAGAGGGCTTCTCTCCTCTTCACCTGATTTCATTGGGTAACGAGTAACGCAGTATGACATATAATATTATTTTCTACTGAAATAGTCATCTACATATGATAATAATCTAGTAGTTAATGATGAATCATAAGCCTTTTGCCCTTGTCATTCACAGCTATCAATACATGAAACAGATGACCCCAATGATAAGAGGTTCCTGTTGGTGATGAAAGGCGCACCAGAAAGGATACTGGATCGATGTAGTACTATCATGATTGCAGGCAAAGAGCAGACACTGGATGAAGAGATGAAGGAAGCCTTTCAAACTGCATACATGGAGCTAGGGGGACTGGGAGAGAGAGTACTGGGTAAGTAACTTGGAGAGATTCAGTGGTTTTGGAGCATTTGAGGGTAGCCAGGCCACCAGATACTGTAGAGTTTGCTGGGAGACACTGAGCATGGTTCAAGAAAATGAAATGAGATGAGAGATGAAGAAATGTTTGGCGTCATTGCTATGGAAGTAGGACAAACGGACGTATTTCAACATGTGGTTACAATACAATGTTTTTGCCATTAGTCACAAGTGAGTTTGAAAATCCCCTGTTCTTTTTACAGCAGCTCAGATTTCATAGCAATGCATAAGAAATCCTGAAACTAAAATCAAGGTGTTTGGCAATCTATCTTTGCATTTAGAAAATACCACACTTTTTTAACCTTCAGTGAGCAAAATACCACTACCACAGTGGCATAGCTAGGGAGATTGGTGACACCTGACATTTCTTCACCATGCACCCTCTGCTCTTTCCCACTCTTTGAGTGCCCCCTGCCTCTCACCGCTTGGGTGCCCCCTGCCCCCCACCCTGTACCTCTTGAAGCATTTGTTGGGACAAGCAGCATTTTCCAAGGTCGTGCCGACCTTGACTCCCTTCTGACATTACTCCTGGTCCCACGACCAAGAAGTGATGTTAGAAGGGAGCTGAAGCTGGTGCGAGCAGCAGGTGGAAGATGCTGCTCATGACAGTGATTGTTTCAAGAGATACGCGGGGGTTGGAGAGGAAGAGAGGTGTCGATGCCCCCGCCAAGACAACGCCCGGGGTGGTTCAACCCCCCCCCTTACTATTCCACTGTGCTGCCATTCACAGCAAGGTCTTTCTCTTCTTGATCAGATATTGCAGGCTGTGCCTGCATGAGTAAAGAATGAGAACCTCAGTGGCGTTCCTTATCTTTGTCATGGTAGAGTTTCTTATTTAACATAAACACTTTTAAATTCCCAGTGGCCCAATAGCCTGAGGCCACCATTCTACCAGTCAAGCCACCAAAATTAGATTCAATATCTACTTTGCTTTTCCAGTGATGGGAAATGCTGGTTCCCATATTGTCATTAAGGTATAGTGCAGAGGAAGAAAAGGCTGTGCTGGGTATAGCATTACATTAGTGATTTTTATTCTGCCATTACCTTGCGGTTCAAGGCGGATTACAGAAGAGGATTTCTGAACATGTTCAGAGGTGTTACAGAGTAGAGGATTGAAATGTTTCATATGGTGTTAGTTAGTCTTCATGGATTTGGGAAGCCTGGGCGAGTGCATCTTTATTTTAAGTTGGCTATTGTTATCTAGCTCATGTTTTTGCAGGTGAAGATGGCCTTATAGTGGGATGTTAATTTGGGCAACGTTTTACCCCCGTTTGACCTTATGTATTCTAAGGCTTCACATCTTTTCAAGATCCTTCTTTCAGAGACCAGAAGTGTTAACATTTTTTTAATGTTAGTTAAGTACTTACCGTGGATATATACAAGAACATAAGATATGCCCATGCTAAGTCAGACCAAAGATCCATCAAGCCCAGCATTGTGTGTCTGTCAGTGACAGGTCCAGGTTGCGAGGGAGTACCCACTAGATCCCTTAAATCCTTTCCAGCGTTTCTTTCCCAGTGGTAGCATTCCAAGTTCTATTTGGCTAATAATTATTTATGGACTTTTGCTGTAGAAATTGGTCCAAATTACCTCATGCGTATTCATGATGGTTACTCTGACATTCTGAGTGATAGTGAGGTCACCAGGATAGATTTGGAAAGCCTTGGCTACTGTTTTTCTATCTATCTATCCATCTATCTATCTAACTAGATTTTAATTGGTTTTAAATGACGCGGTCAATTACCGCATCGTTTATCACCAATTAAAGCAATTAAGTTAGACAGTGGTATGTCACCTCCTAGTGTTGCCTAACTTATGGCACTCTGTAGAGAATTTGGGCCTTCATCTTTTTCAGTATACAGTATACGTTTATACATACATTTGCCCAATTTTATAAAAACCTTTTTCCACATGTAAAACAGCTTTATAAAATTACTTTTTTATAGTGTTGCTCGACACATGGAAATGGGTTCAACAATTGCCCTTCCTGAGTATAGAATGTAGTTGTGGGGAAAAAGCCAGAAGACTCAGACAGTGTGCTAGTGGCCTAAACTAGATTAAGGTAGTCAGCCAAAGAAACCCCAAGCTCCAGGGTAGGTTATGAGGGCTCCATGTGACGCCTAGCTTGCAATGCTAGGGCAATAAGGGCCTCTTTTATCAAGCACGATAGCAAGTTCCAGCATGGTAAATGCCCCGAAGCATATAGGAATTGAATGGACTTTGGGGTACTTGCCGCGCGGCACTCTCTACCACGGCTTGATAAAAGAGGCTCTACATGATTACTTTTCAATGCCTTCTCCTTCCCTTTGTTCTCTGTGTTTCTGACTGGGCTTTTTGTGTTTCGTTAAAGGTTTTTGTCATCTATACCTGCCGGAGGATGAGTTTTCTGAATCCTATCCATTTGATACTGAATCCATGAACTTCCCTACCTCAAATCTTTGCTTTGTGGGGCTCATGTCTATGATTGACCCACCTCGTTCCACCGTGCCAGATGCAGTCACCAAATGCCGCAGCGCTGGAATCAAGGTACGCTTTCCATCATCTGACTGCTATAATATCAGAGTGCTCATGGTAGCCAATGTAGAGGACTATTTGGAAAGGCATTACCATGCATAAAAAAAAGCACAGGGGAAAAAAAGGTTAGAGCTCATTGCCAACAGGTTCTGCTACCTGCAAATGAGATGCTGATCAGTGGAGTCCTCTGGGCACATCCCTGAGTGCTCATTCCTAGGAAGTCCCTGGGTGCTACCCCCAAATTGTGCCACCCTGAGCAATTGCTTAATTCACTGAATGGAAAGAGATGATGTGGTAAATAGTCGAGGTAGCACAGGCAGATATAACGAACAGGCAAAAATAAAAATGATGTCCAGTTATTTGAGCTGACTGCTAGTTATACTTGGGTTATGAATAGGAATAAAGAGAATTGGGCCAATTTTCAGCCATCGCGATTAGCATTATTTTAAAAATTCTGACCACAGTGGTTAAAAAAAGCCTAAATACCGTAAGTTATGTGCACTCTTGCCCCATTTAGGTGTGATCACTTATGCCAGCTCTAAGGCTAGTGAATCTGGGGGTGCCTGAATGCAAAGTGTACTGGTACTTGGTTTTGTTAGCGTTCTATCATGGCACCTAGTTGCTGAGAAGCCAATATAGAAAAGATGCTGCCTGGGCAGCATCAAGGCACCTACACAGAGGCAACCATTTATAGAACTGCTACCAATATAGTTAGGAACTCTGATCCATCCCAGGGGGTAATTTTGTAAACCATATTTGCACATAAATGGGTTCTTATAAAACTAGGTCATGCCTAAAATTATGCAAAGTGCAAACGCGCATGGTGTCAGGTCAAAAGCGCCCTGGGACAAAAGCGCGAGCAGACAATTGAGCGCAGTGCGGAGGCGCGCACTGAAGAAAATTACTGTTTTTAGGGCTCCGACAGGGGGGCGTGGGGGGGAACCCCCCCCCACTTTACTTAATACAGATCTCACCGCGTTGTGGGGGCATTGTGGGGGGTTTGGGGGGTTGTAACCCCCCACATTTTACTGAAAACTTCACTTTTTCCCTGTTTTTAGGGAAAAAGTTAAGTTTACAGTAAAATGTGGGGGGTTACAACCCCCCAAACCCCCCACAACGCCGGCGCGATTTGTATTAAGTAAACTGAGGGTGCTCCCCAACAAAATCCCCCGTCGGAGCCCCTAAAAACAGTAATTTTCTTTGGCGTGTGCCTCCGTCTTGCGCTCAGTTGTCAGCGCGCGCCTTTGTCTTTCGCGTTGTTGTCTATGAACCAACGCGCATACTTGTACGATAGGGGTACCATTCAGTAAAGAGCACCCAAAGTTGGGCACTGGTATAAGCCACGTTAAACTAGTATTTCATAAAGGACACCTCTCGCAGAGCGCCCTTCATAGAATGCTAACTTAGCATGCATTTCACACCTAACTTTGCATGCCAGAATTTATGTCCACTAAAACCTGTGTAAATGCTGGTGCCAATTTATGACAGTTGGGCATGCAGTTGGTAGGATTCTATAACATCACGCCTATCTTCTGGGAATACCCCCTGATCTGCCTATGCCCATCCCATGGAGTTGTACGCTATGAAATTTAGGCACGCATTTTATAGAATGACGCATAGGGCTGATGTATGTGTCACTCCAAATTGCTACCAATTAATATCAGTTATTGATAGTCGATGCTTCATTAGCTAATTACTTTGCATTCTGATCTACAATTGGTGCTGAAATTTGCCCGCTCAACTTTGCGCAACTTATGTAGAATATAAGTAAGTGTGTAGAAGGGTAAAGTCTGGGAGGAGCATGGGCAAAGTTGAAATCTACACATATATTCTACACTTGTACATTTATACCTGCTCTTGAAACAGGCATGATGTCTGTGCACTTTGAATGTATGTGCTGTTGCTGATTAATTTACAGTGATCATATCAGCATCTGTGTGTCATTAAAAAAATCACCAAATTAGGTACCTTCCTGCTTACTTAATCTACTTGCCTTGTTTTAAAATTGCCTCTCAGTTGTATGAGAGAACCATATCTACTGGAGTATCACGCCTGATGTGAAGAGTTTGTAGGTTCAAGTTCCTAATCTCAGTTGGTTTCCTTCCACTCCATAAGGTGGTTATGGTCACTGGAGATCATCCTATCACAGCAAAAGCAATTGCCCATGGTGTTGGTATCATCTCAGCTGGCAGCGAGACCATCGATGACATTGCCAAGCGCCTGAACATTCCCGTTGAGCAGGTCAATAAGCGGTAAGAGAAACTAGAATGTTATTCATGTTTTGGCTTCTTTTTTTTGTAACCTGGCTGTCTGGCTTTCTTTCCCAGACTTCTTTTGCACTCCATCCACATCTGGTTAGGGCTAAGCCAATCCCCTGTAGTTCCTGCTGTTTTTCAAAGTGGCACTCGCTGACCTGAGACCAGCTTCATTTTCTTGCCGGGCAAATTCTGCTCAAATTTTTGCAATTTGCACATTTCTTTTTACATGTTGTGAACTTCTACAACTACAAAGATGATGCATTTTGTACTGTCCATGTAATACATTTTTGCATACGAAAACTGATCTTGCATAAATTGCTAAATTGGAAAAGGGGCTTCCAAGTCAGGACATGCAAAATTTCCTGAGTATATTACAAAAGGCTCATAGAACACAGAATTTTTTTCTGATTACTTATTAAGATACCCATAATGCATATGTAGTTTGCAGCACATACAGTCAAAATAGCCATTTTGTAAAATATGGTCAGAAACTGAGGGGGGTCATTTAGGGTTTTGAATGTGTAAATCTCAGCACTTAGGTATGTCAGCAGCAATTGCGCAACCCATATCTGTAATTGTTGGCCCATAAATTTACAAAACTAGACATTGAAGGGAAACCAATTACAGATCTAAGCTCAAACTCTAGGCCCCGATTTTTAGTGGGATGTATCCAGGTTGGAGTGGCTCTTATCTGAATAAGTCCTGCTCACCAGTTATCCAGATCTTAAGCAGCACTTACCTGGATTTTTTCAAGTTGCCTTGCCACTATTCAAGGCAGTGCTGGGTGGTTAGGGGTAAAATCTGGTTAGAACTGGGAGTTACTGAGTTAGATATAGAGTTAGCAGACTGAACATCACTGCTGTCTGGATAGCTAGGATATCATAAAGCTAAAACTGTTTTTTGATTTGCCAATGACCAGAAGCTGCTTGTTACCTCATGATGCAACCAAGGCTGATATTCAGCCTGTCATGTAGTTAGCTAATGCATGGCAGGTTGAATAGCAGCTTTGGGTGCATTAGCACCATTGCTGTGATCCAGAGAAACCCCAAGCTCAAAATACTACCCTAACATTAAGGACCACCTTCCCAGAGCTGAAAATCTCCATCCCCCATATCCTTACCCCAAGCCCTACCTGAATATCACTGGTAGTCTAGTGAGGTCTGTTGGAGCAGGAGCGATACCCATTCACTCCTGGCCATTGCTGCACCAAATTCAATATGGCAGCCATGACCTCTTGCTATTGTCTCACAATCAAGATTCATCTTTTTATTATGTTTGGGGTCAGGGTTGATGTACATGTATGATGGGCTGCTGGAATAACTTTTCTCTTTGGGTTTAGTGTGAGTGTTAGTTGTGTTCTTGTTGGAGTGTGTGTGTTTTTTGTTTCCTATTATTGATGGTGTTCTTTCTGATTGCAATTTTTATGTTCTTTTATACTGCTGTGATCTGGTTTGTGGTATATCCAAAACCCACTGGTAAATATGGTATATTCAAAGCCCAATAAACTATAAACCATTTGGCCATGTCAGAGCAATTTTTTTTGAAAGTTTTCTACCCAACTCATTTTCCTGGACATCAAACTTTAGTGTAGAGGCTAGCGCACAAAAACTCCCACAGCCTCTTAGTCCACGAGAGTTGTGATGTAACAAGGTATTTCTTTGTATGATGTCTGTAGGGATGCAAAGGCAATAGTCGTAAATGGAGGAGAACTGAAGGATCTGAATCAGGAAGATTTGGATGAAATCTTGATCCATCACTCTGAGATTGTGTTTGCTCGTACCTCCCCACAACAAAAACTGATTATAGTGGAAGGCTGTCAGAGACAAGTGAGTTGAATACCAGTTTACATAACTTTTTTTTATTTATGAAATTCTTTTAATTCTGCATGTATTACATATAGAGAATCTACACTGGATGTCAGAAGGCATTTCCTTCTCTATATATTGTATTTCTTCTTTCCAATTAAAGCAGCATTATTGTGATCTCTTTCCCTCTCTCTCTCCCCTGGGAAGATTGCCAGTTGATATCTATCATCTAGATCAGTGGTTCCCAACCCTGTCCTGGAGGACCACCAGGCCAGTCGGGTTTTCAGGATAGCCCTAATGAATATGCACCTCCATTATATGCAGATTTCTCTCATGCATATTCATTAGGGCTATCCTGAAAACCTGACTGGCCTGGTGATCCTCCAAGACAGGATTTGGAACCACTGATCTAGATTATTGTTCTTTCATAACTCAGCTCACCCAAACAATTCAGGATTGCTTCTGCAAATCTCTGCTCATTAATCATTTCATCTTTCCTTGTCCATATTGAAACATTTTGCTTAAATATCTTGATGACAAAATGCATATGACAAACCTCCTAATCAGATCTGTCACTTGAAAAAAAAAAAAAGAGTATATCTCGTCAGTCTCTTGATTCTTCCCTTTTTAGATTGGTTAGGCCATTCTGTCTTCTCAGTTTACTTTGTCTTTAATGTACTTCCTTCATTCTGCTTACATTATTGATTTTAATTTTCCCTGTTTCACAAAGACTGTTGTGTAGAGCTCCATGAGTATCTCGGTTCCCCAATTTTGAAAGCAGGTGTTTATTTGCCTCTCCTTGCTTTAGTTGGTCCCTGAGGTAGGTGCATATTTGTCTTCCTTGTGTCATGTGTATTCCTTTGCATGTCACCCCCCAGAATGCAGTTGTTGCTGTGACTGGTGATGGAGTCAATGACTCTCCGGCGCTGAAGAAAGCAGATATTGGAATTGCAATGGGTATTGCAGGATCTGACGCAGCTAAAAATGCAGCCGATATGATCTTACTTGATGATAATTTTGCCTCCATAGTCACCGGAGTGGAAGAAGGTAATATATTAACTAACACTGGTTGCAAATACTTGCAAATCTGGTTCTACTCTAGCTGGGATCATTTCCATGCACCTTTTCTGACTCCACATACAATTTTTCCTTGTTAGTCACCTTATTTTCTTTCTAATTCATGTTATTCTATCTTATCTATTTGTTCCATTTCTGCTTACACCGTATGCTATTAAAATGTTGTAATGGCTGTTGTGTTGACATTGGAAGTAGAAGACTATTGCCACAGCTATATTTGTTTCCAAATTTTTTGGGCGGGTAAGAAATCGAAACTCCATCTTCCATTTTTATCTGGGTCTTGGGATTTGGGAGGCCTAGGTCTCCCCGATATCTGGACTTACAATGATGCCTGTCTCTTGTGTCACGTACATGATTGGTTGTGCGGTAGTCACTATTGCAACCCTCTTTTGATGGAGCATGCCTTTGTAGCTCCTTATCATTTTAACTCAATTCTGCAAGCACCTACACAATTTGTATCCATTGGTTTAAAACATAGTTGGGTGATTAAACAGTTTCAAGAGGCTTGGAGATTTTTAGTGTCCCATTCAGGGGGGTAATCCACGTGTGTTTGGTTTGTTGCCCATCTGGGGGAATCTAGCTTTTTTACCAGGACTGGAGAATAGGGCAATTCTTCATTGGGAAGAGGCAGGGTTTTCTCTTCTAGAGCATCTTCTTGATCCTAATGGGGTATAATAACTTATACAGAGTTTTCTCGCAAAGTGACCCCAAGATGGGGCAATTGTTATGCCTTTTGTCAACTTAAACATTATTATCTTTCATTAGATAAGGCTGCTATAGGTTTTCATCTGGGAGACAACCATGGCAATTCTTTGATTCTGTTTCCCCGGATAAAGTTTCCATTTTGGGAACTCATAAAACCTTAAATATATCTGGTCCTTTTAAAGATTTTTGCCTATTGCAACAGTGATGGGAGCAAGACCTGGGAATCTCGGTGTCCGCTTGGGACATTTGGGCAAGCATCAAAAGAAACCCCACTGAGGCCTATAGTGCTCTATTAAGATAATGTGCTTTTCGAGTTTTTACATCATGCCTTCCCAGATGCATAAGATGGGCTTCTTACAGACATTCTTATACTTGAAGTGTAATTTGGAGGAGGCTAGGTTTTTTCATGTCATTTGGCTATGTCCGGCTGTTCAAGCCTTCTGGTAACGAGTTGGGGCTTATATCAGGCAGACATTGGGACAAAGATTGGCTAACTCCCCAGAGGTTTTCTTGTTAGGACTGCCGAGTTCGGGTGGGATTCAGTGGAGGGGACTTAGATTCTGGGACAGGAAGCTGAGTTTATTGGGGCAAAAGGCCATCTTATTGGAGGTGAAGAATAAAGATTCATGAGTTGATGGGATGGAAGGCCAGGAATGCTAAGGTTACCTATAAACAAAACACTTTGAGCATCTGGGACCCCTATTTTAAATCCCTCTCATATAGAATGTGCAGCCAAATACTGAATGTGTTATAATTGTAACCACTGGTAGCTTGATTATTTTTCTTTCATCCATATACCTCAAAAGACTACATTTTAGGTGGGGGTTAGAAGGGAGTGAAGGGAATTGGGTTATTTGGGGACAGTTATTTAGCTGTAGGTTTTTCTTAGATAGAAGGGGCTCGGTATATGGGAGTGACGGGAGGGGTGATAATAGGGAGTTTAGTCATTGATTTTTATGCAAAATGATACTGCATCTTTGACTTATTTTTTATTTCTCTTGGTATTTGGATAAGAATTATATTTGTGTATGCTTTTCAAGCACAGCTCCAGCTACATGTTATACTAGAGTTGGTTTTCTTCTTTTGTCTTGATTCATTCTTTGCTTGTGTAACAGTGCAGTTAATTGTAACCAAGTCCAGGCAATGGAAGGAACCTAGAGAGTATCTAGCAGTCACAAATATGTGGTGAAAAAAGCCTCAAACTTAAGTAGCAGCATAAATATAGAAACTTCTAGCTGCCTTCAATCTTTACACTGACATAAAAAAGCTCCACAGAGAACTTGCTACATATCTCAAAAAAGGTCCAAATCACTGTCTGCACAGAAAAGTTAGAAAAACACTTATCTTTAGCTGGAGAATCAAACACTCAGTTCATAGTCCCCAGTTGAACACAAAATCTTCAAACACTCCAGTAGTTCCAGAAGTTTCAGTGCTCCAGTAGAAGAATTTGTGATTGCTAGATACTCTGTAGGTTCCTTCTACTGCCGGGCTTAGTAACCATTAAATATAGCTGTAACATTAGTTTTTGTTACCTTTTTATATTGATTGATTGTGCCATGCTATGGATTATTTGAAAATTTTTACTGTTGTACGGATATTGCTGAGGGGCTGTCAGGTAAGATTTGCCTCTTTGTGGATGATACCAAAATCTGCATTAGAGTAGACGCCCAGGATGGTGTGAATAACATGAAGAAAGACCTAGCGAAGCTTGAAGAATGGTCTGAAATTTGGCAGCTAAAATTTAATGCTAAGAAATGCAAGGTCATGCATTTGGGCTGCAAAACCTGAGGGAACGGTACAGTTTAGGGGGTTAAGAACTTATGTCCATGGCAGAAGAGCAGGACTTGGGTGTGATTGTATGTGATGATCATAGGGTGGCCAAACAGGTTGAAAAGTTGACGGCAAAAGCTAGAAGGATGCATAGGAAGCGGTAAGGCCAATAGGAAAAAGGAGATATTGTTGCCCCTGAATATGACTTTGGTGAGACCTCATTTAGAATATTGTGTACAATTCTGGAGGCCACACCTTAAAAAAGATATAGAAAGGATGGAGTTGGTCTAGACCAGATGTGTCAAAGTCCCTCCTCGAGGGCCGCAATCCAGTTGGGTTTTCAGGATTTCCCCAATGAATATGCATGCACTGCTTTCATTGTATGCTAATAGATCTCATGCATATTCATTGGGGAAAACCCGACTAGATTGCGACCCTTGAGGAGGGACTTTGACACCCCTGGTCTAGAGGAAGGCTACTAAAATGGTGTGTGGTCTTCGTCATAATATGTATGGGGGACAGACTTAAAAATCTCAATCTGTAAACTGTGGAGGAAAGGTGGGAGAAGGGAGATATGATAGAGACGTTTAAATATCTAAGTGGCTTATATGTGCATGAGTCGAGTCTCTTTCATTTGAAAGGAAGCTCTTCAATGAGAGGGCATAGGATGAAGTTTAGAGGTGATAGGCTCAGGAGTGATCTAAGGAAATACTTTTTTACAGAAAGGATGGTAGATGCATGGAACAGTCTCCCAGAAGAGGTGGTGGAGACAGACTATCTGAATTTATGAAAGCATGGGATAGGCACGTGGAATTTCTTAGAGAGTGGAAAAGATAATAGTTACTGTAGATGGGCAGACTGGATGGGCCATTTGGCCTTTATCTGCCATCATGTTTCTCTGTTTCTCTATCTGTTGCCTATGTCTAGCTTATTCTTGCTGTAACAGTGTCTTTGAATTAGTTTCTTCAAAATGCCGTAAACAAATCCTAATAAATAAGTAAATGAATTAAGTAATTGAAAAATATATTACATTTTCTAAACACCCTAAGTACACTAAGTACACAAGAACTTAATGGGAAAAGCCAAGCTGAAAATAGACCCACAAACATTTTCAAGGATAATTCACTTTAGAATATTCTAATATATTATAATTATCAGTAAAGATCTATGCATGTCCCAGATTTCTCTATAATATAGTTGTTATCTATTTCAATCTATTTCCTTTCCAGTTCAGACATAAAAAAGGGAGGGGGAGGAATTCATCAAGTAGCGTTAAGGTTTAGCGCATCTTAATGCATGTTAAGAGAATTAAGTGTGCATTAAATACTAAAAGCCCATAGGCATAAAATGGGTTTCCAAATTTAACGCTTCTTGATGAATTCCCCCTATATTAAGAATCACCAGACTTCAGTTAATAGTTACAGTTATTTTATTGGAGCAGAACGTTATTCTGCAGTATTTTGGACATCACAGAAGGGGAGGGAGGGAAGTTTTATAAGAGTGCCACTTCTCCAGTAGGCACCAAGTTTAAGCCCATTTACTAAAAACATTTATAGCTGTTCTAGGATGTGTAAGTGTGTGTACTCTTTGCATATGCTCGTGTACCTGTGTATATTGCAGTTCCACCCCTGTTGTACCTAGTCTACACCCCGGGAACATCTATATGCATATTACATAAGAGTACATGTTCTCTGGTCGAAATACATTGTTTTACACATCTATACACTTAAGAGCCTTTTCCTGCATGCAGAAAATGCTTTACAAAGTTACCTCACATGGGTCAATTTTCAAAAGATCTACTTAAGTACTCTGTACCTGCAGATCATGTACCTAATGTGAAAGATGACATGCATGTAATTTCCCTTTGAAAACTGCCACAAGTACAAGATACCCAAAGGTTTTGCACCTATTTATTCCATGGTAAAAACCTCCTGTGTAAAATAGCATACATAGATTTGAAAATATACAGTATAAGCATTGTTTTATAATCTGCCTATAACACGGCCTCTGCGTGAGCCAACATAGAGTGCCCATAGCGTTGGACTCCAACATTTACTTCTGTCTGAGTGAGGACAATTATAAAGCTGCCAGTTTACCCATATATTTAGTTTTTCTTTGGTTGGTGACACTGAAAATTGTTGTGTTCTAGAAAGTTCCATTTAACCAGCAGATCACTCCAAGGTAGGTTCCAATCATTTAACAATTAAAATGTCACGATATAAGCAACACCAGGAGGCATTTCCTCCCTTACTGAGAAAAAATATTTTCTGAGGTTACTTCCGAATCTATCCCCTTTCACCTTCATCTTATGCCCCCTCATTCCAGAGCTTCCTCTCAGTTGGAAGAGACTTGCCTCATGCGTATTTGTGCCACCTAGGTATTTAAATGTCTCTATCTTATCTCCCCTCTTTTGCCTTTCCTACAAAGTATATAGAGTGGGGAAAATTCTTTAAATGGCATCTAAAAAGTTAGGTGCATATAATAAGGTGCCTATCTCTTGTCAATCACGCTTAGGTGCCTATTACAAAATTGTGTTTAACTCAAAACATAGATGCCTGTACTGTAGGCCAAGGTCTTAAAAGTCTACATTAAAGGCACATAAGTACTTTAGAATCGTGCCTAATGGTGCCTAAGTCCTTCTCCGTCCCTAAACATGCCTAATGTGGAGTTAGGCACCGGGTCAGACCAGGGGTCCATCTCGCCCAACAGTCCGCTCCTGCGGCGGCCCATCAAGTCCATGACCTGTAAGTGATTCTTTGTCTAAAACCCTTTAATCCCCATCTTTCTTCTATCTATACCCTTTCATGATCCTATCTCTACCTCTGCCTATATCCCTCAATCCCCGTATCCTTCAGGAACTTGTCCAATCCCTCTTTAAATCTCCTTAATGTACCGTATTTTCACGTAGATAACGCGCACCCGTGTAAAACGCACACACGGGTATAGTGCGCGGAGAACACAAATTTATATAATAAAATGTTAATATAGCACGCACACGCTTATACCGCGCATGCTAAAACTTCCTCCCGCCTACTCCGAACCGGCATCCTCCCCCCCGCTCACGTCACCCCCCCCTCCCCCTCTGATCCGAGATAATCTGATCCGGCATTCCCCCTGCGAACCGGCATCCCCCCCCCCCCACTCGCGTCACCCCCGCGATCCTACATCCCCCCCCAGCACCGCAAATACAACTCTTACCCGATTGGGCACCGGCACCAGCACCAATGCACAGCATGTGCCAGTGCCAGTGCCTGAAGATCCTCCCTCGTTGGTTTGGGCTGGGCTGGGCTGGGCCAGGTGGTGCGAGAGAGATCCTCCTTCTTCCTCTGCCAGGCTGGACTAGGATTTGAGCATTTGTGCATGCTCAAAGCCTTCTGGTCTCGCTCAAAGCCTAGTCCAGCCCGGCAGAGGAAGAAGGAGGATCTCTCTCGCACCGCCCGGCCCAGCCCAGCCCAGCCCAAACCAACGAGGGAGGATCTTCGGGCACTGGCACTGGCACATGCTGTGCATTGGTGCTGGTGCTGGTGCCGGTGCCCAATCGGGTAAGAGTTGTATTTGCGGTGCTGGGGGAGATGTAGGATCGTGGGGGAGGGGGGGGTGACGTGAGCCGGGGGGGGAGGATGCTGGTTCGCAGGGGGAATGCCGGATCAGATTGTAAAAAAAAAAATTGTAAAACGGCTCACACATATAACGCGCATGGTTATGCACGGTTTGTAAAATCGTGTATAACGCGTGCGTTATATGCGTGAAAATACTGTACTCTGTCCTATCACATCCTCCGGTAGCGCATTCCAGGTGCCTATCTTATGTTGGATCATGCCTCTCACCCAATTCATTTTTATTTTTTTTCCAATTATGAGCTTGTTAAGGCTCATAATTGAAGCCAATTTACTAATTAAGTTAGGTGCCTAACTTCTTTAGGTGCCTCTTATAGAATTTCCCCCATTGAGATCTGTAGGTCTGTCTCTGTACGTTTTATGCGGAAGACCAACAACCATTTTGGTAGTCTTCCTCTGGACTGACTCCATCCTGTTTATATCTCTTTGAATGTGAGGTCTCCAAAATTGTATACAATATTCTAAATTAAGAGCTCCTTTTACAAAGGTGGGTTAGGGCCTTAACGTGGAATAGCGCGTGCTAAAATGCCACGCGCACTAGCCGCTACCGCCTCCTCTTGAGCAGGCAGTAGTTTTTCGGGTATCGCACGCATTAGAGCACGTTAATCCGGTGCGTGCGATAAAAACGCTAGCGCACCTTTGTAAAAGGAGCCCTAAGTCTCACCAGAGTCTTATACAGGTATATCATTATAGAAGCACTATCTGGATGCTTCTGTTAAATATCAGCAGATGGTTGTGGCTACGGGAAATATCCGGATCACTGCAGGAGTTATCTGGTTATTTCTCTTTGAATAATGGGCACCCAGTTACGAAAACAATACACTTGTTAAATGTTTTGAAGCATATTTGGCTCAAACATAACAACTGAATTTTTACCCCCAAAATTGTTTTCCCCTCTCCCTTCTTTGCAGGTCGCTTGATTTTTGATAACATTAAGAAATCCATTGGCTACACCCTGACCAAGAATATTGCCGAGCTGTGTCCTTTCCTGATCTACATTATTGCCAGTATTCCCCTGCCAATTGGTACCATAACCATCCTCTTCATAGATCTGGGAACTGATATTGTAAGTAGTTCATTTAGTGACTGGTTGATCTATAGAAGTGTTGGATATGTGCTTCCAGATTTTGGTCCATTTCTAATCAGCAAACAGTAAGGGGTCTAGTTATCAAGGTGCAGTAGGGTGATCAATGCGCCAGTAACATAAGTAGGACGATTGATTATGGCATAATCATACCTGTATAAATAACTCTGTATTGTAACACCACCACAGAGCTCCGTGTGTTTCAGTATAGAGTCCATGTATTGTAACATCTCTACAGAAGCTCATGTAAACTGCTCTGAATTGACTCCCCAGTCATTATCAGCGGTATAGAAGCTCTCAATAAACATAAACATAAACTTTCATGTACCACAGGATTCAACAACCTGCAGTGTCTCAGTCCTGCAGATTGATGAATCCCAGGGTAAAAGAATAATGTTGTTTGTGAGCCACCCTGGAGCATTGGACCAAAGATCCATAGCCCAATGCTTACTGCCCAACCCTAAAGGCCTTACCCCTGGCTCCAGACCCACATCCAGGTTCAAGCCTCACACTCTACCTCCGTAGCCCCTGTAAAAGGCCTACCATCTTAAACACTGGTGGTACAATGGGGTCTTTGAATAGAAGCAATGCCCAGTTGCTCCTGTCCAGTCTGTCACCATCCGCAGAAAGACAACTTTAGTGTTAGTTGCACAAATAAGATAAAGTTCAGGTGGCCTTTTTATGGTGGTATAATTTTATCCAGTTATCAGTTTGAATATGGCCAGTAGCTGGATAACCTCTGGCTCCAATCAGACTCTGCCCACAGAGTGCCCTAGATCAGGGGTGTCCAACCTGCGGCCCCATGAAGTATTTTGTGCGGCCCCGGTCGAGGGTGATGCAGTGTTTTCCTCTGCTGCCCCTGGATGTTTACCATCTTGCAGGCTCCCTCCTCTGTCTTGCTGCAGCATTTGCGTGTTTGTGGGGCCCCAGAAACATTTTTTTCAGCCAATGTGGCCCAGGGAAGCCAAAAGGTTGAACACCCCTGCCCTAGATAGTGCTGCGGTGGTCAGAGGACATGTTTAATTTTAGACTCTACTTTTGAGAAATACTGCTTTGACAAAGAAAATACTAACTACTTGGAGCCTTTTTGAGATAGTCTCCAAAGCCACCCTGCACACCCACCCAGACCCTCCCACCCTTCCCTCAACCCACCCACATTACATTACTAGGCTCACATTGCATATATAGACCCACACACCAATCTTCCATAGCAAAGCAGCAGATGAATCCAGAGACTAGTGGGTATAGCTCACATCGACCAGCAGGTGGAGATAGAGAACTGATTAACAGTTGGCCTTAAAGCCTGGTGTTCCTTCTGTTGATTCAGTTTTGCTCTATCTCCCAGCAAGGTGGGAGCTATTCTTCTAGCTCCTGGTCTCTGCCTGCTGCAGGATAGATTGAAGGGTGTTCCGTTAGGATTCCTCTGTTGAGACTAGTTCTCTTCAGTAGGTGGGGGTGCCTGGCTGATTGGTGCCGGCTTTGGGAGGTACACCTGGGCCCTCCCAGGTCCCTGCTCCACCCTCCCCTCCGTTGGATAGAGGGGTTCCTTTTCAGGTGCAGGATATTGGCTGGCTTCTTCATTCCAGTATAATAAAAAAAAAAAAAAAAAATGGAGCCTTCCTGCTAGTACTGAGCCGGGCAGTGGTTAACTCGGCTTCCAGTACATTTACCAACGATTGCCTGGCTTCGGGGGTAAGCGGCGGACCGGGTGAGTGTTTTCTTTGCCTACCTCGAGTGTGGTCGCGTTTCCCGGGTGCCGGGCGTCTTGGGGGGCGGAGTCGTCTTTCGGCGGCGTTCGCCGCGTGTGTGAAAAAAAAAAAAAAAAAAAACCGCGTCGGAGCTTTTTGGTCAGGCCGAGGGGGGATGGCTGCAGTGGCTGGTCAGATGTGTTCGCGCTGCGGGAAGCGCCGAACACGGTCGGGTCCTTGCTCTGCCGGATGCTTGGAAGCACCGGCAGACGACCCGTTTTTGGCGGCTTGTGAGGCGGCCATGTCCCGGGTACGGGAGTCTTGCGCAATGTCCCCGCCGCTCGGAGTTGATGCAGGGTTACTGCAGGACTCGGCCACGGATGGCAAGTGTGAGGCGGCGGGGGCAGAGGAGAGAGCGCTGGAGGCCGGCGCGGCCCATCCCCTCGGCGCGGAGCAGGGCGGGGGAGTGCCTCTTAGCTGGGGGGCATTTTCGCCCGAATTTGTGATGTTGCTCCATCAGGCATTTAAATTACAGAGCTCGCAGCCTACCCAGCCGGGGCTGGGGGCCGGGCGGTCCCTTGCGGTACCCTCTACCTCTACGGGGGGGGAGGGGAAAGAGGCTAGGCCCACTGCAGGGGCAGTAGGATCCCCGGGGCAGTCGCAGGGGGCTAAGAAGCGCAGGCTAGTGTCTGCGGAGGAGGTGGATATTTTGCCCAGGTCACCTTTCTCCCTGCCTGAGTCGTTGGAGGAAGGGGAGCTATTGGATTGGGACACGGAGAGTATCCTGGGTAGGGAGGGGGATGACCCGACGGCTATCCGGTTGTTCCATAGAGAGGAGCTTTCTTCTTTTATTTCAAAGGCTTTGCAGAGTTTGAACATTGCTCAGGAAGATGCCAAGGGGTCCGGTAACCCACTGATGGCAGGTACCCGTAGGCCGCCTAAGGCCTTTCCGGTCCATGAGGCCATGCAGGAGCTGATATCGGCGCAATGGGAGGCGCCGGAGGCCAGTTTGCGAGTGGCAAGGGCCATGAGGCTCTTGTATCCGGTCGATCCGACCGAACTGGACAAGTTTAGGTTGCCTAAGGTGGACGCTCTGGTAGCAGCGGTGACTAAGAGAACTACCTTACCGGTAGAAGGGGGCGTGACACTTAAGGATGCTCAGGATAGAAAGATTGAAGCATCCCTTAAGATGTCCTTTGAAGTGGCTGCAGTTACCTTACAGGCCGCAATCTGCAGTTCTTACGCGGCGCGGGCTTGTCTGCAGTGGTCACAAGGAATGACAGATAATTTGCTGGAGTCGGGGGGTTCTATCCCTTCGGAACTGGCTGATTTGGAGTCAGGCTTGGCTTATTTGGTGGACTCATTGTATGATATTATTCGGGCGTCTGCGAAACAGATGTCTCTGTCTGTGGTGTCACGCAGGTCCTTGTGGCTCCGTCATTGGGCGGCCGATGCAGCGTCCAAGCTCCGGCTGGTGAGACTCCCATTTAAAGGGGGTTTATTGTTTGGAACGGAGTTGGATAAACTGGTAAAGGATTTTGGAGATACCAAAACGCAGCGTTTACCCGAGGACAGGGCTAGGCCCCCGGTAAGGGCCGCATCGTCTAGACCGCGTTTCCGGGATGTTAGGCGGGCCAGGGCTGGTAGACCTTTTTCCAGGTCTGCATCTGGCCCGTTCTCTGCTTCGAGACCTCGGTTTCAGCAGAGAAGTTCCTTTCGTACGGCGAGACCCTCTTCAGGGCAGTCAGCCCGTACCCCAGCCAGTCGCCCTCCACAATGACGGGGGCTTGGCTCCCTCCGCCCTGCCCTTAGGGGGTCGGCTTTCGGCATTCCGGGCGGAGTGGGCCAATGTCACGTCCGACCAATGGGTGTTGGACCTTGTTCACGAAGGGTACAAATTTGAATTCGCCGCTCCCGTCGTAGATTCTTTCTTGGTATCCCCGTGCCGTGGCGCGGCAAAAGGATCCGAGGTCCGCAGGACACTTCAGGGGCTGCTCGATCTGGGGGCGGTGGTACCAGTACCCCCGGAAGAGGTAGGCCGCGGTATCTATTCCCTATACTTCATTGTACCAAAGAAGGGGGGGTCCTTCAGACCTGTGCTGGATCTCAAAGGGGTCAACAGATTCCTCAGCGTGCGCCATTTCAGGATGGAAACGGTGCGCTCGGTTATTGCGGCGGTGAGACCAGGAGAGTTCCTCACGTCTCTCGATCTCAAGGAGGCGTACCTCCATATTCCGATATGGCCTCCGCACCAGCGGTATCTGCGGTTTGCGATTCTGGGCCAACATTTTCAGTTTCAGGCAATGCCCTTTGGCCTGGCGACGGCTCCCCGCACATTTTCCAAAGTCATGGTGGTGGTAGCCGCTTTTCTACGCAAGGAAGGGATTCGCGTACACCCGTACTTGGACGATTGGTTGATACGCGCCTCATCCCGGCAGGAGAGTGTGTCGGTGACGCAGAGAGTGATCTCTCTCCTTCAGTCGTTGGGGTGGATTGTCAACTTTCCCAAGAGTGTTTTGTCCCCATCGCAATCTTTGGTGCATCTGGGGGTACGGTTCGATACGGCTCTGGGGAAGGTGTTTCTACCCCGAGATCGGGGGGAGAAATTGCAGGCTCAAATTCGCCTCCTTCTCGGGTCGCTCAGGCCTCGAGTTTGGAATTATGTACAGGTGCTGGGCTCCATGGTGGTGACTCTGGAGGTGGTTCCCTGGGCCCGGAGCCACATGAGACCCTTACAGCAGTCTCTGCTCTCTCGCTGGTCCCCAGCTTCTCTGAACTACAATGTGCGTCTCCAGTGGAGTCCTCGAGCAGCTCACAGCATGCGCTGGTGGCTCCAGGACTTGCATCTTTGGAGGGGCATGCCGTTGGCCACACCGGATTGGGTGGTAGTTACGACGGATGCCAGCCTGCAGGGCTGGGGAGCCCACTGCATGCAGACATCGGTGCAGGGAATTTGGTCTTCCCAGGAGGCTCAATGGCCCATAAACTTGCTGGAGTTGAGAGCGATCCTGTTAGCGTTGCGGGCATTTCAGGCCCTAGTTCACGACAGACCGACCAGGATCTTTTCGGACAATGTCACGGCGGTCGCGTATGTCAATCGGCAGGGGGGTACCCGGAGCCCGCAGTTAGCCGAAGAGGCAAGACATTTGTTTCGATGGGCAGAGGTGCATGTTCCGCTTCTGTCGGCGGCACACATTGCAGGGCACGAAAACGTGCAGGCGGACTTCCTCAGCAGAACTCTTCTCGATCCGGGAGAATGGGAGTTGTCGGCTCGAGCGTTCGGCCTGCTAGTCCGTCGTTGGGGGTTGCCAGAGATGGATCTCATGGCCTCTTCCCGCAATGCGAAGGTGCCTCGGTTCTTCAGCAGACGCAAGGAACCGGGATCGGAGGGGGTGGACGCATTAGCTCTCCCGTGGCCTCCGAATTCCCTTCTTTATGTATTCCCACCTTGGCCCATGATAGGGCGGGTGTTGCAACGCATCTCTCGCTTTCGAGGCAGAGTAATCCTGGTGGCTCCGGATTGGCCAAGGCGGCCGTGGTACGCAGATCTGATGCTGCTGTCGGTAGGCGAGCAGGTAGCGTTCCAGGTAACTCCGGACTTGCTAACTCAGGGTCCAATATTAATGGAAGATCCGGGCCGCTTTGGTCTTACGGCCTGGCTATTGAAAGGTCAAGGCTGAAAAAGAAGGGCTATTCAGAACGGGTGATTTCCACCCTGCTTAAGGCTAAGAGGATTTCATCGTCAGCCTCCTATGCGAGGGTCTGGAGAATCTTTGAGGCATGGTGCGGAAGACACGGAATTGCGCCTTTCCATGCTTCTCTGCCGGCTATTCTTGCGTTCCTGCAGGAGGGCGTAGAGAAGGGGTTAGCATATAACTCTTTAAAGGTTCAAGTATCGGCCATTGCCTGTTACAGGGGCCGGGTGGCTCGCTCGGCTCTCGCATCGCAGCCGGACGTGGTGCGTTTCCTCAAGGGGGTTCAACATATCCGGCCGCCGGTTAAGCAAATTTGTCCTACTTGGAACCTTAAGCTCGTCCTTGGGAAATTGCAGGGGGCACCTTTTGAGCCCCTGTCAGCGGCCACGTTGAAAGATGTCACACTAAAGACAGTTTTTTTGGTGGCGATGGCTTCTGCAAGGCGAGTATCGGAGCTGCAAGCGCTTTCTTGCAGGGAACCCTTTTTGCGTTTCTCGGAGACTGGGGTGACGGTGCGTACGGTGCCGTCCTTCCTGCCTAAGGTTATTTCGTCCTTTCATGTGAACCAGTGTTTGTTCCTGCCATCCTTCAGGAAGGATGATTGGGGGAAGCGTTTTTTGTCGGTACGGCTACTGGATGTACGCCGTATGCTTCTCCATTATTTGGAGGTGACGAATGATTTTCGCCGGTCGGACCATCTCTTTGTCGCGTTCGCGGGTAAAAACAAAGGGATGGCGGCGTCTAAAGCGTCCATTGCGCGTTGGGTCAAGGACACTATTGCTTCGGCGTATGTGTTGTCAGGGAAGAAGGTACCGGAGCACCTTCATGCTCATTCCACTCGGGCTTTGGCTACATCTTGGGCGGAGTCCGGGGGGATGTCATTAGAGGAGATTTGCCGGGCGGCCACTTGGTCGTCAGGGAATACTTTTTCAAAGCATTATCGGTTAGATGTAGCGGCCCGTTCAGAGGCGAGTTTTGGCGCAGCAGTGCTGGCAGAGGCGGCATTGGCGTCCCACCCAGTTTGAGTTTGCTTTGCTACATCCCACTAGTCTCTGGATTCATCTGCTGCTTTGCTATGGAAGGTAAAATTATGGTCATACCTGTTAATTTTCTTTCCTTTAGAAGCAGCAGATGAATCCAGAGCCCCTCCCCAAGTGCACGGGCTGTGTGTAGGGTGGTTATGTCATTAGGGTAGCCGGGGCTATAGTTGGTAAGTGTATTCGTTCATGACTGAAAAAAAAAAAAAAAAAGAAAAATCAAATCAATTAAAATAAAAAAAGAGAGAAAATATCACTGGTATTCAGAAGCGAAAGACACATTTTTTACTGGAATGGAGTTTGTGGCTGCTCATTCTCCTTTCGGGATGCTTGGGCAAAGTGCATAACTGAATCAACAGAAGGAACACCAGGCTTTAAGGCCAACTGTTAATCAGTTCTCTATCTCCACCTGCTGGTCGATGTGAGCTATACCCACTAGTCTCTGGATTCATCTGCTGCTTCTAAAGGAAATAAAATTAACAGGTATGACCATAATTTTACCATCCCCAACACACTCTACCTGTTACCCAACCAAATCCTACCAAAGCTTTGTATCCCAAACCTTGCCACCACAATCATTCAAAATTACTCTACCTTCATAATCCCAATGCCACAATCTGTGTTCTCTTATCTCATGTCAATTACTCTCATTGCCAACATGTATTCCCCCATCTCAGTCATCACAGGCCTGGGTAGATATGGTGACCTCTATCACCTTCCCCACAGGAAATCCTTACCAAACAGACCCTGATAACTTAGGCCTATCACCATTAAACCCCCCCCCCCCCCTCACCCACACCCAATAACCTCAAAATGGAATTGGCAAATGCAAGGTCTGTAAACAACAAAGAAACCACTAAATGACCTCCTCACAGACAATAACTGAGACATCTTCCTAATTACCGAAACATGGCTCAAAGACAATGATGGAGTTACCTTGGGTATACTTTGCTCACCAGGGTACCAAGCAATAGCTTGCTCATGCACCAAAACTAGAGGTGAAGGTGTAGCCGCCATCATTAAGTCCAACCTCAACACAAGACTGATAGACACCAACACACTAGACACGCTAGAGTGCCTCACCTTCTCGGTGGGTCACAACAGAGACCTAACCTTCGCCTTGGTATACAGAACACCATACTCTTCAATGACTGTCTTAGATGACCTTCTCTCCGTTCTTAGCAAACTGATCATCACATACAACCAAGCTGTGGAACAATGTATAAATGTAAGGCTGCACATTTGTTATCATGCATACAGTTTGGGCGCCTTAAACATTTTAGTGCATGCAAAATCAATTGCATGCACACTAAACTTCAAATTAACACTTGTACAATCAATTTGCATGCATATAAAGTTCTAATACACATAAAGTTATTAATATGTGTATGAAAATTTTTTAAAAAACATCAAATAACCAGTAAAAAAAAAAAGCAAAATGAACCTATAATATTTTGCCCATGCACAACTCTAATACAATGCCTTTTTCTTGTAGATTCCATCTGTTGCATTTGCATATGAGAAAGCTGAACGTGACATCATGAACAGGAAGCCTCGGCGTAAGAATATAGACCGCCTGGTCAATCAGCAGCTTGCCTTGTATTGCTATCTACAGATTGGTGAGTTGGATAACTTACTGGGGGATTCTATAAATGGTGCTCCAGTTTTGGTGCAGAAATGCATTCTAACAGATGCAGTGCACCAAAACAGGACTAAAATGGTAGATTGGAAATACACTTATGTACCCCATTATAGAACAGTGCCTAGTAGCCTAATGGTTAGTACAGTGGCCTGAGAACCTGGGGAAAAAGGTTCAAACTCTCACTAGAGAGTGACATAGAGCCACAGATTTATCCCTACATTTTTGTCGCCACAGTGAAGTGCATTTTTCATCCCTGTTTCCTCACTATCCCTGCAGTCTTAATTTTCTTCACTGTTTCTCCCCTGGTGAGCTTGGAGTCTCTTTAATGTACCTGGAACAGTAGAAGATGGCTTGCCTAGGTTCACAAGGAGCAAGTATGGGATTTGAACCCACAACCTCAGGGTGCTGAGGCTGTAGCTCTAACCACTACACCGCACTCTCCTCCAAGGACACCATTACTATACCATACCATACATACCACACCATACCATTGCACTGATGGTTAGACCCCCCCTATTGGGAAAACTTGCCAGATAAATTTAGGAGAAAAAAATTGCTCTCCTAACTTTATTCAATTAACAATTTGGCTAGTGGATTCAATGTGGCCGAATATCCATGAATAAACACCAAAGCCAGCATAAAAAAAGAAGCAATTTACAGCCCCTCTGTGTATTTTTAATAATCGCCAGACTGATCATGTTATGTTGAACATTATGTTAAAACATGAGCCCTGATTACAGTATTTTTCCTCTTCTAGGGATAATGCAGTCTATTGGAGCATTCCTGAATTATTTTACTGTCATGGCACAACAAGGTTTTCTGCCATACACGCTACTAGGTATTCGTGTCCCCTGGGAAAATATTAATGATCAAGAACTCGAAGACAGCTATGGACAGGAATGGGTATGGAAAGAGCTCTGAAGAAATTTTGAAATTAAGGACATGCATTCGTCAGTACAAATTCAGTTTGTCAATGTGCCTTAAAAAAAAAAAAAACAACAACCCAAAAGGTCCAATATTCAACACACTCGCATCTATCCACATAGGAATGGCTCCCACCCATTTAAATAACACAGGCTGAGACATTGCTGCTGAAAATCCAGGCAGACCTACTCAGATCGCCTGAACTTGGACAACTTCCAGTGGCCAGGCATGATCTGAATATTCAGTGCCATGCCTGAATTATGCTCAGTATTGAATATCAAAGTCAAATTCATTGAAACATGACAGCAGATAAAGGCCAAATGGCCCATCTAGTCTGCCCATCCACAGTAACCATTATCTCTTTTCTCTCTCTCTCTGAGAAATCCCATGTGCTTATCCCAGGCCCTCTTGAATTCAGGCACAGTCTCTGTTTCCACCACCTCTTCCGGGAGACTATTCTACGCATCTACCACCCTTTCTGTAAAAAAGTATTTCCTCAGATTACTCTGGAGTCTATCACCTCTTAACTTCATCCTATGCCCTCTCATTGCAGAGTTTCAGCCTGCATTGGTCAACACCTTAAAAGTTCAGAGGGGCATTTTCGAAAGGACACCTAAATAGGGACGTCCAAGTCAGAATATCTCAAAAAGATGTTGATCTCGTGTATTTTTGAACAGGACACACAGCCTGTTTGAAAATACATGAGATAGATGTCCAGGCAATGGGAACATCCAACAAACACATCCAACTTACATACTGAAATGTCCAAATTTTGAATGAGGGGAAACAAGAGACCTGGATGTCTATATAACAGCATTCTAAGAAAATGGTTGCACAGACATCCTCACAGAGCAGATGGTCAACCTAGTGTTTAGTGCAATGGACTGTAAACCAAGGGACCCAGGTTCAAATCCCACTTTAACTCTTTGCTTTTATAATTGTGAGCTCCCCAGGAACAGAAAAATACCTTCTTATATATGTAGGTATGGTAGTTATTTCTCTGTTTCTGGACAGTTCACAATTATAAAAACAAAGAGTTGAAGTAGTATTTTAACCTGGGCCCCTTGGTTGATAACTTCCTGCCTAAATGATTCTTCTCAAATTGTGTGTGGTCCTGGTCAGCATAAAAATACTAGCTCAGCTTGTTAGTGCTAATTTTCAGTGCCGGTCAGTTAGCTATCCCCACGTGCAAGGACGGCTAGCCTAAATTTATCTGCATGTTTAATCCAGTCGGATTAATGTGTTGCAACTGGAGGAGTAGTCTAATAGTTAGAGCAATGAGCTGGGACCTAGAAAATTCAAGTTTCAAAGCCCACTGCTGCTCCTTGCCATTTTGGGCAAGTCGCCTAACCTTCCATTGCCTTGGATGCAAACACAGCTCTCTGGTGATATGAAAATACCTAGGTCCTGATATTCAGCCAGTGGCAATCGGCATTTTGCTTACCATCACCAGTGTTAAATCTGGAAATTCAATGCTCGGCCATGTACAGGCACCAGCATTGAGTTTTGGGTTTCTGGAGCTGGCTAATGCATAGCCAGTTAAATGGACTGGCATTTTTATGCAATGTACCTGGCCGGTTAAGTGCTGAATATTGACACTTAAGTGTTACGTTATAACTAGGGTTTGGATTTGACCTTGTAAGCTTTCATTTGCAACTTCCCAGGAATTTTTCCTCTCCTGACCTGCAGTGGCAATTCTCAGTTGAGCATCATGCACCAGGGACCCTGCAAACATGTCCTCTTAATCCAAATATTAGCTGTTGCCATGACACACTTGCCACAACACCCTCTGCCCCCTTCACCTCGGACACTGTGGTCCTGATTCTATAAAAGATGCCCAAAGTTAGGTGCCTAGATTGGCATACCAAACTTAGCCCCTCCGCCCCCCCTTTTTACAAAACCATGTGGCAATGGCCCTGAAGCCCTTTAAATCCCTATGAGCTTCGGGGCAGTTACTGCAGTGGCTCATTCAAAACGACTTCGTAAAAGAGGCCTTAGTTATTTAACAAGCTTAAATTAATTAAAATTAATTGGGTGGTAGGCTTATACCAGAAAGTAGGTGTGGATGGGGGGGGGGGGGGCAGATTGTGGGTGTGTTTTGTGCTTAGGTGCCTAAAGTGGACTTAGGTGCTGATATGTAGGCCAAGAAAACTTAATAAATAGGGTGCCTAAGTCTAGTTTACATTTGAGCCATCTTCCAATAATGCTTTTATCCAATAGAAACAAACATAAAAAATCTGCACAAAAATATCATTGTGCTAAACTGTTTTTCTTTTCTTCTTTTACTACACCATGCATAGTACTATAGGGGAGTTCAGATCTCCACCTGGGTTTATAAACTCAAGGTGGTATAGTACTTCATCATTCCCAATACAGCATTTCAGGCGTTTTTCATAAATTAATTTAATGGTGATTACAAAAAAAGTTAAGTTTCACCTATTTCATAATAAGATTTTCACTATTTAATTTTTAGAAAACTTTTATAATAAATAAGTTCATAACTTAGCTTTATAATAGATGATTCCCCGTCTCTTGATCGAGGATGCCTAATTAGCTAATTTGCTGCATATCTGTGATCGATGCCCAAATTTGTGCGCCCAACTTTGGGTGACCTACATAAAATTTAAGGGAGAGAGTGTTGCCTCTGTAGGATTCCCAGCTAACCTGAAAAATGTAAAACCTGAATTGGGAGCTGAGCACAAGTCCCTCCACAAGGCAATGCACAGCTTTACCACAGAGTCTCCAGACCAAGCAGCATTGTGGGGTAAAGACCTAGATCAACTGCTTTCGCCCACTACTTATGAGGAATTCAGAAAACGTCTAAAAACTCAACTGTTCCTAAAGTATCTAGACAACTGACCCACTCATCTTCTTTCTTCTCCATAGTGATTCCTCTGTCCTATTAATCTCTTTCTCCTCAACAACGCATTTCCGGCCCTATTAACTCTCCTCTTCCCCCCTCTTAAATTCAATCAATTTGTACCTCGCTTAATCTATTGTAAACCGCATAGAACTTAACGGTATTGCGGTATATAAACTTTTATTATTATTATTATTAAATCTGACTTCTAAAGAATGCATTCCAGAGATGATTGATTAGTCTCTAATTCTTCACAGACATATTTTCAACGCCAGTATTTAGAATGGACTGGTTACACAGCCTTTTTCATCAGTATTGTGGTAGAACAAATGGCAGATCTGATCATGAGAAGAACTCGTAGGAACTCCGTCTTCCAACAAGGGTTTTTCAAGTGAGTACAGTTAGTTAAGTTGTGCATTTCAGCAAAGCTGTCTTTCAAATGTTATCAAGGTTATTTAAAATTTGTTTAATCGCCCTATCATATATTCAGGGCGATGTACAATTCTAAAAATATTTTATAACAGTACACAGGGGAATAAAAAGTTCATATAACAAATACATGACTTTCAAAACAGACGGGACTAGTAGGGTAAATAGGATAGAAATACAATAATTGGAGGCAGATGAGACAATCAAGGAAAATTACAAGAGGCGGGATTTTTGTTTTGTTTTTTAAAAAAAGGATGGATTTTGCTTTAGTTTTGTTGTTTTTACGATGTCTAGCAGTCAAATGCATCTTTAAAAAGAAAACATTTTAACTGACTCTTAAATCTACCAACGTTTCTTTCCTCCCTTAAGTAGATTGGCAAGGAATTCCACAATTGGGGGGCCATGACGGAAAAAAATGTATTGTCTTCGTGTATTAATGGTTTTAAGTGATGGAACAGTTAGCAAATGTTGATCATTAGATCGAAGAGTTCTAGTGGAAGCGTAGGGAATTATAATCCTGTCGATAAAAGCTGGAGATTTATGGAGTTGGGCCTTAAATGATAACAGACATATTTTGTAAATTATTCTATGCGATACTGGAAGCCAATGAGATTTTTTAAGAAGTGACGAGACATGGTCAAACTTTTTTGCGTTCATGATAATTTTAATAGAGGTGTTTTGAATTAGCTGTAAACGCCTGATCTTTTTTTTTGAGTAATACCCTTGATTAAGGTGTTACAGTAATCGATTTTAGAAATGATCAGTGAATGGATTAATATGTTTAAAGATTTTGGTTCTAACCATTTAGAAATTGAGCGAATTAGCCGTAGCCTGAAAAATGTTGATTTGACTATACTGCTAATATGATTATGATAGGACAGTTTCTGATTGAATATGATCCCTAGAATTTTGATGGTAGTGACTGTCTGAAGAGTAGCGCCTGTAAGTGTAGTGGGGTGGTTGAATTTTAGGCCTTCTTTCCATGGAAAAAGCATTACATTTGATTTGGGAATGTTAAGAGCAAGTCTATTAGTAGCGAGCCATTGATGTATTTGCTCAAGTTTCTTGGCAATTGATATTGATTTTGAAGGATTCTCAGTATCTATTGGATATAGAAGTTGAATATCGTCTGCTTAAGCAAACGCATTGAATCCAATAGATTGACAAAGAGTCATTAAAGATACGAGAAAAATATTAAACAGGAGTGGAGAAAGAATAGACCCTTGAGGAATTCCATAGCTTGAGGAAATTTTATTTGAAATTATGTTATTAAATGAGACAGTGGCAGAACGATTCTCAAAATATGAGCGAAACCATGCAAGAACATGGTCAGTGATGCCAATAGCTTCTAGGCATCTGAGTCTCTGTTCACATGGCCTCTTTTCAGATGTCTTTGCTGTGGCAAACCAGTTAGACCTTTTATTTTCTCCTTAAACTATTTATTTGTTTAAAACATTTCTAACCCAGCTAGACCTAAGCAGTTTACAAAAATACAAACATAATCATCATATAACCAATATACAAATAAGCAAACAAACATATCTAAAACATCTTCAGTCAAGAGTATTTATTTATTTAAAAATATCTGCCTAGCTTTTCCTCGCTAAGGGGTACTTTTTCTAAAATGCAGTAAAATCTGGGCTTAATGTGTGAGAATGCATGGGATTTTTTTGACAACTAAACCCAGATTTACAGCAGCATCCTTTTAGAACTTTTGCCTTTTTGTTATTTGCAGGTCATGCACTAATGCTTCCAGAACATTACGCTAGCAGGGTAACACTTCCACATCCACTATGCCCAAATTGGTAACGTGTGGATTAGCATGCATAAACAGTCTACAGTTTAATGCATTTGTGCGGCAGCCTGTTTGGACATGCTAACTATGTGTTAAAGGCTTAAAGCTTTTAGTAAAAAAAAAAAAGCTCCTAAATTTTTCCTTAAGTGAAGGTTATCATTGGCTGTGAATGATTCAATATAATCATCTTCTTTCTGTTTTCCTCCAGGAACAAGGTCATTTTATTTGGTCTACTATCACAATTGGCTATTGCTGCATTTCTGTCTTACTGTCCCGGAATGCCCTACGCCTTAAAGTTTACACCACTTCGGTGAGTTCAGCTTTTTGCTCAGGGAATAGGTGCTCTGAATTTTTGAAATAACAGGCATAAAATGAACTTGATTGACCAATTTTTATTTTTATTTTCTAATTAACTGGTTCTTGTTTTCATTGTTCAGTTTTCAGTATTGGTTTGTTTCTGCACCTTATGCCATTTTGATCCTGTTTTATGATGAAATGCGGAAGCTGTTCATCAGACGATACCCAGGAAGTAAGTAGTTCATGCCTGCAAAGTATTCAATAAAAACAAAAACACTATGGTATTCAAAGAAAATAAAAAATGCATGGTATAATGGGACACTTGCAATGGAGTCTTGGGCCTGCTATCTGCTCCTCAGGTTGGAAGGGGATCAAGGAATGAAGGGGATCAAGCATTATGTTCAAGTGGAGTACTGTGTCCAGTACTGGTCGCCGTACCTCAAGAAGGACATGGCAGTACTTGAGGGAGTACAGAGAAGAGCAACTAAACTGATAAAGGGAATGGAAAATCTCCCATATACCGACAGGTTGAAGCGGTTGGGACTTTTCTCACTGGAAAAGCGGAGACTTAGAGGAGACATGATAGAAACCTTCAAGATCCTGAAGGGCATAGAAAAAGTAGACAGGGACAGATTTTTCAAATTGTGGGGCACCACAAGTACAAGGGGGCACTTGGAGAAATTGAAAGGGGACAGGTTTAGAACAAACGCTAGGAAGTTCTTTTTCACTCAGAGGGTGGTGGATACATGGAACGCTCTTCCAGAGGCTGTTGTAGACAAGAAAACATTAAATGGTTGCAAAGAAGGATTGGATAGATTCCTAGAAGAAAAAGGGATTGAAGGGTATAGATAGGTATAGACCACTACTCAGGCAATGGGCTTGATGGGCCGCCGCGGGAGCGGACCGCTGGGCAGGATGGACCTATGGTCTGCCTCAGCAGAGGCAACTTCTTATGTTCTTATGTTCTTAAGTGATAGCTTACTGAAGCAAAAATATATCTAAGTGATTTACAATGTTATAAGGAGATACAAATGAAAAGGTATGGGTAAGTCAAAAGGGGATCTGTGTTACAACCATCAGTCCAAATCGTGATACCTACTGATCAGGGTCAAGTTGCATGTCTAGTATGATCTGGTCAGAGCCATGATCTGCTGCCCCAAGGCCAAAGGACCCCTATGTGTACTGACTGGCTGTAAACAAAAGCAGATACATTATAGCAACGTTGGGCCAATACAGGATTGATATGCACCTGAACTTTAAACATCATACATTAATGCAAAATTTGAAATTATTCCACTTTAAAACTGTGTCATATATCAATTACTCACTGATATTTTCAGAAGTATTCCACATTCTTAATGTATCAAACTAGGAGGGGTGTTTATTATAGAGCTGGACAGGCTCAGATCAACAGACCTCATATAACCTATATGTTATTTTAGGTCCCCTTCCTGGAAATGTAGCTTTAATCATCTATACCAGGGGTGGGCAACTCCGGTCCTTGAGGGCCGGAATCCAGTCGGGTTTTCAGGATTCCCCCAATGAATATGCATGAGATCTATTTGCATGCACTGCTTTCAATGCATATTCATTGGAGAAATCCTGAAAACCCTACTGGATTCCGGTCCTCGAGGACCAGAGTTGCCTACCCCTGATTTATACACACCTCCATCCCTCCCCCTCGAGATCTACTGGTAGGCCAGGTTTTCAGGATATCCACAATGAACATGCATGAGAAAGATTTGCATACCAAGAAAGCAGTGCAGGCAAATCTCTCTCATGCATATTCATTGTGGATATCCTGAAAACCTGGCCTGCCAGTAGATCTCGAGGACTGGACTTGGGCAGCTCTGGTGTAAAGAATAACCCAAAATATGTAATTTAATTAGCACTTGCTACTACTTTGTAACCCTGATGAGTGTGACGCGTTGTATCTAAAAGGTGTAACACAGGGCTGCCCAAGTCCGGTCCTCGAGATCTACTGGCAGGCTAGGTTTTCAGGATATCCACAATGAACATGCATGAGAGAGATTTGCATACAAGAAGGCAGTGCAGGCAAATCTCTCTCATGCATATTCATTGTGGATATCCTGAAAACCTGGTCTACCAGTAAATCTCAAGGACCGGAATTGGGCAGCCCTGGTGTAACATATGTAAGGGCGTTTAGCAACACTTGTTTTTTGTAGTGATTACCAGCGCAGAAAAAATAACAACTATTTCCCTGTTTCTCTAGGTATAAACAAAAGCAGGGCAGGATTAAGGCATAGGCAAACTAGTTATGTGCTTAGGGCCCAAATGTTTAGGTTAGTTTTGGTATATCAGGGCAGCAGTAAACCCTTTTGCTACAAGTAAGTCAGGGTAGGTGGAGTATGATTTCAGTCTCTCAATTTGCTGCTAATGCTTGTTGTCGGACTTGCATTATACCAAGGGCAGCTTCCTTCTGGAGATCGTAGGACGTAATGGGAGCAATTCTTTAAATTCATACCTAGAGTTACAAGCCACTTATGTACACCAAAGCTTGCAATTGCCAGTTTTGTGCACAAGTGAACTAGGCAGTAGGCATTTTTCTAGAAAGTAGTACCTTAATGCTTTGGGGGAAATTCTATATAAAGTACCAGGGGGTCCCCAAAGTCCCTCCTTGAGGGCCGAATCCAGTCGGGTTTTCAGGATTTCCCCAATGAATATGCATGAGATCTCTGTGCATGCACTGCTTTCAATGCATATTCATTGGGGAAATCCTGAAAACCCGACTGGATTCGGCCCTCAAGGAGGGATTTTGGGGACCCCTGGAAAAGACCAATGCTGAGCTCTGATTTTATAAAGGGTGCCTGACCTATTGGAACACCAGCACAGAGCGTAGGTCATGCTTGTCTTTGGGTGCCAGACTTATCCTGATAGAAACAGGTGTAAGTTAGGCACAGATTGGCACTGTTCTATAACTTGGCACCTAACTTTTGGGAATGCTCGTGATCTGCCTGAGCCCCTCCCGCGGCCACCTCCTCTTAGATGTCAAGTTATAGAATAATGCACAGGGGAGATCCATGCGCAATAATTAAGTATCAATTAGCACCAATTAAGTGGTGAATTTTGTCCTACATAGGTGTACCATATTTTACAAAGGAAAACTCTGGAACATAATCCTTCCCCATTCCACCTCTAGCCTTGTGCCATTTTGCTCCAGCCACACCCGGTTATGCCTCTGGCCCCACCCAGTTCTGCCCCTAGCCCCGCCCCCAGCAAGCCTTCTCTCTTCTGCAACAAGCTCCGGTTGCATCTGGAGGGCCTGGAGCATGCGCAGATGTGTGTGACGTCTTCTGCGCAAGTTCAGAGGCCCTCCATATGCGGCCAGAGTTCATCGGTGCATTCCAAAACCCAAACAAATGCCGGGTTTTGAAAAGTCTATCCAGGAGCCCAGACAGTTCTCTAAAGAGAGGACATGTCCAGGTTTTCCCGGACATCTGGTAACCCTAGACCAGGGGTGTCAAATGTAGGTCCTCAAAGGCCGCAATCCAATCAGGTTTTCAGGATTTCCACAATGAATATGCATGAGATCTATTAGCATACAATGAAACCAGTGCATACAAATATTAATTGGGGAAATCCTGAATACCCGACTGGATTGCGGCCCTCGAAGATCAACATTTGACGTCCTTGCCCTAGATCTACAGCTTGTCCATGCTGACTAGGCCCGCTCTTGCTATCAGAAGCTAAGCAGGGTCAGGGCCAGCTAGTACCTGGATGGGAGACCACCTGAGAATACCAGGTGCTGTAAGCAGAGGGGCCCCATGTTAGGCAGTACAAGAGAAGGCACTGGCACAAGAGAAGGCAATGGCAAATTACTCCTGTAGGTGACCCATCAAAAGAGCAAGGTACGTAGGTGCGCTGACAATCCCGCCCCAACATTTGCACGAAGGACAAATGCGTGCTTTCCTATTGCCTTCTTGTTTACGCTCTGAGAGGGGGTTGGGGAGAACCCCCCAGTACACTCCTACTCTCGTTGAGAGTGCGTGTGTGTGTGGATCCCCACACTACACTTAGAATTCGCGCTTTTCTTGCTCAAAGTCAAAATTTTCCATTTTCCACTCTGAGGGGGTGTGTGGCGGCGAATCCCCCCACTATATTCAGGGGGAGGCCAACGCAAAACATTGCCGCAAACACCCCCAAATCCACTTACCGTTTTGCCCTGAACGGAGAGAAATAGGGTGGTGCTGCTTTTGTTCTGTGCGCAAATGTCAGAGTGTGATTGTTGGCGTGCCAATGTCCCTCATGTATACCCTCCTGTACTCCGCAGTGAAACATCACAGGGTGGATTCCTCACTGCGCATGTTTCCTTGAGTCTTTGGCTAACTCAGTGGCATGATCCATCCATCCAAATGGTCAGTTGCTACCCATTTCTTCAATAAACTGTGTGCAGATCACAGATCCCCACTCAAATTCCAGCACTCAGCTTTGGATAACCTGCATAGAATCCAGGAGATAAAGTATAACTCCAGAGTGGGTGGATATATGGGAGGACCATGAGTGGGCCATGGGAGTGGAGACAGGTAATATGCATACATTTTAGAATATTGTCAGTTTCTCACATCACTTGGTGCATGCAAACAACACCAACCATTGATATGGCTTGAGTGGTCACACCTAAGATAAAGCACACCAATGCCAGCTTACACTAGTGTTCTATAATGACTTAAATGTCCTGCTATAGAATTAGCACTCAGCGCTCGGCACTAGGACACCTAAAATTACCTCCAATATGTATATGCAACCTATCTACAGAGAGAACCATCCATGGTCTCATTTATGGGAATTTTACAAAGATTTCTCTGTTGTGATGGCAGGGTCTGATAAATTTGTATGTCTAGGGCCCATGAAAGGGTTAGTCCTTCTCTGACCAGAAAGGGAGATCTTTAAGATAGCCTTATTCCCTTCTTCTTCTTTTTTTTTTAAAAATAATTATTTTGAAAAGATTTAATTTCAGTCCCTAATGTTGCCTTTTCCCTGCATATACGTTTCAGGTTGGTGGGATAAGAACATGTATTACTGAAGCAAGAATTTCCTCCGTGTGTCTTCCATGTTGGCTGAACATTTTCACCCTCGCTGCTTTCAGAAGCTTCTCCTTTCTGTTTCTACAAAATTTGAACCAAGACCAATGGGAAGTCTGTGAAAGTTCTACTTATAACAACTTAGAACTAGAGGAACACGACTGTAAATTTATTTAAAATGTGCCTTTAGAAAACTATCATCCTTTGCTTGGTGTACAGTTTAACTTCAAAGGAATTACTGTTTCTTTTTCTTTTTTCCTGTAGTTTGAAACATGTGTGAATAATGTAAAGCAATGACATGCACTAATTTTTGTTAAAACTATTCTGGTAGTTTTGAACTGTGTACACAGCTGTAAATTATATAATTACTGGCATGGTTATATATGCTAACTGTAATTGTTCAGAACTTTTTTATATTCAGTAAACTATTGCTGGTCATTTTCCTATTACATTGTTTTACTTGTGCTAATTGATTGTAGGGTTATGAAATCTAGAAAGCTAAACATCTGAATAGTGTTTATGTGGTGGCTCAATATGTTAATTTATCTGTCTCCCCAGAGGTAGGAAAACTTTTGTTGAAATGGGCCAATTGCGTATGAACTTTGGGTGAAACTCAGACATGATCCTGGAGTTTTTTTTTGTTTTTTTTTTTAAATACCGTATTTTTTTCTCCATAAGATGCACTTTTTCCACCCCCAAAAAGTGGGTGGAAAAGTGGGTGCATCTTATGGAGCGAATACACCTCCCCCCGGTACCTTTTTTAAACTGCTTGACAGCTGCCTTTCGCCTTGCAGAGCAGCACACAACACAGGAACGTTACTTTGCACTTCCTGCCTGGTCCCGCGCTGCTCCTGGTTTTTCTTCCTCTATTCGTAGATGCGTCTTATGGTCAGGTGTGTCTTATAGACCAAAAAATACGGTAATTTTTTAAAATTGAATTTTCAGTTTATACCAAGCAAAAAAACTTGTACAGAAAGAAAATATGCATAAGTCACAATAGCAGGTAATATTATATAAGAAACTATTAAGTATATATTCCTCAAGTCCACAATCAAAGATCCAAGATTACAATAAGTGATATCAAAGACAGGAAATCAAATATAAGAAAAAAACTGTTGTCTGCGTCTCAGGGTATCTCGAGAAACAGCCGGGAAAATTTGAATCTTACAACCCAGAAACATTCCATTCAAATTCAGTTGAATGGTGATTAGTGTTAAAATGAAAAGTACTTGCAAGGTTCAGCACTAGGGATCGTTAGGAGAACACTGTGGGTTTTTGTTTTTTTTAAATTCAGCATGTAGAACAAAGGGCATTTAGGATTTTCAGAAAGTGGAGTAGCTACAATAGATCTAAAGATGAACTACCATGAACATCAACAATTAATGGCCACATATTTAAACAAAAAAAAAGACCCATATATGTATTAGATGCTCTAGCGCAGTGTTTCTCAACTCGGTCCTGGAGTACCCCCCATGCCAGTCAGGTTTTCAGAATATCCACAATGAATATGCCATGAAAGAAATTTGCATATAATAGAGGCACTGTATGCAAATCAAGTTTATGCGTAATCATTGTGGATATCCTGAAAACCTGACTGGCAAGGGGGTACTCCAGGACCGAGTTGAGAAACACTGCTCTAGCGCACACTCCACACAATCAACGTCAGAAACTCATGAGCAGGAGTGCCCATTCACGCATCCCATTAACATCTTATTACAATTAAAGATGCAAAAATAATCTTGTCAAAAGTTAAAATAAATCTCTTATTCACTCATCTTTTACTTGGGTTAGTTAGCAGAGTTGACATACAGATTCTGAGCTCTTTGAGGGCTCCCTTTAGGAAAATTTAAATTGCAGGTAAAGGATTTAGAAGAGAAATGTGATTGTCTTTAATAAAGGTAAGGTTTCTTTAACAAAATAAACTCCAGCAATATGCACTCCATATCATCTCAATATTTCATATTTAAATTGATATGACTGAAGTTCTTCAGTCTCTCCACAATGGTTGCATGCACCCACTCCATTATATGTTCATTTTTCTCGTGCATGTTCATTCTGGACTCCTGAAAATCAGACTGGTGTGTTCCAAGGATTGGGTTGGGAACCACTGGTCAAGAGTTGGGACACTACATTGTCCCAACCATCCAACTTTCCGGAGTTTCAAGCTCAAATGTTAGCGTAGACCCTCACCCCATACGCTCTATACCCGTTGGCCCCTTTACACCATTCCTCATGCACAAACCTGCTACATCCATTGTGATAGCCATCAAATTCCTTTTCACTGAAAATTTAGAAAAATGCATTTAAAACAAGCAAGAAATGAACTTTATTGGCTGAATACATCTCTACACCATTTTGATTGCCCTTCTCTAGACTGCTTCTGTCCTCTTTTTATTCTTTTGGTGGTAAATCTTTCAAAATTAAGCAACAGATCATAAATGATTAATGTTTATTGCAAATTAACATCAAGGTTGTGTCAACAATACAGCATGTTGGTGTTGACTAAACTGTAAAGTGTCTTCTTATCTGTTTAGTAGTACCAGTAGTAGTAGAGTAATAGTAGACAGATTGACAGAATACTGGGTGCAGTATAATATGACGACTATGGTGGTTATTTTAGACATTCATACTGGCACTAGAAGTCCAAATTGCATGAGCCTTCAATTCCTGATTTTACAAAGCCTAGATATCGACATAAAAAAATGCGAACATGCATCTGGCAAGGGATGTGTTCTGGGGCAGGACTACTGGGCATATGGACAATCATTCCCCATTACAAAAGGGGAAGAAATACCTGAGTCCATAAAGATAGATGTCAGGAGTTAAAACGGCTTCCTGGAATGTCCAGAGAACCCTTGTTGGAAGGGTCAGTTACTGTTTGCACTTACCCTGTGTTGACTGTAAAAGCTAACACAGAGTACGTGCAAAGCCTGGGTGATTTATGCAGGGAGTATGCCCAGCAACTGCTCTGCATGTACTGTATAAGCATATAATGCACCCATAACCCCACACACTATTGTGGTGCACCCACAAACCCATATTCCTCCTTCTCCCACCCCCACCCCCAGTCCAAAGCCCATCCACTCTCCATCAACAGTTATGATCCCCTTCTATCCCTCCCCCATTGCATCCAAATCCCCTACACAAAATCCCACACCAGACAAAAGAAGCATGGCATCCTGAGTCCTACCAACTCAGAAGGTAGAATGCAGATGACAGTAGTCTCAGACCAAAGTGGTCTCCTTCTGTTGCTGCTTGGAACAGCATCAGGATCAAAGATGGCCCTTCTGCTAGCACTATCTTGGATTCTGGTGCTTCTAGCAGGAAGGCAGAGGTGCCATCTTTCATTGTAATGCCAGCCTGTGCAGCAGCAGAGGGGGATCACTGCAGCTCAGGTCCATTTTCATGCACAATCTACATCCTGGGTAGGTTCCAGGATACTGTGGGATTTTATGTAGGGGATCTGAATTCAATGAGGGAGGGGAGCGAGAAGGGGATCAGATCTGGAGGAGGGGAGGGAATCAAGAGGGGGATTACAACATATGGCATGATTGGAAGGGGATTAGAACTGTTAGGTGGGTCAGGAGGGGGATAAGGTAGTTTTTGTGGGGGTGGGGAGTCAGGAGATAGCTTGTGCTGTTATGGAGGTATATATTACTATTTCACAATGTGGATGCTTGTGCTGTGTATTTGCCTTCTTTTTTGGCTGTTTATATTTTGGATTGGTTTTTCCTACCATGGACAAACCTGCCACATGCAACTAGCATAGACATATATTTACATAGAAACATGATGGCAGATAAAGGCCATATGGTCCATCTAGTCTGCCCATCAACAGTAACCATTATCTCTTTCTTTCTCTAAGAGATCCCACGTGCCTATCCCACGCCTTCATGAATTCAGACACAGTCTCTGTCTCCACCACCTCTTCCGGGAGACTGTTCCACGCATCTACCACCCTTTCTGTAAAAAAAATATTTCCTTAGATTATTCCTGAGCCTATCACATCTTAACTTCATCCTATGCCCTCTCATTTCAGAGCTTCATGTCAAATGAAAGAGACTCGACTCATGCACATTTACATCATGTAGGTATTTAAACATCTCTATCACATCTCTTGCCTTTCCTCTAAAGTATACTTATTGAGATCTTTAAGTCTGTCCCCATTCACCTTATGATGAAAACCATGCATTTTTGAAACAGGCTAGAAGTTGGCAGACCCTTTTCTAAAATACTAGTGGACCTGGAGGTCTGATTTCCAATTTAAACATCCTTTCTAAAATGCTGCTCCACATCATCTATTTATAGGAATCTTCTGGGTATTCATTCCCACTTACTATGACCAAGTACAAAGACTGTTCATGAAACTGAAAGAATGGGTGTATAATTGATAGCATGTACTCTGAATCCAATATAGAGTTTAGTACTCCAGGAGTTAAATCCATAACTAGGAAACCCAACACCTTTAAGGAAAAAAAAAACTTTAAAGGATGTTGCCTTGCTCAGGTCACAGCCAAACCTGTTCTTTCCTGATGCACAAACTGAACTGCAAAGATGACATTCTCGTGTTCTCTCTGCCACCTATTTTCCACCATTCTTTTTATAATTTTGTTCTTCACATTACTGTTTCTAGTTTGAACCAGTCTTATCTCACTACTTTTATGTACAATTCTTCTTTTAGGATCTTGGAATAGTAAGGGTAACACAGAAGCGCATGCGGGGCTTACCTCGGTACTATTCCATGTCCTTTGGCTGATCAGTAAGTTTCAAGGCTGCTAGGAAAGGTTCAGCACGCGAGTTTCAGCATGTTTTTTACCCAGTTTCAAAGGTAGAAGGTGTGTCCTGGCACTGCAGTTTGCCACCATCCAGACTGGGAGTGTGAATCTTGGCACAATACTAGGCCCATGAGGTCTTCATTCCATCTCACTTTTAGGGTCATTCTCTAACCGTGTCCCTATATTTATGTGCCTAGACAGTGTCTAGTATAATATGTATGCTCTAGAGGAGAGGAGGAAAAGGGAGATATAATACAGACATTTCAGTACTTGAAATGTATGAATATAGAAACAAATCTTTTCCAGAGAAGGGAAAATAGTAAAACTATGGGACATGAATTGAGGTTGCAGGGTGGTAGGTGTAGAAGTAATGCCAGGAAATTTTTTTTCATGGAGAGGGTGGTAGATGCCTGGAATTCACTCCCAAGGGAAGTGATGGAGGTGAAAACAATGACGGAATTCAAAAAAACGTGGGAAGAACACAGAAGATCTCTAATTAGAAAATGAATGATATTAAAAAAAAAACCCTAAACTTAAATAAACATAAGAATAGCTTTACTGGGTCAGACCAATGGTCCATCAAGCCCAGTAGCCCGTTCTCACTGTGGCCAATCCAGGTCCCTAGTATCTGGCCGAAACCCAAAGAGCAGCAAAGTTCCATGCTACTGATCCAGGGCAAGCAGTGGCTTCTCCCATGTCTTTATCAATAACAGACTATGGACCTTTTCTCCAGGAAATTGTCCAAACCTTTTTTAAAAACCAGCTACACTATCTGCCTTTACCACAACCTCTGGCAATGCGTTCCAGAGCTTAACTATTCTCTGAGTGAAAAAAATATTTCCTCCTATTGGTTTTAAAAGTATTTCTCTGCATTTTCATCGAGTGTCCCCTAGTCTTTGTAATTTTTGACAGAGTGAAAAATCGATCCACTTGTACCCGTTCTACTCCCACTCAGAATTTGTGCCCTTCAATCATATCTCCCCTCAGCCATCTCTTTTCCAGCTGAAGAGCCCTAACCTTTTTAGTCTTTCCTCATAGGAAAGGAGTTCCATCCCCTTTATCATTTTGGTCGCTCTTCTTTGAACCTTTTCTAGTGTTGTGTGTGTGCTTGATGTGTTGGGTTGTATTTTAGATGGCAACTCCAGCTGTAAAGAACTAAGGCCAATACTGAGCAGACGAGCAGTTTTTGTCCCAAAAATGGCAATTTGATTTATGATGGGCTGGAGAGGGCTTCAATGGTTGGAATATGAGGACAGTGCTGGGCAGACTATTTGAATCTATGTCCCGCAAATGACAAGATGGTGGACAGGCTGAAGTGGGCTTTGATGGCAACTCCAGTAGTTGGAACCTAAGGACAGTTCTGGGTGGACATCTATGGTCAATGGCCCAGAAATGCCAAAGAAAGACAATTTCATAACATAACATAACAAAACCTAAAAACTTACTTCTATACCGCAATATTCTTAAGTTGTATTGAGAAAGACATTGGGGAAGACACTGCTTGCCCTGGTACTGACCATGGAATATTGCTACTCTTTAGGTTTTGGCCAGGTACTAGTGACCTGGATTGGCTACCGTGAGAATGGGCTACTGGGCTTGATGGACCATTGGTCTGACCCAATAAGGTTATTCTTATGTTCTTATTTTTATAAAAGTAAGATGAATTTCAATTAGATGAAATACTTCAGTTACCTAAAAATCTAGTAAACAAATTTGTTTTTAAATGTTGCCTAAATTGTTGATAAGAACTGGAAGTCGCAATTAAACAATTCAGATCCTTAGACCAAGATGCTGCTTGATAAGACAAGAGACAATGATGATATCTTTTAAACTTACACCCTTTAACTGATGGAAAAGCAAATAGAGCATGTGAATGTCTAGAGTGTTTTGAATTAACAAATATAAACAAATCCAAAAGATAATTGGGTATGAGGCCAGATGATACCTTGTAGCAGAAACAACCAAACTCAAACTTCACACAGGTCTCAACCTCAACCTCAAGTTTGCGGAGAAAAGTCATAATATGATCAAACTTTTCCAGATTGAAAAACAGTCGAATAGCTGCATCAATAATAATAAAACCCTTACCGCACATACACAGTTGACACACCATGATCCCTGTCTCTATGATCCGTAGCTCCGTGGCAGAGACATGGTACTACAGCATGCAGCACATGCGCCGCGTGCACATATGTGGCCCGTGGCAGTTTGCAGTGCGTGCGGCACTTTCCTCAATTTCCTCCAGGCTGCCGGGATGCCTCTTCTTCCATCTCCAATGCCAGCTGACTTCCTGCCGCTGCCAGGACACCTCTTCTTCTCACTCCTTGACCAGCAGCTGCAGCAGCCATGGTCTCCTCAAGCAGTCGCGGTACATTTACTAGACCGGTTCACTGCGATATTGTGAGTCAGGCTGGCCTAGCAAAAGGCCTGAGGCTGCACGGCCTAGAAGATGCTGGACAGGGGGAGCAGGTAAGGAAAAAAATTTACTACAAGGCTGCTGCTGGACAGGGGAGGAGGGAAGGGGTGCTGCTGGACAGTGGGAGGTAAAAGGAAACTAGAAGGGCTACTGCAGTACAGGGGGAGCAGGGAAGGGGTGCTGGTGGACAGTGGGGAGGTAAAAGGAAGGGAGAAGGGCTGCCGCTGGACAGGGGAGCAGGGAAGGGGTGCTGCTGGACAGTGGGAGGTAAAAGGAAGGTAGAAGGGCTACTGCAGTACAGGGGGAGCAGGGAAGGGGTGCTGCTGGACACGGGGGAGGTAAAAGGAAGGGAGAAGGGCTACTGCTGGACAGGAGGAGCAGGCAAGGGCTGGTGGTATACAGCTGAGAAGAGAAACAGACAGAAAGAAAGAAAGACAGATAGCGGCCAAGGAGAGAGAGAGAAAGAAAGAATGACAGACAGACACATCTATTCTAGTACCCGTTAATGTAGCGGGCTTAAAGACTAGTTCTGAATAATGTGCCATCTGTAAAGAATTTTGGGGCATGAATTAATAATGAGTGTGACTGTTGGGCCCCTTTTTGTTTCAATGATATGAAATGAAATGAAAAGTGTCAAGAGAAGTGTGAAATAACTTGTAAGTTTCATGGCTCCGCATCATTCTCTTCTTGGTTGGGCTGAGATCTTTTCAGCAGCACCTCATATTGTGATGTCATAATGTCTCATTCCACCAATACCTAAGAGCCTACCTTATCGGTGATGTCACAATGGCTTGGTTTCCCTATAATTGTGCCCATTTGATAGATGCATTTGCCTCACTGAAATGAAAAGTGTCAAGAGAAGTGTGGAATAACTTGTAAGTTTCATCGCTCCACATCATTCTCTTCTTGGTTGGGCTGAGATTTTTCAGCGGCCCCTCGTAGAAGCCACTTCAGAAATGTTTAGTAGTCATTATATGTATTTGGGGATAGAGAAGGTTATGCATGGATGTAGGGGGAAACTGCCCTGCCTTTTCTTCTTCTCTACATAGCTAATATGCCTTCTTTTCATAATAAGGGAAGTGGAGGGAATGGGGACTTGTATATTAGCTTTTTGTGGCTTTGGCATTTCAAAGCTTACATTCAAAGCAGAGGGCACTTGAGGATTAAAGGGCAAATTCTATAAGAATCGCCCAAATGTTAAGCACCAATGTAGGCACTGTTCAATGTGATTCAAGTACAATTGGGTGCTGTTTAGTGGATTGGAAAAATGGGGTGACAACTGTATGGGGTGGAGAGTGCTAACGGCTGTTTGGCAACTCCTAGTGTCGAACACAGGGGCTCCCAGGCGTTCGCCGCCAGCCAGCAGTAGCAGAAAGGAGCTGGGATGGATCCAAGTACACATATACCAGTCTGGTGAGCAGGCAGCCAAGGGTAAGCAAACAGGCCACAGAGCCAATATCAACCATCAGGAGCTGGCCATCGGGCATAGGAAGTTCCATGGAGCAGGTGCTGAAGAGGAGGTCCTGGTAAATTGAAGATGCAATAATGGAAGTCCGCAAGGCCCACAATGTTCATAATAGGACAGGGTGATAAGTTGGTGTGGATTACGCACAACTAGTAAGGCATTCAAGAGAGTCCATAAGGATATACTCAGTGTAGGGCACAAAAAACCCCACACCAAGTGGCACCTATTTTGGAGCCACCAATTAAATGGGCCAGCTCTAGGCACAACTAAAAGGAAGGTGCCCATGCAAGCGCTTAAGCACGCTTAAGCGCAGTGATTCTGTAAGAGGGCGCCTAACATGTAACCACACCTACACCTAACATGCATAGCGCCTATTTTTTCAAAGGCCGCCTAAATTTTTAGAGACGCCTTGTTACAGAATCACACTTTTCTTGATAGGCGCCTAGGTTTCAATCAGTGCTGATTAAAAAGCGTAATCGAGCTTGTTCTTCAATTTAGCTAGGCGCCTCAGAAATAGGTGCCTAACTTTAGGCGCCGGTCACAGAATTTGGGCCTAAGTGACTTGCCCAGGGTCACAAGAGCCAATGGCTTAGTAAGGGGGGGCGGCACCTGTCTTCCTTTCCAACCTCCCTGCTTCTTCCCGACTCCCCCCTGCTGCATGCATGCGCCTCTTCCCTTCCCTTGTATCTCTTTCATTTTCCCTGTGCGAGCAGATATAAGAAATATGTAATGATTGTATTCTGTGCCCTCTTTCCCTTCCCCCACACCGTTTTAATTTTCCAGGCACAAGCAACAGCATGAACTCACTGCCCACGTCTGTGTCACCTCTCCCTCTGATGTCACTTCTGAGCCCTGCGCCTAGGAAGTGACGTCAGAGGGATAGCTGACAAGACGTGGGCAGTGAGTTCATGCTGTTGCTTGTGCCTGGAAAATTAAAACGGTGTGGGGGAAGGGAAAGAGGGCACAGAATACAATCATTACATATTTCTTATATCTCTAATCATAATTTTTCCTAAAAATAGTCTGCATAAAGTCTGTAATATAATATCAGATTGTAAAATGTCTGATTTTTAAATATTGTGTGCTTGGAGATTCCTTCTCATTATAAAACGTTCTCTTTGCCGGTTTGTAATGAATGTCTATTGCATGTGGTTTGTAATGAATGTCAACTTCCATGAGAAGAACCTCTTCTGTTGCCCTAATTTCCCATGGAACCTATACATAAGAACATAAGAATTGCCGCTGCTGGGTCAGACCAGTGGTCCATCGTGCCCAGCAGTCCGCTCATGCGGCGGCCCCCAAGGTCAAAGACCAGTGCCCTAACCAAGACCAACCCTACCTGCGTTCGTTCTGATTCAGCAGGAACTTGTCCAACCTTGTCTTGAATCCCTGGAGGGTGTTTTCCCTTATGATAGACTCTGGAAGAGTGTTCCAGTTTTCTACCACTCTCTGGGTGAAGAAGAACTTCCTTACGTTTGTACGGAATCTATCCCCTTTTAACTTTAGAGAGTGCCCTCTCGTTCTCTCCAGCTTGGAGAGGGTGAACAATCTGTCTTTATCTACTAAGCCTATTCCCTTCATTATCCTGAATGTTTCGATCATGTCCCCTCTCAGTCTCCTCCTTTCAAAGGAGAAGAGGCACAGTTTCTCTAATCTCTCATTGTACGGCAACTCCTCCAGGGCCTTAACCATTTTTGTTGCTCTCGTCCGGACCCTTTTGAGTAGTATTGTGTCCTTCTTCATGTACGGCGACCAGTGCTGGACGTAGTATTCCAGGTGAGGGCATGCCATGGCAAGGTACAGTGGCATGATAACCTTCTCTGATCTGTTCGTGATCCCCTTCTTAATCATTCCTATCATTCTGTTTGCCTTTTTCTCCGCCACTACACATTGCGCGGACAGCTTCATCGACTTGTCGACTGGTATTCCCAAGTCTCTTTCCTGGGGGGTCTCTCCAAGTTCCGCACAGGACATCCTGTATTCGTGTATAAGATTTTTGTTAGCGAAATGCATCACCTTACACTTATCCACGTTAAACCTCATTTGCCATGTCGTGGCCCATTTCTCAAGTGTGTTCATGTCACGTTGCAGGTCATCGCCTGTCCTCACTATTACCAGATTTTAACCATTTCTTCCCAAGTTTCCATCCTGCTTGTTTAAGAATTCTTTTGTATACCTTAAAGAAAATGTCTTAAATAGCATAGTTTTATCTTTTTCCACAGCAATAGTTACCACAGCCTGGTTCCATTTCTCATCCTGTTCACTCATAGCAATTTTACTGAAACAATACTGCTATTTATTAATTCCTTTAAATCTATGACAATTTTTGCAGATAGCTGGATATGGAAAAAAAATATATATAACAGACCTACCAATAAGAGAACAAAAAATTGAACATATCTGATGATCTTAAAAGTGGCTAAACAGGTTGAAAAGGTGACGGCGAAAGCTAGAAGGATGCTAGGGTGCATAAGAAGAGTGATGACCAGTAGGAAAAAGGAGGTATTGATACTCCTGTATTAGACTCTGGTGAGACCTCATACAATTCGGGAGACTGCACCTTCAAAACGATATAAAAAGGACGGAGTCAGTCCAGAGGAAGGCTACTAAAATGGTGTGTGATCTCATCATAAGGTGTATGGGGACGGACTTAAAGATCTCATTATGTATACTTTGGAGGAAAGTCGGGAGAGGGGAGATATGATAGAGACGTTTAAATATCTACATGACGTAAAAGCGCATGAGTCAAGTCTCTTTCATTTGAAAGGAAACTGGAATGAGAGAGTATAGCATGAAGTTAAGAGGTGACAGGTTCAGGAGTAATCTAAGAAAATACTTTTTTACAGAAAGGGTGGTAGATGTGTGGAACAGTCTCCCGGAAGAGGTGGTGGTGACAGAGACTGTGTCTGAATTCAAGAAAGCATGAGATAAGCATGTGGGATCTTTTAGGGAGTGGAAGAGATAATAATTACTGTGGGTAGGCAGACTGGATGGGCTATTTGGTCTTTATCTACCATCATGTTTCTATGTTTTCATGTTAGTTGACTTGATAAGTATCTTTTCAATAGAGAGGCACAATAAAAACACTGAAGCTGAAATTCAAAAGATCCAATTGGGGAATTTCAGAATACTATTACTACGGTATCTTCTTAATAAGGGAATCAACAAATTCCCTCTCCATAGTGAATATGGGGGAGGAATATAGGTGAAGACACTTTCCAAGGGAAGGTTTGGAGGTGGGGAGAGAGAGTTTAAAAAACCACAAGATTGTGTGTGTTTTCTTGTGCTTTTCTTCTCCAGAAGGATTTAGGGCTTGGCAGAAGGGACCATCAAGGACCTAATGGAGAAGTCCATAGTGCTGAAATTGTTTACAAAAATTCTATGTTCTAGTGGGAAGAGGAAAAGGCAGAAGGAGGAGTTGGGTTAGCCTTCTGGAGACTGGCCTGAAATCTGAGAGAAGCAAGTGGGATATTCTATGATCTGCGCCAACAGTGGATTGGGGTTTTTTCAGAGAAGAAAAAAATAGAGGATCCAGCATCTCATTTGCTATCTGAGCTGTTTCCCTCAGTCTCAAGAGTTCAAACTGGAACAGTAACCAGACCAATAAGGACTGAATGTGGTTGATATGTGGGCTACAAGTAATTTAAATAAATGAATTGTAGTCTTATATTAGAATTTGTCATCTCCCTAATTCTTCAGCAAAGTCAATTTTGCTTTGAATCCCCAAGCCAAGCCTATGTCTGTCTGGATGCTTTCTGCTCTCTGGTCAACTATTCAGGGATCAGCATTGGCAGCTCCACAGGCCTGTCCTATTCAGCAATGGCCACATATACCTATAGATGTGGTGTCTTAGAAAGAGCTGTTCCAGAGATTCAATAATACAATTAATGACAAAAGACCTTTGAAAAATAGCTAACACTGTACAGATAAGTAGCTACTCAAGACACATTCTTCCTTTGTAGAAGAAAAGATTGACAAACAAGGTGCAGGTGATACTTGTCTACTGGCTTAACTTAATAACTAAAATGTAATGGTTGGTTATAGCATTCTCAACATAAAACAGTTGAATGAGGCCCTAAAGTGATGCACTGCGTTCATCTTGGTTAACAGAATTATACTTTTGCCATTCTAAAATCAATGGGGCCGACATTCCACAATCTGGCCACCACATACAGATAAGATGACAAGTTATCTGTTTATCTTTATTGTCAATGTTCAAGAGTCCTAAACTCAAATGGATAGGCTTACCCAGGTGAGCTAGGGCTGCCATTTTGTGCAGTTCTACTAAACAGATAAAGTTGTTAATTATTGCTTATATCTGCACTACTTGTAGCTCTGCCTCTGGAATGTTCCAGTCCTCTCTTTTCTGATACAGATAACCTCTGGTAGGACATTGAAATGTACAGCCAAAATTTATCCATTAGTTGGCAAAGAATAAGAAAAAAAAGGAGTGTCACAGTTACACCTGAAACTAACTGCATAAGTTCTTTTGAATATTGTTTCCAGCTGGCTATAAAAAATAATGGTGGCATGTACCAGACACATACCTACATCTTGTCTGCTACATCTGCAGAATGTTTATCAGCAGGTTACTTCCTTGCATTGATTTAGTCAGTTTACAGCCTAGTCACTGTTCAGTAACTCTGGCAGACTCTCTATTAATCAGTTTATTAATCTAAAAACTCAATCACAGTACCACAGGATACAATATAATTTGCATCTTAATGAAACCTGGTTTAATTTTTAAATGGTAAGTGAATTCCACTTCAGTAGCCTGCAGGCTGTACTGTCACATAGTGGAGGAAACTTCCAGAACAAGCTTGGAGACTACAATCTCAGCATTCTAATGCTCTTCTCTCTTAGGTCTCTTAGATGATTATTCAGAGTAGTTATTCAATTCAACTGTCTTTTTTTTCTGTTGGAGGGCCTGCCTCCCTGTTGTACATTCAGTGGTGCCACTCTCCCCAGGAGCCCACCAGAGATATTCAGGTCTGTCTCACTGAATCCACTTGAGGCATATTCTGTAGAAACTGTCTACTGTTTTTCTGGATGCGAGCCCTTGAAGGACATGACAGATTCACGGTATAGTGGCAATTTCTCCCAAGTACAGTATATGAAGGACATACAGTATCTAGTATCATGTTGATTGTACCACATTCATGAATGGCATGCAAAAGAAACTATCAGTAGCATGGACATTTAAAAAGAGAAACAAGCACAGCATTTAAAGCCTGCCCTTTTCTGATTACAGTATATTCATATTAGCACTATATTATGATACATTGGCAAAATACTAGTTTTTCTTTTCTTATGGCATCTAACGTTCAAATCCCACACACCTCTCACCAACAACTCTTTTGATCTTTGAAACTCCAGTCTAGGAGAAGATGATGTGGACAAATGAGAGAGAGAGAGAAAAAAAAAAAAAATGAATAAATTCCCATAAACAACAAGAGAAATAAACCATACAATTTGAGCTTCACTCTCCTAATAGCTACAGAGAAGGCCAGAGCTAGGGATATCTTGAATCAGCTTCAAGGGCTTCTTTAGTACGGTAGATGTAATCTTTTGTGTTTTGGTTTTGCCTAGTCTTTTGGGGTCCTGGATTCAGGCCTCAGAGATAGTGGGAAGTAAAATAATGAGACAATAGCCAGGTGGTATATAATATAGAAAAAGTTTTTTATTACCAATATAAAGCATAACTTGGTTACAAAGCAGCTTCTGTGGGTGTAAAAGGAAAATGTACCTGTCCTGTAAATGGCTGAGGAGGGGTATGTGTGAGAGAGAGCAGGAAGGGTATGTCCTGCCCTAATGAATGATGTGTGTGTCTGAATGGGTGAGTGTGTAGGTGTGAAGAGGCTGAAGGAGGAAGAGAGGTAGGGGGATGAAGTCCATCTTTTATAGATTTGAATTCACTGCTCAGTATTTTCCAGTATCTTTCTGTGACACAATTGGGTATTTGTTTGAAACAATGGCCATTAGGTGTGACCCTTTTGAAGAAATGGTTCTCAGAGTCAGGCTACTTCGTTTCTTTGTTCTACTCAAGCACCTGTCTTTACCATATCTTTTTAAAATCCAGGGCTTGAAGGATACTCCCAAACGTTGGACTTAAGACATGCAAAATATGGGCAAGGGATCACTCAGCCTATCCGCAGACTTTCCCAAGAGTCAGATTGTTTAATATAATATGCCATAAGCCTTTGCTGACATACAGTGTAGGCCAGCACATATGCTGAAAGCAGACAGTAGGTATCTCTTTAAGAGCATTGTTTTCAGCTTCAACTGGCTCAGGAAGCAGAAGCCAGCAGTGCTGATATAAACTAACTAAGGAGTACAAAACTGAAGAAAACAGGTAAAATACACGCAAACAATGACATAATGAACTGAGAGGATAATGAAAGAATTCATCCCTTCTCAGACTGCTCAAATCAGGGCCATTCCAAAGTTGAGATGCACTGGGAAGGGGAAGGCCCACCATTTTGGAAGATGCACTGGAAGTGGCCTAAGACTCTGATTGGCCAAATACCAAAGACCACTCCCATGGGAAGTGTCGGGTCAGATTCCCTTGCCGTGATCAGCTGATGGAAAGGATCAGACGTGATTCTCTAACCGGCGCCTGTGACATGGGTGCCAGTTAGAGAATCTAGCCGGTTAGGCGGGGTTGAGTGTCTGTCCCTCACAGCAGACATGATTCTGTATAGGACACCAGCATACAATTCTCAGCCGCTTCTACAGAATTTCCCCCTTTATGTCAACATGTTTCAGAGAGCTTTGCTACAGATGAGTTCCAGGAATGTTTTAAGTTGGTGGAGAGTCTGCAGAACTTCCTTCTCTGTTCAGTTTTTAATGGATTTTTTTATTCTTCTGCCTAGTGAAATAAGTCATAAAAATTTACTGCACCATGTTGCTGGGTTTATTATTATTTTTTTTTCTTTCTGCCTCTGACCCAGTTTGTTCTGCATTGCCTGAGAAAGAAGAGACAGAGGAGTGGCGGCTGGGAAGCTTGAGAATGTGCTGGCACCAGTAGCACCTAGAGTCCAACAAGTACATAAATCCATCACAGATCATTCTGTCCCCTCAATGCTGGTACCAGTGCATTCCCTTGTCTCTGGGGTCAGAGGTGAGCTTCTTGACAGCAAAATGGTCATAGAGTTTATCACAAACTTGAAACAGGGCTCAGCCTAAGCAGAAAATACTTTTCCTCCCTCTTGTACTTTCCAACCTCTAATAAAAAGGCGATTGATTAGGAGGCGCAGGGAGGAAAAAAAAAAGTTAAAAAATTTCCTCCTACTTACAGAGGACACTTTTCAAAGAGCTTTTTACTCAGGTAATTAGGCATTGTCCTGTTTGGAAACTCTCCCCCTGAGTGGATAAAAGTCAGTGTAGGCTTTCACAGTCTGCTCATGTTTAACTGGATTAAATAAAGAGGCATTCATGACTGTGTGTTTAGATCAGGGGGGAAAAAAAAACAGTCAGTGTTGTTCAAAGTACAGGGTCATAATACTTAACAGTAAGTAAAAGTAAATATATTTTTTACAAAACCATAACGCAGGATTTAGCATCGGCCACGGCGGTAACAGCTGCAATGCTCATAAGAATTCTATAAGTGGTGGAGTTGTTACCACCATAGCCGGCGCTAAAAACTGCGCTACGGTTTTGTAAAAGGGGGCAAGTAAAAGTATGGTGAAGAACACATTAAAAAATTTACTTAAGTGAAAGTGAAAAAGTTTATTGCCTAATATATAATCGTAGTGAAAATGAACCATCCTGTTCTCTCTCCTGCACAGTCCAGTAAAATACTGCTGATGCCAATGAAGTTGCTGCTAGGGGAATTGGGAATGGGAACAACAGCTTTCCTGGTTAATAGAGGGATGCATCCACTCTCGGTGCTCCTCTCTTTGATCAGACTGTGGTGTTACTGTCCTAATTCGAGCCCTGCCAAGTGCAGTTCATATTTAGAGAACAAACTTAATCTGAGCAGATTTAAGGCTACCACATTTTTTTCACTCATGAATTCTCCCCACCCCGCACCACGGGGTGTCTTAAGAAACCTAAGGCTTCTTCTATTAAACTGCGCTAGCAGTTTTCTAGCGTGGGGAGCCGTGCTGAATGGCCCACACAGCTCCTGACGCTCATACAGTTCCTATGAGCATCGGAAGCAGCGCGGCTCTCTGCGCTAAAAACTGCTAGTGTAGTTTAATAGAAGAGGGGGCTAATCCTATGTGAGTTAAATAAAAACTAAGCTTTCAATTTTCAGCAAATGTGAAGGTGGAACTCATGAAAGCAAAAATCCAAAAGCAGATTTCCCTTAATCCTTTAGGACTTTTCTTTAAAAAAAAAAAAAAGTGATGAGCTCCGAAAAAAAAATTCAAAGTTATCAACCACTGTGAACATTCCTACTTATTAAATTGTTTATAAAAAGTACTTTAAAAAAATACTAAAAGGGAACAACTTGAAAGATCAATGTTACCAGATAGATAGGGTTATCAGATTTCCTCTGTAAAAAAAGAGGGTATGTGGCCCTACCACATTTTGCCCCCATCCCCATCCCACTCTTCTGTCCCAGCTCCACCCTATTCCACTCCAGCCCTGCCCCTACATGAACCTCATCTCTTTTTCCCTGAGCTCGGGGCCACATCTGGAGGGCCTCCGAGCATGCACAGATGTGACATGATTTGCGTATGCTTGGAAGTAGAGAATGACTCCGGGACAAATTTGTCCCCATCCCTGCAGGAGCTCAATTTCCCTGTCCCATCCCTGTGAGTTTTGTCACTGTCGCTGTCCCTGCTCCATTCCTGTAAACTCTGCCTTAACTGCACAAGCCTCAAACACTTATGATTTTAAAGTGTTTGAGGCTTGTGCAGATGAAGACAGAGCTTAGGCATTGGTGGAATGAGGCATTATGACATCACAATCTGAGCTCTAGAATGTTGCTACTTATGATTTTAAAGTGTTTGAGACTTGTGCAGATGAGGATGGAGCTTGCAGGAACAGGAAAAGAACTCACAGGGATGGGACAGGAAAATGAGTTCCCACACGAACGGGGGAAAATTTGTCCCCATGTCATTCTCTACTCGGAAGCCCTCCAGACACAGTCCTGAGCTTGGGGCCTTCCAAATCCCGGACAAACTGCTAGGTTTTGGAAATTCCCCTGGACACCAAGACAGTCTTCTGAAAAGAGGACATGTTCGGGTTCCCCTGGATATCTGGTAATCCTAACCTGGGGTTAGGAAAGCTGTAGAAACACTATCCATAGCTCCTGGTACAGGAGAGAGCTAAGATGTTAATTGCCAGATCAAAAAACACAGTCCCACATGAAAGCCTTAAGACAAGGCCTAAGAAAGTAAGAGCACAGTCTGGCCTATCACTGGGATTACAATGAACAGGGATACAGTTTTGTGTACAGAAAGTAAATATTGTCTTTATTATGAAGTGATACATTTTATTACAAGTATGTGTACACTGCCAGTTTTATAAGAGATCATTATACTGTCTGAAAGAATATACTGGTCTGGATTTACATTTCCCATGAACTTTGATATCAAAAGCCCTACAAGAATGCGGAAAGTGCTTTTAAAGTGAGTCACTTGGTTTCTACTACTATAGGCAGTCCCCGAGTTAAAGACACCCTACTTAAGTATGACTCATACTTACGTACGCTTCATTTGATTTCACTGAGCAGTATTTCCAGTGGCATAGACTCTTCCACTTCTCCTGCAGCATATTCAGGAATGATGTATGGCCATATGCGTGCGCATGGCTTCCTGCCCAACAAGAGCAGGCAGTGGGGGGCAGGGCTGATGCGGGGCTGGGGCAGGACAGGGGCGTAATGGGGCAGGAATGGGTGGAACTGGGTAGGCCTGGGGGCGGGTCTAGGGGTAAAATCTGGTATACCTATTCAAATCCCACTTAAGAACAGCTTAAAAAATGTTACTCATTCTTAACCCGGGGACTTCCTGTACTACTAATCACTTCTTTAGTACTACTAGAAGTATTTAAAGCAGCGTGGCACAATTTGAGTCCTTGTAGTAACTACTGAATCCTTTTTTCTCCACCTAATGAAATCATGCACCTTGATAGCAAGAAAAACTATAGATTGCCGAAAGCGGAAATAGAAGCCAATTTGGTAGAAGATCCAGCTCTGTAGATGGGAGCTTGCCTCTCTGTGTCATGTTCTTTCTGCATGTTTTCGAGTGGGTGAGTTCAAAGTCTTCCTATCTGCTAATAAGGAAGACAGCATTTACTCAGTATGGAAGGGAGGGTGAATAGAAGATAAAAATGAAACTACATTGCTTCAAGTTTTTTTTTTGCGCAGATACACAATGAAAGACAATGGTAAGAGAACTGAGAAATCAAACTACTGGCATATATTTGATATATATATTTGAGCTACATCTTCATGCCCACAAAATGACTGTCAAGAGTCATTTTACTTGCCAGCCATTACACAACTCATGATTTATCCCAGTGTAAGCTCAATGAAATAGTAAAACTTTTGCATCTTCTTTTGAATACTACTGGCATATTTTAGCCCTGAGCAACGTGTGGGCCTAATTGTGCTAAAAACAGAAATCCTCCCTTAGCTCACAAAACAGCTACAGCATGAGAAGTGGAACAGCAAGCTTCCTAAAAGTTTGGAAAATGTACCTCAGCCCTGTTTTGGCTATGCCATCTGCACTAGGTAGAAGACATCGCCTTCTTGATGCTCCTTCAGCCTTTTGCCGCCTTCCTGAAGCTACCAACTACAGAATGGCACGGTGACAGAATTCATCACCACTCCCATCCCCACGGATAACCACCCCCATGTCATTCGTTAAGGAGAGAGGGAAGAATCAGAGTATGAATGGGCACAATCATTGACCCTCAAGCCTTGCATTAAATAATACTGGTGTAGAAGGACTGAGGTTGAGATAAGACACTAAAGAATGACACGGAATGGTTTCCTGTGGTTATTTGTGGGGACAAAAATGGTGATGAATTCTGTTATTGTGTCATTCTCTACTAACAACAAAGGTGTCAATCAGTGCCAATTGTGGCAGTAATTAAGGTGACCATGTCTCATGTTTGTTATCTTAGATTTCCTTACACATCCAGGGTGGGTGGGTGTGGGGAGGGAAATGCATTTTGAGGATTTAAATTACTTAATTATAATATTGTAATCATATCATATGTCTTATTGTATTAATAATTGGGAGGAGGATGGGAGAAAATGATTGTTTTATGTATTACTTGTGTAGTTAATAGTGCGTTTTATGCAGTATTTTGTGTTCAATTAATTTTATTGCACTGTCAAAGTTTGAAAATCAATAAAGATTTATAAAAAAAAAAGTGACCATGTCTCTATTGCTGACTGATCTTAGGCAAACACTCAATTAGCATACACTACAAAATGGCCATTAGATGGCAAAAACTCTTGCTTACTACTGACACTAGCTCAGATTAAAATGGAGGGAACCTGAGGTGAAACGCTTTGTATTGTTCGACCAGTTCACTTCATGATCTGCTTCCTGACTCTTGGGCCCTTCTGCATATCGATGCAATCAAAAGAGGCAAAATAAGCACAAATCTAAAATAAACAGCTACGGTATTTTGATGGAGCTTATGTGCAATACAGTATACTGAACTATAATTGGACCCTGTGCGATTTGCCATCTGGTGCCCCTCCTCTGCCAGCAGCACCAGCACAAAAGAGAGGAGATGGTGGATTGGGAGAAAGTTCTGCATTCCCTCCATAATTGCCCTTTCTGTGGCTGCACTGGTCACACAGCCCTTGGCTCATTGATGAACCAAAGGAGTAGAGCTCAAAAAGAGAGCCAGATATGGATCTCAACAACGGCGAAGGCAAATCCAGAAAAGGGGAAGTTGTGAGGCAAAGGATGTCAAACACTTAGCAATGGGTTATTCCAAAGTGTAATTTATTGGAGAACAGCACTGTATCAAACAAGTGGATTTGACACTGGCAGTGTTTTGGCAATCCTGCCTTTGTCAAAAGTTTATAATAGCTGTTCTGTCTTATAAATGCTTGTGTGCACACAAACAGAAAACGCGTGAATCAAACATGCCTACGGCAAGCTTCCGAGTCACAAGTAGTAGAGAGCACATGGTCAGCGAAAATCACTTTTAACAAAAGATGTCTCTGCATCAGGTAGATTGACTAACACAGGTCGCATCGGCCCGGGCTCCCCTTTGAGAGAAAGGGAGCCAACGGCGCCCAGCCGTTCGGCGCGCAGCGAAGGCGCGCGGTAAAGGCGCTCGCCTTAGCGAGAGCGCCTTCGCGAAGGGCCTTGCAAGGGACGAGCGCTACACACTCAAGAACACCAGAGGAGAACAGACCGGTAAGGAATCGACAAGCACAAAAGATAAGGAAGAGACAGACACAAAAAGAAACCAACCTGCACATACAATCAAGGTGAGGTAGAGCAGAGACAGCACACACGAGAGAGACAACAAGGCAAGCAACACAAGGAAGCAGCAGGCAAGGGACACAAGCACACAAAGGCACAGGCACTGTAACACAAACAGACTCACTCAAATAGGAAGCAAGAAATGGAAGCTCAAGGAAGTCAGAAGATGAGCTTTCCTGTCTTCTGTATCGACTGCAATATGTATGACTACCTCCCTTCGGGGATCCAGGCATACATTTGCGATCGATGCATGGAGAGGGATAGCTTGAAATGTCAGGTAAGACTATTGGAGGGAACAGTGATGGAACTCGAAGACAGAATCCGAGCACAGGAGAAGATTCTAGTGGAGTACAGCCCAAACGACGAGGTCAAGGATCTAGAAATGTTCATAGAGGAAGCCCATCAGCACCACGTAGAGATCCCAGGGCTGGAAAACTGTACTCAGGAAACCCATGTGAGTAGAGAAGACACCCATGCAAACACAGAAGAAAGCGAAGACGAGGTAGGAGACAACCGCACACCAGGAGGAATAGTGAGAGCACAGGAAGATGTCCCCTCGCTCAAAGAACAGGGAACAATTTCAAGAGTATCATTGGAGGAAGAGGACTGGCACTACTCCAAGGACGTAGACCTACGCACCCCAAGGAACTCCCGAATAAAGAAGATGGGGATCATCGTAGGAGACTCCATTATACGACACGTGGACAGCCACACCGCAGGAGGAAGAGAGGACAGAGTCGTCACCTGTCTGCCTGGAGCAAGAGTAAAGGATGTGACCAACAGGATCTCCAGGATCATAGATGGCGCAGGGGGAGTGGACACCGCTGTGCTTATCCACGTGGGAACAAATGATGTGAGCGGGCGGAAGTATGACAGGGAAGAGATGAAGGGTCAGTTCCGCTCACTCGGAAGAAAACTGAAGATCAGGGAGGTGAAGGTGGCCTTCTCTGAAATCCTCCCTGTACCAAGAGCAGATGGAAAGAGACAAGGGGAATTGCAAGCAATCAACGCCTGGATGAGACGATGGTGCGAAGACGAAGGCTTCGACTTCGTGCGAAACTGGACGGCGTTCTGGGGAAAAAGCAAGTACTACAGAAGGGATGGACTACACCTCAACAAGGAAGGAGCAAGAGTTTTGGCAGGCAACATGAAGAAAGCAATAGAGAAGGCTTTAAACTGAAGGACAGGGGAAAGCCGACAGTCGACCACCGGTCGATGGTATGGACAACAGGATGCCCCGACGTAGGAACAAAGGACTACTACTCATACATAAGAGAGGTCGACCTCACAGCTAACAAAGGAGAACAAGCAGGAAGGGACAACTCAGACACAGGAGGGGAAGACCACACAGCAAACATGGAAGATAACACAGGAGCAGTAAAGGATACCGTAAATAAAACTGTAAGGACAGCCAAGAGTAGAAGGTCCAAAAAGGTAACACGAAGGGAACTTAGATGCATATATACAAATGCTAGAAGTATAGGAAACAAAATGGGAGAACTAGAGATGATAGCAAGACATGAGAACATGGATATCATTGGCATAACAGAAACATGGTGGAATGAAGAAAACAAATGGGACACAGTACTACAGGGATACAAACTATATAGAAGGGATCGAGAAGGGCAGAAAGGTGGAGGTATTGCCCTATATGTTAAGGAAGAAATAGATTCTGTTGGAATGATTACAACAGACAGGAAAGAGAAGCTGGAGTCCCTCTGGATCAAAATTCCTGGTCAAAATGGCGCAGATACAAAAATTGGCCTTTACTATCGTCCCCCAGGACAGGCGGTAGACACTGACTCAGAAATGATGGAGGAAATCAAACAAGTATGCAGGACAGGCAATGTAGTTATATTGGGAGACTTCAATCTCCCAGGAATAGACTGGAAACTAGGATCCTCCAACTGCGGCAAGGAGGCCAAGTTCCTGGAGGTGCTAGGGGATTGCTTCCTGGAGCAAATGGTAAAAGAGCCGACAAGAGGCGACGCCATCTTGGACTTAGTCTTAAATGGTCTCAAGGGACCGATAACAGAAGTAGAAGTCAGGGCTCCATTGGGAATGAGTGATCACAATGTAATCAACTTTAAACTGGACATCGGGAAAAGGAAACATGCCAAAACCTTAACCACCACCTTAAACTTTAAAAAGGGTAAATACGATTGCATGAGAGCCATGGTAACAAAACGACTCGAGAAGATGGTGGACAAACTTGAAACAGTAGATCAGGCATGGTGCCTATTGAAAAATACTATTGCAGAAGCACAAGATCTCTACATTCCGAGGATTTCTAAAGATCGGAGAACTAAAGGCAAAGGAGAACCGGCATGGCTTACCATACAGGTGAAGGAAGCCATAAAAGAAAAGAAGGACTCTTTCAAAATATGGAAATGCACGAAGACAACCGAAGCCTGGAACAAACATAAAGATGAGCAGAAGAAATGTCACAAAGCGGTGAGGGATGCAAAACAGGACTATGAGGAAAAAATAGCCCGGGAGGCCAAAAACTTCAAGCCCTTTTTTAGATACGTGAAGGGGAAAAAAACCTGCAAAAGAGGCAGTGGGACCCCTGGACGACAAGGGAATAAAAGGGTACATCAAGGAAGATAAACAAATCGCAGACAAACTAAATTCCTTCTTTGCCTCCGTCTTTACGAAGGAGGACACCTCAACAATACCTGAAGCGGAGAAACTGTTTACAGGAGAAATAGAGGACAGCCTCACCACAGTTGAAGTGAACTTGGATCAGATATACTACCAGATCGACAAACTTAAAAGTGACAAATCCCCTGGACCGGATGAAATTCACCCGAGAGTCTTGAAGGAATTGAAGGTTGAAATCGGAGAGTTATTGCAAAAACTTGCAAACCTGTCAATCAGAACTGGACAGATACCAGACGACTGGAAGAAAGCAAACGTCACACCAATTTTCAAAAAAGGATCGAGAGGAGAACCGGGCAACTATAGACCTGTGAGTCTTACGTCTGTCCCCGGCAAGATGATTGAATCACTGATCAAGGATAGCATAGTTCAGCACTTGGACACACACGACTTGATGAAACCCAGTCAACATGGATTCAGGAAAGGGAAATCGTGTTTGACGAATTTACTCCAATTCTTTGAGACCGTGAACGAGCAAATTGATAGTGGAAAGCCGGTGGACATAATATACTTGGATTTCCAGAAAGCGTTCGACAAAGTTCCACACGAAAGACTTCTCAGGAAACTACAAAGCCATGGCATAGAGGGAGATATACAAAGATGGATAGGCAAATGGCTGGAAAACCGAAAGCAGAGAGTGGGCATAAATGGGAAGTTCTCTGACTGGGAGAAAGTGACTAGTGGTGTACCCCAGGGCTCGGTACTTGGGCCGATCCTTTTTAATATTTATGTCAATGACTTGGAAAACGGAACATCCAGTGAGATCATCAAGTTTGCAGACGACACAAAACTCTGCCGGGCAATCAGATCGCAGGAGGATAGTGAGGAACTCCAGAGCGATTTGTGTCGGTTAGAAAAATGGGCGGAGAAATGGCAAATGAGGTTCAACGTGGAGAAATGCAAGGTAATGCATTTAGGCAGTAAGAATAAGGAATACGAGTACAAAATGACAGGTGCAACTCTGGGAAAAAGTGAACAAGAAAGAGACCTGGGTGTACTGATAGATAGGACCCTGAAGCCGTCGGCACAATGCGCGGCAGCGGCAAAGAAGGCAAATAGAATGTTGGGCATGATAAAGAAAGGAATCTCGAGTAGATCGGAGAAAGTAATAATGCCGCTTTATAGGGCAATGGTCAGACCTCACTTGGAATACTGCGTCCAACATTGGTCTCCCTACCTAAAGAAGGATATAAAACTGCTGGAGAGGGTGCAGAGACGAGCAACTAAACTAGTGAAGGGTATGGAGAAACTGGTATATGAGGATCGACTTAAAACACTGGGATTGTTCTCCCTTGAGAAAAGGAGACTGCGGGGGAATATGATCGAGACCTTCAAAATACTGAAAGGAATCGACAAAATAGAGCAGAGAAGATTATTTACATTGTCCAATTTGACACGGACAAGAGGACATGAAATGAAGCTAAGGGGGGACAAGTTCAGGACTAATGTCAGGAAGTTCTGCTTCACACAGAGAGTGGTGGACATCTGGAATACTCTCCCAGGGGAGATTATTGCGGAATCGACAGTCCCAGGCTTCAAAAGCAAACTAGATGCATATCTCCTTGAGAAAGGCATATAAAGATATGGTGGCTATAAATAAACCAGGTGTATACCTGGCGGGGCCTCCGCGTGTGCGGATCGCCGGACTTGATGGACCGAAGGTCTGATCCGGAGATGGCGCTTCTTATGTTCTTATGTTCTTAAATTATAATTTGATAGTACAACTATTTGGGGGCTTACAAAAAAAATACTCAAAAAACTGAGACTGATTCAGAACATTGTGGTTCGCCTCATTTTCGGATTAAAAAAATGGGAGCACATCACCCCTTTTTATCAAAAACTTCATTGGTTGCAAGTAGAGTCCAGAGTTCTGTTGAAGTTTTCTTGTATCTGTTACAAAGCAGTCTTTGGGATGCTACCAGATTATCTTGCTTCTCAGCTTTCTTTGAACTACTCCAATAAGAGTACACGTAGAATAAATCTATTTAACTATCCTGCTTTAAAATCATGTCAATATAAGAAGTTTTTTGACAGAATTCTATCATTCCAGGCCGCTAAACTGAATACATGGCTTGGAAAACCTATATTAGAGGCTACTTCTTACTTTGAATTTAGAAAATCACTAAAGACATGTCAGTTCGACATGCTTATATCTTAGTTGTGGTCATTGTTTAACTTATCCATGCTCTTACCTGATGTATTCTTTTATTGATTGTTTTATTATGTATTTTATATTTACCGATTTTATGTATTTTTCATTTGTTGTGAACCGCTTTGAACTTTTGGTATAGCAGTATAAAAAAAATAAATAATAATAATTATTATTATTAATAATATTGTGATTGCCTGAGACTACATTCCTTGTTATAGCACAGATAGGATCAGGGCTGACTCAGCCTATAGTCCAAGAGAGGCACTGGTGATAAAGAGTGCCAAAATCATAGCCTGGCATCTTCCCTCTAGGAGTTTGAAGGTAGACTGCACTGGGGATTTTGGTGTCCTCTATCATCAGTCTCCTGAGCCAGTGCCTTACCTTGTCCAGAAGGAGGGATGGGGTAGAACATATTGGATCACACATAAGGTGGGGAGAGTGGAGGGAGATATATCAAATTTGGGGTGAGGGTGGAGACACCAAATGCAAAAGTTGGCTCAAGGTTCCACAGTCTCTTGAGCTAACCCTGGGTACAAGATAAGTTTTCTTTTACGCATCTCACCTTCTGGAGTGGGGGCCATTATGGGTACAGGTGATTTTTTCTTTGTCCTTTTGGATTTCAGCCTTTGGCTGGAGGCTTTGGAATCAGCCCAGTTTCCCAGCTTGGCTACAGAAAGAAGAAAAGAAAAAAAAGGGGGGGGGGGACGAAGAGGGGGAAGTCCTTGTAAGTAATGTGTGAAAATTGAGAATGGGCAAGAATATGACTATTAGATTGCATACAGATTTCTTGTTAACTAGCAATGAAACCAATTGGCATCTGACTTCTAATAATGTAAGGAAGAACTTTGATTTGCAAGCACATGTTTGCTACTGTGCATCACGTGCGTTTAGGTCAGTGTATCTCAAACTGTGTGCCGAGGCGCACTAGTGTGCCTCCTGAGATTCCACGTGTGCTGTGGCACACTGAGAAGGTAGAGAGGCGCCTGCCAGCTGACTTCCCTACGCGGTACAGCACCAGCGCAGCCCGATTCACCGAAGGCCTGCGTGTTCCCCTCTTCTCTCTAGCGTCCTTCGGCTTCCCCCCCGGCCTCCCGGTCTCACCTTTAAAGCTAATTACAGCAGCCTGCAGAGGATCGCCGATAGGTAAAATGATTTTATTTTCAATATAGTGATTGAAATGTGTCAGTTTTGAGAATTTATATCCGCTGTGTATATGAAAAATGAATGGAAAAAATTGCATTACAATTAGTAAAGGGGATGGGATCTGGGGCAGAGCTTGGGTGGGCCTAGAGAGGTCTGTGGTTGGGGTACTCAGTTGATATTTGTTAGACTTAGGGGATTCTTAGCGTGAAGTAGTTGAGAAACACTGCTGTAGGCAATCAGCTGGTGCCAGTGCCTCTTCTTCTCTCTGGCACTCTTCTCTGCTGGCACCCCGTACTGGCATCTCAGGGCCCATCTGGAGGGCCTCTGCTCATGCGCGGATGTCGATGTGATGATGTCACACATATGTGTGATGTCATCACAGCGACATCCGCGCACTTCTGGGTGCCTCAAGCAGTGGCCACTACCTTTAGTGTGCCCTGGCTCGAGAAAGTTTGAGAGACACTGGTTTAGGTACCGTTGCAATTAGCAAATGATCATAGAATTAAAATTGTATGGATTACAGCTCAGCAATTTCATTGCAGTTAATGATCCTCGTAGCAGCCACAGAGAACCCTATACAAATGCATTCCAAGGAGCTCATTAGTATTTTAATAAGACTTCCTCGTGACGCACTAAAGGGAATGCCCTCCTTTTTACGAATAAAATTTTCCAACAGCTCTGGAGCTGCTGGAAGCTGTTGTATGTGTGTTATGCACTCACAGAACACATGCACAACAGCTGCAACCTCCCCCCCAAAAAAACACACACAAAAAAAGACTTCACCCACCGTTCTCCCCCTCTACCCAGCTGATGGTGGCTCTGGAGCAGTGATCAACTGAGAGCTGGCAGAGGCTGCTGGCTTAGATGATTCTTGGCTTTTCCTGCTGGCTGCAAAGTCTCAGCTGATTAGGGCTTCCCCTGCTGGCTAGTCATGATCGACTGATTGGGGCTTCTCCAGCTGGCTAGCCAAGATTGGCTGATTGAGGCTTCCCCTGCCAGATCCGGAGCCCCGATCAGCTGACTACTTCTCTGAAGCACAGATCAGCTGGGGCTCTGGAGCCAAAAAAGGAATCCCCGAATCAGCAAGCCCCCTTAGGCTGTGTCCATAGCAGGCGTAAATGCGTGTTTCTAAAGGCAGCACTTTTGCATATAACTTACAGTATTTTGTAAGTTACCTGCATTAATATGGTACCCATGCATGTCCTACTCAAGCCAAGCCCAAATGTATACCCTCATGCCTTTTTGCCCTATGTGAGTTAAGCGCTTATGTTATAGAATTCTGCTGAGCATGCTAACACATTATGGGCCACTGACAGGGTTACCAAATGGCTCCAGAAAAAAGAAGGACAGATTGAGACATCCGGGTTTTACTTATACTGAAAGCAATAGAAGTAAGGAGGACAGATAGAGACATCTGGGTTTTACTTCCATTGACATCAATGGAAGTAAAACCCAGATGTCTCAATCCGTCCTCCATTTTCTAGAGAGCTTGGCAACAATAAAATTCAGCACCCAGAGGAGGAAGGAGTGGCCTAGTGGTTAGAGCTACAGCCTCAGGACCTAAGGTTGTGGGTTCAAGCCCAACACTGCTCCTTATGACCCTGAGCAAGTCATTCAATCCTCCCATTGCCCCAGGTACATTAGAAAGATTATAAGCCCATCAGGACAGACAAGGAAAAATGCTTAAGTACCTGAATAAATTCATGTAAGCCATTCTGAGCTCCCCCTGGGGAACAGTATAGAAAATCAAATAAATGGCTAAAGGACTTTCATAGCAGAAGTGTGTACAATCCAATTTTTTTCATTTCCACATATTCTTACCGCCAAAATAGCATTTAGGGGCACATTTAATAATGCAGGCTACCGTTAAGACATGCTATTTTACTGTTAACTCCTAATAATGAGGTTTAATTGCATAAAATGGGGCCTGTGCTAAAATATCACAAGTTAGTGGTTACAGTGATTAATAGTAGTCTATGTAGTAACTTTGGGGCCCTTTTTACAAAGCCGCAGTAGCGATTCCCATGCTGCAAATGCATCAAAGTTCATTCAGTTCCCATGAGCTGCGTCGCATTTGCCATGCTGGAACTCGCTACTGCAGCTTTGTAAAAGGGGCTCTTGTTTTAGGTGCCAACGACTCATGTTCGAGTCCTAGCCACTTGATAATGATATCAAGCTTTTGTGGCACAGTATAAATATGATGTTGTCGCTGTTGTTGCATCAAACGTGGTCCTCCGTTTCCAACATCGTTAGTCTGACACCTCCGCTGAAACCTATCCGCCTTGAGAGGCCTTGCTGGTAGTGAAACTACCGATGGCATAGCTTTCAGCTTCACAGATGTGGGCAAGCCCCAGTGGTACGACAAACCCATGGACCGTGACTGGAGAAAGGGGCCCTAAATTTGTTAATATCCATGCACTCCAGCAAGCTTCATTGTACCTACCTAAAAATTTTTGGTTGACAATGTTGTCATTGTTTAAAAGTGGTGTGAACACAACTTCAGAAGTATCAGGAAGTCCTAGATAAGAGAAAAGAAAAACAAAGCGTATCAGTTTTATGGCTTTCGTTGCAATATGCAAAAAACAAAAGGAATTGACCCCAAAATATCCACAAAGAAGAAAATCCAGAGAAAACCAAAAAAACTCTGTGGAGTGACGATGTTCCTAAATGGACTTTATTTGAAAGTGTCAAAGTTCCAAAGGTACACTGAAATCATCCACATAAAATAATTTCATCCACATAATAATAAATCATCCACATAAAAGCCTTAAAGGACCTAGTCCGCTAGGGATACAGGACCCAATACGGTCCGCGTTTCGACAAAAAGTCTTCTTCAGGGGTCCCTGGGGGTCCTATAAAGGTGAATACATGGGAAACAATTGTGTGGTGAGCCGGAAGTGAGACACTGCTTGCATTCGGAATAGGCAGGCCTGCCGGCCAGAGGGAGTGGGCATCCCTCCAGCTGACCTCCAAGAAAAAGGTTTGGGTGAGTTTTGGGGGGGTGTTCGGGGCGGGGGGGGGGGGTTGTACACAGGAGGAAGTGGGCATCCCTCCTGCCACGGCAGGGGAATTCCCCTCTCCCATCAGTTGAGTAGCAGGGACTCCCCAAAGCTGTGATTCTGTAACCGGTGCCCTAAAATAATTGACAGGCGATCAGCGTCCACTTTTACGGTGGCTACCAACTTAGACGCCAGTTACAGAATCTGTTGCTTATTCGTTTTAAAAACAGGTCTAGGCCCAATCATCCAAATCGTGCTCTGGATGTTTTCTAAAATGTTTGGTTATGGCAGAAAAACATCCAAGTCATAAGCCCGCCCTTGTCCCACCCAAAACATGATACCTTGAGATTTAGGCGAATTGCAGACAAACAGCATAGAAATCCACCTAGAAAATAGGTTTTGAAAATAGTGATTTGGATGGCTTGGCGAGAAAAACTTCCATCCGATACTCTATGTCACTTTTTGGACATTTTTCTCTTTTGAAAATGAGCCCTATGATGTTCCACAATAGATATATTGCAACGAAAGCCATAAAACTGATACACTTTGTTTTTCTTTTCTTTTATCTAGGACTTCCTGATACTTCTGAAGTTGTGTTCACACAACTTTTAAACAATGACAACATTGTCAACCAAAACTTTTTAGGTAGGTACAATGTGTAGCAGTAGCCAAAAAAGCAAAAAGATGCTAGGAATTATTAGAAAAGGGATGGTAAATCAGACTAAAAATGTTATAATGGCTCCGTATTGCTCCATGGTGTGATCTCACTTTGAGTACTGCATTCGATTCTGGTCGCTTTATCTTGAAAAAGATATAGTGGAGCTAGAAAAGGTTCAAAGAAAAATGATCAAGATGATAAAGGGGATGGAACTCCTTTTGTATGAGGAAAGACTAATGAGGTTAGGACTCTTCAGCTTGGAAAAGAGATGGCTGAGAGGAGATAAGATTGAAGTCTACAAAATCCTGACTGGTGTAGAATGGGTACAAGTGGATTAAATTTTTACTCCATCAAAAATTACAAAGACTAGGGGACACTCAATGAAGTTACAGGGAAATACTTTTAAGAGGAAATATTTTATTCACTCAGAAAATAGTTAAACTCTGGAACACATTGCCAGAGGATATGGTAAGAGCAGTTAACATAACTAGTTTAAAAAAAGGTTTGGACAAGTTCCTGGTGGAAAGGTCTACAGTCTGCTCTTGAGACAGACATGGGGGAAGCTGCTGCTTGCCCTGGGATTGGTAGAATGGAATATTGCTACTATCTGGGTTTTTTTACAAGGTACTTGTGACCTGGATTAGCCACTGTGAAGACTGGATATTGAGCTAGATGGATCATTGATATGACCCAGTAAGGTTATTCTTATGTTCTTATCCCTATTTACTTCTTTACTTTCCTCATCTGCTAGTGCAGCAGTGGTCTAGCCACTGGTTTGCCTGGTCTGGCCTGTGTCCCTCTACTTTTTCCTCAAGCCTACTCAGCAGCCAGCACACCATTCATGTAGCTGGCAAGAATCCCTGAGCCCTACCAGATGCAGACATCCGGATACTGCTGACCTCAGTCAGTAAAACATAGAAGTCAGCAGCAGGATATTTCACCATTGATGTCAGCAGAATGGGGTAAACACACACGAACTGAGCATGCCCCATGGTGCCAGCATTAGTGGCACAAAGTATTGCCATTGACTACCACACTTTTCTGAGTGGCATGGCAGATTCCAGATGTCTTTAGCTTCTTGTCATGAAAAACCATAATAGCTACGGTACTGAAATTGTTAAGTTTGGTAGCAAAGTCGGGGAGAGAGAACGAGAAGAGGAGATGGGTGCTAACCTAGGTTACCCATTGCCTCCCCCCCAACAAAAAAGAACCTTTTTGGCAATGCTACTGACATGAGAGGAATTCCATCCCCTTTATCATTTTGGTCAATCTTCTTTGAACTTTTTCTAATTCTGCTATATCTTTTTTTGAGTTATGATGATCAGAATTGAAATACTCGTGGTGAGGTTGCACCATGGAGCTATACAGAGGCATTATAATAATCTTGGTCTTATTTACCATCCCTTTCCTAATAAGCCCTAGCATCCTGATTGCTTTTTTGGTGTTGACGCACATTGAAGGAAAGTTTCAGCGTATTGTGTACGATGACACCTAGATCTTTTTCTTGGGTGCTGATCCCTAAGGTGGATCCTAGTATCTGGTAACTATGATGTGGATTATTGTTCCCAATATGCATCACTTTGCATTTGTCCACATTAAATAGTAATCAAGTTGCAGTTCACATATGGTGAAAGGAAATTGCAGCTTAAAAAGCTTTTGTTTAAAAAGTTCAAATAAATTGCAACTTAGCTTTTACCGTAAGCTGAAAAAATGTCTATAAATTGGCAAACATTTTGATAATGACTGAAAAGCAAATGGAAACTTTCTCTGCACACCTCTAGTAGGTTGCAATGTACATACGGTTCACAGCGAGGAGGACAAGAATCTCCCTCTCACTCAGAAACTCTGATGCATAGCACTGCTGGTTTCTGAGAAGGTCCTTCACGTGGCCATTTTCATCTGCCAGCTCAATCTCACCTGTAAAACAAAAAAATATTCTGGATTACCTGTCAAAGGAATTGGAGATGCTTTTCTCAATCTTACAGATAAAACTTTATAGGTTTTATTTCTATAGGTGAAGTTAGGGAAAGAGCACTACTTTATGTTTCCCTATGAGGCTTGAAGATGTTCCAGCAAAGTCCAAGCCTGAAATAAAAGGAAGTGCTATGCATTGCACAGGCCAACAACAATAAAAAAAATTCTTGGTGCCTTGTTTTTTTTTTTACCTGTTCCTGGGGTTATATGGGGCACTGATTCAGAAAATTGCATTGGATAGACTGCATCAGCACTAGTTTCTTAGATACAGTTGAATTTATTATTTTTTAATGCTATTTAAAAGTGCCAAACATGAACAAAAAAAAAGATTGGCCTCTGAGGGAATATATGGTGGTTGGAGGACAAAATGTAATCAATAAACCTTAGGTAGCATGAGGCAGAATCATACTGCCACCACTACATATAAAGCTAGGTCTAATGAAACAATTGGTAAAGGCTTTGAATAAAGATGGTTTGTGCATTGAATATTTAGAGGGGCATAATCAAAAGGGACATCTAAGTCTATTTACGTCCAACTCGCAAGTCGTCCAAAGTAAAAAAACAGCCTAAGACACATTTTCGAAAAATACGTCCAAAATTTTTTTGTTTTGAAAATCGCCTAATTATACGTCCTGACAATCTGATTGTCCAAGCCGCTAAATCGTCCATCTTTAAACCACATTTTCGTCCAACTTTTCATCCAAGTCCAAAATGTCTAGAACAAGCCCTGTTGGACGTGGGAGGGGTCTGCAAAGTGATGGACTGAACACCCAGACATGCCACCTAAATAGTGGGGTACCTTACAGAGCACTGCTATGAACTTTACAAAAAGGGTGCCATGTCTTCTCCTCCCTACAGCATAGGTTACGGTGAGCCCCTCAAACCACCTCCAGAATCCCCTAGACCCACTTATCTACCACCCCAAAAGCCCTTATGACTGCAGGAGCCACTTATATGCCAGTAAAAAAGGGTTTTGGGGATGCATAGGGGAGTGCACATGTTTAAGTATCAATGCAGTGATTACAGGGGCTTATAGGCATGGGTCCTCCTCTCTGAGTCCCTAACCCATCCCCAAGATGACTTAAGCTGCCTCTGTGCAGGAAGAGCTGGCTTTCCCATGCCAGGCGGCCAGGTGATGATGGTCTTAAGGCTGAATTTTAAAGGTGTGATTAATATTTTTATGGGGGTGGGGGGGTCGGTGATCTCTGGGGTAGTGTGTGGGGGTCTGTGTTATGTGTTTTCAGTGCTTATCTGGTGAGTTTAGGTGGGTTTTTGTGACTTAGACCATGTTTTACATGGTCTAAATCCCAACGTCCAAGTTCTGTTGATCGTGGGCTGTATAACTTTCGGTTATACATGCTGTACTACTAAGTCTAAGCCGGCCCACGTCCCGCCCAACTCCCGCCCTCAACACTCCTCCCAAAACGCCCCATTTAGCTTTGGTCATTCAGCGGCACTATGAAGGCCTAGGTCGTTATGAAATACGTCCAAAACCCGTTTTTAGTATCAGCACTTGGACGTTTTTGAGAAATGTTCATCCAAGTGCCGACTTATGCTGGTTTTTGAATGTATTTCTCTTTCGATTATGAGCCCCATTGAGCATATGTTACCTGGACTTACCATGGAAAAACTGAAGGTAGGAATTTTCAGTGGTCCACAGATCAGACAACGTATAAATGACCCAAATTTTATAGCATCAATGAATGAAATGGTCTTCATTTGTTCTTGTTGTGAAAAACTTTCTTGGCAACAAGAAGGCATTCAACTACACAAAATTAGTAGACGAAATGCTTCGCTGTAACATGAGTGTTAAAGTCCATTATCAGCACAGTCACTTAGATCGCTTTCCAGAGAACCCCGGTGACTTAAACGAAGAACAAGATAAAAGATTTCACCAAGACATAAAAACTATGGAAGCCAGATACCAAGGAAGATGGGGTGCAGAACATGTAGCAGACTATTGTTGGAATCTTATGTGGAATGATGGCAGACTATTGTTGGAATCTTATGTGGGTTTGTCCTGGCAGATCCCACTCTCGGAAGTCTTATAAAAGGAGCTTCTAGTGTGTTGAATGACTGGAAAGATTGTAACATAAACTTTTGCTTTTGGTATGAAATAAGTAGATTTTCATGTACACTTTTCTTATAATTTTTAAAATGTTTCCTTCATGCTTAAAATATATTAATTTATACACTACATTAAAATATCCTGACTTTTTAATGGGCAGGTAAAGAGTGGTATATGGCATATGTTCTGTATCTCAAAAACTAGAGCTGATAGGAGAAAACGGGTGCCATTTTTTGAATCAGCAGGTCAAATATACCCAGAAACAGGTCTAACATTTGAGGCATCAAAATGAGTGTTGGCCAGTATTATTTGTTGGGGAGATTAAACAGATAATCCATGATGGTTTTGATCATATCAAAGTCTGTTTACTTGGCAGCTGTGTTAATTCTGAACAAAGCATTAGACATGAGCACACACCTACCATTTACTGAAGAAGTATAGCCATAGATTGTAAATTAGCACAAACCCATGTCCTAAAGAATACAATTCAGATTGGACCACTCGGGGCATGGGCTCCTTCACATTTGGCTCAGCTCCCCTCCAAAGTTGTGTGTGACATCACTGGATCGCATCCAGTCATGCTCGCTGGCTCTCCAGATGCGGCTCCAAGCTCGAGGCCTTCCAAAGCCTGGACAAACAGCCGGGTTTTGGAAATTCGTCTGGGTGCCCGGACAGTCCTCTAAAAAGAGGACATGTCCTGGTTTTCCCAGACATATGGTAACCCTATGTCTGGACACCCTGACAGTCCTCTAAAGAGAGGACATGTCCAGGTTAATCCAGACATCTGGTAACCCTAATAAAATAATTTACTTTCCTCTCCTCTCTCACTTCCCTTCTATTTTTTCATCCCTTCTGCTCTGCATGAATGATTTTTTCTCTCCTGCTTCTCTCCCTCACCACTCCTGCAATCCATTCTTTAGCTCACTTCCCATGCTCACTCTTACCCTCTCACTGTATTCCAAGCCTCATTCTGGTGCTCCTTTCAGTGTGTTCCAAGTCTTACTTTGATTTTGAGTGCCACCCGTTTTTGTCAGCTGCAGGCCAAGCAGGCAGGCTTTGTTTTTTTTTTTTTTTCTCCTCTCCTGGCTGCTTGCTGTGTGCATGTTTGTCTCTATGATGATGCACGCCCCCGGTCAAAACAACATTAATAAAGATGCCCGAATCTCTGACAGAGCCCTAGAAAAGAGGACATGTCAAGAGAAGCCCGGACTTATGGTAACCCTATGTATGCTCATTTTGTGGGTCTATCAATTCTATTAGGACTGCAGATATTCAGTCCTACACTTAAAAAGACATACTGTTACGACTGTTATATATGCGCTTCTCTTAAACAGATACATTAATCTAGATCAGTGGTCTCAAACTCGTGGCCTGGGGGTCACATGCGGCCTGCCAGGTACTATTTTGAGGCCCTTGATATGTTTATCATAATCACAAAAGTAAAATAAAACAGTTTCTTGATCATATGTCTCTTTAGCTATAAATTACAATATCATTATTAAGACTTAGCCAAAAGGAAAGATTTATAAACTATAAAGAGTTTTACCTCATGAAAAAATTGTCATTTCTTTAATAAGACATTAGCTTTTTTTTCTGAGGCCCTCCAAGTACCTACAAATCCAAAATGTGGCCCTGCAAAGGATTTGAGTTTGAGACCACTGATCTAGATAGTGATTGACTATTGCCACTATTTGGATAAAGTTTGACTTCGCTTTGGAATGCCCCGACTCCTCCTAAATGTTAAATAGATACATTTTGGACAGAGATTAAGTTGTCTGTTAGCCGGGTTTAAATTAGTTTTAAAAGAAAGGCACTAATGTGATCTGCAGCTCATGCAAACCATATAGGGCCAGATTCTATACATGGCACCTAAGCGTGCCTACACTGTAGGTGCTGCTCAGTGCGGTTGTCAATCAACCGTTTGGTATCCTTTATAGAATCCCTCCTAGTAGCGCCTAGGCATGGTTAGGCATCGCTAGGCATTGTAGAGGTATTGTCCTTCAATGACCACCTCCAATCCTTGGTAAAAAAATGCTTTTTCAGCCTTCACATGCTGAGGAAAGTTAGATCCTGCTTCCATCAAAAACATTTTACCCTCCTTGTCCAATCCATCATCCTCTCCAGATTGGACTATTGCAACTCTATCTACTTAAGCCTAACTAAGAAAAACCTCCACAGACTCCAACGGATTCAGAATGCCGCGGCCAAGCTCATCTTCGCTAAAAGTAAATTTGACCATGTCTCCCCACTCCTGGCTTCTGATAATCGCCAGGGTCCACTATAAATGCGCCTGTTTAACTTTCAAAATCCTATATGGTATCCTCCCTCCCTTTATCCCTCTTTCTTGGAATTCCTCAAACCCTAATACCACCAGATCCTCCCACAAATTAAAACTATCCTTCCCCTCGCTAAAAGGCATTTCCCACACAGGAAAGCTAGGGACCTCCCTCCACTTCAAAATCACTGAGCTCTGGAACAACCTTACCTCCCCTCTTTGGAACTTGAGCTCTCTCCAAGTTTTCCGCAAACATCTGAAAACCTGGCTTTTCTCAAAAAATGTAAGTCTCCCTCCAACTTAGGAATCAAGAAAACTCTTATATCTTGGCATCCCAAGTCCTCTAAATTTTCTTCACATTTCTACCTCTAACCCTCTGTTGTAGTTCCTTCCTATTTCTCCTACTGTAAACCGCGTCGAGCTCTACGAATGTGGAGATGATGCGGTATACAAACCTAAGGATTAGATTAGATTAGATTAGGTATGCGCCAGAATTCATAATTGATGATTTTATTATTTTTTTGATTGTCTGAAAACTAGTACGATCAATATAACCAGATATAATAAATAGCTATATTATCTGGGTACAATAGCTGGATAATATAGTCAGCCAAGATAGCCGGATAATATAGCTAGCTTTATTATCCATGTATTATAGCCAGCTATTTTAAATGGTTATTATACCTTGTTATAATAGCCGAACAATATAGCCAGTTAATATAGCCGGCTATAATAGCTGGCTATTATACCTGGTTATATTGTCCGGCTATCATAACCAGATATAATAAGTAGGTAAAATAGCCAGATAATATATCTGAATATATTAACCAGGTAAAATAGCTGATATATTATCCAGCTATCTTTCTTACTATATCATCTGGCTATTATATCCAGATAATATAGCCGGCTATATGTAACCAGCTAATATAGCCCCCCCCCCCCCATATTATCCGGGTATTATAAACTTGGTATTTTGCATGGCTCTATTTACCTGAGTACTATTGGCTGCACAAAAATGTCTGAATAATATTAGTAGTTCAATATTGCAAGCACAGAAATAAACTTGGCAGTGCCGTGGGATCCTCTGAGTTCGTGTGTGGATGCAGTAGTGGGAGAGTTAGGAAGGAAATTCTGAATATAAGAAAATTCTGGCCAGCTTGTGAGGAGAGGATACAAAGGAGATGAAGGTCATTCCGTGCTCCCACAGCTTCACCTGCCCCCAGCTTGAACCGACTCCCCTCATGACATTGATATTTCACGTGCCAGTCTGGGCCACCTCCTTCTCATCCCTGGCTCTTATACCTGGATCACAGACTGCAGAATCTCCTTCTCCCTGCAAACACAGAATCTGTAGTTTGTAATGAATACCAAAATGACCTGAGAAAAGTTCTAAACTCAATACTCAGGTCATTTTGGTATTCATTACAGACTACTACCAATCATATTTGTTGATGATACGACTCCTGAAACAGGCTCTTTTGAGCCAAAATACGGACCATGTTGGGTCAGCTTGATTTATAGGTCAGCTTAATTTGTATCAATAAAGATTTTAATTTACTTATCAATAACCTCCAGCACTCTTGATTTTCCTGGTTGAAGTATTATTGAGACTCCACTTTTGGTGTTTCTTTTTCTTACTCAATTTTGGTCACCATATATAAAATCCAGGAGATATGGCCTTACTCAAAAATGACTTTTTTCCTTATTTTTAGCAATTGCATCCTGTAGGGTGACCAACTCTCCCTTGTTTCCTGGGAACTCCCTTAATTTTGCAGTATCAGTGGATAAATATATGTAGGTTGTGACTATGAAATATGCATATTTGTATTTTTTTTTTCTATATTGTGACCTGTATATTATATACAATGTAAATTAATTGTTTTTTTATTATTATCCATTCCATGAACATTTGCTGGAGTGATGCCTGGCCGCAAAAATATTTGTTGCAACTAAATTTCCCTTAAATTCATGGCTGATATTTGATTACCCTGGCACAGGGGGAGGCAATTCCAGTCCTCGAGAGCCACAGGCAGGTCAGTTTTTCAGGATATCCACAATGAATATGTACGAAATGGATTTGCAAGCACTGCTTCCTTGAGATGCAAATCTATCTCATGCATATTTAATGTGAATATCCTGAAAACCTGACCTGCCCGTGGCTCTCAAGGACCGGAACTGCCTACCCCTGCCCTAGCATCTTGGTCCATTATGGATCCTGCACCACTGATTTGAAAGGACAGGATCAGAGACTACAAATGCCAGCATTGCTTTGGGATGGAAATTTAAAACCAGGACTGATAAAAAAAAACTTATTATCTACTGAAACTAACATACATACAATCACAAGTGTTGTTTCCCTTATACAAGTGAAAGCAAATTGCAGTTTAAATAGCTTTTAAGTGATCAATGGACATTTATTACAAGTCATTTCACTTCTACTGTTAAGAATTAAACTATAATTAAAAGTGTCCTGCCTATAAGTATTGGCACGCTAGTGAAAAACAGTTTCTGTCTGCATCAAGAAGAGCTGTGTGCAACCCTAAAGAAAGCCTAAAATTAATTCTCAGACTTAAGTCTTGGTCCTTGCACCCTGCGGGTTTTAGGAGTAGCTATCATTACTTAATAGCAACATCTACTCTTGGTTTAACAGTACAGAGAGAGATGTAGTCTGTGTCTCGTGATCAAAGGACTTCCCCACCCAAGTAAGATCAGGTTGAATGGGAAGGTAGAAAGAAAGGGAATTAACCCTCACACCACCAGGTAGTTGCAAAGGAACCTTATAGGACATGTAACTCCAGTAGGGGAAGATTCTCACTGAGCTGCTACATAACAGAGCAGGATAATGCTAGTGGGCAAAATAGTAAAATTAAATAAAAATATAAAAAAGATGAACATGAAAAAGAAATCATAATGTAAACTTCCATTGCTTGAGGTGTCACGTTTTGAATCACAAATACAAGAAATACATATGAGTATGTATGGATATGGATATGTTGACCAATGAGTGTTGCGATTAATTTAGCCTACCTTCATTCTTGCAGTGGCAGACACTCTTGATGCTTTCCAAAAGTAATTGGACTTTACACCGGGGGTTAAAAAGGGCCTCTTCATTATCTATTCAAAGAGAAATATGCACATCTTTAGGAACATAAGAATAGCCTCACTGGGTCAGACCAATATCCATCTAGCCCAGTTACTCTTTGAGCCAGTCAAAAGAACAATTATCTGTTCAAAAAGAAATACCGGTATTATGCACATCTTTAATCCAAGGTGGCTGTTTGATCCTGTCAAAAGAGCATTTATGCCACTACATCATCATCTAGTTATTGAAAAATTCCTGGTTTCTGGATGTCACACGGAGTGAAAAAACATTGTCAGGTGTATTTTGAGAGTTCACAACTACTTCAGTATTGGTTTACATATGCAAATAATTACCACTGGGACTTTATGTTTAAATCTATGGCAAACAGGAGAACAGCCATTATTGTGCCATTGTCTCCTGGCAGAAGAAACCATGCAGGAAGGATTTCTGCTCACCTTGGATTGAGCAATATGTGTACATGAAAAAAAAAATCTCTTAAATTTAGAAGATATGTGCAATGGTTTATTTTACGTGTGAAACTGAGTTTATTTTCACTCCCAAAAGCATGTGAATACTTCTAAACAACTGCTAACTCAGCAACTGGAGTCTTGTCTATCTGAGATCCTTCTTCCACTGGCAGCCATCACGCAAGGCCATATAAGGCAGTGAACCATAGTCTTCTTACAAAGACATAGAATCAAGTAACATAGAAAAACGTCCAAGTCTGAATATGGACGTCCAAGTTGGTATATTATATAGGGACAACCATTTCTCATGTAGTTTAGAACAAGATCTGCCAACATACAGCCTGTTCTAAACCACATGAGAAATGGATGTCCAAGGGCTGGTGACATCCTTCTTGAACATCCAATTAAAAAACTGAAATATCTTAAAAAAGGAACATTGACCTCTTTATAGCAGAATAGGAATATCCATATGATACTCAAGTAGATGAACTTTCATGTATATCAGTTTTTTACCAGAGATCTTTCACACTTTGGGTAGGTGCGTGATACTGCCTAATCTAGCCATGTACACCAGGTGCATCTTGAACACTGGCTCTTAATTTAACTACCTCTCATCAAGTAATATTAAGGGATTATTTTGCAGTCTTTATCTCACATACTTCAAATACATCAAGTGTTCTAAGACAGCAGTTTTCCGGATTTCCATAATGAATATGTATGGAATAGATTTGCATACAATGGAAGCAGTGCATGAAGATCAATCTTATGCATTCTTATTATGGATCAGTAGCGTAGTAAAGGGAGGGGCAGTTCACCCCGGGCACCATCTTGCTAAGGGTGCGGCACCCCTCCTCCTTTCCACCCCATACTTCTCCTCTCCTTCCCCATACCTTTTTCTACTTCCCCGGCATGAGGTTGCTACCCACTCGGCATCGGCACTCTCTCTGATAACACTTCCAGGAGCCACGCCTAGGAAGTGATATCAAAGGGCGAGGCAACACCTATGTGGGCATGCTGCTCCCGCCGGAGAGGGTTAAAAAGGTACGGGGGAAGGGAAGAGGGCGTGCGCATGGCAGGAAGATGGAGAAGAGGGCGGTGGAGGGGCACCGCTTACTCTTACTACGCCACTGTTATGGATATCCTTATAACTTGACTAATTGGGTTTGCTTTTTTTTAATTTATTTATAAATTTTCAACAAATATACAATATAACAACAGCTGCATTAATAATATAAATTTCAAATGTATACATAACAACCTCGAAAGTTAGCCATGCCAGTGAGTACAACACGTGTCTAAGATGTTCCAGTTTCTTTTTTTTTTTCTTTTGAGTTCAATAGTTTTTTATTGAGTATGTTCCAGTTTCTAATAAAGGATAATATATATTTCCTATATTCACATAAGTTATTCCACCATTCATAATAGTTGACTTACTGATTATTCTTCCAATGGAGGATCACAATATGCAGAGCCAGAGCTATCATAAAATCAAATAACCTGGAACTAGTGGATGTAATGTCAAACTTAGGATTAGACGATCATATTATAGACGATCGTAATATAGACAACGGAATATGATAACGGAACAGAATATGATAACGGAACAGATATATAAAATACATTACATATAGTATGCCATACTTGAGACCAATATTGTGACAAATTAGTACAAAAGAAAATCATATGAGATAATGAACCTACTGAGTTATTACATGACCAACAGGTGTCGGGTGGAAGCTTAGCAAGTTTTGCAGGAGTCGAGTAAGCATTTTGCAAAATGAAATAAGAGGATTGTAACAAGGCTGCAGACAAAGAAGGACAAATTGATTTGGACCAAAAAACTTCCCATTGTAATGGGGTTAACTGTAAATCTAATTGTACATTTCATTTGCAGTTAACCTCAAGCTGGGTCTTATTAGCCTGGAGAATTTTGATTGGGTTTGCTTTGAAAACTGGATTGAGAACCACTACTCTGGGACATCTGGACACAAAGAACATTAAAAAATGTACTTACCTCCATAAAGCACGGTTATGAACATTTCTGGGAATGGCCTAGAAAAGCAAATTAAAATTCAATGTCCTCAGTTCTTTCTATGACCAAGTGCTTTGAATTCATATACAAAATACACTTGCTTCTTTATAAAAGACCACACTTCTGTTGGGCTTTCATATGACTTTTTACTGGTACCATTTTAATTCAGTGCATGCTGATTTGAAACATTTTAGGTTTTTAGGTACCTGAGATTTAGGATCCAAGACACACAAAATCCACTGGGATCTGTTGAAAATTTTAAACCAAAATGTGAACAGTAAAAGAAGCGTGAAAATGTTCCCCTGAGAAGCTCTGCAAGAGACCTATTCATATCAGTACATCTTGAGACTAAAATGTTGTTTACCTAGTGGCCGCTCAGAAGTAAAAGAATTCATTTGCTAATTGAAAAGACCTAGGTGACGCTGACTGAGTTTGGTAGAAGCTGCCATGTCATTGAGCTGTTGCTAAGCAGCTTGACCACAAAAGTGTACTCCCTGCAGTTGCAAAATAATTGTTATAGTATTCACCTAGAAAGGGAAGGGAATGGAAATTATGGAGGGTTACTAGACGTCTGGGGGTACGGATGGCTTTTCAAAACCCGGCACTTTGTCCGGGTTTTGAAACGCTTGGAACAAATCACTTTTGGACAGGAGGGTAGGTAGGGGGGACAGAGGCTGCGGCAGGATTGGGGGTGGAACTGGGCGGGCCTGGGGGATGGGTCCGGATTTTCCAAACAGAAAACCTGGTAGCCCTAGAAATACTTAAGTCCTTAATGTAAATTGCATAGGCTATAAGCAATGTATAAATACTAAAATGAATAAATCAAATACAATGATATATATGTTAAATCATAGGTCTATAAGCATGCATATGACTTGTGTACAAAGCATTAAGGGGCTGATAATTGAAGTGATTTAGCAGGCTGCTGACCAGCTTGCTCAAACTAGCTGCTAATACTCCAGCGTTTAACCAGTTAAGTGTCGCTAAACATTGCAGTTAGCACCAGACACAAAGCTGGGGGCAGAGTCAGCACTTGGCCACTAAAGCCAGGTTTAATATATAAATGGGGCCAAATAAAAGTTTGTCCTATTTTTATGTGCTACCCCATGGCTGCTTAAGTGCTGAATATCGACTTAAGTGTCTATATGTTTTTTTGCACATTATTGTTTATCTCGGCCTGAAGCCTTGGCCACAGGAGCCAAGTCTGTGGGTGCTGTGGATGTTTAATGCAGGCCACTTAATCCCCTCATTCCCCCAGGTACCTCCAGCATTGAGCCAATGCCTTCAATTTGTCCAAGTATGGAGAAATGTAATGGTTTCAGCACCATCAATCATTGTGAACTTTTGGCTTCTATCAATGTTCCCTCTAATTTTTGCTGGCACATGTGCACACGTTTTCCGCCCCAACTGGACGTGTACAGTGTATAGCCTATTTTCTCAATAAGGAAAGCCAGCAAAATCTTTTTGCACCCAGTCGCTAGGCATGTGCACTCCCTTTCTGATCCATGTGCATGTGCTCATATGTACGACTTAGATGGGAATATTGGCTTCTATTACATCTGCTGTATTTCATACAAGAATCAATCGTGTTTTCTGATATTATGTGTATCTCTATGGTCTGAATTTTAGCTGTGAGTTAGACTGTCAGTGCCAATTTGCAAGTCTAGGCCTTTGGATGACTAACCTCTAGCATCTTCACGCCAAGTTGGTAGTTGTAATACTTGGACAGCGTCCGGTGACCTATGGCAGTGTTCTTTTGCATTTATCTAGCTTTTGTGAGACTTCTCAGTTTATGGCTTTTCTCAGCCTTTACCCAGGTTGAATTCAGGGATCAATTGACTTCCATCTCCTACCCTCTAGGTGGGAGACATGGCTCTGGAAGTTGAGCATGCCCCCAGATCTGGCTGTGCGAAGAGCTCCAGTCTCTGGCTCTAAAGGTAAAGCACAACTCCATTGCTGTAGGAAGAAAGCCGCTCTGTGTGTATGATGCACAGCTTGTTCCTGTAGGTCAGGGGTAGGGAACTCCGGTCCTCAAGAGCCGTATTCCAGTCGGGTTTTCAGGATTTCCCCAATGAATATGCATTGAAAGCAGTGCATGCAAATAGATCTCATGCATATTCATTGGGGAAATCCTGAAAACCCATCTGGAATACAGCTCTCGAGGACCGGAGTTCCCTAACCCTGCTGTAGGTGAGTTCCAGAGTCAGATCTGTATATTGTGCACACCTTCATTGCTGTATGTGAACCTCCAGTTTCATCTCGTGCTCAGCCTTTCTTGACCTACGTGCATATCTTCATATCTGTACACAGTCGGTGGCCTCATCTGTAGGTGATGTGCAGCTCCGTCATGGTTGTCTGGGGACCACGGCCTCTGCTTGGTACGGGTAGTGCAGTTTCATCTTTATGGGGACCTCGGCTCTTTATATGGTACTTAGCACAGTTCCAGCTTTATTGTTGGGTGTTGCATCTTCCTGCTGAGGCCTTTCAGCTTCTCCCAGATCAGGAGTCCTCTATTTCAGCTCTGCATCTGATGAAGGAGGATGTCTTCAGAGCTGGTGTGGGATCCAGCTGCCGCTCAGAATATGAAACACAACTCAGGTTCGGACTGCAGAGTGCAAATCAGCTCTGCATGGGAGCACATTCCATTGCTTAGAGTATCTCCACAGGTACCGGTCCGCCCCATTTCTAGGTATAGTTTCTATCCCTTTGGAGCAGTATGACTCCTTTTCATTTTGAGTTCAGTTTCATAGAGATTGGTGGTTCATGCCTTTTCGCTTGAGCATAGGCTTCACTTCATTGCTCAGTTGCGGTTCTCTAATCCCCCCCCCCCTCCTCATTGTTATGCTTCTTTATGGAGGCTATGAGGAAGGAGCTCTATATCATTGTTTTCACTAATTGTCCTTATTGTTTTGTGAAGAGAAATACTAGCTGACCAGGCAGCGTGCCGTATGACAGAGCTGAGATTGATTTCTCTAGATCCATCTGCTGGTGGATGATTGTGGCCCACAGGTTTCTGGATTCATCCTGAACTGTAACTGGTAAATTTAACCAGTAAACTGTATATTATGTATATTGGTATTAGATCCCTAGTATGCATCGAGTTAGGTTAAAAACGTTATCAAAAACTTGTACTGTAACTATGATAAATTGTAACCTGTTAATTGTATATTATGTATGTCAACCTGTAACCTGTTCTGAGCTCTTTGGGGAAAACAGAATAGAAAACAAATTAAATAAACCAACTTAAAAATTAATGGGTATTCAAAGCCGAAGCCTGGACAGGGCCCAGCTTTAAATTTCCAGGAATAACACTGGCCGAATATCGGACCCTAAGTGTAATATTTGTTTTTAGTCTTGTTCTTGATTCCTTTATGCTTTGGTCCCGGGTCCACCTCAGGGGAGGGGGGGGGAAGGTGGGTTGTAGTACAATAAGATAACAGATGGGTGTGACATGGAAAAAGTTTGTTACAGAGTAATAGTGATAAAATATGAAAGTGCATTGTACCTTCCTCAGTCTTCACCTACTCTCTCTCTGTCTCTCATAAACTGCTCTATCCAGTTTTTACCTACTCTATCTTGGTTTCTCTCTCTCTCATGTACCGTGGTACCTCGGTTTACGAGTGCACCGGTTTGCGAGTGTTTTGCAAGACTAGCAAAACATTTGCAAAATCGGCACCTCAGAAACCGAGCATGCCTCGATTTGCGAGCGGCCCCCCCCCTCGCGATCCGGCACCCTCCCCCCTGCGATCCGGCACCCCCCCCCCCCCGCCACGATTGTGCACCCCCCCCCATCGCTTCTTACTGTCATCTGGGCCTAGGCACCGGCACCGGCATGTCCTGTGTGTTGGTGCCGGTGCCCGAAGATCAGCCTCCTCTTCTTGCTGGGGCTTGAGCATCTGCGCATGCTCAAGGCCTGCGAGTTCACGCTCTCTCCGAGATTCTCGGAGATCTCGGAGAGAACATGAACTCGCAGGCCTTGAGCATGCACAGATACTCAAGGCCCAGCAAGAAGAGGAGGCCGATCTTCGGGCACCGGCACCAACGCACAGGACATGCTGGTGCCAGTGCCCAGATGACAGTAAGAAGCGGCAGGGGGGTGCCCGATGGCAGCGGGGGGATGGGCCGAATCGCGGGGGTGGGGGAGTGCTGGATCGCAGGGGGGCCTTCGGGGGGAGCAATGCCAGTTCTCGTGGTGGGGGATAGAGCAGCGCTGCTGGCCTCGGGGGGGGGGGGAGTGGGAATGTATCAAAGTGAGTTTCCATTATTTCCTAAGGGGAAACTCGCTTTGATAAACAAGCATTTTGGATTATGAACATGCTCTTGGAACGGATTATGCTCGTAATCCAAGCTACCACTGTACTTGAAACTAAAAGATCAACCTGAATGTCTGGTACTACATGGCTCTAACTTACAGGGAGCCAAGGAATGGCGGAAAAGCAGGAACCCCTCCGTAAGTACCACAAGAATCGCCAAGGTTTCAAGGGCCAGAAAAATTCATTTGGTGGGATGGATTCTGGCCCATGGGTCATAGGTTCGACAAGCCTAGTGTAAGTGAATATGTGTCTGTCTTCCTGTAGGTAACTCAAGGAGGTCTGAATTTCTTTCAAGGCCCAGTTCCTAGAGACAGTCTGTCTGCACCTTAATTTCATATTTTGTCTCCAATGAAACATTATCAAGTTCATTATGAAAATAAAGCCCACAAGAAATGTAATATAATGAGTTCGTTTTTATTATAGGGAAGGAAAAATATTCTCAAATATACTGCTGTAATGCAGTGTAAGGCAAAACTGACAATGGGCAGGAAACAGAGTCAATAATGTTCATGCACATTTATATGAATAATTTGGTTGAACCTATAGAAGCAGAGCAGTCATAGAGTCCAAATATTCTGGGTCCGATTTTTAGACAGTGGATGGCAGCTCGCCTAAGTCCCATGGTTGGCAGTGAGCCCAGATAATCAATGACAGACCATTTTTAATGACCAGCATTTGAATATCTAGGGGGGAGGGGGGATTAACTGGCTATAACTTAACCAGTTAAGTCGATATTCAGTGCTGACCGGTTAAGATATAATGGGTAAAGATAGGACTGCTATTTATGCAGTCTGATTTGCTCACTAAACTTAGCTGGTCAACACTGAATATTAACAAAATCTACAGTGTACCGAACAGCTAGAGAAACCAAACCAAAAACTGCAGGCTATGTACAAGATGCAGGCAAAGTTTATTACACTCATATAAAAATGCAGTAATATACAATCTTATTACCAACCAAAGGACCCGACACGGTCCGTGTTTCAGACAACACACCTTCCTCAGGGGTCCATGGTAAATAAGGTATGAGACAAACCGCATAAAAATAAATAACAAACAACTGCCTGCAAAGATCAATGCACAAAATAAAAATCTCAAAGTCAAAAAACGTGTACATTGATCTTTACAGGCAGTTGTTTGTTATTTACTTTTATGTGGTTTGTCTCATACCTTATTTACCATGGACCCCTGAGGAAGGTGTGTTGTCCGAAACACGGACCGTGTTGGGTCCTTTGGTTGATAATAAGGTTGTATATTACTGCATTTTTATATGAGTATAATAAACTTTGCCTGCATCTTGTACATAGCCTGCTGTTTTTGGTTTGGTTTTCTCAACACTGAATATTGCCAGTTATCGTGCAATATAGCTGAATAATCACAGGTAGCTGGTTAAATGCTATTTAACCGGTCAGTGGCTGTTTCTGGCTAGTTAAATAGTTTTGAATATTGGGGGGGGGGAAGGGGTGCTGTTTATAGTGGCCATCGTTGCCTTTTAGTGATTTCTGAAGAGGGAACCCATCTCATCTTGTAATCTCACGGGCATCACCTTTTGGTTGGTCTAATGTGAAGTATCAGTCTACCAGGCCCAAACAGTTACCAGATCTCAGCACTACAGAAGCAGCCATTATCAACAGAAGCAAAGCCATTCTTAGCATTTGCACTGAGAGTTTCGCATGACTATATAAGAGTATAAATATAATTGATTCTCACTAACATCTTTATGTCTATTAGAAATTAAGAACCCAGATGAACAGAGCCAGCAGACAAATGGATTGCACATTTATAACACTCTCTTAGTCGATCACATTTGGTTTTTCTTTTCCTTCGATGGTTGAGTGTTTGAGTAACGATTTTTGCCTTGGAGAAGCAGAGACAGTTCACCCTCGACATTGTTGATTCTCTCGGCTACACAGTGCCTTCTGATTTCAAGCAGGAGAGCTTGGTCCTTTCGCCTGACACGGGCCTCCAGCTGCTCCCTGAGTGCTGAGTCTGCTTCTCTGAAAGGTGCTTTGAGCTTCTGAAATATGCAAATGAAGGGACAATCAGATACCAGGAAGTCAAAAATTCTATGCTACTTCCAGGCAAAGGACCAGAGACGCCCATAATGTTTGGATTTGATGTGACTTTCAGCCCTGAAACTCACCAATTCCTTGTTTCTATAGTTAGTGCATTTCCATAAAGGATTGTTTCTTTGTTTTATGAATCCCTATAATTCAGGTAGCTGATTATAAATACGCAGCTTACAATTATAGGTGCAGTAATTGCTCAGCTGTCGAGTGGAAATGTTCTTCTGTCTTTTATTGCAATCTACCCCTCACCCCTTCCTTTTACTAAGCCACGGTAGAGGTTTCTACCGTGGTCTGGAGCACTAAATGCTCTGACACTGCTCCGCCCCTCATTGAATTTGGCAAATCAGGCAGTCTACAAAATTAACCGTCCTGTCCTTTAAAGGTATTTGGTTTCTTTTCTTTACAGTACCTAAGAATTATTCTCTGGCTCTTACCAGAAATGAGTCCTCCCAAATTCGGTCCAATAATTCTGCTTCCTTTTTATCCTTCAGTGCCTGCTTTGTGAGCTGGAAAAAGTCTTCATTCAGCTGATCCAACTCGTCTTCCAACTAGCACATATGGAACACAAGGTTTAAAAGCCTAAAGACAACCACATTTCTGGCATTTATTCAGTAAGATGGTAAGGACTGTGGGAGCTTCCCCTTATTCTGTCACTGACAGGGAACAGAATTACTTGTAGGACAGTTCAAATAATGGTGGTGGGATGATCACACCAAGCTATAGTTATAGACCAGGGATCGCAAAATCTCTCCTTGAGGGCCGCAATCCAGTCAGGTTTTCAGGATTTCCCCAATGAATATGCATTGAAAGCAGTGCATACACATAGATCTCATGCATATCATTGGGGAAATCCTGAAAACCTGACTGGATTGCAGCCCTCAAGGAGGGACTTTGAGACCCCTGTTATAGACTGTGCAACTTGCTTACTAGCATCTCCTACTAATGGTATAGTAAGGAGAGGTAGTGCCCCTCCCCTGCCTTTTTCCCCACCTCCCCTGCCATGTGCTTCCCCCTTCCCTTTCCCCATACCTTTTTAACTTCTCCGGCACGGCTTGCCCTTTGATGTCACTTCCTAGACGTGGGTCCCGGAAGTGACATCAGAAAGAGTGCCGATACCGAAGCAGGCAGCAACCTCACACCAGGGAAGTAAAAAAGGTACGGGGGAGGCAAGGGGCGCGCCCTTAGCAAAACGTCGCCTTGTGTGGACCACCCCCCCCCCCCCGCCCCCCTCCCTTACTACGCCACTGTCCCCTGCTCTGCTTGCTCTGCCACCACCAATGAGAGGACATGATAGACTGAGAGCAATTTTTATCTCCCTCCATATTTGCACCTTGAGCAACTGCAACGCTCACATAGTCCATGGTATGGCCTGGGTAGTGGGACATGAGGTTCGGAGAATGGGTTGGGTGGGACAGTGAGTATGTGTGAGATTATTTGCTCAAGGAGATGGAGAACCAGAGAGGAACAGTCTCAGTGAAGACAGAATGGATGATGTTTGGTTTTTCTCTGCCCTTACTGAGTATGCTTGGGTGGAAAAATTGAAAATGAGGCCTCCTATTTTCTGCTATGGTCTGTTACTTTTTATGAGGTTTGTGATTATTTTTAACCCGCCCTGAATGTATTCGACAGGATGGAGTAAATACCCAAACATAGGGTTACCATATGGCTCCAGAAAAAGGAGGGCGGATTGAGACATCCGGAAGTAAGGAGGACATATTGAGACATCTGGGTTTTACTTCCATTGAAAGTAATGGAAATAAAACCCAGATGTCTCAATCCAACCTCCTTTTTCTGGAGCCATATGGTAACCCTACCCAAACACACACATGTTCATAAACCATTGACTCCGCTAACTCTCAATCCCTCTTAACTAGATAGCTAACCAGAAAGGTATTTTAAATTGTGCTTAGAATTTTTTACAGGGCTTCTCAAAGGTTAGTAAACGGGAATTAAAAATGTATCTGGTAATGAGAATACATTGCTACTGTATAAAATGAGCTAAACTTCAGGCCTACTTCCTTCAGAGCAAATCTATAGGTTCAAAATGAGCTAATCACCTTTGTTCTAGCTATCATGACTTCAGTTCTCAGGTCTCCTTCACTCCACTTCCCATGTTCTGATTTCCTTGAGGTTTTCATCATATCTTGAATCTCCATCTGCAGCTGAAACACTTTGTAGTTTTTTTGTCTGTATAAATAAAATGACAAAAAATATTAAATGCAACAAGAACTTTAAAATGCAAACATATGTAGGATGTGGATTGATTGCTAATGCTAGGAATTTGTTCCCTGGACTAGGGAGTACCAGTCATTGTGCAATGAAGACACCTAATGGCCAAATTCAACATCCAAGTTACCATGTTATGGAGGAAGCCATGTTATGTGGCCTTTGCCAAAAAAATTGCCTAAGTATTTTGGGAGGTGATATAAAAATGAGGGAAGTATTGCAGATGACTGCAAATTAAAATTCATGGCGTGACAGCCCTGTGGAGAAGGGCTCTGATTGACCTGGAAACTGAAAGAAGTAGGAGGAAACTGACAAGCCCCAAAAATGCTAAGGGCATTCTAAACAATTGTGATTTATTTCCATCTTAAGTGCTAGCTCTGCACTAAGAAACCCATTTTCCATTGGGAAATATTTAGTGCAAATGTTGAGCAATTAGGTTTTATTACTTCAGTTGAAATGGAGAAAATGCAGCTGGTCAGGACCCGCTGTAGTTTAGTGGCACACTGTACAAAGACCAAAATTGGTGCAGTTCTGGTACAGCACTTCTGTCTTTGTTAACGGCATTGGCTCCACTAGAGCAACCCGCTTTCTACAAGTTGCCCCAGTCCTACTATCCCATCCCAGTCCCCTCTGTCTTTCCACTAGCCACATGTTATGTAAGAAAATGGGTGGAGGGAGCAAACAGTTGCGTTCCCTTACGCATGGCGCTCTGCGCAACTGCACAGGTTGCACGTACTGAAAACCGGCCCTTCAGGTAGTTCCTGATCTGAGAATACTTGGGCTGGATTTGGCTGTACAAGCTAGTGTCTTCTGGTTTGTGACTATCAATGAATCCAGTATTCATGAACAGTAGTCAAAACCTTTGCTCTAGTTTCAGCCACACCTGTCTCGTATAATTCAAAAGTACAATCACTAGCTACAACTAATTTCATAATAATCCTCCTATGCTTAAAGCATGACTAACTCCAAATAAAGCACTAATGTTTTATATTAATTATGGTTATTAGATCCTCAAAGAGAATAGTTTAGTGCACCCTAATGGATAGCTTGAACTGTTTACTACTCTTATTACTTAAGGCCTATGAACAAGAATAAGCATGATGATTATTCATCAGATATAGTATAGTTGGATATATTTAATTTAGGAACACAAAATGCTTCATATTTACTAATCCTAAAAACTAGATCTCTTGACAGATCTTGAAGACTGAAGTTGAACATAGTTTTTATACCAGGTTAGGATTAATCTACTGATGATAGAGGTGAAACAGAAGAATGCTGTGGGGCCCCTCCAGGGACAGTGAAACATCTACACATCCCCCTCCAAATTCGCAGGTTTGGAACTCACAACTTTGGTTATTTGCGGTTTTTGTCTGGGTGTCCCACCCCCACCTCCCGGAGCAATCCACTTACTTACTTTTTAAAACCTGGTGGTCTAGCAGTGAAGCAGGGCAGGAGCGATCTTCCTATGCTCCTGCCTGTGCAGAACTGGGAACAAAAATATCTGCAGTGAGTTCCCTTGGGCTCATGGGAATTCACGGCAGCCATTTTTGTTCCCAGCTTTGCACGAGGCAAGAGCACAGGAAGATCACTCCTGCCCTGCTTCACCGCTAGACCATCAGGTTTTAAAAAGTAAGTACAGTGGAGAGATCCAGGAGGCAGCGGTGGGTCAGAGTCAGCCCTAAAGTTATTCACGGGCCAGCTTTGCCCCTAACTCCCGCAAATATGGAGGGGGATATGTACTGTACCTGAAAGTAACTTGCCTTGAACTACTACTGAAAAAGCATCAGCTAAATTCAAAATTTCTTCTCCATTTCCCCTTTAACTCCCCTACTGTGATGATCAAGAATTAATGGTTCTAATTTAGAGATAATTTATATAGACACTTATACCCTATACTAGTCTCTAGAGTTCAGTGTGGCTCACATTAAAGAGACTGGGCACTTCCAGGAATTTACAAAGCACCAGTGATAACTTATCTTACTTAGAAATAAATTTCCAAAATAAAAAAGCCTTCCCTCCATAAAGATGTAGTAGAAAATGGGGTGAAGAAGGTCCCTTCTGAGCAGAATTCATTCCCCCCCCCAAAAAAAATACTTTGATATACAACTCCTTTTTCATCTATTCCATTTTCCAGATCCTAACACCAGTCCCATTGCTTACTTCCCCCATCCCTATCCCCATCCACACATCCTTCTTCCACTCAGCTCTACCCCATCCTCATTGTTCTCTCGCTGCTACCACAGTACTGCAACCCTGGAAGCTATGCTTCCCCCTACTGGTGAAAATAAATAGATTTACTAGTAAATCTAGTATTTTTTATGTGTGTTTATATACCACTTATAGCCTAAGTGGTTTTACATTCAGACACTCAAGCATTTTCCCTATCTGTCCCACTGGGCTCACACACTATCTAATGTACCTGGGGCAATGACTTGCGCATGGTCACAAGGAGCAGTGGGGGATTTGAGCCCATAACCTCAGGGTGCTGAGGCTGTAGTTCACCACACACTCCCCACATGGGACAGGAGCAATTTCTCCTGCCTTCTGTTTCTTTCAAAATGGTGCGGGCTTTCAAAATGGCATCAGCTGACCCAAGCTAATGTCCTTTATAGACCATGCAGCCAGTGCTATTTTCAAAAGCAGATGTGGCATGGCAGGAAAGACCAAGAATTGATCCTGCTCCATGTGAAATCGTGAATGTAGTAAAATTAAGTTGGTGGTGTCTGGGGGGAGGAGTCAAGAGGAGTCATTCATTTTTGCTGGATGGGAAGGTACAAAAAGAACGGAGAGCATTTCTTTGGGGTTTACAGCAGTATCAGAAGTGGCCTATTATCTTCTCCCCCTGTTAGCCTAGGGGCACAGGGGCATTATCATGGACCAAGAATTTTGCCTTTGGTCCATGGACTGGAAATTCCAACTCTCTGGGGTGGGAATGAAACCAATTGTTGACATCTCCAGTCACATACAGCAAAACATTGGAAAACATATTTTCAATTTCATTGGTAATCATATGGCAACTACAATACCTTGCATGTCGGGATTCCTTGGTAAACTCAGGATGTGGTGAAATATACACACTCAGAAGGTCTCTGAATACTGAACATCCATTAATGTGTGAGCTGCAGTTCTCCTGTTCCTGTTAACATACCATAGTATCTTTTTAAATAATAATGCTCATGGCAGCTTTTGCTGATTATTTTCTCATGTCAAAGACATCTTTCAATACAGCATAGACTGGAAAAAGCCTTTAAAGCACATCAAAAGCTAGATCTCATTCATTGCCTGAGTTCTTCTATGAGAGAGACATGATACACCCAAGTTGGATCTGGCCAAAATCCTGCATTCTTTTTACTATCATGGGCAGGTAGAATATTATTTATAACAAGGCAAATCTATTTCTTTTTACCTTCTTCTTAATGTGTGCACCAGTCCAACTGGAGTGGAACAAAGCTTTAGCAAGGTCCATAATGGCATCATTTAACTGCTTCAGGAAGTCAGCGTGATCTGATCTTATTGTACAGCCTAGAAACAGTGACAATTCTGCATTAATATCATTTTTATTACTTTACTTGAAAACTAATTATAGAAGAAAAATTCTATGGAAAGAAGAAGCGTCTCTGTGTAATACACCTCTGGTCTGTATATTGCATTACCATATTTTTCGCTCCTTAAGACGCACCTGACCATAAGACACACTAGATTTAGAGGAGCTAAACAAGAAAAAAACCCATTCTGAACTAAATTGTGTACTAATATATACCAGGCTCTGCACCCATCCCTCCTCACTCCCTACCAGGCTCTAAACCCAACCCCATACTCCTTGCCAGGCTCTGGAACCTGTACCCCCCAATACCTTTTAAACTCCTCCAAACCTTTTTAGATCCCCCCATCGTACCTTTAAAAACACCCCGTACTTTTTAAAAACACCCCCCCCCGCCCCATTGTACCTTTTATAAGCACCTCTATAACCTGGTGGTCCAGTGTGTATCGGCAGGAGCTAGCTTTCTGCGCTCCTGCCTGGGCCCATGCTGCTTCCTGAATGGCTGCCATCAATTATTGTGAGTCTCGCAAGAACTGATGGCAGCTATTCAGGAAGCGGCGCAGAAATCTGGCTCCTGCCCATACCGATACACGCTGGACCACCAGGCTATAAGGGTGTTTTTAAAAGGTATGACGGGGCGGGAGGTGTTTTTAAAAGGTACGACGGGGTGGGGTGTTTTTAAAAGGTACGGTGTGTGTGTGTGTGTATAAAAATTTGTATCTTTGCTGCATAAGATGCACTGATATTTCCACCCACTTTTGGGTAGAAAAAAAAGTGTGTCTTATGGAGCGAAAAATACAGTACTTTTCATCATTTACAAATTTTCTGTCTCTGCTTCAACTGCCAGACCATGAACTATGTCCAGATCTTATTGCTGACCTACAAATATGTTCATTCTGCTGTCCCTCAATATCTCTCCTCGCTTCTCTCCCAGAGAACTCCGTTCCTCAGATGTCACTCTTAGCGTTACCCTTCTCCCCCATTGCCAATTCTAGACTTTGTTCTGTTCATCTAGCTGCCCCCTATGCCTGGAATAAATTACCCGAGTTTGTCCATCAAGCCCCTTCCCTTGTCTAAAAGCAGATTGAAAAACCCACCTATTTGATATAGCTTTCAATGATTAACTCTACTCCTCTGCCCTCCAACCTAGCCCGCTGATTAACTGTTCCTGTTTCAGTCTTTGGGAAGCTGAGCTGAGATTGTGATGTCACAATGCCTCATTCCACCAATAAGAGCCAACCTTATCAGTGATGTCACAATGGCTTGATTGTTCTGTACTCCCTCTGCACTCCAACCCAGCCAGCTGATTAACCATTCCCCTTAACTGTATCAATGACATCCTGTTTGTCTGTCTTGCCTGTTTAGATTGTAAGCTCTTTCGAGAAGGGACTGTTTTCTTACCCTTTGTGACTCTGTGCAACGCTGCATGCATCTGGTAGCGCTATAGAAATAATTAATAGTAGTAGTAGTAGAAACATCTCAGTTGTATACCCCAATCTCTCTGTTGCTTAAACCACCAAGAGGTTGGCATCCCAATCAAAATGATTGGGATGCCAAACAGTGGCATAGTAAGAGGGTGCAGAGGAGAGGTGGTCCACCCTGGGCGCCATCTTGGTGGGGGCGCCAGCACTCATCCTCCTCTCCACCCCTGCTCCTTCCTCGCCCCCCCCACCCCCACTACCACATGCACCCCTTCCCTAGCCACAAATCTTTTTAACATTCCCAGCGCGAGCAACAACCCCAATCTGCTGCTCACGCCAGAGTGGGCTCTTCCTCTAACTTTACTTCCCGGACCACATTCATGAAATAGGATTGTCAGGTCAAGTTATAGACTGGTTCAACTCTTACTTCTCTGATCGAACCTCAAAAGTCATCTTCAATTCCTTTACTTCTGACACCTTCACAAATAAATTTGGTATCCCCCCCCAAGGTTAAATTCTATTCCCCATATTAATATCCTACTGGCCCACTTTTAACTTTAGGAGAATCAATCGGGTTCTCAATGTATGCCTAGGTGGATGATATCTAGTTAATCCATCCCATTGATCTTGATAATGCAGACGAAATTAATAGCATAAACCAGAAATTTGAAAAAAATTAGAACATGGCTGACCGTGAATATGTTATCTTTGAACATCAGAAAAACCAAACTGATGATTTTCCTTATCAAAAATGGACTCAATCCAATCAATTCCATCAAATTAGATTCTACTCCAATTTAAATTGTCTCCTCTCTTAAACTGCTGGGTGTAATCCTCGATACCAAATTATCCTACCACAACCAAAGTAGTCCAGTGGAACACAGAATCACACAATTTTATTAACAATATTCAAAACTCGTTCTAGCAACCTCCCGGAATTCATTAACAGACTGCTCATTCCCTATACCCCGCTAAGATCTCTTCGCTCTGACACGCAGAACTTACTTAACATTCCTTCACTAAGGCATATTAACTCCATGCGTTCCAACATCTTTTCAGTAGCCACCCCTTCTCTTTGGAATTCCATGCCAAAATATTTGAGAGAAGAGACAACCCTAAAAAATTTTAAGTTCAAACTTAAAGCTTTCCTTTTCACTGATGCCTTTGAACTATAACTGTCCTTTTAAGGATTAAACAATGGCTAACCTGTGTCTTCTTTCTCTCTCTCTCTCCCCCCCCCACCCATTGTTTTTTCCCTCTTAATGTTCTTTCCTTTCAAGATTGTACTTCCTCCCCTTTTCCCTTCGTTCCAGTTTGTCTTAGTTCGTCTGTCAAACTAACAACCCCAGTAGGTCTGTTTTTATTCATTTAGTTTGTTTATATGTACTTTATGCAACACCTGATTTTATTAATTTAATCTAACTATATGTACTTTGTGATTTTTTTATTTATGTATACCGCCTAGAAGCTTGATTAGGCAGTATTTCAAATTTGTAATGGACTTGGAGACTTGGAAAACTTGGACCCACACCTAGGAAGTGATGTCAGAGGAAGAGCAGACGCTAGCACGAGCTGCAACCATTAAAGAGGTATGGGGAAGGGGTGCGCGCACATGGCAGGAGAGGGCGGGGAAGGAGCAGATGGGGGTGGGGGTGGAGAAGAGGGTGGGGGAGGGGCACCACCGCTCCGGGTGCCTATCACCCTTGTTATGTCACTGATGCCCAACGCAATCCAAATGACCTCCTCCCTGGGTACAATGAAGGCGTTTGCTCAGTGTTGGAGGTGCTCAGCACCCACAGAGTTGGCTCCTATTACCTACTAATTCCTTCCTAGGGTAGCAGTAGAGGATTTATACAAGTATTCCATACAACGTGGAGTGCAATAGAATAAGAATTTAGTTATTTAAATTTGACTCGTGCCTTGTTCAGTTGTAGCTCAAGGCGAGTTACATTCAAGTACAGTAGGTATTTCCCTGTCCCTGGAGAATCATATATAATAAAATGCTAGAGCGCGCATGCGCTCTCAAAAATTCGTGCGGTGTAGCGCCGTGAGGTGTGCTTCTGTGGCAACATTCTAACCTCACGGCGCATGCGGGGTCTGAAGGCGCGCGACTGTGCTCTCTCCCTGCCTCGGCGCGTCACCGCCCGCCCTCACTCACCGCTGCCTCTCACTCGCTGCCTGCCCACGTCCTCGACGTGTCACCTCACTCGCCACCACCGCCGATTCTCTTCAGAGCAGCCTGCGATTGTGGCCGGCTTTAAAGAACCTTGCAGGCCGCTCTCCAACCTCAGTAGCACGCTCCCTCTGACGCACAGGATCGCGTCAGAGGGAACGTGCTACCGAGTTGGAGAGCATCCTGCGAGGTTCGCTAAAGCTGGCCACCACGATCGCAGGCTGTTTTGAAGAGGAGCAGGCCAGAAGACGCCGGGATGGAGTGGAGAGTAAGAAGGGGATCAATACCGGGAGCCAGGGGGAGAGGGAAAGGGAAAGGGGGCTGCTTTGGGGGGAGGGGTGTGCTGGGGGGAGACAGAAGGGGCCATGGATAGGGAGAGGGAAAGGGGGCTGCTTTGGGGGGGAGGTGTGCTGGGGACAGAAAGCTTTGCTCAGGAAGGGGGAAGATAGAAGAGGGCCATGGAGAGACAGTTAGGGAGAAGGATTCTAGCACCCGTTAATGTAACGGGCTTAAAGACTAGTATACAATAAAATCATTGCAAATTAATAATGCAAACAATAAAAGTAGAATTGAATGTATTTATATACAGTATCCCACTGACCACTTGTGCACCAAGACTGATCTCAAGTTAGGATGTTAGCCATGGCAGCTGGGCTAGTAACAAAGCCACTATAGTCATTGCTGGACTTATAGTAACCTTACACTTCCATTTGCAAATAGGTAGAGATTAAAAAACAACAACAACATATACTTCAATACCACTAGCTCCAGATTTATTTCCCTTAACTGAGGATATTTTCTGAAAATCATCTGATGCACGACTATCACCGGTTATCTTCCACTGATAGATCAACAGAGCACATTTTAAGTAGGAGGACAGGAAAAAAATGTGGCATCCAGGGCCACACAGGACATTTAATTTGATGAATATCACATCTCCTGCATTCTTCTGTCAAAAACATTCCATCCCTGTTCATATGATTTTTATCATCTGCATTTCATAGTGCCTCGATCATTGTCTTATTTCTATTACTCTAATGCCTGAGCTATTAACATAGAATCACCACCCTTTTCCAAATCCCCATTTTTTTCAGATTGTCAATCCAAGATAACAGGATAATACAAAATGTATCCTCTGTTGACTATTCCTACCAGTAAGTGGTATTTGTATTTTTTCTGTCTCTTTTAGAAGTGCACAACCTTACCGATAATTGACCTGCTCTGCCTTTCAAAGGTAATGGCTTTGTAGCTATTGAGTTGTCCAGTGATAAGTGGTATTTTATGCTAAATTAAGGCCAAATGTATTGAGTGCTTTATAATAACACAAATTGAAGAAAAAATGCCCTTACGTCATTATTGTTTTTACCTTTACATATTTCTAAGGGGCCCTGATTGGCCTAGATACCTAAGGCCCCTCCCATAGGAGGGGTCCTAGGTGCCTGGGCCAATCAGAGTCTTAGGCCCCCTCCCCAGTGCATCTCAGGATGCACCAGGAAAGGAAAGGCCACCATTATGAAGGTGGGCCTGCCTGCGGGAGGGAGTGGGCATCCCTCCCATCAGATTGTCATTGAAGGTATGGAGTTGATGTTGAGGTTGGGTGCTGGGAGTTCGGGGAGTGTTGGAGTGGAGTGTCAGGAGTTCAGGGAGTATCAGGGTGGGATGCTGGGTGTTCAGGGAGTGCCACGGTTTGGAGTGGGTGCCAAGGTTCGATAGAAAGGAATGGATATCCCTCCTGCCAATTTTGCTGAGGAAAGTTACAGGGTTGTTAGGGGGATGTTGGGGGGGGGGAGGAGTGTAGGAGCAGGGGTCTATCTGTGGGATCGGTGAGTGTGAGGGAGGGAGAGAGGAATCAGATCTACCTGCCAGTTCAGCTGATCCTGGTCATCATCTGAGCCGGCAGGACTCCCCGAAACTGGCTCAGCTGATCTGGATTCCCCTGTAATCAGCTGATGGGAAGCATGGATTTTTTCCACTCTTTGTGTGGTGGGAGAGGGTCATGACCACTGGGGGAGTAAGGGGGGGGTCTTGCCTTAAACTCTCCAGTGGTCATCTTGTCTGTTTGGTCACTTTTGGGGCAATTAGACCTGTTTTATATTCGTCTAAGTCCTGGTGTGTAAGTTCCGACTAGGAAAGCTTTGATTATTGTTTCAGGATGTCCAGGTTTAAGCCTGCTTGATGCCCACCCATAACACACCTCCCGACACACCCCTTTGAGCTCTCAAAGCACAGCATCTTAGAAGTGCTGTTAAACGTCCAGAAAGTTTGTTTTGATTATCAGCACTTGAACAGTCCCTGCTAGTAGGACGTCCAAGTGCCGACTTATGCAGGTTTTTGGATGTTTTAAAGTTTTTGATTATGCCCTTCAGAATATCTAGCTTTAAACAAACATAAAGGCAGGCCAGAGAACATCTGAATCCCCACAGAGCATAAGAAAAAACTAAGAGGATCGTACTGGTGCGATGTCATTTCCAGCCCTCACCCCTCACTCCTCCAGTAGTTGCAATGCTGAGTCATTCAGAACTACCAAGCTACCCAGATCCAGCTTAGACATTTTGGGCCATATCTGGATTTCTGACAATCCTATCACGATGCATTATGGGACTTGTATCACTGATTTTAATTAATAGAATTAGGGACAACCAATGTCACACCGCTTTAGGATGTAAGCTCAAAACCAGGGCAGGCCAAAAAGTCTCCCTCCTGGAATTATGGAACTTGTTGGCTCCGGTCACAAAAGAAAGGGAGATACAAGAATAAGACTGCCAACTGGATCCAGATTTGCAGGACAGGGTTGATCCAGTCCTGGGTTTACCCTGTTGCATGCAGGGACTTGTAATTCTGATTTCCTCATTGCAATTTTCTAAGAAAAGCAAGACTAAAAGTCGCAGGACTGGATCCATTTGGTAGCCTTAAGCATGAATAATAAGGAATGCAGAATATTTATCTATTTGTTCAGATTTATTTATCATCTTTTTAAAGGCGTTCATTCAAGACAGTGTTCAACAAAAATAAGTCAATTATAAGCATAGAAACATGATGACAGATAGAGGCTAAATGGCCTCCATTATCTCCTCTTCCTAAGAGTAGGGTTACCATACGTCTGGGAAAATACAGACATGTCCTCTTTTACCTCTTTGTGGATGATACCAAAATCTGCAATAGAGTAGACACGCCGGATGGTATGAATAACATGAAGAAAAACCTAGCAAAGCTTGAAGAATGGTCTGAAATTTGGCAGCTAAAATTTAATGCTAAGAAATGCAAGGTCATGCATTTGGGCTGCAAAACCTTGAGGGAATGGTACAGTTTAGGGGGTGAAGAACTTATGTGCATGACAGAAGAGCGGGACTTGGGTGTGATTATATGTAATGATCTTAAGGTGGCCAAACAGGTTAAAAAGGTGAAAGCTAATAGGAAGCTTGGTTGCATAGGGAGAGGTATGGTCAGTAGGATAAAAAAGATATTGATGCCTCTGTATAAGACTGTGGTGAGACCTCATTTAGAATACTGTGTACAATTCTGGAGGCCACACCTTCAAACAGATATAAAAAGGATGTAAAAAGGATGGAGTCGGTCCAGAGGACGACTACTAAAATGGTGTGTGGTCTTCGTGATAAGGCGTATGGGGTCAGACTTAAAGATCTCAATCTGTATACTTTGAAGGAAAGGCGGGAGAGGGGAGATATGATAGAGACGTTTAAATATCTACGTGACGTAAATGCGCATGAGTCGAGTCTCTTTCATTTGAAAGGAAACTCTGCAATGAGAGGTCATAGGATGAAGTTTAGAGGTGATAGGCTCCGGAGTAATCTATGGAAATACCTTTTTACAGAAAGGGTGGTAGATGCATGGAACAGTCTCCTGGAAGAGGTGGTGGAGACAGAGATTGTGTCTGAATTCAAAAGGGCTGGGATAGGCACGTGGGATTTCTCAGAGAGAGAAAGAGATAATGGTTACTGCAGATGGGCAGATTAGATGGGCCATTTGGCCTTTATCTGCTATCATGTTTCTATGTTTCTAGAGGATTGTCCGGACACCTGGAGGGATTTCCAAAACCTAGCAGTTTGTCTGGGTTTTGGAAGCCCTGAGCTTGGAGGCCATGTCTGGAAGCATTTGCGCATATGTGGCCTTCACCATGATGATGTCATATGTATGCGTGCGTGTGACTTCATTATGTCGACATCCGAACATGTACGAAGGCTTCCAAATATGACCTTTGAGCTCAGGGAGGTTCATGTGGGGGCGTGGCTGGGGAGGAATGGGGTGGAGTCAGAGGCAGAATGGAGCAGGTCTAGGTGGAATGGGGTGGGGTCAGGCGTCCTCATTTTTTTTCAAAGTGGAAATTCGGCAACCCTACCTAAGAGATCCCAAGGGCCTGTCCCACACTTTCTTGAATTCAGACAGTCTTTGTCTCCACCACCTCTACTGGGAGACTATTCCACGCCTCTTCCACTTTCTGTAACAATTATTTCCTTAGATTACTCCTACTTAGATTACTCTTAACTTCATAGACAATTACAGCAGTAAAAAATATATTTAGATTACAATACAGTACAAAGTATGGCACAGTATGTTTCATTACAATGTCAACAAGATGCATGCTAAAACATTTTAATATTCAGCATAGGGTATAAGCAAACAAGGATTATTTAGGTAGAAGAGGTAGTGTAACAGGTTAGAAAAGAAGGGACTTTTGAGTAGTACTGTGTCCTTCTTCATAGTCTTGTGTTAAGTGAAGCCTTTCAGGGAGTGCATTCCAGAGGTGGGGGATACTCTAGAGAAAGCTCACTGGCAGGTATCACATCGCGTGATGTCCTTTTTGGAGAGGGTGTAGTTAGGGTAACTCCTTGGGAGGACCTTAGTGACCTTTTTATTTATTTATTACTTCAATGGAGCATTCAGGAAAGATTTTAAACCAGTGGTTCCCAATCCTATCCTAGGAGACCCCCAGCCAGTCCAGTTTTGAGGAAATCCATTATGAATATTTATTTAATCGGATTTGTTAATTGCCTTTATGAAGAGATTCGCCCAAGGTGGTGTACAGCAGAAACAGTTTATGATAGATTTGCATACACCCATTGCATGCAAATTTATCTCATGCATAGTCACTGTGCATATCCTGACAACCTGACTGGCTTGAGATCTCCCATAACAGCTTTGGCAACCACTGCAGACCTGCCAAGTCTCCTGTGGGACCAGTGGCAGCAGGAGGTGACATTTTAGGAAGGCCTCTCTTGCTGCTAAGGGAAGGGAAGGCTACCACTGTGGGTGGGACTGGGTGGAGTTGTAGGTCAGGTTGGGCGGAGTTGTGGGTGGGGTTATAGGCAGAGAGGGTGTGGTTATGGGTGGAATGGAGCGCACCCTAAATCTGCTAAATCTAGTGCATATGAGGTTGGCCCCTTTTGCAGCTCTGTCATTGTTCTACACATTTAAAACCAGACAACAATGGGGGGTCCTATTATTAAACTCTCTCATCTTCCCTGATGCATTTTTGCTCCTAGTCATGAGGAAATCGTGAGTGGCAGTACCTGCTTTTATCTGTGCCATGGCAGTGACTATTGTCACTGAAAATCTTCCAACGTCGTCCAGCTGTGCAGCGTGGATGTAGAGAAATTGGCTGGCAGCATCATAGTAGAAATATCCAGCAGTGAGCTCACTCTTGAAGTGTGCTGTACCCTGATATGGGATCCTCTGAGCGAGTTGGAGCACCAGGGGCCACAGAGAGTAGGTTCTGCATAACAGGTGCACAAGGGCACACCCAAATCTGAAAACCACAAGTTGACGAGGAGTCAGGCTGCCCAGGCCCAAGGGAACCAGAGCATGTTCTCTGGATCCTGATTCATTTATATTTATATGGTTCTCTGGAAAAAAAAAAAAAAAAAAGATAATTCTGATAGTTCAATACAATTTGATCCACTGAGGGGAAGAATAACATGTAAAGGAGGCAATTTCTATAACATTTGCATCGCAATTTTAGTGCCTAGGTCAGTGTATCACAAACTGTGTGCTACAGCAAGGAGGAGAGACACTGGAGAGATGCTGGCAAGGAAGAGAGATGCTGGCAAGGAGGAGAGGCACCATCAAGGTGAGAGGTAGGCAGTCAGCCAGAGCCGACGACTCTCCTCCTCTCTCTCTACCTCCCCTTCTCCAGGACTCCCACCGGCGAAGTGACAGGTTCAGGGGCATGGCCGGAGGGCCTCCGCACATGAGCGGACATCGACGTCATGACATCACGCATGCGTGTGATGTCATCACGCTGACATCCACGCACTTCCAGATGCACTGGGTTTCGTGTGCTGCAGGGCCAAAAGGTTTGCGGTTCACTGGCCTAGATACAGCGCTTGGTATGAATTCTAAAATGTCTTCTGAGTACCCAGATTCTGTTATTGAATACTAGTGTAAATAGGCATCTATGTGCCTACACTTACACTATGTCAATAGAAGGTATAAATGTGTGTGCCTAAATAAGAACATATGAACATAAGAATTGCTGCTGCTGAGTCAGACCAGTGACCCATCGTGCCTAGCAGTCCGCTCCCGCGGCGGCCCTTGAGTAAAGGACCAGAGCCCTAACTGAGTCTAGCCTTACCTGCGTATGTTCTGGTCTAGCAGGAACTTGTCTACTTTGTCTTGAATCCCTGGAAGGTGTTTTCCCCTATGACAGCCACCGGAAGAGCGTTCCAGTTTTCTACCACTCTCTGGGTGAAAAAGAACTTCCTTATGTTTGTACGGAATCTATCCCCTTTTAACTTTAGAGAGTGCCCTCTCGTTCTCCCTACCTTGGAGAGGGTGAACAACCTGTCTTTATCTACTAAGTCTATTCCCTTCATTATCTTGAACGTTTCAATCATGTCCCCTCTCAGTGTCCTCTTTTCAAGGGAGAAGAAGCCCAATTTCTCTAATCTCTCGCTGTATGACCACCAATTTGGGGGGAGGCCATGGCCTCTGATATTTTTTTGCAATCAGGTTTCCCATGCACTGAGGCCACTTTTAGCGCAGCGGTAAAATGGCCATATTTCCTATTAATGGCCAAATGCTAATTTCCCAATAATAATAGCTTATAATCAACCTCTGAAAGAGAGCAGTGCTATCTAGTGGCCTTTCAATAGACTGCACTTATGTCGGGGTTTTTTTTCTTTCAACAGGTTCTACAGCTTAGTTCACTACCCTTACCCTGTGAGAGATGAATCTTCAGTGCTTCCTTGATCTCTTGAAGAGTTTGCGCAAGGGGACTACATTTAATCAGCCTTTCTAGTTCTGCCTCCCCAGAAAGTGTCAGCAAAGTGCCTGGAAGCTGTAGGTCCAGCCCTGATAAGCACAATAATCATATAGTCAGACCACAGAGAAGCTTTTAGAATGATAAGATGGTTCAAGTTTATCTGGTCAGGTTGTTTTGTTTGTTTGCTTGATATGCATACTATAAGCTTTCCATGCACTACAGATTTGTGAAATCTGTTCTTGTGATGTGTGCAGTCAATTTTTCATGTGCCAGTTTTTGTCAAATGTCCAATTTATACTTTCTTCATAATCATATAGAGTGGAGCTTGCTTCTATTTAAAGTAATATTTATAACCCACTCGCACCACATTACCGTATTTTCACGCATATAACGCACATATGTGTATAACACGCATACGCGTATAGCGCGCGGGTCCAAACCATTTGTGTAAAAAAATTTTTTATATAGCACGCACACGCGTATACCGCGCATGCTGCTATAACCTCCTCACGTCACTCCCACTTACTCCCTCTTCTGGCCTGCGAACCGGCATTCTCCCCCCCGCTCGCGTCACCCCCGATTTCCCGATTGGGCACTGGCACCAGCACCAATGCACAGGACGTGCCAGTGCCCGAAGATCCTCCCTTGTTGGGCTGGGCTGGGCTGGGCTGGACTGGGCTGGGCGGTGCGAGGGAGATCCTCCCTCTTCCCTGTGCCGGGCTGGACTGGGCTTTGAACATTTGCACATGCTCAAAGCCTTCTGGTCTCGCTCTCTCCGAGATTCTATATCTGAGAATCTCGGAGAGAACGATACCAGAAGGTTTTGAGCATGCGCAAATGCTCAAATCCCAGTCCAGCCCGGCACAGGGAAGAGGGAGGATCTCCCTTGCACTGCCCAGCCCAGCCCAGCCCAACGAGGGAGGATCTTCGGGCACTGGCACGTCCTGTGCATTGGTGCTGGTGCCGGTGCCCAATCGGGTAAGCGACCGATGTCTTTGCGGTGCTGAGGGGGGGGATGTAGGATCGCGGGGAAGGGGGGGTGATGCGAGCAGGGGGGAGGATGCCAGTTCGCAGGGGGGATGCCGGATCGCACTGAAAAAAAAAATTTGTATAACGCGCTCACACATATAACATGCATGGTTATACTCAGTTTGTAAAATCGTGTATAACGCGCACATTATATGTGTGAAAATACGGTAATTATTATACTTTCTTCATAACTCACTCTATTTTAAATCTGTACCAAAAAAATAATTTCCCTCATTTTTGCAGATTTGTTTCATTACACCATGCTGGAAGTTGTGTGAGATTTTGCATAACATGGGTATACTGCTTATGGGGGTGTTGAAGTGGCCACAACTTAATTTTTTTATTTATTAAAACTCAACAGTTTTGTCCCTTTTTTGAAACCAAACTAGCTGAATAATTTTCTAGTGAACGAAGCTGTTAATAATAATAATAATTGTATTGTAATTCCAATGCTTTATTCACTGTTTGTAATCTTAATTAATTGCTGTGAACCGCCTAGAACTCTCTGGGAATGGCAGTATACAAAAATAAAGTTATTATTATTATTAATAATAATAATAATAATTTATTTTTATATACTGCCTAAACAGCAGTTCATAACTGTTTACACAATAGGTACTCAGCATACAATATAATAACATCATACATAATAAAATTCTAAGTAACTAATACAAGCATTAAAACTAATGAATAAAAAAACACAATATAAACTAAAATAAGTATAGATTAAAAGATTGAAAGTACATTATAACTACATGATAATATGAAAATCAGTAATGTATATTATATTGTTTAAATAAGTGGGTTTTAAGATCTTTTCAAAATTAATAGTAAGTAAGAAATGGAGAAACAAGAAGATTCAAACATGAATTCATTAATCCTGCTTGGAATGCTAAGATTCTATCCAAAAATTTTTTGTAACGACATGCATTTGCTGAAGGAAAACCCCCCCACCAGATCTATGAATATTTTTCTTAGAAATAAAAGAACTAAAATGAGAAACAAGGTAAACTGGCGCTAAGCCAAATAAAACTTTAAAACAAATGCATCCAAATTTAAATAACACTCTTGCCTCAAACGGTAGCCAGTGAAGCTTTTGATAATATACACTGATAAGATTGTGTTTTTTCAGATTAAAAATCAAATGAATAGCTGTATTTTGTATGATTTTTAGTCGGCTAGTAGTTATTTTATATGATCCTAGATAAATAACATTACAATAATCCAATATTGAAAGGATTGAAAGATTGAAAGACTTGAGGCTCTGGCTGTCCCTATTTTCTCTCTCCATCTTATTTCTCCAAAGCCCTCTGCAAACCATCTCTACCAAAGATTTATTTTACTTTTTATTTATTTGTTTTTATATCCTGTCCACCCCAGGGAGCTCAGAACAGGTTGAGATTCACAGTTGTAAAGTAGTTATATTACATATGGGTACAGTTAGCACTCATAGGGTTGCAATGACAGTAAGGTACATTCACAGTTGTACATGCACAGTTGTGCATTACATAGGGTTACAGATACATAGATCTTCATAATTTCCCTTAATATAATAATAACGAATAACAACAACAGTTTATATACCGCAGGACCGTGAAGTTCTATGTGGTTTACAATTATTTAAAAATGTTACAGATTGAGTAGTACTAACAGAGTTAAAGTTTAGCAGTCAGTTGTTGTGGGGATGGATTGTGCAGTGCAGCTGCCTACGTATTTTAGGAACAGATATGTTTTTAGGTGTTTCCTAAATTCCCCGTAAGTGTTTGCAAACATGAGTAATTGTTTCAGATCTTTACCCCATAATACTGCCTGATATAAGAGGAGATGTTGATGATGTCTTTTAAATTTACATCCTCTAACCGGTGGGGCAACAAGATTCGAGTTTGAGCTTCTCATATGTTGATTGGTTGAAAAAGAGAAAAGGTCAGTTATATATCTAGGGGCTAGACCGAAAAGTACCTTAAAGCAGAACATCCAAACTTAAACTTCACACTTGCCTCCATCAGCAGGCAGTGCAGGAGTCGGCAGGAAGGAGTTACATGATCGAACTTCTTCAGCCCCAAAATCAGCCTTACCGCTGCATTTTGCACCAGATGTAATCACTGCAAATTCTTCTGGGTAATTGCCAGATAGATGATATTGCAATAGTCAAGTGGCTTAGTATAAGTGATTGTACCATAATTCTGAATGATGAAGCATCAAAATATGCTCTAATGGACCGAAGCTTCCAGAGAGTGAAAAAACCCTTTCTGACCAAAGAGTCCACCTGGTCTTTCATGGTTAGGCCTTAGTCTAGTATTACTCCCAATACCTTCATAGTAGGTTGCATAGGGTAATTAAGTTTATTGATGTGCAGTATGTATTAGTATCAAGTGGGTCAGATATAATCAGGTGCTTCCATATCATATGGTACTTGAAAAATTATGTCAGTAAAGCTCTACTCAGCTGTGACACCTTAACCCCCCTCAGCATCCAACTCTCTTGAACAACCCATCTGTCTTTCTGAATATTGGAAATAGGGGATAAGGGAAGTTGGTTTGCTCACCCGAGAGCTGTGCCTTTTATTATACTTTTCCTAAGACCCTCCCCTATACTCCCTCTGCCCTATTTGGATTGCTTCAGCTTCTCTCTACAATAAAGTCATTTGGTGGAAGGCTAAGCAGCCGGCCTTTCAGTTCCCAATCTCACTGGTACTCCCTGTTCTCTGGCACCTGAACCTTGAAATCATTGAGCTGTGGTTCTAATAGGCTGCTATGAGCCTAGAAGGGCCAGGCTGTCCTAGACATTAAATATGGCACCCATGGGTTACATATCCAATTTTGTACCCATTTTCTCTAATCTTAATATTGGCCACTATATATTCAATACTAGTCTGGCAATCTGTTGTCAGGATTGCAGAGTTCCAGGGACAAAGGTTGAGTGATAGCAAGCAATCGGAATTAGTGAGCTATTTATTTATTTGAAGCTGTGCAACCATACAGAGAAGACCTCAGGGTGGTTTACACTAAGTAGGGTTACTATATGGCTCCAGAAAAAGGAGGACGGATTAAGATTTTACTAACATTGCTATCAATAGAAGTAAAACCTGGATGCCTCAATCCATCCTCCTTTTTCTGGAGCCATATGGTAACCCTACACTAAGGAAAAATAGAACATAAACCCCATTCTATTCCCTCTCAAATCAAGGAATTCCTCCAGTTATGTAATAAGGGATACTGCCATATCTAATCTATTCCCACAATTACTGCATCTCAATCAAATGAAATGTTATGATGAAAAGCCTAAACTCTGAGGTAACTAATTCCTTAGGTGCAGAGGTTGAGAATGTTGCAAGTTTCCATGGGGAACGCCATTGAAATTTCAGGTATGCGGTCTCAGCAAGCTGCTTTGTAGGTTGACAAGATCAGAGCTCCAAGCATAAAAAAAATGAGAACATTACCTTAATTAGAGCAGGGTGGTCTCAACCCAGTTCTCGGGACACACCCAGCCAGTCTGGCTTTCAAAATATCCACAATAAATATTCATGAGCTAGATTTGCAGGCACTACTTTCATTATATGCAAATTTCTCTTATGAATATTCATTATGGGTATCCTGAAAACCTGATTAGCTAGGTGTATTTTGGGTTGAAAACCCCTGAGCTAGAGTAAACTCCCTAGACTAAAATGACTGGCACTTCGATTACAAAGACTAAAGATCTCTATGGTAGTGTTTTGGGGTTTTTATTTTTTTAGGAGACTGAGAATGTCAAAACTATTGATGGAGAATGACTGTATGGGCCCATTTAAACTATAAAAAGGAGAACTCTGCACAACCAAACAGAGACAAGATTTTGGAATAGCTTAAATATGAGGGCAGTAAGAAGCAGCGATGACCAAAATTTCAAGCTAGTAAAAATCTTTAAAGTGACATATAAGAAAACAGGCTGTGTTTTGGCTAACAAGCCTGCCTCAAGAGTTTAGCAAGGTCTACAAAGCAAAAAATAAAATATAATACTTCCATCACAATCATATCAAATAAAGGCGCTGATGTTCATAGAAATTCTATGAGCGCCAGAGCAGCATTGGAGCATTTAGCGCTCCAGACCGCAGTTGAGGTATGAGGGGGGAGGGGTATATTACATATTAAAATTCAAAACTGTAAAATCAGTTACTCCTTTAGGATTAAAAGTGGGATTAGATTTTAAGCCTTTTTTGTGATGACCTTTGTTGTTTTAAACTGCTGTTTATTTGATCATGTCTCATATACATTTTATTGGATTTATATTCATATATTTGCTGATTTTACTATACATATGGATATATTTTTTCTTCTGGTTTTGAGTGAATTTGCTTTCTCTGGTCCTTGTTGCCTCCCCCCCCCCCCCCCATTTCAATATCTTAGATGCAATAATAAGGGAGATGACCTTGGACAACAAGCTTCCTTACGTTCACATGCTATGGAAGGAGTGCCAGCTTCTTTACCTCCAGAGTTCTTGACTTCATAACATTTCTGCTGATGGAAAAGGCTTGAAATCTGAAGGATAAACAAAATAGTGAACTAGCAAAAGAATCTTAAATGTCTTTTCCTCATTCTTAAGAGTTTTGTGAAGGAACTTCATACTGCTCTCTCGAAGACCCTGGTTGATTCCTGCATCTGATCTTTTGCTTTCTGGGCCTACTGAGAGTGCTACAGAATAAGCATTCACAATCCATGAAAATAGAAAGTCCAAGCCATTGTACAATAGTGACATCTACTGGCTGGAACTGAGTCCCAAATTAAATCATTGCCTGTGGTTCCTGATCATGAACCTTTACTGCAATGGGATGGGCTATAGAAAGTTACAAAATAAGGAAAAGCGTCCAGGTGGTTGCAAATGAAGTCTAATGGTGCCGCTGCCCAATATAGGCCTGTTCTGATTAAGCTGTGTATCTTGCATTTAGAAAGCTGCAGAAGCCATAATGGGCAACATACAGTGTGAAAATTTGAAAATCTAAATCTCCCAACCTCTCCCAATCCTCAGAATGACCCCCCTAGGTGGATATATTTATCCACCGTGAGGAGGAATACTGTTAACAAGTGAAATCTAGTCCAAAGACATAGCCAGGCACTCAATTTTGGGTGGGCCTGGGCCCAAGTTGGATGAGCAGAAGACCCCCCCCCTCCCAAGCGATCCAGTCTCTCAACCTTCTCCCGTTTTGCCTCCATGACGTACCTTTTAAAGTTCAGATCTTTGCCAGCAGCAAGAAGCGTAACTGATAGGCTACTTGCGCTGGCACCACAGCCTTTCCTTCTTATGTACTCTGCCTATGAAAAACAGGAAATTGCATCAGAAGAACGGCTATGGGGCCGGCACAAGCAGTGTATCAGTCACGCTGCTTGCAGTTGGCGAAGATCTGAACTTTAAAAGATATGCGGGAGGGAGAGGTATTGGGAGTTTTTAGCTGGCAAGGCCTGGGGATCACTGCTAGTTGCATCAGAGGTGTGCTACTATCTAGCCAAGTAACTCCTTATCTGGTAAAATCCCTTTAGAAACTAACCCCTGACACTGTACTTTTAAGGGGAACCAAAACTGATTGACCTTACCGTGTTCTGCTCTGCCCTGGATTTTTGGAGGCTGCCATCACTGAATTCTGCCATTGCATCCTGTCTTGTCAGCTTCTGTGTTTGCTCCCTCTTTACAGCAATCCGTCCCGAGTGAATGTTAAGCACCAGGAATTTTAGAGCTTTCATCAGTTCAGCTGCTTCCTGACGGTAGGCATCCACTAAATAAAGCAAGGTACTTAATAACTTTGTGTCCCCCCCCCCCTTTATCAAGCATTTTAGTGCAGTCCAGTGAGGTACATGCCCTGACGCTCACTGGAATTGAATGAGCATCGTAGCATTTCCTGCAGCAGCAGCGCTACTGCAGCTTGATAAAAGGGGCCTTAATAACTTTCGCTTCTTTGGGAGGAGGGGGGAGTGAGACTACTTGCACTGCAAATCTAAGCTTTTAGTTTTGAATGCTTATGACTATTTTACCTCAGTAAAATCCGGACCCCCCTAGACCCTCCCCCCGGGCCCGCCCAGTTCCAACCATCCCTGCCCCGTTATACCCTAGCTCTGCCCTCAGCTCTGTCACCAGCCCCGCTGCCTGTTCGTTGGACAGGAAGGCATTCACGAATATAACGCAATGATGTCACCGCTTTGCAGCCGCACATGCACGGATGCCTCTCCCGACGCGATTTCTTTTCAAAACTTGGACAAAGTTCCGGGTTTTGAAAAGCCGTCTGAACCCCCAGACATATCCTCAAAAGGAGGATATGTCTGGGGAAATATGGAAATCTGGTAACCCTACTTATGACACTTCTCTCTATAATATATTCTTTTGAATTAACATTATTCTATCCTTTAGATATTTGTTTATTTATTTATTAGGATTAATTTACCACCTTTTCATGAAGAGATTCACCCAAAGTGGTTTACAACAGTGATTCCCAACCCTGACCTGGAGGACCCCCAGGCCAGTCGGGTTTTCAGGTTAGCCTTAATGAATATGCATGGAGCAATTTGCATGCCTGTCACTTCCATTATATGCAAATCTCTCTCATGCATATTCATTAGGACTAGCCTGAAAACCCGACTGGCCTGTGGGGTCCTCCAGGACAGGGTTGGGAACCATTGGTTTACAATACATTGAATAGTAATCGGGCACTCTTAATTATTTTCCTATCTGTCCCTGTGGGCTCACAAATTTAAATTGATAGTCTATTGCAATGCTTCTCAATCCATTCCTCAGGTCACACCCAGCCAGTTAGGTTTTCAGGACATCCACAATGAATATGAATGAGAGAGATTTGCATGTAATGGAGGTGACAGCCATGCACATCTATTTCATGCATATTCAACTGTGGTTATCTTGAAAACGTGACTGGCTGAGGGTGCCTTTGAGAACTGGGTTGAAAAGCAGTGGTCTAGAGTTTTTGGTGCTCAACCTCACTTTTCCACTCTTTCAACTTAATTCCTTACCTGAGGTCAGCTGGTTCCAATTTTGCAAGTCTCTGTTATTGCTCATTGCTTTATCACTTTGCCCAGGGCATATGACATCATTCAGGGAGCCATGCATTTTATCAGCAGTCTTTTTGCTTTTGCCTAAGTTCTCTTTCAGCCTGTTGACATCCAGCCCTTGAATCACATTCTGGTCACAAAGAGCACAAGAGATGTTTCTAATTTTGCTGGAGCCCCGGGAAAGGCAATTTCTTATCCACAAAATAGAACAGTGCAACAATGATGGTATGAGTGCCCATTCTCCATACTCACCTTTAGAATTTGGACATGTTGGCTAATTCCCTTGTAAAATGCCAAGGTGTCATTCCGATGCCTTCCCAGCTGAGAGGCTAAGTGCAGATTCTGATCTTCCAACTTATCATATAGTGTTCTAACATTGAAGTCTTCCAGATCCAACACTGAGAGCTTTTTCTCTAAAATACAAGAGGTGTAAAATCCCAAAGACTCAATTTGAAATGGGGTAGAGGGCGAGGCTCAAGAGCTAGGTGTGATACCCACATCATAGTCACTTCCACTAAGGCATTTATGAAGAATGAAAAATAGAACCCATTAGTTTTATATTTGCAACTCATTGCAATGTTCCCCTGCCCCGATCATGCCTGATAGATCCACATTTAACACTACCACAAGAATTCCAGTTTCAGTTCATGTCGTCATATGTTTGCAGTTTGCAACATGGAAACCCCACTGACATGCTAGTACTGGTTTTAGCCTCCCTGTTACAGGTTTAGTAACTAAACTGGTTTAGTTTCCCTGTTACCCCAGCAGCAGCTCTGTGATATGAAGGAGCAAAATCTGACAGAGCAGTTTATGAACTTTTAGGCAAAGAATATATGAGAAGCCTCTGTGGGCCCAGGCTCAGTGTTGCAATAATTTCCATTTGTGGTAAGATGAATTTATGTCTTGTGTTTGCATTAATGGGCAGCCTTACTTTTTTCTCTGATACTCCATCCTTAGGGCAGACACACACCTCCTTAAGAAGAAGGAAAATTTGTTGCACTGATAAAGTTATTGTTCCTTCAGCTTTAGCACTGAAGACAATCAGATCCCTCTACATAACTGTTTCTTGACTGATAGTTAAATTTCCTAAGGACATTTGTTAAGAGTTTGCAACAAGAATTCCCGGCCCTTTACTGATCCAAGAAGGAGGTGAGTGAATCAAAGATGCACTCTCACTTAATATTGAATTGGTTAGTTTTAAGAAATTAGGCATGTATTGAATTATGACTGGATATTAAAGATATTGAATAGCCAAGGTTGAAGCCTTGACCACTTGTGCTAATTCAACCCTTTTAAATGTCTTCTACCATGTGGCCATGGCTAAAGTCATTTTCAAACATCCTGTATACCTTCATGGGAGCTTTTACTATGCATGCCTTGCACCAGCTTTCAAAGAGGAAGTACTCACCTACTTTGTCTGAAAATTAACATAAGGTGGGCATGCTAAAAGCCCCAACATGCTTTGTAGCTGCTCTTTTCTGCTTATGGCCATAAAGGTTAAAATTGAAATGTCATGTATATATGCTATTTTCCCCTCTCGACCCACACACACCTCTGGCAATGTCTCCCAACAGTAAAGCTGATGCACACTTCTAGCAAAGTTAAGAAAGATCATTTTTAGCTCTTCAAATAGTTTTCTAGGTGATTTACTAGAATAGCCATTGCTCGGAGACTTTACATTTTTTGATGAAGGAGAATTGAGGCACTCTACCTGATCCATAAGCAGTCTCATTCTTCCCTGCATCCTCTCCTCCTCCAGAACCTCTTGGCCCAAGGGCTTCATAGTACTCAAAACTGAGAGAGAAATAAGTCAACAGGTATGAAAAATGCACTTCCACAGAACTAAAATAATTTTACTATGGTAAGCTGAGTGCAGTAAACTTGTAAAGAAATCATGATAGCTATGGAAAAGCATGATAAATATGATGCAAAATTAGATAGAGAAAAACAGGAATGCTTCAGTGGAGCAGGACGCAATACCTTTATAAACAGATGATTTCTTCTAATTTTTTCTTTTCACATACACTAACCTGTCTCGAGTGAGTACATATTCAGGAGGGATGTATGGCTCACCAAGGCTCCTCCATCTGGGCTTCCAGCTTTTCATGGGGCTGGGTCTCAAAAGTATGGTTCTTAACAGTACAGCCAAGATTAGCAGGAGAGCCATTAAAAGGCCCAGGAGAAGCAGTACTCCTGGAAAAAAGTGGGAGAAGATGCAGTTTACGAGGAGACTGGAAGAGCCTTAAGGCCCAGATTCTCCATGCGGCACCCATATCAGTGGCCACCTAAAAAGTGACTGCCAATCATGTGTCAATCATGCGATAGCGCCGTATAGAGAATCATGCTACTGGGAAAGATAGGTGCCAGAAATGTAGGTCAGGAAAAACTTGGCCTATATTTCCGGCACGTCTTTGCCGTGCATTGCACCTAAGTAGGCACTTTAGACTGCCTAATGGCTCTTCTGGCGTTAGCATTGCCCACAGTGGCATTAGGTGACCTAAAGTGCTTACAGAGGCATGATTCTAGTGCCAATTTTTTAGGCGCTGATAGGCACCTTGAAACTCACTTAAAAATGTAATTTCAAAAGCATTTTTTTTACTGAATTTGGGCACCTACTGGGGTCTAAAAAATCGATGCCGGTTAAAAAATCTGGGCTTAAGTGACCATTAAACCACAAGAAAATACCAAGGAGAACTTTTGCTTATACCTACAGCAGAGATCAGATTGGTACCTTAAGTTCCTGGATGGATTATATTCATTCGTCTTGCATATGTAATACCATAATATCTGCAGATGTTCTAATATACCTGAAATAGATGTCCAGTTTGGGGATAAGTTTAATTTCTGATGTTTCAGAATCCCATGTCTGACCAGCTGAAAAGGAGAAGATGGCTGGAATGGAGCCACTGTGGAATCGCATTCAATATTGTTCCCATTCACGATGACAAAGAGCATATGATTCTCAATACCATTGTCTGTGAAAACATATCTTCCAGAATGCTGGAAAACATGAGCAAACCTGAAGATGAAAGGAGAAGGTGGATTCTATTGCAACATAAAACAGATGTTCCAAATAATAATTCATAGTTATTGTCCATATGTTTTCTGTTTATATAGGGTTCTTCAAAGTGTGGTGAAGAAGATGGTATAGTGGACCATAGGTGGAGGGACTCAAAAACAAGGATGACCAAGCAGTATTGAATGGCATTTGATAGTTTGAGACAGAATGACTGCAAAGAGCTCCAGTGGTTGTAGTTCCAACTGTTCAGACTTTTTACAAGCTGCTTCCAATATTAAGCCAGTGTTAAATGTGCATCAAGGATTACATCCAACATTTTTATTTCTTCCGTAATCACAATTACATGATCAGCCAGACCAACTTTGCGGGGCCATAAGTTCTCACGATGGTCAATATCAAGAGATATCAAACAAAAACAATCACCCTGATATATACCTAATTGTAACTCATCGACAGTAGCCAATAATAACGTCTCTACACTATGAGCTTTTCTAAACCCAAATTGGTTCTTATCCAAACAGCCATTTTCTTCCACAAAAATTTCCATTTGTGGTAATGCTGTTTTTTCCAGTACTCTAGCAATAAATGGCAAGATCGATATTGGCCTATAATTACACATTTGTTCTCTATCAAGACTCTCTTTCTTAAGAATGGGTTTGACCGTACCAAGTTTACTGCTATCTGGAAAACATCCAGATGTGAAACACTTATTAATCATCTTCGTTAAGATTGGAGCTATTTTTCCAGCAATTTGACTCAATACCCCAGATGAGCAAAGCTCATTACACACCTTTGCATCCTGATAATCTAGTGGATTAGTTGGGACAGTCGCTTTTGCTCTTAGTCACTTTTTTCCATGCCATCAACAATGTTAAAATGGTTGCCATGAACTTCAGATGCAGTTTCATGATATTGATGCTGAGGGCCATGGAAGCTATTTTGGAGCAGGCATAGTCAAGAATGATTCACAGTCATTCCTATTTATGCTGGCTCCAAACTTAAAATGACAACCACAACCCTCAGCAGCAATCTTGTGAGACTGCCACTGAAGGTAGCAGCAGCCATTTTGATGACAGAAACATCAGGGGTAGTAGCGACTGGGGATCTTTTCTGCCTGGATTAGGCTTCTGAACTACCAATATTTAAGGTAAACCTGCAAATGGGGGAGGCTATAGGAGTGGGGATGGTTCTTCCTGTTCATGGGGGAGGGAGAGACAGATGGACATATTGACAGTTTCTCTTGTTTGGAAGAGGGGGAGAGGAGGATGGAGTGGTAGTGAGCATATTTTTAACTGCAGGTGGCATTATTCCCAGATATTCAATGCCAGGCCAGCATTGAATATCCAGGTTTATGTGGCTGGTTATCTCTTATGCAGTTAAGTGTGATACTGAACACTTAACCACATAAGCGACACCATATAAATATAGGACCACCAATAAAATAGTCGGCATTGAATTACCAGCCTTTGGTGATATTCAGTGGTACTAACTAGTTAACTACTACAGAATATCAGCAGATAGCCCCGCACAAGCGATTTCTGGCCCGTTAAATTGCTTTCAGTATCAGCCCCCCATGTTTATTGTGCTTTGGTTTTCCTCTTATTGTAGTAGGATAACGGATTTACCTGGAGATGTTTAGCTGAGTCTCTCGAATGAGATGGTCCAATCTCCTAAACACACCAAAATCCCACTTAGTGTTGCTGTTGTACAAGTGCTGCTTCTGGTACACAGGATAGTGGCTGGCAGAACGATCTACAAACCATATAAACCCTGATAATTCTGAAGTGTATTGGTAGTATCCGAAGAAGACAATGAGAGAAACTATGGGGGTTCATTTTCAAAACATTCTAGAAGTATCTCAAATCCATTCTAGAAGTATCTCAAACATTCTAGAAGTATCTCAAATCCAAGTCACGATTTTTGAAACTCAGATTTGAGACATTTTTCTCCTCAGTTCATCTAAATCACTAGGAGACATGTTGGTGGCATGTTTTAAGTAGGATTTGGGTGGGATCAGAATGTGGATGTTTTTCAAGGATAATGGAATAAGATAAAACTGTTTAGGGCAGGGCTACTCAATTCCATTCTGCAAGGTCCACAGGCAGGCCAGGTTTTCAGGACATCTACAATGAATATATATGAGAGAAATTTGCATGAATTGCCTCCTTGGTATGCACATTTCTCTCATGCATATTTATTATGGATATCCTGAAAACCTGACTTGTCTGTGGGCCTCGATGACTAGAACATAGTAGCCCTGGACTAGGGCAAAAATTGGGATGTTTATATCTAGACCTGTTTCAATCAGAACTGTTTCAATCACAATAGCAGCCTTTTTCAGTCCGGGGTTCTTTTTTAAGACTAATGATAGCTCACTAAAGAGTGACTAAGCAAGTTTGCACCTGCTAGCGCTTGAATCCCCCCCCCCAATAAACAAATATCAAGAAGGGAGGTAAAATATCAGCAAGAACCCCTGATTTTATATGGGAAAGTCTCAATCACAACTAAGTCACAAAAGGTGCCCTAACTGACCGGCTGACCACTGGAGGGATTAAGGCATAATCTCCCAGTGGTCACTGACATCCTCACACCCCTCAAATATGTGACAGTGTCAGTACATAAGAGACTCTGTGACGACTTCAGATGTTATGACCATTCCTATTAAACCATCAGGTTGGATCCAGGAGAAGGCTAGTGGTCAGTGCATTGGACTGTAGAGAAAAGGACTCGGGTCCAATCCCCCCCTCTAGCTAGTACACATAGTGGAAATTTTGAGCCTTCTAAAACCCACAAAATGCCAACTGTACCTACAGATAGGAACCTGCAGGTCTGAGGGCTTTTGTAGTGGTATATAGTAAGGTACAGTAGGTTTTTAGGTGTTCCTGGAGGGTTCACAATACAAAAGAAAGGTATTAAGATGGTATTTCTATCTGGGTCCCTTTAAGTGAAGTCCATTGCACAGATCACTTAGCTGCCCCTCTGTTCAGCTATGATGTCTGTGTGGCCACATAGCCATCCCTATGGCTTGTTTTTTAGTGAGGTTTTCTCTGATATACTGTACATACTGAGCACAAAACATCTGGAAAATAGTGATTTTCAAAACTAAAATATAGACAATTTTCTAGTTCGATTATCGCTATGTTCAAACCAGGATGAGATTTGTAGACATTTTCATCAAAACATCTACAATTGGACTTGGACGTCGTATTGAAAATGACCTTCTACAAATTCCATTCCAAAGCTATGAGAGGACGAGTAAGAGGTTACGTGACTCTGTCAAAGAGGCAAAATAGTGATGGGGCAGGATCACACTCAAGCCAAGACAATATGACCTAAACAAGCGAGTATAGTAATAAAGCAATACTCACTCTCGGGAAAAATGCTAAGCTGGAAAAGGATCACATCACCTTCTTTCAAACAAACAACTGGATTCGGAATGAGAGGTAAGGAGCTGGTATTCCAAAAGGAGGAGGACTTCTTCAGCTTGTAATGTTTTCTGGTCGAGGACACTGACCAAGAATCTGCAGTGGGAATTAATAAAAGCAGGAAAAGCAACATTTCTTCAGGGTGAAGTGCTATAGTCCATCAGTATTACAGAAGGAAGGCAATTTTCACGAACATTTCTGCGGGTAAAGCCTGTGGAAACGGCTTTTCCTAAAATTCCTCTGCCATATAGGCGCATTATTTCACCCAAAGTGCTTCTGGGGATGGAATTAGGGTGGGGATTTCACTTACATGCATGTTTTTGAAAAGTCAAGTATCATTTGACACCCAGGATGGAGCATCCCCTCCTTCAGACAGAGGAACCCCCCCTCCCCAGGGTGTGCATGGAGTGGTTGCGGGGCAGCAGACTGGTCGGTGTGGCTGTCAGCTCTGCTGGTCCCCTAACTTGGAACAGAAGGTTGACATCAGAGGAAGTGGGGCTGGCAGAGTTGAGGGTCATGCACCCTAGACTGTGGCCTCACAGCTTCTTCCTGCACCCTCTTACTGGCTGCAGACACCACTTCCACTGCTCTGCCCTTGGTATGCTATTGCATCTGTATAAATAAACATAGAAAATATGTATGTCCTACAGAGAATTTATGGGTGATTTTCAAAGTGGAGCTGCATGCATAGGCAGAGGACACAGAGGCTGTGGCCTCACCAATATTTTGCCCAAAATGGCATCAGCAACTTGGGAGCTTGGGGGCAGGGCCAGAGATAAGTTTGCTTGGCAGCTCCAACCAAAATGGTTTTGGGCCGCTTCTCCATGCATACTCTCTCTTTGGAAATTTGGCAATATCTGTGCACAGATGTGTGCATGGTTAAAAAAATTACCCCAAAATGTACAATGACCCCAGTGGCGTAGTAAGGGTGAGTGGTGCCCCAGGCAGTGGTGCCCCTCCCCTGCCCTCTTTTTCGCCTCCCTCCTGCCACGTGCGTGCCCCCACCCTTTTCCCTGTATCTTTTTATAAGTCTCTAGCATGAGCAGAATGCCCTTTAACAACACTTCCTAGGCGCAGGTCCTGGAAGTGACATCAGAGCGAGCGCCGATGCTGACACAGGCAGCAACCTCATGCCGGGAAAGTAAAAAAGGTATGGGGAAGGCAAGGGGGAGCACGCGCATAGTAAGGAGAGGAGTGGGAGGGGCGGAGAGAGGGGGAGGAGAAGTGCCGGCTCTTAGGAAGACCACATCCGGGGCAGACTGCTCCCCCCCCACGCCCTCCTTACTATGTCACTTAAAGACCTTATCCTGATGCTTTTGGTACTCAATTTAAAAAAAAACAAAAAACACTCCTCAGTTCTGAGAGAAAATGGCCCAAACCAGCCAGGTGTCGTGCACACCCCGAGACTGATCTTTCTGGTATTTCACACATTAAGCTTGCAACACAATAATATACTGTACATCAATCATTTAACATTTCCCAGAACAAGCTATTATCAAGTTGTAGTTTTGGGAGGTCACCATAGTTAGTATCTTCAACATGAAGGACCAGAAGTAAGGAGACCTGATCAGGCTGGAATGAGCCAAAATAACTTATTTATTCACAAACAGGGGTCATTTTACAAAGCTAATGAGAATTCTGGGCCAGAATGGGTTAATGTGGGATTTCCCGGCATACTAAACCCAAATTAAATCCATCATATTTTTTCTATTGTTTTAATTTGCAGGTCTTGTGCTAATGTTCCCATTAGCACAAAGTACCATAAGAACATAAGAATTGCCGCTGCTGGGTCAGACCAGTGGTCCATCGTGCCCAGCAGTCCGCTCCCGTGGCGACCCTTAGGTCAATGACCAGTGCCCTGACTGAGTCTAGCCTTACCTGCGTATGTTCTGGTTTAGCAGGAACTTGTCTAACTTTGTCTTGAATCCCCCCTATGACAGACTCCGGAAGAGCGTTCCAGTTTTCTACCAGCATCACATTAACGTAGGAGACACTTACTGCCTTCTTTTTAGGAGGTCCTACTGTAACTGCTCCTGTATTATCCAGTTAGTGCGCAGTAACATATTTTGTGATTCCCTCTTAGCCAGGTCTAACTGAACGTTAAAGGCTTAACACTTTGTAGTAAAACAACCATTGCAGTGGCATAGTGAGGATAGGAGGGGGGGGGGAGACTACCTTCCTTACTATGCCATCATTTTAGTGGGGGCCTCGGCACCTCTCCGCCCCCCCCCCCCATTCCATGTTTACGCCCTCCCTTCCCCACCCCTTGTACCTCTTTAAAATCTTCACCAGCACAAGCAACTACTCTGGCCTGCTACTCGCGCCAGCCTGGCTCCCTCTGAAATCACTTCCGGGTCATGGAGCGCAAGCAGCAGGCCGGAGAAGCTGCTTGCACTGGTAAAGACTTAAAGAGGTATGGGGATGGTAAGGGAGGGCACGAGTGTGGCATGGGGGTGTGTGGAAAGAGTGGGAGGGCGAGGAAGGAGCAGGGAAGGCAGAGAGGAGGTTGCAGGGGCGCCACCGCCCCGGGCGCTTCCTACCCTTGCTAAGCCACTGAATCGCTGTATAACTTAAAATGGATTTGGTGATGGAAGATATGTAATTCAGTTGTCACCCAAGAAAAGGCATCGTTCCTCAGGTCATTTCATGAGGGCAGTTTTTTAAAAGGGCATCTAAATTAATAGGATAGGAAGACACCTATTTTACAAATTTATCTAGTCATTTAAGCCCTCTTTAATGAAGCTGTGCTATGATTTTTTATCGCCGGCTATGGCGGTATTAGCTCAAATGCTCATAGGAATTCCATGAGCGTCGAGGCTAATACTGTCATGGCTGGCGATAAAAAAAAGACTAACACGGCTTTGTTAAAGGTGGGGGTTATTTAGTAAGATTTATCTACTGCCAGTTTGAAAAAATTCGCACAAATACACCATATGTATATTTTATTTATTGGGATATATTAATCGCATTTTGGCGCTAAAACATTTGCATGCACATTTGGGCAATTTAACGACTGAGCCAATCAGTGCCAATAATTGGGTGCTTAGAATTACTGGCACTCATTGGGAACAATTTGGATTTCCACATGCATTTTGCAAGGTGCTGTTCTATAAAGGTGTGTATATCTTTTTGCATGCAACTGAAAAAAAGGTTGTGGCTATGGGAGGGGCATGGGTGGGTCAGGGGCTTTCATTAAAGATGCACACAGTATTATATTTATTTATTTAATTTGTTTTCTATCCCGCTCTCCCCAATGAGCTCAGAATGGGTTACACCAGTGGTTTCAAACTCATGGCCCAGGCACTATTTTGAGGACCTCTGTATGTTTATCATAATCACAAAAGTAAAATAAAACAGTTTCTTGATTATATGTCTCTATAAGTTACAATATTATTATTACGACTTGGTCAAAAGGAAAGATTTATAAACTATAAAGAGTTTTACCTCATGCAAAATTGTCATTTCTTTAATAAGACATTAACTATTTTTTCCTTAGGTCCTCCAAGTGCCTACAAATCCAAAATATGTCCCTGCAAAGGGTTTGAGTTTGAGACCACTGGGTTACAGGGTAATAAAGACTGAAAAAAAACAATCAAGTATAATGCTCCTTAAATCTTCAACAATAATTCATTCAGGAAACACATAACAATGGGAAAGAATGCCACAGATTTAATCTTAAAAGTGGAGAAAAGACCTCAGTGTCACGTTGGATTTAGTAGACAACTCAATTCTCCGGACAAAACAACTTTAAAAAGAATTTTGACAATATAGACACATCCTCAGTCTAGAAAAACTCCACTCTGGGTCAGTGGCGTACCTAGGGTATGTGGCACCCGGGGCCCATCATTTTTTAACCCCCCCCCCCCCCCCCATGTAAAAAAAATTTTTTTTTTTTTTTTTTTTGCAATAACCATGAAATGGAATAAATGGTCAGAATAGAAACAGGCAGTGAAAATTTTCTTTTATTGAACCTCATATATGTAACCATTATTCCAAACATAACATAACATAAATTATGTCTAAATTGTCATGACATTAGAAGTACATATGGAGTAGTTGCAGGTGATGCTTGGGACAGTTCTGATTGTGTTAGTTCGGTTTTATGTGTTTTTTGAATAGAAGGGTTTTTATTTCTTTTTGAAGGTTTTGCAGTCTGTGGTTGATATCAATTGGTTGTAGAGTTGGGGGTCGAGTGTTGCAGCTCGAATGGCTAGGAGGTTGTCGAACTGTTTTTTTCTTTTGACGTTTTTGGTTGGAGGGTGTGTGAATGGTGCACAAGTTCTCCTATGTCTGTTTGAAGTGGATTGAATTATTTAGCTGAAGAAATTAGTTACCCCCCCATTCCACACACATTAATTCTCTTCCATTTTTGTTCCCATTATAAAAAACACTGATAAGTTCCCAGAAAAAAAATACATTAAAATAAGAAGTGAAAACAAAGGCCCCTACAGATGAGAACATAACATAAGAATAGCCTAACTGGGTCAGACCAATGGTCCATCATGCCCAGTAGCCCATTCTCATGGTAGCCAATCCAGGACACTAATACCTGGTCAAAACCCAAAGAGTAGCAACATTCCATGCTACCGATCCAGGGCAAGCAGACACTTCCCCCATGTCTTAATAACAGATTATGGACTTTTCCTCCAGGAATTTGTCCAAATCTTTCTTAAAACCAGCTACACTATCTGCTTTTACCATAACTTCTGGCCACTTCATTTTTAAGTTTAGATCTTTCCTTTCAAACAGAGACCTTGCTAGATGTCAAATACAGCACAAGGTAACTTCACATGGACTTAGCTGTGCAGGAAATGTGAATCTCCTCATACACCCACCATATAGTGCAAAAATGTGCAAAGGTCTGTTTTTTTCTTTCGATCACTACATAGCCTAATGCCACACAAGCAGCGCTGTTACAAACATATTCTGTAGGTCAATGCTAAGGATAACAAAGTTTCCTTCCTTGGACCAGAAGGAGATAAACCACTGGAAGAGATCCCAAAACAACACCCAAAGACCCACTCAGTGTGTGAATCAGTTGAGTGGAGTGGACTAACTGGGGGGTGGAAATGGGCCCGGAGTTTGCTCAGCAGAATTTCCCAGACCACCTCTTCCTCTCAACACATTGACACGCTGCCACCATCACCACTAGGAACACCTCACTGGGTAGGCCAGCTATGCTATAAACTTTATAAAACACATTATTATATTTTCTTATAAAGCACATATTTTAACTGACCTCTCTGACATCCTCAGCCTTTCCATTCACAAAAATAGAAGGAAGAAAAGTTCCCATTTCCTGCTGTCTCATGTCCCCGGCCTATACAATATTTTTTTTCTGCAGACCCTTGAAAAGTCTGACCAAATCCTCGTTTCACTTGCATTATAAAGTACTGAGGATGCCATCTCTCCCCAATCCCAGGTCCTAAAGTCTAAGACAGTAGCGCAAACTAATGCTGCCAGATACAGGAAAAAAAAATTTTGATTCGATTCAGCCCTATTGAATTGGTTTTTCAATTCGATTTTCCTGCCCAGTTGGGTGATTTTTTTCAAAACTCCTGGTGGGTTTTATAGCTTTTTCACCCCCTTTGGCTTCTCCTAACCACACTGGCGCTGTGGTGTAAATAAAATAAAGAAACAAAAAGGACTTTTCCTCTTTCTGTTAAATCCTAGCTCACGTTTGCAGTCCAACACCAGCTCTGGCAGGATACACATTTCAAATCTGACATGTTATAATCACAAAACAGAAAATAAAATTAATTTTTCTACCTTTTGTTGTCTGGTTATATTTCAAATCTTGTTGGTCCAAGGCTCTGGTTTTCTTCTGATAACTTGCTTGCCAGGGTCTCCTTCTTTCTGCATGCTAACCATCCATCTGCCAACTCTGTCCTCCCTTTCCATTTCCCTTCCCTTCCCAGGAAGTCTGGTATCTTTCCTTTTTTTCATCTCCCTCCACAGATCCACCTTTTCTTAAATACCCTTTCATCCGGCATCTCTCCCTCCTTCCCCACCATCCCAGAGTCCACCATCTCTCCGTTTCTTTTCCTAATTACCCTCCTATCCAGTATCTCTATCCCTCCTCCACACCATCCCTTGTGTCCAATTTCTCTCCCTTTCTGTTCCTTCCCTCCCTAAATCCCATGGTCCATCATCTCTCTCCCTCTCCTCTATTTTCAGACCCATTATTTCTTCCCCCCCCAAAGTTTGGCATATGCATGTCTCTTTGAACACCCCCTTCCCTCCGTGTACTTCTAAATCATGGTCCCCCCCAAAGGCCTGTCCCCCCTTAAAGGTCTGCCTGTCCCACCTTGAAGGCCTGCACCCCCCTTGAAGGCCTGTCCCTTCCCCTTGTAGGCCTGTCCCCCCCTTGAAGGCCTGCCTGCCTGTCCCCCCCTTGAAGGTCTGCACCCCCCGAAGGCCTGCACCCCCCCCGAAGGCCTGTCCCCCACTTGAAGGCCTGTCCCACCCCCTTGTAGCTTCTCCCCCCCCCTTGTAGGCCTGTCCCCCCTTGAAGGCCTGCCTGCCTGCCTTTCCCCCCTTGAAGGCCTGTCCCCCCTTGAAGGCCTGCACCCCCTTGAAGGCCTGCACCACCCCCCTCAAAGGCCTGCACTCCCTTGAAGGTCTGCACCCCCCCCCCGAAGGCCTGTCCCCCACTTGAAGGCTTGTACCACCCCCTTGTAGCTTCTCCCCCCTTGTAGGCCTGTCCCCCCCTTGAAGGCCTGCCTGCCTGCCTTTCCCCCCCTTGAAGGCCTGCACCCCCTTTAAGGACTGCACCCCCCCCGAAGGCCTGCACTCCCTTGAAGGTCTGCACCCCCCCGAAGGCCTGTCCCCCCCTTGAAGGCCTGTCCCCCCCCCCTTGTAGGCCTGTCCCCCCCTTGTAGGCCTGTCCCCCCTTTAAGGCCTGCCTGCCTGCCTTTCCCCCCCTTGAAGGCCTGTCTCCCCCTTGAAGGCCTGCACCCCCCTTGAAGGCCTGCACCCCCCCTTGAAGGCCTGTCCCCCCCCCTTGTAGGCCTGTCCCCCCCCTTGTAGGCCTGTCCCCCCCTTGAAGGCCTGCCTGCCTTTCCCCCCTTGAAGGCCTGTTCCCCCCCTTGAAGGCCTGCACCCCCTTGAAGGTCTGCACCCCCCCAAAGGCCTACACCCCCCCCGAAGGCCTGCACCCCCCTGAAGGCCTGCCTGCCCCCCTTGAAGGCCTGCACCCCTTGAAGGTCTGCACCCCCCCCCCCCGAAGGCCTGTCCCCCCTTGAAGGCCTGCCTGCCTGCCTGTCACCCCCTCCCCCTTGAAAGCCTGCTTGCCTGCCCGCTCGCCCCACCCTGAAGGCCTGATGCCCCGACCCACCCCGAAGGACCGCTCGCCCCCCTGGCCTCCCCGCACCACCTATGAAGCAGCCGCAGCAGGATCGCGAAGTCAGCGTCAGCGATCCTTGCGCTGCTTCCTGCGCCACGGTCCCGCCCCTCCTCTGACGTCAGAGGAGGGGCGGGATCGTGGCGCAGTAAGCAGCGCAGGGATGCTGACGCTGACTTCGCGATCATGCTGCGGGCTGCTTCACAGGTGGTGCAGGAAGGTCAGTGGGGCGAGCGGTCCTTCGGGGGTGGCGGGGGACTGAACGGCAAGGCCGGGAACACCCCCTTAGGGTTGGCACCCGGGGCGGCCCGCCCCCCCCTAGGTACGCCACTGCTCTGGGTAATAATTCCTCACTTGAGTAAAGATATTGATCAGATAAGTAGCACAAAACTCAAAGCAAAGAAATAAACAAAAACTTATCTGCAGCAGGAATTTCTTCCACAAGGTGTGTAAGCAGGATGCAGAAAAGAGGTGTTAACAAAGGGTCCGAGTGTATCAAGATCTAAACGGTACTCTTCAACGGACCCCCTTCAGCAAACTCCTGACAGGGCCTCTGTTTCGCTATATTAAGCTTCGTCAGGGGCATATGCTTCAGCTGGAGCTAATCGCTACATAATATACAGTCAGAACACACAAGACATGCATAATATACAATCAACATGGGGACATTGTGTACAATTCTGGAGGCCGCACCTTCAAAAAGATATAAAAAGGATGGAGTCGATTCAGAGTAAGGCTACTAAAATGGTGTGTAGCCTTTTTCATAAGGCGTATGAGGACAGACTAAAAGATCTCAATATGTATACTATAGAGGAAAGGTGGGAGAGGGGAGATATGATAGAGATGTTTAAATTAAATAAATATACAGTAGATATAATAATGTTACCAGTCAGTGGTAGGACACATCCAGACAGAGAGAACTATTATTGTTATTTTTTAATATTTATAAATCATGGAGAAAAAGCCTCATATTGAAAACTTGAACAGCAATCTCATAGGATAGCTGATACTTATTATTTCTTCATCGGCACAAAAAACTCCACATTCATTAAGTTACTCTCAAATTGGGCTACACCCACCACTGTGGAAGCGTGTGGATGGAACAACTAGCTCTGCTGAGCGATATGCTGAGATGCCATCTTGTTTTCACATCACACAGCTAAGTAGAAGTACTTCTCCCCCTTTTTTACCCTGTGCAGAGTGGTGGGCTGTAGCCCGATTTGAGAGTAACTTAATGATGTGGAGTTTTGTGTGTCAATGACGTATCAGCTTATAATCCTATGAGATTGCTGTTAAAGGTTTCAATATGAGGCTTTTTCTCCTCAATTTATAAATATTAAAAAATAACAATAATAGTTACCTGTCTGGATATGTCCTACCACTGGCTGGTAACATTATTATATCTATATTTATTTAATTATAAATTGTTGCTATTTAATATTTTAGAGATGTTTAAATACCTACATGGCATAAATGTGCATGAGTTGAATCTCTTTCATTTGAAAGGAAGTTCTAGAATGGAGGGCAGAGGATGAAGTTAAGAGGTGATAGGCTCAGGAGTAATCTAAGGAAATATTTTTTTATAGAAAGGGTGTAGAAGCATGGAACAGTCTTCCAGAAGAGGTGGTGGAGACAGAGACTGTGTCTGAATTCAAGAAAGCATGGGATAGGCACATGGGATTCTCAGAGAAAGAGATATTGTATTTTTCGCTCCATAAGACGCACATTTTCCACCCAAAAAAGTGGGTGGATTAAGGGTGCGTCCTATGAAGTGAATATCCAACCCCCCCCCCTTGGTTACCTTATTTTAATTTTGGTGCCCTCCCTCACTGGACGCAGCTGCCTCTCAAGCGGCAGAGTGACGCACAAGGCTGACTGCCTGGTTGGCTGACGTGGCTGCCTCCTCTTCCCTTCTGTAGCGGCAGAGTGGCACACAAGGCTGCCTGCCTAGTTCCACGCCGCTTCCGTTCTCACGGGAAGTGGAACAGGACCAATCAGGCAGCCTTGTGCGCCACTCTGCTGCAACAGAAGGGAAGAGGAGGCAGCCGCATCAGCCGACCAGGCAGGCAGCCTTGCATGCCGCTTTGCCACTGGAGACAGCAAGTCCTGCTTCCCACACACTCCCTGCAGGCCTGGCATGAGCAGCAGCCATCGGAACTGGCAGCCACTTTGAGTCGGCATGGTAGTACAGCCCTGATGAGAGTGAGCGGCTACATTAACAGCAGCAGCGGCAGCTGGTTACAGCCTCCCACTCGCCTCCCTCCCTTCTCCTACGGCAGTGCTGGGCGGCACATCCGGGCCTCAGCTGCCTCCACCGCCACTCCTCTGACTCCCTTCGTGACATGGAGGAACGGGCCCGTCAAGCTGCACTGGAGGAAGTATAAGATAAGGGGGAGAGGTCAGAGGGGGTATGGGGCCCTGCCTGCCTGTTCGCCTGCTTGCCTTGGGGGGGGCCCTACCTGCCTGCCTTGAGGTGGAGAGTGGGGGTGAGGAGTACAGGAGGAAGGAAACAAAGCTTAACATGGGGAGAGAAAGAGATAGAGCAAAGAAATGTTGAAGGAGGAGGGAGCATAGGGACAGGGACATGGAATAATGCTGGAAAGGGGAGGAATAAAAATGCAGATATGTGATACTTAATGGAAGGGGAAAAAATGGTACACATGGGTAGTGAAGAAGAGAAGGAAGATTATACACTTTGGGGGGCCCTGCCTGCTTGCTTGCCTCGGGGTGGGGGGGCCCTGCCTGTCACTAGGCCACTAGGCCTGTCTGCCTGCGCTGTCTCTGCCTACTACTAGACCACCAGAAGGGGGACAGGGTACAGAGCCTGGCAAGGAGGGGGGACAGGGTGCAGAGCCTGGCAAGGAGAATTTTGGATCAGAATAGTTTTTTTCTTGTTTTCCTCCTCTAAAACTAGGGTGCATCTTATGGTCAGGTGCGTCTTATGGAGTGAAAAATACAGTACTGGTTACTGTGGATGGGCAGACTAGATGGGGCATTTGGCCTTTATCTGCCATCATGTTTCTATGTTTCTAAATTGAAAGGAAACCCCACTGTACATATTAACCTTAGAATTTTCCTACAAAACAAACCGCAGCCACAAACTATAAAATCAAGTAAAACCCAACAGTAATGATCCTGACCTTCAAAATATATTGAGCTCAATTGCTTGTTCAAGCAATTAGCCAGTCTCCTGAGCATACTATCTGCTGTGGGGTTATACAGATCTGTATGCAAGACTTTAAAAAATACCAGCTAATAAGAGGGCAGGGTGGGTATTCGTCTTCTCAATTATAGTTTATAAGGTTGTGGAAAATGTATCAACCAGCTAGAAAGCTGCAATCTGAAGGAAGAATGGTGCTGAGCAATGAAAAGGACATCAGAGTTCACTGTGTGAGATTGAGGGTGTCCATGTTCTCCACAGTAGGAGTTAAACTTTGGAACTCTCTACCTGGAATCTTAAGATTATGTCCGGGTCATTTGACTTTTAAGAAAATGTTAAACCCTCAACTGTTCATGGATGCCTTCATGTAACACATGATGAGAGGACATTGGGATTGATATGATATTAGTGAGATTCTAAGATTGAGAGATGTAAAGGAAGGCAGAAATTTTAAATTTGACATTGTTACTTTATTACATCGCCTTATTGAGGAATCCAAACATTACTGTCCTGTAATATCTGAGCTATATGTCGTGTGTTTTAACATTATGTACATTTCTAATGTAAAACGTTTAGACCTAAGCGGTCTATAAATTTTTTAAATAAATAATCACAGAAGTTATTAGCGTTCAGGCAATCCACGCCTAATTTATGTATGAGGCTTTTCACCAAGATTCGGTTGGTATAAATTTTTACACCCGAAGATGGGTGCATATCCCAGTGCTAAGCACTAGGCTATAAATAGTGCCCAACTCAGAGTTCCGTATATAGAATAGAAATTGATGCTCATTTTTTTTGGTTCCCAAATTTTGGTGTTATTTCCTATACCTAATGCCTTCTTGAAAGCAGGTGTTAAGGTACACATATACATTATATGCTACCAAGAATCTTGTATATATGTAAAATCGATTTAATACCATGCATATAAACCACAATTTATAAACCAGCAGCAAAGGGATTAACAATAAAATGAAAATGTGCATCAAAAATATTAGCAAGTTATAACTAGGATATGGTATGACTAACAGAGGACAAAGCAGAGAGCATCTGTCTAGGAACAAGAAAAGAGGGCAGGATGCCAGACTTTGTTGAGAAGCAACCTCCTACTGCCTAGGTCACCTAGTACGCCCAAGACTGAATTCATAGGCGTGTAGTTTTAAACCCATCTTATCTTTTGTAAGATATCATACGCTGCATAGGAGTGGGCAATGATTTCCACAGAGAAGGTGCTTAGAAGAAAAATGCTGAGCATTTGGTGAGTTGAGACAATCATAAGTTGTAGCTGTAGAGAATGACACAAGAACAAATTTTCCCCCGTCCCTGCGGTAACTCATTTTCCCGGTCCCGCAAGTTATTTTCTTGTCCCTGCCCCATTCCCTCAAGTTCTGTCCTCATCTACACAAGCCTCAAACACTTTAAAATCATAAGTAGCAACATTCTAGAGCTCAGACTGTGATGTCATAATGCCTCATTCCACCAATGCCTAAGCTCTGTCCTCATCTGCACAAGCCTCAGACATTTTAAAATCATAAATGTTCGAGACTTGTGCGGTTAAGGCACAGCTTACAGGAATGGGACAGGGACAGTGACAAAACTCGTGGGGACGGGATGGGAAAATTGAGTTCCTGCGGTGTCGAGGACAAATGTAGCGGGGGTTGGGGTGGGGGGGAGGAGGTTCTCATGCCGAGAATAACATTTATCTGAAAGTCAAAAATAGAGTAGATAGAAAGAGAGAAATTAAGCAATATAGAATGCCCTGTGGCTTGGAAGTAGAATCTTAAACCTAATCCTGTATGAAACCCACAGGCAATATTACTCAGCTAGTACTGCTGTTGCATGATCCACATTTTTTGGGCATGAATGTTTTACTGCTGTGTTCTATATGCTTTGAAGTTTCTTTATCTTTTACCTCCACCCAAGTTCCACCCCCTAGCTTGAATATACTACAAGTAAATTCCAGCTTGTAATTTGTACTTTTAGACATGACCTAATTTTATAAGCTATTTATGTGCATTAACCAGCACTTTATACATAAAAAATGGTTTATAAAATTATTCTCTAAGGGGGGTAATTCTATAAAATAGACACTGACATTTGTGGGCTAGTTAGGCAAGTAGGGTCTCATATTCAGCTGGCAGTGATAAGTATTTTGCTCACTGTCACTGGAGTTATTCCCAGATAGTGAAATCCGAGACCTCTTTGAATAACCGGCTATTTAAGAGCCATCTAACACATAGCTGCTTAAGTCGATACTATTCAGCATAGATGTGAACTTTAGTGGCCCCGCTCCCAGGCCCGCCCAGTTCCACTCAGCACTGCCCCATTTCCGCCAACGTCATGCCCCATTCTGCCCCAGACCCACCCCCTCAACCTCTTCCCGGGCTCAGAGCTGCTTCGGAAGGGCATCTGTGCATGTGCAGTAGAGAATGACACGGAGACAAAATTCATCACCGTTCCCGTCCCCGCGGATAACCGCGGGAAATAATCCCATGTCATTTTCTAGTGTCTGTTTCAACCTCAGTCCTTCTACACCAGCATTCTTCAAAGCAAAGCTTGTCAGTGGTTGTGGCCATTCATACTCTGATTCTTATGTGAGCCAAGGATAATGAAGCCATTGTGACATCACTGATGTGATTGGCTCTTAGGCACTGGTGGAATGAGGCATTATGACATCACAATATCTGCTCTGGATACCAGAGACTGTCATTCTTTAGTGTCTGTTTCAACCTCAGTCCTTCTACACTAGCATTCTTCAAAGCACAGCTTGCGGGTCAGTGGTTGTGGCCATTCATACTCTGATTCTTCCCTCTTTCCTTAAAGAATGACATGAAGATGGTTTCCCGCGGTTATCCGCAGGGACGGGAACGGTGATGAATTTTGTTACCGTGTCATTCTCTAATGTGCAGGTGTGACGTGATGACGTCACACCCGCGTGTTAGTGACGTCACCATGTTGCATCTGCAGATGCCCTTCTGACGTTGTCCCGAGCTGGAAGCTTTTCAAAACCCAAAGTGCCAGATTTAGAAGAGCTGTCCAGACGCCTGAACAGTCATCTAAAAAGAGAAGGAGGAGTGTGTGGCGCAGCGGTTGGAACTACAGCCTCAGTACCCTGGGGTTGTGGGTTCAAACCCAGCGCTGCTCCCTGTGACCCTGGGCAAGTCACTCAGTCCTCCATAGCCCCAGGTACGTTAGATAGATTGTGAGTCCACCGGGACAGATAGGGAAAATGCTTGAGTACCTGATTGTAAAAACCGCTTAGATAACCTTGATAGGCGGTATATAAAAAACCTAATAAACTTGAAACTGGGTAAATCAGAACATCTGGTAACCCTAATAAAGATAGGACAGACTTTTTTTAAAATTAAATTTAATGCATTTACAATATCATAAAGATATCAAGGAAAAAAAGGTTTCGGACAAGTTTCAATACAACAAATAATACAAAAAACAATCCTTTACAAGCCCACTAAAAGGAGAACATATTGCTTATGTCAACTAAGTTTTAAAGAAAAACAAGGAAATGGGTTGAGTTCCAATGAACCCAAATCATCCCCAACTAAATTTGGACATTTTGGACATTCCTACCCTAATTCCTCATCAATAAATGAAAAAGAGAAAGAAAAGAAAAGAAATCTCACTTCTGTTCACGAGCTACCAAGAATTGTTGCAATTGAATGGGATCCCAAAAGATGATAGGACAGACTTTTATGCAATCTTATTTATATGCTAAGTCTGGCTGCTTAAGGACTGAATATCAGCCCTTAAGCAGACAGTGCTTACTCCGCCACTGAAATGTCCTCAACATAGTTGGCTTTGAGTTAGGCACTAAGGGCCTGATTCTCTAAAAGTGCGTCCCGATTTTAGGCAGCTGTAGGCGTCCTACAGCTGTCTAATCAGCCAATCGGGATGCACGTTTTTTTAAAAAAAATGCTCCCCAGGCAGGCCTGAAGGCGCTTCCGGGAGCCTAGGGAGACCCGCAAGATGCCTAAGCTCGTCTAAGGGCCTTAGGCGGGCCTTAGGCTGAACCTAGGCGGCCCTACGCGTCTCCCTAGTAGATGAGAAGCTTAAAAATGTAGGCCAGCAAAATGCTGGTCTACATTGTAAGTAGACGCGGCCACTATACTTATCGCGGCAAGGGATCTCTCTGCCGCTATAAGTATAGTGGGCCGTGGCCCCCTGACCGATCGCTGGCAGAAGGGTGCCCAAACCTCCTGCCCGAAGACGCACCCCCCTCCCCGACACTACCGACCGCTCCCCCCCACCCCCGAAATTACCGATCGCTGGCAGGAGGGTGCCCAATCCCTCCTGCCCGAAGACGCACCCTCCCGACACTACTGACCGCCCCCCCCGACATTACCGATCCCCCCCCGACAATATCGGTCGCTGGCAGGAGGGTGCCCAATCCCTCCTGCCCGAAGACGCACCCCCCCGGCGCTAACAACCCCCACTTCACCAAACCTGTTCTTACAGATGGGTCTTGCACGTCGAGCAAGCAGGCACGCCTCGTCGAAATGAGGCGGGCCCGCCCCTTCCCGGCCCATCCCGCCGAAGCCTAAGGCCTGATTGGCCCAGGCTCTAGAAGCCTGGACCAATCAGGCCTTAGGCATAGCGGGTCCGCCCATCCCTACTAAGTCTAAGGTCTGATTGGCCAATCAGGTCTTAGATTAAGGGGGGATGGGCGGACCCGCTATGCCTAAGGCCTGACTGGTCCAGGCTTCTAGAGCCTGGGCCAATCAGGCCTTAGGCTTCGGCGGGATGGGCCGGGAAGGGGCGGGCCCGCCTCATTTCGACGAGGCGTGCCTGCTTGCTCGATGTGCAAGACCCATCTGTAAGAACAGGTTTGGTGGAGTGGGGGTTGTTAGCGCCGGGGGGGGGTGTCTTCGGGTAGGAGGGATTGGGCACCCTCCTGCCAGCGACCAATATTGTCGGGGGGGATCAGTAATGTCGGGGGGGGGCGGTCGGTAGTGTCGGGAGGGTGCGTCTTTGGGCAGGAGGGATTGGGCACCCTCCTGCCAGCGATCGGTAATGTCGGGGGTGGGGGGACGGTCGGTAGTGTCGGGGGGGAGGTCGGTAGTGTCAGGGAGGGGGGTGCGTCTTCGGGCAGGAGGTTTGGGCACCCTCCTGCCAGCGATCGGTCAGGGGGCCACAGCCCGCTATACTTATAGCGGCAGAGAGATCCCTTGCCGCGATAAGTGTAGCGGCCGTGTCTAGTTTAGGCCGATTCTGAATAGGACGCCTCTCCCGGGCGTTCTATACAGAATCAGGGCCTAGGTGTCTTGCGGGCCTCGCCTTCAATATAGGCGGCCTGCCTGGGGAGCATTTTTAAAAAAAAAAAAACGTGCATCCCGATTGGCTGATTAGACAGCTGTAGGACGTCTACAGCTGCCTAAAATCGGGACGCACTTTTAGAGAATCAGGCCCTAACTGTGAATTTCAGTAGCACCTAGCCAGTTAAGTGCTGATGAAAATTAGTGGCTAGCCCCAACCAAACCATTTAACCAGTCCCTGGCCGGCTATATTGCTTTGAATGTCATCCAGGTAAATGTTTAGCATAGCATATCTGTGTGTACACATGCACAATCATGTGTGTTTATGCGGTGTATACATTTTTAAATAAATGTTGCTATGCCACCTAAGCGCTGTTCTGTAACTAAGTGCATATTTTCAATAGCACGCATTTTGTGCACATACAGGTGGGTGACATCTGGGTGTAGTGTGAACAGGATGCAAAATTATGCGCACAACTTACTGCTATAAGTTCCATGCATGGATGAATCTCTTCATAAAGGCGGTTAATAAATCCCAACAAATAAATGACATCAGAATTTTGGTGTGAGCATTTATACCAGTGCTATGACTGGCTTAAGAGCTCTTGCCTAGGGTTACTATATTTGTGAAGACAAAAAAAGAGGACACATGACCCCACTCACACTCCACCCACAGCCCCACCCACACTCCTCCCAATGCCTCCCCCCAGCTTTCACCCATCTCCTTGGTCCCCCTTCCCATCCTCTTAGTGCTTCTTTTTCTCTCCCACCCTCCAACTCTCCTTCTGCTCTCCTGTGAGTGCTTCTTTCCTTCTCTCTCTCTCTCCTTCCAACCTCCTCTCCCCTCCCATCCAGCATTATCCTACTCCATGCTTTTTTTTCTCCAGCACGTTCTCCTTTCCATAATGCTTCTCCAGCCCTCCCTTGCTTCATGCTGTTTCTCCAGCCCCCTCCAATCCATCCTTCAACCTATGATGCTGCTTCCCCTCATGACCTCTCTTTCTAGCTACTGACTCCCCGATCTACCTCCTCCCAGGCTGCTGTTATTCAGTCTTTAGGCAGCCAGAAACAGCAACAAAGTGAGCCTGCTGCTGCCGCCCTGCCTCGGGAGCTGCTTATCTGCAGAGAAGTGGCTTCTGGGGCAGGCTGGCAGCAGCAGGCTCACCTCATTGCTGCTGCTGCTGGCTGCCTGAAGTCTGAATTACTGCAGCCAGGAAGAAGGAAGGTGGGGGAGTTAGAAGAGCCGGGTAAATCTGGACAGATTCCTCCATTAAAAAAAAAAATCCATTTGGACAACTGGACAGTCCTCTAAAAAGAGGGTGTTTTCTCTGACTTGTGGTAACCCTACTCATGCCTAAGTGCACATGGGTATATACTCTGTTAAGTTAGTATTCTATAAAGGAATGTAGGCACCTCTGAGAGCTAATATATAGGCACACCGGTATAGATTTGCCCTATACTTATACAAGTATATTTAAAGTAGATACTCTATAGAGCATTTTAACCACATAAACTGGCTGCTCTAAAATTGTTCACATCAATGCAGACGAAACTTGCGCACAGTTCTATAACAACTGTAGAGGAGGAGTTCTTGGTGACAGGGTTGGGTAAAGATTCCGACGACACATGCATTTTTGTATTTTCAACAATGTGCCTTACTGTTTTAGTTGGAACAACTACCAAAAGAAAAAGCATAGCGCAAGAATCTGGGTTTGTTTTCCTTAGTAACAAAAGAAAAGCATGTGGGCCTACATAGGGTTACCAGATGTCTGGATTTACCTGGACGGTTTTTCAAAACCCGGCACTTAGTCCGGGTTTTGAAAAGCTTCCATGCACAGATGCCCTCCTGACGTCTCTCCGAACAATTGAACAGGTTGAGGGCGTAGGGCTGGGGCAGAACAAGGCGTGACTCGGGCCGGGCCAGGCAGAACTGGGTGGGCGGCCTGGCGGCATGGCCAGGGGTCTGGATTTTACTTCTGTAAAATCTAGTAATCCTAGGTCTCCAGATTGTTCTTCATAACCATTCTTGAGGTGCATTTTTCTTTTGCTCCACAGATTTTGCTGCTCCTCTGCTTGGTATATTTTCCTGAGGTAATTTTCAAAGTGAAATCACATTTACCTTCACTTGCAGGTGAAAGGGGATAGACTCAGAAGTAACCTCAGAAAATACTTTTTCATGGAAAGGGTGGTGAAATGGCCTCCCGGCGGAAGTGGTGGAGAGTAAAAATATATCTGAATTCAAGAAAGCCTGTGACATGTACATTTGGAGGGCCAACACTGAGACTGCGGGAGCACAACTCACGGTTGGTGCTGACCACCGCTATTCAATGTTGGGCTATTTCCACTGGCCGGCATTGACTATCTAGTCTATTTTTGGCCAGCTAACTTATTTTGAAGTACTAGCAGGCTAGGTTGTAGCAGTCATGGATGGGCCTGCTTTTTCTGAGGCCTGATTTGGGCACTAAACTTGGCTGGTCAGTGCTTGAAATTGTCCAAGCTTAAGCTGCTTAACTCATTCAGCACAGATAACTGGCTATCTCCTGCTGAATATTAGCTGTCTAACCAGCTAAGAGCCATTCCTGACCAGTTAAGTAATGCTGAATATTGGGTGGAGGAATTCTAAGGGAGAGGAAGAGATAGTAGATGGTCTAGATAGGTAAACTAAATAGGTCATATGGTCTTTATTTGCCTTAATATTTCTCTGTTTGTATTTTGATAACTCGTACAAAGAGCATGAGTTGAGGGCACTCACATTGCAGCAGCGCTGTGAAATTGCTCTCTCCATATATTGACACCAATCTCCACTGCATTCCATACCTGTTAAAAACGCTTCCAGCACCTGTACGTTGGAAGGAATGAGCCCAAATACTCCATTTGGACCAAACAGAACAAAGAGGACACGTTCACTATTCCATATGTGCTCTTCTGGGCCCAACACCCTCAAAACTTCCTGAAAAGAGAACAAAAGAATAACCCCTTTCTATTTGAAACCAAAGGCTGTGCTGTGTCATGCAACAGGTGTAGCCCCATCCCGGATGTCTTTTGCTCATCTATGCTAGTATCTCGCAAACTTTACGAGCCGCGGCACACTAAACTGGCGGCTTCAGCTCGAGGGCACCCGGAAGTGCGTGGATGTCGCCGCGATGACATCAAGCACATGCGTGACATCATCACGTCGACATCCGCTCTGCATATGTGTGGAGGCTCTCCAGGCGGGGGCCTGAGCCATCAGTGGGGGGGTGCTGAAACAGAAGAGGCGCGGAGAGGAGAGACACCAGGGAGGGGGAGGGGGAGAGGCACTGGTGGTGGCTGACTGCCTACAGGATGTACCTCTCGCTGAGAGAAGCACATCATGTAAGTAGTCAACTGGCGCTGACGCATCTCGCAGCACACCTGGAATATCGTGCAGAACACTAGTGTGCCGTAGTACACTGTTTGCAATATACTGATCTATTCCATTCCATTTTTCTTCACTACACAAATCTTTTCAGTGTTCCAACAATGCTATTAATTCATCTTCCATCATGATCCTTTTTACCCTACCATACAGTTTCTAATATCTCGCAAAATTTCAGCAAGGATTCATTGCAGTTTATAATAAGATCCATCTTTACATTTATAATGAGATTTAAAGAACATCAATAGGCTCAAATCAAGAGAATAAGGGGCTGCTAATTGTGTCATAGTGCCAGCTTCACTTTTCTTGTACTCTTGACATTTGTGTACTATTTTCTGTGTGGTTTACACTAGGGTTACCAGACCTCCCAGTTCCGCCTGGCTCCGCCTCGCCTGAGTCATGCCCTCTTATGCCCCAGCCCCACCTCCTCAACCTGTTCACTGGTTGGGAGCAGCATCGGGAGGGCATCTGTGCATGCGCAGGTGTGACACGATGACATCACATGCATGCGCATGATGTCACCGCATTCACTCCGCGTATGTGCAGATGCTCTCTTAACATCACTCCTAGCTGGAAGCTTTTCAAAACCCAGACTAACTGCCAGGTTTTGAAAAGCTGTCTGGATGCCTGGACATGTCCTCTAAAAAGACAACATGTCCAGGTAGATTCGGATGTCTGGTAACCCTAGTTTACACAATCAAAATGGTTTGCATTTTTTAGACAGGTACACTTCTCCCTCATCATTCGCGTGGGATACGGGCAGAGCAGGACCGCGAATGCCGAAAATCTGCAATTATTCAGCTCTGACCCACTCCCCACCTCCCTGCCGCCTTCCCGGCCTTACCTGGTGGTCTAGAGGGCTTTCGGGGCAGGAGCAATCTTCCTACGCTCCTGCCTCGTGCAGATCGCCATCAGGAAATGGCTGTAGGGAGTTCCCGACATAGTCTCGAGAGACTAAGGGAACTCCCAGCAGCCATTTCCTCATGGCAATCTGCACGGGGCAGGAGTGTAGGAAGATCGCTCCTGCCCCAAAAGCCCTCTAGACCACCAGGTAAGGCCGGGAAGGCGGCAGGGAGGAAAAAAAGATGGATTTTTTTAACATTAAGACTGTTTTTTTTATTTCCCCCTCTCCAGAAAAAATCACGATTATATGAAACCGCGAGTGCAGGAACCGCGAATGGGAGGGGAAAGTGTACAGTCAAACCTCGGTTTGCGAGTGTTTTGCAAGACAAGCAAAACATTCTTGTAAAACTTGTCTCACAAACCGAGTGTTGACTTGATTTGCGAGCATCCCTCCCTGATAACCGGCATCGCTCCCCCCGCTTGCAAAGGCCTCCCCCTGCTCGAACCAGCCCCACCCCCCGAACCGGCCCCCCCCCCGCCCGAACAACTTAAACTTACCCCCCGTCTGGCACCGGCATGCAGCCCACAGGATGTGCCGGTGCCAAACGAGAGGGAGAATTAGAAGTCCTTGAGCATGCGCAGATGCATGCTCAAGGCCGGCAGAAACAGGAATATCTTCTAGCGGCACCGGCACTCCTGTGGGCTGCGTGCCTGTGCCAGACGGGGGGGTAAGTTTAAGTTGTTCGGGCGGGGGTGCCGGTTTGCGCGGAGGCGGGTCTTTGCGATTGGGGGGGGAGCAGTGCCGCTGGCCTCGGGGAGGGGAACGTATCAAAGCGAGTTTCCATTATTTCCTATGGGGAAACTTGCTTTGATATACGAGTATTTTGGTTTACGAGCATGCTTCTGGAAAGAATTATGCTCGTAAACCAAGGTTCTACTGTACTTGGTTCTACTGTACTTAGTTTGTACCTGGGGAAATGAAGTGTTAAGTGACTTGCCCAGAGTCACAAGGAGCTGCAGTGCTTTCCTGTTTTCGATCATATATCCAGACTTGACCCTATGCAGTGGGTCCCCTCTGTTGACTCATTGCCTTTTAAATATTATGCCGGCCTCTGTGTTGACTTTGACTAAGTCCTTATACTCAGTGGCGTACCAAGGGGGGGGGGGGCGGTCCGCCCCGGGTGCCAAGCCCTGAGGGGGTGCTCACGGTCCGGTCCGGTTCCCCCCCCCTGCGCCGGGTGTCGCGTCTGGAAAAAGCCTGCAGCAAGATCGCGATGCCAGCGATCTTTGCCTGCTTCGGCTGTTTCCTCCGCCATGGTTCTACCCCTCCTCTGACGTCAGAGGAGGGGCGGGACCGCGGCGGAGGAAACAGCCGAAGCAAGCAAAGATCGCTGGCATCGCGCGATCTTGCTGCAGGCTGTTTCCCTAGGGAAATGAAGAGCGGAGGCCGGGGGAATGAGCAGTGCTTCGTGGTGGTGGTGGTGGGGCTGAGCGGTCCTTCGAGGTAGTGGGGGGGGGGAATAGCAAGCCTTCAGAGTAGGGCGGGCAGGCAGACCTTGTGGAGGGGGGGGGAGACAGGCCTTCAGGGGGACAGGCCTTCAAGGGGGACAGGCAGGCCTTCAGGGGGGATGACAGGCCGTCGGAGGGGGGGTGCAGGCCTTCAAGGGGGGGACAGGCCTTCAAGGGAGGGCACAGGCCTTCAAGGAGGGGACAGGCAGGCAGGCCTTCAAGGGGGGACAGGCCTTCGAGGGGGGTGTAGGTCTTCGGGGGAGGTTGCAGGCCTTCAGGGGGGTGCAGGCCTTCGGGGGAGTGCAGGCCTTCAAGGGGGGCAGGCCTTTGGGGGGTGCAGGCCTTTGAGGGGGGTGTAGGCCTTTGGGGGGGTGCAGGCCTTCAAGGGGGAAAGGCCTTCAGGGGGCAGGCCTTCAAGGGGAACAGGCAGGCCTTCAAGGGGGGCAGGCCTTCGAGGGGTGTAGGCCTTTGGGGGGGTGCAGGCCTTCGGGGGGGTGCAGGCCTTCAAGGGGGGCAGGCCTTTGGGGGGTGCAGGCCTTTGAGGGGGGTGTAGGCCTTTGGGGGGGTGCAGGCCTTCAAGGGGGAAAGGCCTTCAGGGGGCAGGCCTTCAAGGGGAACAGGCAGGCCTTCAAGGGGGGCAGGCCTTCGAGGGGGGTGTAGGCCTTTGGGGGGGTGCAGGCCTTCGGGGGGGTGCAGGCCTTCAAGAGGGGAAAGGCCTTCAGGGGGGGCAGGCCTTCAAGGGGAACAGGCAGGCAGGCCTTCAAGGGGGGGGGACAGGCCTTCGGGGGGTGCAGGCCTACAGGGGGGGGGTGCAGGCCTTTAAGGGGGGGGGAGGCCTTCAAGGGGAGCAGGCAGGCAGGCCGGTCTTCAAGGGGGGGACAGGCCTTCAGGGGTGGGATGCAGACCTTTAAGGGGGGGACAGGCCTTCAGGGGAGTGGGGGCCCTGGTGTAGAAGTACACGGAGGGAAGGGGGAGGGGTTCAAAGAGACGTGCATATGCCAGACTTTGGGTGGGAAGAAATAATGGGTCTGAAAATAGAGGAGAAAGAGAGAGAGGTGATGGACATGGGTTTTAGGGAGGGAAGGAACAGAAAGGGAGAGAAGTTGGACACAAGGGATGGTGTGGAGGGGGGGATAGAGATACTGATTAGGAGGGTAGTTGGGAAAAGAAAGGGAGAGATGGTGGACCCTGGGGTGGTGGGGAAGGAGGAAGAGCTGCTGGATGAAAGGGTAGTTAAGAAAAGGTGGATCTGTGGAGGGAGACAAAAAAAGGAAAGATGCCAGACATCCAGGGGAGGGAAGGGAAACGGAAGGGGAGGACAGAGATGGCAGATGGATGGTTAGCACGGAGAAAGAAGAAAGAAGGAGACCCTGGCAAGCAAGTTATCAGAAGTCAACCAGAGCCTTGGACCAACAAGATTTGAAAAATAAACAGACAACAAAAAGGTAGAAAAACTAATTTTATTTTCTGTTTTGTGATTACAATATGTCAGATTTGAAATGTGTATCCTGCCAGAGCTGGTGTTAGACCGCAAACGTGAGCTAGGATTTAACAGAGAGAGGAAAAGTCCTTTTTGTTTCTTCATTTTATTTACACCACAGCGCTAATGTGGTTAGGAGAAGCCAAAGGGGGATGAAAAAGCTATAAAATAAACCCACCAGGATGTTTGAAAAAAACACCCAATTGGGCAGGAAAATTGAATCGATAAACCAATTCAATAGGCTGAATCAAATCGAAATTTTTTTTCCTGAATCTGGCAGCACTAGTTTGTGCTACTGTCTTAGACTTTAGGACCTGGGATTGGGGAGAGATGGCATCCTCAGTACTTTATAATGCAAGTGAAATGAGGATTTGGTCAGATTTTTGAAGGGTCTGCACTCTGCAGAAGAAAAATATTGTATAGGCCGGGGACATGAGACAGCAGGAAATGGGAACTTTTCTTCCTTCTATTTTTGAGAATGGCAAGGCTGAGGATGTCAGAGAGTTCAGTTAAAATATGTGCTTTATAAGAAAATATAATAATGTGTTTTATAAAGTTTATAACATTGCTGGCCTACCCGGTGAGGTGTTCCTAGTGGTGGTTTTGGCAGCGTGTCAATGTGTTGAGAGGAAGAGGTGATCTGGGAAATTCTGCTGAGCAAACTCTGGGCCCATTTCCACCCCCCAGTTAGTCCACTCCACTCAACTGGTTTACACACTGAGTGGGTCTTTGGGTGTTGTTCCTGGGTAGTTGTTTTGGGATCTCTTCCAGTGGTTTGTCAGTATCTCCTTCTGGTCCAAGGAAGGAAACTTTGTTAACCTTAGCACTGGCCTACAGAATATGTTTGTAACAGCACTGCTTGTGTGGCATTAGTCTATGTAGTGATTGAAAGAAAAAACCAGACCTTTGCACATTTTTGCACTATATGGTGGGTGTATGAGGAGATTCACATTTCCTGCACAACTAAGTCCGTGTGAAGTTACCTTTTGCTGTATTTGACATCTAGCAAAGTCTCTGTTTGGAAGGAAAGATCTCAGCTTAAAAATGAAGTGGCCAGAAGTTATGGTAAAAGCAGATAGTGTAGCTGGTTTTAAGAAAGGTTTGGACAAATTCCTGGAGGAAAAGTCCATATTCTGTTATTAAGACATGGGGGAAACATCTGCTTGCCCTGGATCGATAGCATGGAATGTTGCTACTCTTTGGGTTTTGACCAGGTACTAGTGACCTGGATTGGCTTCCATGAGAATGGGTTACTGGGCATGATGGACCATTGGTCTGACCCAGTTAGGCTATTCTTATGTTATGTTCTCATCTGTAGGGGCCTTTGTTTTCACTTCTTATTTTAATGTATTTTTTTTCTGAGAACTTATCAGTGTTTTTTATAATGGGAACAAAAATGGAAGAGAATTATTGTGTGTGGAATGGGGGGGGGGTAACTAATTTCTTCGGTTCATAGACAACCCCGCTAAAGACAAAGGCGCGCGCTGACAACTGAGCGCAAGATGGAGGCGCGCGCCAAAGAAAATTACAGTTTTTAGGGGCTACGACGGGGTTTTTTGTTGGGGAGCCCCCCCAGTTTACTTAATAGAGATCGCTCCGGCGTTGTGGGGGGTTTGAGGGGTTGTAACCCTCCACATTTTACTGTAAACTTAACTTTTTCCCTAAAAACAGGGAAAAAGTGAAGTTTTCAGTAAAATGTGGGAGGTTACAAGCCCCACACCCTCCACAACGCGGCGCGATCTCTATTAAGTAAAGTGGGGGGATTCCCCCCCACACCCCTCCCGTCGGAGCCGTAAAAACTGTAAATTTCTGTGGCGCGTGCCTCCGCGCTGCGCTCAATTGTCTACGCGCGCCTTTGTCCCGGCGCACTTTTGACCTGACACCAATTTCTTCAGCTAAATAATTCAATCCACTTCAAACAGACATAGGAGAACTCACGAACCATTCACACACCCTCCAACCAAAAACGTCAAAAGAAAAAAACAGTTCGACAACCTCCTAGCCATTCGAGCTGCAACACTCGACCCCCAACTCTACAACCTATTGACCTCGATCACAAACTACAAAACCTTCAAAAAAGAAATAAAAACCCTTCTATTCAAAAAACACATAAAACCGAACTAACACAATCAGAACTGTCCCAAGCATCACCTGCAACTACTCCATATGTACTTCTGATGTCATGACAATTCAGACATAATTTATGTTATGTTATGGTATGTTTGGAATAATGGTTACATATATGAGGTTAAATAAAAGAAAATTGTCACTGCCTGTTTCTATTATGACCATTTATTCAGTTTCATGGTTATTACAAAAAATATTTTTTTACATGGGGGTGGTGTCAAAAAATGATGGGCCCCGGGTGCCACATACCCTAGGTACGCCACTGCTTATACTTATGCAGATGAGATACAAATTTCATTTCAGAATGATCGTTAGGATTGCCCTTTTAGATATTTGTCTAGCTTCATGTCATACAGACTTCAGGCACATACATAAGCTTTTATTAAAAGTGACTAAGAATGAAGCCATTTACCGGTAGTTTGACCATTTTAATAATATTAGTTTTGTAGCAGTATGGAAATATTATACACTGTATGTACGTGTGCATATAATTCACATAACTGTTTATAAATTGTTCAGTGCATTATCAGTGCTGTGGTTCTCCTGCACCCTTGTCTGTTTGTTTATGCTTGGAGCTCTGTGCACTTGCTTTAGCTAGGGAGTTTCAAAGGGAATTTGATACAATATGAAGACCTGCTGGCTCCAGCAACTGTCGGAGCTCAGGTCAAGGGTTCTGGTAGTTTCTGGAAGCAGATTCTAGTAGAAGGTAAGATAGCTCTAGGATTTTCTAAAGGGGTGGGCTAATGGCTGTAGCTACACCCTAAAGAAGATTTAAGCTCTGCTTTTGGCGTGAAAATTGTCTTTTGGATTCTCTCTTGCCATCTGACCATCTAATCTTTAGGAGAGCCCCTTCATGATGCCTATTACCTGAAACTGAACAACAGAAAAAACTATTGTAGAGATTCAACCCTGTCTATACCACCCAGATTAGACAATATAGGCACTTGCCTCCTGGACAAGGAATCCTAGCCTGGGGCAAGTAACAGAACTGAAACCTGGTGCCGACTTGCTACAGTGGGAAGGTTTGGGGATCCCTTCTGTCACCATCTGGGCAGGGGCTAGGCAACTACCTTGCACCCCACATAACCAAAGGGATTACATTTTTGATCCATGCATTCCACATTCACCTCTATAGCTTCAGAATTGTATTTTGGGCCTCAGACTTCCATAGTTATTCATTCTTCTTTTATGATTCATTCAAAGATAAGATCAATCAAATCTTTGCTCTCTAGTTCAAATGTTAAGCTCCTCTAGGATCTAGTGATTTTAAAGCTTGATTATTGCCATGTATATTAGATTCTTGACCTTTCTGTGGTACAATTAATACTTTCTATAAGGGCTTTCCAGTGGCAACTCTTAAAGGGCCACATTCTAGTTTAGTTTATTCATGCATTATATAGAAAATGCTACTGCTAAAAAGGACTAGGGACTCTTTTATTAGGCTTGAATCATTTTATGTATATGCTTTAATAGTTTAAATTATTTTAATAAATTTACGATCGTTCCAAAGGCTGTGTTTTTTTCTGTTATTTGTGGGGGTTGTATTTTCCTTTCTGTTGTGGATCATATTCAAGTTACACCAACTAACTCCATCTTCCAAAGTCAGCTGTCTTACTTCCTGCTGTCTCCGAGCCTTACCATTTCCATACTGCTCTTCTGTTTCCCCCACTTGAAGTGTAGTTGGAACTCTCTGTTAAACCCAACATTTAGAGAGACCTGAGGAGCCTCCATCAGGCAGAATCGATCGCAGAGTTCTTCAGCTGAAATGTACTGCTTACAGTGGCATCTGCAGAAATGAGAGGCAAGCATACATTCATAAGATATGCAGAGTCCCACTGCTAGGCACCTTCTCTAAGAAAAATGTATTAAGGGTAATTTTCTACAGCAGCAGTGAATGGTAGTGCCAATTTTTATATGAATCCATATATTAGTGCTATTATATATACAGGAAGTCCCTGGGTAAAGAATGAGTTACATTTTGTTAAAGCTGTTCTTAAGTGGGAATTGTAGATTTTAAGATTCTTGTTGCTTACCTCTTCTCCCAGCTGACAAAAGGGCTATTCTATTTTGGTATTCCAAACTGTATATAAATCTCAGCAACTCAGTGCAGCCTTGTTTCAGCGAATGTGCCTCCTCAGGGCTCCAAGACTAGCCATAGATAAGTGTATAGCTGTAGCAATGCTTCATAATAACATTAACGTCTACATCCAACACGCGCATTGAAAGTTAACTTCCCTATCTGCAAGCTATCTTGGTCTTGTAGAGCAGTGTTCTTCAACCTTTTTACACCCGTGGACCGGCAGAAATAAAATAATTATTTTGTGGACCGGCAAACTACTAGGACTAAAATTTAAAAATCCCGTTTACGCCCCATCTCCGCGAGCTCGGTCCCCGCAAACCATCTGATCCCATCTGCACAAGCCGCAATTATGATTTTATATTGAACGTATTTTATTAAAGTATAAAATGAAACAATATTCTGAACAATTGTGATTTTATAAATACAAATATACAGAGCACGGACCAACAAAACCCCTGTCTCCCCTCCCCTTCACATATATCCCCTCTACTATCAAGAAAACTGAACAAGCCAAGTTATTATAGAATGCTACATAGAAATATCATGCTAACAGAATACTGCAGTCCCCAGTTATGTCTCTAGCAGGATATATAATTCAAATCTGATATATTCTAATGACAAAATAGAAATAAAATTATTTTTTTCTACCTTTTGTTGTCTTTGGTTTCTGCTTTCATCTTCTTTTCACTCTTTTGCTTCCAGCATCTGCCCGTTCCATCCAATGTCTGCCCTCTCCCCATTCCATATGTATCTGACTTCTTTCTATGCCCCTCTTCCTTGTCCATCCTCCTCTCTCCTTTTTACATCATTCATTCCAGCTTCACTGCCATCTTCATTTTTATCTCTCCTACACCAGATCTAGCATCTTTATCCCTCTCTCATTTCTCTGCTGACCCCCTTTCCAGCATCAATGTCTCTCTACTTTCTCATTCCTCTCTCTCCCCTTTCTCTCATCTGATCTCTCCATTCCACCCTGACCCCCTTCCCCTCCTGTAATCTCCCTGCCAGCTGTTTCCTTCCTTTTTTCTTTCTCCCTACCCTCCTTCCTTTTTTTCCTTCTCCCTTCCCTCCTCCCTCTATCTAACATTAACTCTTCCCATCCCTTTCCCTCCTCCCTCCCAGCAGCATCTCTCCTTCTTCTCCCTTCCTTCCTCCCTCTATCCAACATTAACTCTCTTCCCATCCCTTTCCCTCCTCCCCTCCCAGCAGCATCTCTCCTTCTTCTCCCTTCCCTCCTCCCTCTATCCAACATTAACTCTCTTCCCATCCCTTTCCCTCCTCCCCTCCCAGCAGCATCTCTCCTTCTTCTCCCTTCCCTCCTCCCTCTATCCAACATTAACTCTCTTCCCATACCTTTCCCTCCTCCCCTCCCAGCAGCATCTCTCCTAACTCCCTTCAAGTCCAGTAACAGCTCTCCCTTTTCCAGACCTTCCCAGCCTCCTACAGTGGCTTCCTCCCCTTCCAGCAGCTCTCGGTACTTGCCTGCAGGAAGTTGCTGGTAAATCACTTCCCTGGCAAATTGGAGAGCTGGTAGGAGGGGAGACAGCCACTGTGAAGGCTCCCCAGGATCTTGTTCGCACACGCTGACCATCTCCCTCCACCTGCACCTGAATCTGCAGCTCTCTCCGGTCTAATCGCAACTTCCCCGCGGCCCTCTTCAGCAACTCGGCAGGGGTGGCGATCAAGACACGCTGCCGACGTTGGGCCCTTCACTCTCTGAGTCCCGCCTATTTTGTTTCAACTTCCTGTTTCCGAACAGGCGAGACTCAGAGAGGGAAGGCCCCGACGTTGGCAGCCTGTCTTGATCGCCTGAGGCTGGGAGGAACATTAGTCGGGAGGAACTGCAGTCGGCAGGAAATTTAACTGCCGACTTGATCTCGCCGGCCCTGCGCGGACCGGCAGAAATTTTCTGCGGACCGACACCGGTCCGCAGACCGGCGGTTGAAGAACTGTGTTGTAGAGTTCAGCCAATGAAGCTGGATCTCAAAAGCTGCTTACTTCCTGGAACTAAAAAGCAGCCAGTGCAGAAAAATACAGAAACAAAGATACAATTTCATGTAATGCTATTACATACTTAAGGGAGAGTAATTGAACATGGTCACTTGGAAAAGATGAACCCCCCCCTCCCCAAACCCCTAGTCACAGTAATATTTACCTGCTGCTTTTGAGGCAGCCTGAAACATTAATAAATTGTATTCTCTTCCAGGGGAAAAAACATGGTCTAATCACTAACATAACTGAGAAATATCCCCCCTAATAAAAGGGAATAAAGGCAAGACATAAATCCAAGTTCCGTCGATAATGGGCTATATAACTTTCAGTTATACATGCTGTACGACTAAGTCTAAGCCTGCCCATGTCCCGCTCAACTCTCACCCTCGACGCTCCTCCCGAAACGCCCCATTTTGCTTTGATTGTTCAGCGGCACTATGTAGGCCTAGGTCATTTAGAAATACGTCCAAAACCCGGTTTTATTATCAGCACTTGGACGTATTTGGGAAATGTTCGTCCAAGTGCCGACTTAGGCCGGTTTTTGGACGTTTTTCTCTTTCAATTATGAGCCCCATAGCATGTGGAATGATAATAAAAATATACTGACATTCCCAGCTCAGGACTGAGTTCTCCACCAAACTGGCCACAGAAAGGGATGCAATCATACTGTTCTGGGACAACACATTTTCGTGTAGAAGCCAAGCGAGCCTCTATGAGTGCACAGCGCTCTTCCACCTGGAACAACAAATAAGAATCAGAAATAAGTCCCCAAAAGAGGAGTTCACCTATCCAGTATGTCATCTCTGCAAAAATCATCAACAGCACCATTGTCTAAAGAGTACATAACATCTTCTAACCTCAGCCGAAAATCTCAGCCTCTGGGATACTCTTCATATCACCCAACGTGAAATTTAAAAGTCATTAACCCCGCCTTTTACAAAACTGTAGTGCGGTTTATAGCGCCGGCTGCAGCGGTACCATTCCTCTGATGCTCAAAAGGAAGACATGTCCGAGGAAATCCAGACCTCTGGTAACCCTATTTATTGGTTATATTGGTATAATAAACATACTGAGCCTAAAATATGCCTCTGCCATTAATTTCAGGTAGGTTACCAGATGTCTGGGAAAACCCGGACATGTACTCTTTTTAGAAGACTGAACATGCGCGGATGACATCACATGTGTTCACACATGCTTGGAGACCCTCAAACGTGGGACGGAGATCAGAGATTAAAAGCAGAGGCTTGGTGGGGCGTGGCTAGGATAGAACAAGGCGGGGCTAGGAACAGAATGGGGCGTGGCCACACATCCGGCATTTTTGGACGCAAGATCTGGTAACCCTAATTTCAGGTATCATCAAATGCTCGTTCTCCTATGATTACTGCCCTACCTGAGGGTGGCAGTCCAGATCACTGTTGCCATCAGAATACTCTTTCCCTCTCTCGTCATAGTACACAAAGCCAGCCAGGCAGATACAGGAGCCATCCGACTCTTGGAAGGCCCGGTTCTGCCCTCGACAATGACAGCTAGTTGCACCTTAAAGAAAATAGAGCCTTTAATTATGAGATGATGGCATACAAACCCTCATTCCTGGATCAACAGTAGAATTTATTGTGTATCTAGCCCCCGTGCTTTACAGTGACTACTAGAAATAACTGTCAGGTTGGTATTCAAAACTTATTATATGTGGGCTGTATATTGGAGAAGTGAATGTGTGCTAAAATCTATCCAGATAGTGATGATATTGAAGTATTATCTGGCTAGTTAATTATTTAGAGGGCAATATTCAGTGAGACTTATCTGGGTAGGAATGGCTCCTACCCATCCATGCCCACTTGTTAGGGTTAACAGACGTCTGGAATTACCCGGATATGTTCTCTTTTTAGAAGACATGTCTGGGCATCCGGATGGCTTCTCAAAACCCAGCACTTTGCCCGGATTTTGAAAGGCTTCTATCTCGGGACCGAGTTGGAAGGACATATCCGGATGCAACGTGGTGACATCACGTGCATGCGCACATGCATGTGACATCAGCGCGTTGCATCCACGCATGCGCAGATGCCCTCCTGATGCGGTCCCGAGGATGAGAATAGGTTGAGGGGGACATGGCTGGGGGGGGCAAGGCTGGGGCGGATGGGATGTGACTTGGGCGTAATGCAGTAGGGCTGAGTGGAACAAGGTGGGCCTGGGGGTGGGCCTATGTGTCCCTACCACCTGTAGCTACACCACTGTTCCCACATGCCATCCCTTCTCCCCAGAAAAGTTGAAGCACTTGGCGCAGCTGAACTTTAAAAATGGATTTCTTTTTCTGAGGATGGGGCCAACTGTGACCCGACATCAATCTAATCTTATCTTTACTTTGATTTGAATTTCAGTTTTAATTTTGCATCTTTCCAAGCTCAAAGTGAGCTACAATTCTGGTTTTTAAACTATTCCCCTGCCCAAAGGGACTTATAAACTAAGTTGCACCTAAGGTGGAGGGAAAGGTCCCAGGTCACGAGGAGGATCAGCAGGAGAAATGGGATTTGAACTAGAGAATGACACGGTGACAAAATTCATCACCGTTCCTGTCCCCGCGGATAACCACGGGAAATAATCCCATGTCATTTTGTAGTGTCTATTTCAACCTCAGTCCTTATACACCAGCATTCTCAAAGCAAAGCTTGTGGGTCAGTGGTTGTGGCCATTCATACTCTGATTCTTATGTGAGCCAAGGATAATGAAGCCATTGTGACATCACTGATGTGATTGGCTCTTAGGCACTGGTGGAATGAGGCATTATGACATCACAATATCTGCTCTGGATACCAGAGACTGTCATTCTGTAGTGTCTGTTTCAACCTCAGTCCTTCTACACCAGCATTCTTCAAAGCAAAGCTTGCGGGTCAGTGGTTGTGGCCATTCATACTCTGATTATTCCCTCTCTCCTTAAAGAATGATATGAAGATGGTTTCCTGCGGTTATCCGCGGGGACGGGAACGGTGATGAATTTTGTCACCGTGTCATTCTCTAATTTAAACCCTGATTTCTTTGGTTTGCAATTTGCTGTTCTAACTACCTTCTGCTCTCATAGGGCCACCCAAAGTGGCCAACAATTCTTTCTCATTTTTATCTAGGACATGACAATGGCCATATACAAATGGCCAGAATTTAGCATACAAGGAAACAATCCCCCTGTTCTTACAGTCAGAGTGGATACTAGCAATGGATGCCACTATTTCTAACGTAAAATGGCACCGTGTAAGGATGAAACCTGCATACACTGAGAAATGATAGAAAAAGTGACTTATGCAGAGGGGCAACCCTGGACACATGCCCCTGCCCCGTTCCGCATCCAGCCCCACCATGATCCACCCCAGCCCTGCCCAGTTCCGCATCCAGCCCCACCCAGTCCCACCTCCAGCCCTGCCCCCCCATAACGCCTCCTCTCTTCTTCTGGATGAGCTCCAGCCCCATCTGAAAGGCCTGGAGCATGTGTGGATGTGTGTGATATCATCCGCGCATGCTCAGAGGCCCTCCGTATGCGGCCAGAGCTCGTCGGGGCTTTCCAAAACCCGGACAAATGCCGGGTTTTGGAAAGTCTGTCTGGAAGCCTGCACAGTCCTCTAAAAAGAGGACATGTCTGGGTTTTCCCAGACGTCTGGTAACCCTAACCATGGGACTGTAACAATTTGTATGAACATATATGAGGAGGATAGACTGAAACTAGCAGGATGCAGTGGAATACGTTATTTAATTGAAAATGCAGGATTAACATAACACAGTATCCAAATGTGGATCTCTCTCATCCATAATACATGCCAGGCTATTTTAAAATTCTTTTTATGTTTGTAAGGCATTAAGCTATAAAGGTTCTTATCTAAATGTAATCAGACCCAAGCTCTCCTGCCAAATAAACATTAAGGACAAAAAATTTCCGGTGTCTGCTGTTATCACCAATGCATAAAGGGCTAGATTCACTAAAGCCTCATTACCTGTCTGATCCTGTTCCGATCCGTTTCCGAGTCTTGCTGGGTGACCCATTCACTAAAGGCTCCTTATGCAAAAGACCTAATCGTAAACACGCCCACAAGCAATCCTACGGATTGCTGAAGACCGATCGCGACGCATGCGCATACCATCATTGAGGGCTGTAAATGCGATCCGCGCATGCGCCGCTCTCCTGCACCAGCGAGGTCAAAACAAAGGAGGAAGGGTTGGGGAAGTAATGGCAGGCAAGCAAGGCAAAGGCGGACTCACTGCAGCCTCTATAAAGAAGCCGAGGGGGGGGCACTGCCAGACTACGGAACTGAACACGAAACCCGCCCCGACTCTCCTGCTCTTTGCTGCAGTGCGAGCTCATGGTTTTAAAGCGGGGCTGCACTGTGGGGAAGGACAGCAGAGAGTAGGAGAGTCAGGGCGGCATTTTTCCCCACAGACTCAGCAGGCTTGCTGCTAGAACACAGGAGGCAGGCAGGGCGGCAGAGTAGAGTTTTTTAAGCTCGTCTTTACTCCCCCAAGAACTATTTCTGCTGCTGCTCTTGACTTAGCACCTAATATGTCTTATTTCCTTTTCCTGAACTAATGTCTTTTCAACTTCTATTTTATTTCTGATGCATTCAATCATTTATGACTATTATTTCACTATGGATGCACTTCACATTTGTTAATGACATTGTTATCATGTGCTCCTCGTTGGAGCACGCATATTGTTGGCTTTGTATTTCATCTTTTATAAAATCAATAAAACTCTTTGAACTAAAAAAAAAAAAAATTGCATTGCGGTGGTCTGGCTCCTCCACTTAGCGTATTAGCGTACACATGGCTGCCCCACACTTCACAAAAAGTAGAGTTTCTCATATCCATGGTCAGCTGCAAGCAGGGAGTTTCAGGGCTGGTATTTCAGAGTGAGAGAGAGCAGGAAAGGAGAGAGTGACTGATCCTCACCAGTTGCTTGGTTTCGGATCGGCCAGCCCAGTCGGTGTGCCTGAAAAATATTGATGAATCGCTGCCTTCCTAGATTTGCATGTCATTTCCCTCATTTGCATGTGTGGATCGGATCGGTGCGGACAGGATCGGCCAGAAGGTTAGTGAATTGGGTCAGGGTTGCAAACCGATCAGTACATGATCAGTTTGCTTAGTGAATCTAGCCCAAAGTCTGCAGCAACAACTTATTGGCATCCTGCCAGAACCCAGAGCACCAGACTGTAATTCAGGGTCTGAATAGAGAGCGAGCTAGCCAAAGAATTACATGCACCTGAGATTACTAAAAGTACAAGCATGTACCTCTTTAAGTGTTCACTGGCACGAGCAGCATCTTCTTACACTTGATGCTCATTTTGGCCTTGGTCCCCTTCTGATGACAGGTCCTGGTCGCGGGATCAGGACGTGACGTCATAAGGGAGCTGAAGTCGGCGTGAGCAGTAGGAGGAAGATGCTGCTTGCGCTGGTGAACATTTCAAAAGGTATGTAGGGGTGGGAGGCGCTCAAGCAGCAGGGAGGGGGGGGGGAAGTGTGCAGAGTGGCGATGCCGAGCACCACTGCCCTGAGCGCCAGCCTCCCTCAGTATGCCACTGCATGGCACTTAACTGGATTGTGCCACTGAATATCCTATCTTACCACTGCGGCACTATCTGGTTAGTGCCAGGGTAACTCTGAGGCACAGTCAAAATACAGCTGAGTTACCCAGATAATGCCAATATTCAAAGGTAAGACCTGGATAACTATCAACTTAACTTAGGATGGCATATACAACAGCGTAGCCCACTGAGTTCCACTGCCCTCGGGTAACTCCTGGTAGCTACTCCAGACCCAGATATTCAATGAAGATACTAAGACAAAGGCTGACAATGAATAACTGGGTCTAATTCAACTGGCAGTGGCCACAGTTTATAGAAATGCTAACTGCCATCGGCTGAATCTTCCCTCCACAAGGTTGTCTATGGATAGGTTACCAAATTTTGGCTGGGCAAAAAGAGGACACAGAGCCCCGACCCATTCCACCCTATTCCTTTGATAAGCTTACTCTAGATCTTCAGGGTAAAGGGAACGAACATGCTCACATTTGGTCCTCGATTCTTGTTTAGATTGTCCCGCTTAAGTTATTTTGGCAATTGAATGAAAGAGAAAGGTTTGCCCATCAATTCTGTACCACTTGGTAAAAGGTTATATAAGGGGATAAGAGCTGCATGCTTCACTGAGGGGGAAAATTGGGGAGGGGTGGAGGGGATGAGAGGGGAAGAGAGGTGGGAGGGAACGAAGAGAGGTAGTATTGGAGGATATTATGGATGAATGGGTGGATATGTTGTATTTTATTGTTGCTATCTATGTTATGTATCTGTGGATGTACCCTGCCATTGTTAGTATTTTATTAAAATTAAAATTTCTAATAAAAAGCACAGTACCCCCCATAAAAAAACCCAAAACAAAAACCAAAAACCAACTCTACCTAGTTTGTATGCCTCATCTAGTAAATAACTGCTTGTTTTTGCATAATAATATATTAACTCACCTGTCTGAGAAAAGGAGGAGCTCCCACAGGGAAAGCAAGCTTTCTGACCAAATAAATGGTTGAAGGTACCAGCAGGGCATGAGTAGCATTCTGTAGAATGTTTTGCAAGGCTTCTATTACCATAGGTTCCTGGGGGGCAGGGCACAGGAGCTGAGGCCATAGTGGGGCAATAGTGACCGACAGGACAGGGATGCTGCCGATA